>NC_064920.1:499779009-500391885 GCF_023897955.1 Schistocerca gregaria | reverse complement strand
TTTTGGGGTCTGTTAGCACTTATATATGTTGAGTGTTTTTCCAAGTTTCATTATAAAAATTTCGTTTTCTAAAAACATTTTGGTAACTGAGCATCACTCACATGGTACTCTGGAGACCACCAAGAAGGCTAGTTGAAGGCACAAGCAATGCGGATAGGGACACCACAGGCACCACAGTTGTAAGACTTCCATACAGGCTGTATTACAGTTAGTAGCAGCTACATGGGACGTCAAGTTGAAAGGGGTGCCAGGATTTATACACAAAGCGTATGACAATTAATGGCAAAAACTGACTGTGTGAAAGTGTACGAAGGAATGGGAAGGAGGGGAGTGCCAAATAATAGATCACTTGTTTAAAAAGAATGTTCTTGAACCAGCCCTGCACCAGGAAGAAGAGAAACAACACATTCTTCTAGAGCCTCTTTCAATCTTTTCTATGAACTAATGAGGAGCCCTGTCAGACTGCAGTAATGGTGTTAATGGTTACAGCCATTACAACACCCCCCCGCCCCCCTCCTCACACTGCTAAAAGGAGGACTCCTGCAGTTGATTGCTTTGCTATCATGTGAGCCTATATTTGTATGGTCTTCTTTCAATACTTCTTAAAGATGATGATAAATCTGACTCTTATTTTCTTTCTTTTTAAACATGTCATATTGTGACAACTTTCTGACAAGTCAGAACTGGTTATGGTAACAGATGTGTTAGGCAAAGCTAGAGAAGGACAATAAAAGAATTTTTAGAACTTTTGTGTTTGTCCAAAAGACATTTAGTCACATTCAGTAAGTTTCTTGTTTGGTAAGCAATTTGTAAGGTCATACTGCTCTTAACTGAAACTTCATTTTTTTATGGGAGCTGCTTACTTTTTAAATGTACAAATAATTACTTAGATCCCATGCACTGCAGAGAATGTATTTTTCTTGCTGGTTTTCAAGTGACTAATGTAGTATTTTTAAGTATATGTTTCTAAAATCTGTTTCAAAAGAATACTAACCATAAACTTCTTAAATTAAATATAAAAACTGTGATCTATTTGTAGTATGTAACAGAACAGTTATCAACTGTATCAGCATTTTATGCCATCAAATTGGTGTGCCACTTAACAGTGTATTTTTGCTCCTTAATGCATCAGACACATTTCATCAGTATCTATTCACATTAAATTAAAAATGCATGTATTATTTCAGGTTTGTGAACTGGATATCATATTCAACTTTGAGAAGGCATACTTCATTCTTGATGAGTTGTTATTGGGTGGTGAAATTCAGGAAACAAGTAAAAAGAATGTACTGAAAGCAATTGCTGCCCAGGATCTGCTGCAAGAGGTTAGTTATGGGTCCACTCACGTTGAACTTTAAGTTGTTTGAATGGAAGTATCATCTTTGATTGTTGATCTGTCATTATCCATTGTTTCTCAACATATCTGGAAGTTCGTTTTAGTGATGGACTGCTAGTTGTTTGGGTGTAGTGGACTTGTGCATTACAGTTTTGAAGAGCAGTTGTTATACATTTTCTGCCTAATGTATGCAGATAATGATAAAAAATGCGCCTGATGTGCATGCAATAAAACGTTAGATGTCACGTGGTTTGCTTTGTGAGGTGCGTATGTTGTAAAGACTTTGATTACTTCCGTTTATTGCATGATATATACAATGCATGATCTCTTAAGAGAAATTAATTATTAACTTACAATATTTGCACTATTTACAATACCTTACACTCCAGTATTTTGTCGTTCTGCATTAAAATTGCAGATGAGAGCCATGAGTCGACAGTTATGTTGAATTTTTATATTTAAATGGTGCAGGTTGTGATTTATTTTTTATAGGAATCATTTGATGAATATTAGGAAACACTCTGTAGTTCTTGAGCACTCTTGCTTTTTTTTAAAATATATAATGTGTTCCTGTATACTACTTTTGTGATCAGTCTTCAGAGAGCCTTACTGTGGAGTAAGGTGCATCTGAAATTACGATCTTCTGACACTTGGGCAAAACAGTATCCACAATTCTCAAAGCATTCTTATAATTTCAAAGAAGACTGATGAAAATGTTTGTCTTGCCAGTTGTTATTGCGTAATGTTTTCCTGATAATTACCTGTTGATATTGTTTTGTGGTCAGCTAGTAACATTTATTGGGAAGTTGCTGGGAGTGCACTGATAGGCTGTACCTTTATTGTTTTTTCGTCCATTGGACAGATTGACAAGTATTAGTTGTAGTTATTTCCCCATCCTTATGGTTTCTGAACAACAGCTATATTTGTGTTCATTTCTTGAACAGGTAAAACAATCAGTACTTGATTTCTTTTTAGTTGTTATAAGCAAACAGTACAAGGATAGGTCATTAACTTATGTCAGTGTGTGTGGCTTAATAAGGGAAACTTTAATGAAATTTTGTTGGTTACATTCTAGTAGACATTTTGTGGTTGCTCTTCACTGTAATTGTGTTACACATGTTTTGTCAATTCTGTTTTTATTATCTTCTCTTATTGTACTCAGTTTGTTTCATACAATGCCCTTAGTAAGAATCTCATGCCATGAATTGCCGTCCAGTAGTAATAGTAGTTGTTACTTGTATTTACTTTATCATTAGGTAATTACACAGGTAAAAGCTTGGTATTCTCAGCTTTAGATTGTGTTTGTCTTGCTTGAATGTCTTGCACACTTGTAAATTTACTTGATGCTGAAGTCTGATGATGTATCTGGGCAATTTGTACAACATAAGCTCATGAAATTTGGAAGAAAAACAGAATGGGGTCATAAAAGTATTCTAGTCATGTGGACAAGGTAGGTGATACAAATGTTATGACATTTGGTAGCGTGTTAAACTTTGTTACAATTTGCTTTGCGTTAGATCCTCTGCAAACAATTTTTTTTTCTAATGTGAGCAGTACTAGAATATGTAATGGGAGAAAAAACCACCCAGAATCATTCCCATTCTGCTTTTCTTTATTGTCTGTAATGATTATGAGAATCCTTGCACATGTCTTTTGTAAAAGCTTGAGAATTTAAACTAAAGGTGCTAATGTTCCTGTTGATATATTTAATATAATTAAAATATTTATTGAAGATGTTTGTACTGGTGCCTTCAGTATGTGCTCAGTATTTACCATCTTAACAGTTAAGTTATTTGAATCTCTTATCAGTAGCTAAGTTTCCTAGTGCCATATGAAACTTCATAGATATTATCTTGTTGTCAAGTTCCATTCTGTGAAGAACAGTTATGGGTTTAAAAATAGAATATAATATAGTAAAATGGCAGCTTGTTTTACTTCCCCTGAGAATATTTAAAAATCTCATCTGCAGGTATAATAGGTATTGGTGGTATTACTTTAGCATACTGACTTTTGGAAGGTTATGTTATTAGTTCTTTCATATGATGTTTTGTTGTTCTTAATTTTGGGCAGTGGAAATGAATTATGTATTTTTTTCATATTTTCGTGTTTGAAGAATGTAATTTCCTGTGATAGCATTTTTAATTTGGTTATGTATACTTTGATCTCTCCTGGGAGATAAACAGGGTTATGACAAACTTGTCACCCAAAATCAGAAAACTTCCTCCTACTAAAATTTGTAGGCACAAGACACAAAATTCATAGATAAAACTTCTTTCCTTAGAGCTTGTGTTATCTGCTAAAGATCCTTTTAATCAACCTTTCATCCCCAAACTAGTAATTTCTCACAGCCTGATCTGCTGGTGAGATCTCTACATTTCCCCTGGTGGGTTTTTCTCATTTTAGTTTTTTTATAAGCATAAAAAATATGATGTTGTTGTGAAGTGTAAAACACTCAATAATAGCTGTTACTTTGTTCCCCACTTTAAGTTCTATTTTGGGTAACTAGTTTAAATTAACTCTGTAAATGTGTCATTGTGAATAGTTTATTGCCATGTTGGCTTCTTACAAGGTGCTGATTATATAATTTGTTTATTTGAAAATATGAACTGTTGCGACATTTGGGGGTGTGAATTGTAGGAAGCATGTCATACATAGACTGTAATCAGAAGATACATTGATGACCATTTGAGAACATTAAATAAATTTACTTGTAAGTGGAATTATCTGTGTTCACTATTTTTCTGTTCCCTTTTTTTCAGTTACTTTATTCATGAGCATAAGACTGTCTATCCTCTATAACAGCATGGCATTTTAATATGCATGCTACTAATGATTAATATCAACATTTTTAAGCAGCAAAAACCTGTAACATTTATATTCTCACTTCAGGATCTCTTTGTATTGAGTTGCACATGACAGGCTTTAAATTGTTGACTAAATTGTGTAACTCTACTAAATTGTTTTGTTGTGTGATAAGCTTATAAAGATTACCTTCTGTTCACTGTAGTAGCATGATGAATGTAAGTGAAATGCATGGTAATGCATGTAAAATAAATCATTGGTTTGAAAAGTGGAGAGCATTTAAGAAACAGAATTTCAGTTTGTATAGTTTGTGATAATTTTACAATAATTTCAGCTTCTGGTGAGTACACTCCATTTTTCCCCTCATTTATGTGTCTTTAAAATTTAATTTGCTTACTACATAGCTCCTTAAAATGGCATGGTATTGTCCTTACTATCTACATTAGCAGACAACCATATTGCATGTTTGGACAGTTTGTATTTGCAAATCAGTTACACCAACATTCATTTGGTAGTGGAATATTAAGAATAGCATTATTGACATGTATGTGATTGGTACTAATGCTGCCTCAGCACTGCAATGTATCAAGTAAATCACTGCTTCAGAGCTGCGGAAACTTGAAATTTGTACTGTGTCGCTTTTTATTAATTTTTGTGAGTAGTGGGCTACTGATTTTGCTTGCTTGTAAGTCAGAGACAAATCAGTCACACTAGCGAAGTTGTACTATTTAATGGTATAAGTACTTTGTTATGAATCAGAGAAGTTGTAAACAGTATTGTCAGTTTATGTATACATCTATATACAAGGGAAACATCTACTTGATATGTGACGGAGTACCCAATAGCTGCTAGTAAATGAAAAAAGGGAAAGATACAATTTACAGTGAGTTAGCTGTTGATGTTTTGAAGTGACCAACACATTGATGGTCACATGTTCGTCATAGTTTAAAGATTTTTGAGGGAAAGAAATTGATACAGAAGGATGAACCATGAGAAACAATAACAAAATACTTAGAAATGAACTAACACAAGTGAAGATTCTACCAGGAAACTCTTAACACTGAAATCTCTCTCTCTCTCTCTCTCTCTCTCTCTCTCTCTCTCTCTCTCTCTCTCTCTCTCTCTCTCTCTGTGTGTGTGTGTGTGTGTGTGTGTGTGTGTGTGTGTGTGTGTGAGGGCGGGGGGGGGGGGGGGGGGGGAGTGTGGGAGAAATGAGAAACTACGAAAAAGAAAGTTGCTACTCACCATGTAGTGGAGGTGTGCACGCTTGCACGCCCACACACAGTAGAAGCACCCAAATAATTTTTTTTTCATTTCTTTCATATGTTTTGCAACTGATAAGAATGAAACCAATAGAAAACAAATTAGTAACTGGCAGGAATATGTTTGCTGGATCACTTTGGTAAAATGGTCCATAATGGTAAAAAAGAACATTCACTTTTTTACAATGATAGCTAAAAATATCTACATCATTGAGAAAAGATATAATCTTTTTACGTGCTACTTTAGGACTGCCATACTTCAACTTAGCTTCACGGCCAAATTGTACAATTTTGCACTGTGTCTAAACATAGTGTTCTCATTATTGAAGTGTGAAGAAATGAACTACAATGTGGCATACTTAATGAACCATTTTAAATTTTCAGTAAAGCTATGAATTATGACTGAAGGATTTTGCTGAAGTTTTTTGTAAAAGTCGTCTTCAGAAATCACTATGATAAATAATCCTTTATTAACTACTAGTTTCAATCATCCAGTCATCTTCAAATGTCATACTATTATTTATGATGTTCCTTGTGGCAAGACTTACTGGGGTAAGTGAAATTAAAACCATCCTCTTTTAGTGATGTCAATAATAAAATGCATTATATAATATAAACAAAAGAATGGAGCCTGATTATTAAAAATGTTAAAAAGATTAATAAACTATATCAGTGCATGGTACTATTGCTGGCACTGACACAGGATGGTTTTTATTTTACTTGATACCACAGTAATAATATTGTTGCACAGTGTGTTGTAAATAATTTTATGGTGCATGAAAATTTTTTTAACATCTACATATAAATGACTACTCTGCAATACATACCCAACTATGTGTCAGAGAGTTCATCGAACCACTTTCACATATTTCTGTACTGTTCCACTTTGTAACAGTGCATGGGAAGTATGAAAGCTTAAATCTTTCTGTATGAGTTCTGGTTTCTCTTATTTTATAAGTTATTTCTCCCTATGTAGGTGGGTGTCAAAAAAATATTGTTGCATTTGGAGGAAAACTGATAGCAAGTAAATATATATTTATCAGTAGTTCATGACAGTTGTCATGACACAGGTGAGGAATATTTTTGTACCATCATTTGAAGTTCACTTTGCCACTGAATCAAACAATGAAGTGACTGTGTTAGATTACTAACCTACACCAATTCTCCATCTCTCCTCCTCCCTCTGCCCCCCCCCCCCCCCTCCTAATTGTGTGGAGAGAGTAATTTCACCTCATGAATGGCTGATAGTGACATCACGATCCTTGTTCTCAGGGAAAAAGTTGCAAATTTTGGAATTTTCAACAGCAATGTCCGAACAAGCATTGAGTGAAACAATACCTGATACATGTGAAGCTATATAACTGTTCTGAAGCTAGAGTTCATGAAGACAAGTACAATATCTAGTTACATAATATATCAACTGTGACATATTATAGATTCTATTTTATGTGTTTTTGGACTTGTTTTGAACTTCATATATTCTAGTAAATTATAGGAATGGCTAATGGGGTAACTTGTATTTTGTTACTGAGTGTATGCAAATTTTCGCTTCGCTGCCTGAAGTCCACCAGCAGCTTTTGTACCAGAATATAAAACTCCATTCTGCATATGTAGGGATTAACACACTGTCTTAAAAGCTTAAGTTTCAATATTGTGGTAATGAAGTACAGTTTACCTTTAATTCACTCTTTTTATGAACCACAGACTCCATAATATAAAGACACAAAGGAACTTGTGACATTTAACTGATAATGGGTGTTATACATCAGTGGGGATGTTGAAAACTTGTGCTGGACTGGGATTCAAACTTGAGTGACCTGCTCACTAGCCAGTTACTTTGACCACTAACCCATCCAGCCACAGTGGTCATTGAAACTGTACGGATTACTCTAGCAAGCCTCCCATCAGACGCAAATTATCAGCTTACACCACACACTACTGTCATAGTGCGCCTGTATATCGTCCTCATTACTTATGACATTTCGCCAGTTGTAGGAGTTTGAGAATGGCGTGCATCTACATTGAAGGGATTAAGGGCCAGTCTCGCTGTAATTATACACTCCTGGAAATTGAAATAAGAACACCGTGAATTCATTGTCCCAGGAAGGGGAAACTTTATTGACACATTCCTGGGGTCAGATACATCACATGATCACACTGACAGAACCACAGGCACATAGACGCAGGCAACAGAGCATGCACAATGTCGGCACTAGTACAGTGTGTATCCACCTTTTGCAGCAATGCAGGCTGCTATTCTCCGATGGAGACGATCGTAGAGATGCTGGATGTAGTCCTGTGGAACGGCTTGCCATGCCATTTCCACCTGGCGCCTCAGTTGGACCAGCGTTTGTGCTGGACGTGCAGACTGCGTGAGACGACGCTTCATCCAGTCCCAAACATGCTCAATGGGGGACAGATCCGGAGATCTTGCTGGCCAGGGTAGTTGACTTACACCTTCTAGAGCACGTTGGGTGGCACGGGATACATGCGGATGTGCATTGTCCTGTTGGAACAGCAAGTTCCCTTGCCGGTCTAGGAATGGTAGAACGATGGGTTCGATGACGGTTGGGATGTACCGTGCACTATTCAGTGTCCCCTCGACGATCACCAGAGGTGTACGGCCAGTGTAGGAGATCGCTCCCCACACCATGATGCTGGGTGTTGGCCCTGTGTGCCTCGGTCGTATGCAGTCCTGATTGTGGCGCTCACCTGCACGGCGCCAAACACGCATCCGACCATCATTGGCACCAAGGCAGAAGCGACTCTCATCGCTGAAGACGACACGTCTCCATTCGTCCCTCCATTCACGCCTGCCGCGACACAACTGGAGGCGGGCTGCACGATGTTGGGGCGTGAGCAGAAGATGGCGTAACGGTGTGCGGGACCGTAGCCCAGCTTCATGGAGACGGTTGCGAATGGTCTTCGCCGATACCCCAGGAGCAACAGTGTCCCTAATTTGCTGGGAAGTGGCGGTGCGGTCCCCTACGGCACTGCGTAGGATCCTACGGTCTTGGCGTGCATCCGTGCGTCGCTGCGGTACGGTCCCAGGTCGACGGGCACGTGCACCTTCCGCCGACCACTGGCGACAACATCGATGTACTGTGGAGACCTCACGCCCCACGTGTTGAGCAATTCGGCGGTACGTCCACCCGGCCTCCCGCATGCCCACTATACGCCCTCGCTCAAAGTCCGTCAACAGCACATATGGTTCACGTCCACGCTGTCGCGGCATGCTACCAGTGTTAAAGACTGCGATGGAGCTCCGTATGCCACGGCAAACTGGCTGACACTAACGGCGGCAGTGCACAAATGCTGCGCAGCTAGCGCCATTCGACGCCCAACACCGCGGTTCCTGGTGTGTCCGCTGTGCCGTGCGTGTGATCATTGCTTGTACAGCCCTCTCGCAGTGTCCGGAGCAAGTGTGGTGGGTCTGACACACTGGTGTCAATGTGTTCTTTTTTCCATTTCCAGGAGTGTATGTATGGTGTCTGTTCCTTCGGGCATGTCCAAAAAATCAAAAATAATTTTGATCCTGTAGCTATTATGAATCAACACACAAAGGAATTAATGCCATTTAGCTGCTCCTGGGCATCAGTATACATCATTAGGGAAGTCAAAAATGTATGCTGGACCTGGATTTGAACCCATCTCTCCTGCTTATTAGGCAGATGCTCTGACCACTAAGTCATCCATATGCAGTGATTATTGCAGTTGCATGGACTGCCCTAGCACACCTCCCATCAGACCCAAATTCTCAACTTATCCATATACTACTGACATAGTGATCCTGCCCATTATCATAATTACTTCTGGCATTCCACCAATTCCTAGCATTTGAGCATAATGTGCATTTGCCCAGCCTTGCTTTAGTTATGTGTGCGATGTCTATTCTTTTGGACATGTCTCAAAGAACAGACACCACTTATATAATGTAAGTATGAGTTTCTTTATGACCTAAGATACAGCTGCATGGCGTTTCTTTATCAGTTTAACATAATATTCTTCTGTGTAATATATACTTTTATTTTGTTTGCACTGACACACAAGATGATGACATGGAGCAGCATTGAATGAAAATACGCTAACAATCCCATGTCCAAGTCAACATAATGAGAGAGGTTTCCAAGTTAAAAGCTCATGGCAGACAGACTAATAATTTTGGTTTAGTCTGCAACAATTTTTTTTAGAAATACTATTTCTGTGTTTTCTGTAGGGTCAACTGCTCTGGTTGTGTCTATTAAGGAAATAAAAGTAGCTGCCTTCTTATTTAAATCATTGTAATGCTTGCTCTTAACTTTCCATGAATATATGTAACTCTTCTGAACAAACAGATGACTTGACAAGTTTCGCATACCGGATTTGTGGCAATCTCCTGTTCGCAGTCTCTGATTTATAAGCACAGATGTGATTTTCATCCATGGATATAGCAGTTTCTCTCAGTCCTTCAACTCCAACTTACCGATTTGCAAACGTCTCGTGCACACGCAAATGTTGTATCCACATGCCACAATCTGTCTGCCAGATTATATGTGGAATGGTCAGTAGTACAATCACGTGGGACAAGAACTTAGCCACCCCCAGGAGACATCACTCTGATACTTTTAACACACTGCCTCTAGCCTTGGTAGTGGCCTCAGTTCATTGGGAAAGAGAAACCACAAGTTTCTTCAGCTGTGCCATTCCCAGCTCAAGTGACTGTTTGACGACAGATCCCATAGAGGTACCAAATTGAGGGGGTGTTGATTGCTATGTTTCACCTGTTGTTCTGAGAGATTAAGATCGAGTGGCTGAATAGGGAGTTGAGTTGAGTTGAGGTGTGATGGAGTGCCTCGGTGTTTGTCAAACCAGGAATGTATGTGTGCGGCACTGTGAACATGGCTGTTATTGTCTTGGAAGCTGTGAGTGTGAAAAACATGCTTAGGAAGGCGTAGAAAAAAGTGTAACACTTGAAATACACATCCTAGCTCATATTCACCACAATCTGAACGAGTGAAACCCCAAAACATCTCCAGAAATAACTTTGGCCTGAATCCTTAACATAGTGCATGTTAAAAGTGTCACTGGCCCTCAGCGTGCTCGTCACCTCACACAATTTGAAATGAGGAAAATAATGACTCATTAGACCACACTGCGTGCCTCTAGTCACCTATTGCCCAGTTTCTGTATTGTTTCGGCCATGGGAGACATGCAGCTTAATGTGCTGCTGTGATCAGTGGCCTTTTGTGAGGTTCCTGCCTCCAAATACTTACTGCATACAGTTCCCCGTGCAGCAGTTTTTTCAGAAACTGGTGGAGATGGTTGTGCATTTACTGTTGGCAGCAGTTCCTTTTGGATTTACACTCTATTGTCACTGATAAGACATGACACACTCCTCCAGTTCCGATCATTTAGGATCTTTTAATGTTCACTATTCTTGTGTTACGTTACATAACTGTGAGCGGTACACTATTCCTTGCAGACACGTTGGACAGTCCACATTGTTACACCAACAAACTGTGCAATTTCATTTGTGGTCTGGTCTGGTCATGGGCATGTCCAATGACTTGACATCAGTGGAGGACCAGTTCTGCACCATCTGCAGCGTTCCAAAGCAACTAGCGTGTTCTTTTAAGGTAGTCACTAATATGTTTAGTGAGGTGTATTATTTGGAATTGTGATAGACAGTCTGCTGTGTTCTATTTCTTGTTCATGCTCCTGTTCACTTCTTGGTGCCTCCACCATACAGCAAGTGGTTATTCTTATGATTACATTGTTTACATTACACTCACAATTTCCTGTTTTATTTTAACTGCTCGTGACTGGTTTGAAAAGAATTCTGAATGATTTATGAAATAGTTTCATGAATTTATACGTAGTTTCTGAGTCTTAGATACTGTTCGATGACTCATTTTTGCCCCATATTCTCCAACCTTCTTTATGAGCACTTAACCAACTAGAAAAGTCTATGTCGTTTGGTTGCTGCTTGCAGAGGTCAAAAGTAGCCTTACACAATGTTTGTAGATTTGTCTTGAATTTGGCTCTACAATGTAAATGAATTTTCATACACTCTGCTCACTTAAGTGCTGATAATTACCACAGTTTTGGCAGTTGTTAAGTTTTAAACTACTTGTCTGCCCAACAGTTTCAGGTGTGACCCTTACCTCTTTTCCAAAATGGCTTCTTCCTCCTCCCCTCTTTTTGCAGTATGAAACACCCTTTCATGCTATTTTTGTAACCCTCCAATGTGTAGTAGTTACCTGAAATTTCAGGGGAAATTTTCTAAAAAGTTTTGTGTGTCCCAGGACCTGTTTTATGTCAGCAAAGATGACGTTTATTAGTTAGTCTTATAGGAAGACAGAAAATTTCCTTATATGACATTTGATACGAGTACACAGCTGTACCTGCTCTTTATTTTAATAACCAGTTTCATCTACTTTTAAGATAGTCAACAGGCTGTATAAGAATTATTTAGATGAAGAGGGAATGGTCCAAGATGACATGTCAAAACTTGCCCGGAAATTTCTTTATACAAGAAGAATGCACCGAAAGAAAGCCTGTCAGAATGTTAGCTGCTGCGGCATACTCCAAGCACTTTTCAAAAAAAATGTTGAAAATTGCCAAATTTTTAGCTTGCTGGGCTACTGGAGAACTATACAACCATACTGGAGCTGTAGCGGACTGTGCATTGGCAACATGGCAGGTGCAGATCCTTCGTTGACAACACATTGCCAAACAGATTACACGACTCACTGTGAGCTTAATTTGTAAAGCGAATATCAGTTTTTCTACTAATCACTGAATTTTGCAACTCATTTCATATCTGGAAGAATTACCAGTTGCATTTGTGATAGGTCCGCCACGATAGCTGAGTGGTCAGTGCGGTGGTCTGTCACACCAAGGGGCCCGGGTTTGATTCCCGGCTGGGTCAGAGATTTCCTCCACTCAGGGACTGGGTGTTCTGTTGTCCTCATAATTTCATCATCATCGGTGGAAGACAACGGGAAACCACCACTGGAATCACTTCCTTAGACGCTCATTTGGTGGACCTCTCTGACATGACAAGACCTGCTGTAAGGCAGAACACAAAGTCTTTTTGTGATAGGATAAGTGTTAGCAATGTAGTTGAAACTGAATTGATATTCATTGTGTTTAATGTTAGGCAGTGTGCAGAAATGGTCCTGCTTCATAATATCTGACTGTGAACTATTCAAATAGAAAAACTATCCAAAAGATTTACTGTACAGGTTGACTACAAACTCCCATTAACCTCTCCCCCCTATAATAACCAACACAAACCCCAAACTTAAATAAATAACACCAACAACAGGAGTATTCTTGAGATATAAACCATGTAGAGCTGCTTGTGAGATGCAGTGCACAGTTACCAATGAAAATTTCTTGTCTGGGCCCTCCAAATCCCAGTTGAGATGAACATTGCTGATTTCAAGACTTCTTACAGTATAGGAAGTCAAAAAATAACAATGTTTACTTCTAGTAAAGGTATAGAGGAGATGCCATTAGTTTGTACCTGATGTGAAGATGAAGCTTCTTGTTACCTCCACTACATCTGTTGCACTGGTGTTGATTAGTCGCATTTCCTGAAAGAACTGCAAGAAAACTGCACTTTATCATTTCGAGATGAAAAAAGACAGAGTTTATTGCGCAATCAGTTAATGGTATTGACACATTCATTTGCAACAATAGCAGTGAGGAGTATGAACGGATCACTGTTCTGGAGCTTTAAATCTGTCACCTCAAAGCACAGTAGGACCAAAAATTAAAAATGAAGACCTATTGTAATGTGAAAACGTAGACAAGAATAAGTTTTAACATTTCATTGAAAACTGAAAACTGTTTTTAAACACTTGCAGAAATTGATTCATTACTTGTATTCGACTCTTCATACGGACATAATGACCCCTCTGTCTTTGAGGAGGACGATGAAAAGAGGGTTGATATAATTCAGATTCCTCCCTGAACAATCAGTGAGACTCTCAATAAAGAATTCATTGACTGTGGTAAGTATTTTTAAGGAAATTGTTGGAAATAATTTCCGATAGTTCCATGTTGCTTGAGGTTTATCAGGAGAACAGAATTTTTAAATTTAAGTCATTTGTTCTTCATTAATAATTTTTTCATAATGCTGGGCCAGTCATAATATATTTCTTTGAAGTCAGTACCGCCATTAGACTGTTGTTTATTTACAGTGTTACATTTACATGTACACAATCATGATTTCGGCTTCAAAGTGCCATTATCAAGTGTTTTAAGTGTTAATGCAGTGTCTAAGATGCCATACTGTCATATTTAAAATACACTATGTGACCAATAGTGTATTTTAAATATGAGAGTATGTCATCTTAGGCACTGTATAACACTTAAAACACTTGATAATGGCACTTTGAAATCGAAATCATGATTGTGTAAGTGTAAATGTAACACTGTAAATAAACAACAATCTAATGGCAGTACTGACTTTAAAGAAATTGTCTTTATTAGTTTGCATCTGCATGTTTTATGAACTGCTTCAAGTGAGCTGAGCAGTGACCAAAACTGTTCCTTACTCAACTTCAGTTCTGTCTAAATAAAACTATTAATTACTGTAGTGTGCCTGAAAGCATTAATTTTTTTTTTCATCAGGTGTGCCTGGTGGAAGGAAAATGTTTGTTTTCGTCATTCAAATGACACTTCACTTTATTTTGTCGACTATGGGGAAAAAACAAGCAGTTGTTTCATTGTTAGTAAAATATGTTATTCAAAAATTATCATGAGAACTATGCTATAGTAATATTTATAAAATGATGTATGTGTAAGTATATCATTTCAACACATTTAAGTGACGATTGATGGAAGTTATCTGTAATGTAACTTCAAACACTCCCTTGATTTATTTTCCTCTGTTAGTCACCTTTGTAAGAATTACATCCGCAACAGTTTGGCTGTTGATAGAAATTGCCTCTGATTAAAAAAAATAACTTTTTTTGTATAGTTTAGGTGTTCAAATTGACATTGACACTCTCGTCATGGCTAATTACGAGCTACGGAAGGAGGGCTTATGCGACAAAAACAAATAAATTTGACAGTTTTAAGAAATACTTGTGGTGTGTGGTAGAAGCTATAATTTTGACACTGCATTTATTTTGTTGTATTCTTTCTGCATAAAAGAATATCAGGGTGGGTTTTGACATGTCAGATTGGACCATTCTTGTATGAGTTTCATACATATAATTTTTTTCTGTAGAATGTTAACCATGCTATGGTATTATGAATATAAAACCTGACAGGATTATGCATATGTTGTATGTTGTACTGATTTATTAATATTAGTAGATCATAGAAGATAGGTATAATTCTGTCAAGTTTGGTATGCTTGTTGCTATATGTGTGACTCAAGGCTAATTCCCTGTATGCTTGTTGCTATATATGTGACTCAAGGCTAATTCCCTGCAGTAGATCTGAAAATCATTCATATAAACATAATTTTCCAGGTTTTACATTTTTAATACTATGGAATGTTTTACATTCTGTGAAAGAAATTTTATCTATAAAACACTCGACTAATTACTTCTTGTATAACCTAATGATCTTAAAACAATACAAAAACATTTCTTAAAATAGATATAGCTGTGCAAACCCACACAGAAGTTACTTAAGTATCTGAAAGCTGTACATCACTGGCTATACAAAATACTAGTTTTTGTGCCATGACTTTCATAGAAATGGTTGCACAGTTAAAAAAAAAATCTACTGATTTGTATGTCAACCTAATGCTTTACTGCTTTGTGCTGTGCAATGCAAGACATTACAATGAGCTATTTATATTTTTGAAGTATGCTAAATTGTAAACTTACTGACACTACATTCATACACACTTGATAACAGTTTGTATAAGGAGCTGTTACTAACCACAGTGGACACGGAACACAAATGTCCACAACCACCAGTGAAACGTGAAAAGTCATAGTGCTTAATTTAAAGAGTTTGTCGTTATCCTTAGCATACACGTGATACACTGTTGATGGAGAACACTTCACAGTAGTGTATTGTGTGTCTCCCATTATATAGTAAATGAACTAGAGATATGCATGATATATACAGGGTGTTACAAAAAGGTACGGCCAAACTTTCAGGAAACATTTCCTCACACACAAAGAAAGAAAATATTTTATGTGGACATGTGTCCGGAAACGCTTACTTTCCAGGTTAGAGCTCATTTTATTACTTCTCTTCAAATCACATTAATCATGGAATGGAAACATACAGCAACAGAACGTACCAGCCTGACGTCACTTCGTTGCAGGAAATGTTCAAAATGTCCTCCGTTAGCGAGGATACATGCATCCACCCTCCGTCGCATGGAATCCCTGATGCGCTCATGCAGGCCTGGAGAATTGCGTATTATATCACAGCTGTCCACAATATGAGCACGAAGAGTCTCTTCATTTGGTAGACAAGAGCTTTCAAATGCCCCCATAAATGAAAGTCAAGAGGGTTGAGGTCAGGAGAGCATGGAGGCCGTAGAATTGGTCCGCCTCTACCAATCCATCGGTCACCGAATCTGTTGTTGAGAAGCATACGAACACTTCGACTGAAATGTGCAGGAGCTCCATCGTGCATGAACCACATGTTGTGCCGTACTTGTAAAGGCACATGTTCTGCAGCACAGGTAGAGTATCCTGTATGAAATCATTATAACATGCTCCATTGAGTGTAGGTGGAAGAACATGTGGCCCAATCAAGACATCGCCAACAATGCCTGCCCGCCGTTCACAGAAAATCTGTGTTAATGACGTGCTTGCACAATTGCGTGCAGATTCTGGTCAGCCCATGCATGTTGATTGTGAAAATTTACAATTTGATCACGTTGGAATGAAGCCTCATCTGTAGAGAGAACATTTGCACTGAAATGAGGGTTGACACATTGTTGGATGAACCATTCGCAGAAGTGTACCCGCGGAGGCCAATCAGCTGCTGATAGTACCTGCACACGCTGTACATGGTACGGAAACAACTGGTTCTCCCGTAGCACTCTCCATACAGTGACGTGGTCAACATTGCCTTGTACAGCATCAACATCTCTGACACTGACATTAGGGTTAAAGTCAACTGCACAAAGAATTGCCTTGTCCATTGCAGGTGTCCTCGTCGTTCTAGGTCTTCCCCAGTCGCGAGTCATAGGCTGGAATGTTCTGTGCTCCCTAAGACACCAATCAGTTGCTTTGAATGTCTTCCTGTCGGGACACCTTCGTTCTGGAAATCTGTCTCGATACAAACGTACTGCGCCAGGGCTATTGCCCCGTGCTAATCCATACATCAAATGGGCATCTGCTAACTCATCATTTGTACATTTGTAAACATTGCGCTGACTGCAAAACCACGTTCGTGATGAACACTAACCTGTTGATGCTACGTACTGATGTGCTTGATGCTAGTACTGTAGAGCAATGAGTCGCATGTCAACACAAGCACCGAGGTCAACATTACCTTCCTTCAATTGGGCCAACTGGCGGTGAATTGAGGAAGTACAGTACATACTGACGAAACTAAAATGAGCTCTAACATGGAAATTAAGCGTTTCCGGATACAAGTCCACATAACATCTTTTCTTTATTTGTGTGTGAGGAATGTTTCCTGAAAGTTTGGCCGTACCTTTTTGTAACACCCTGTGTATGGTTATCTTTTTACAATGTCTGCCACAATATAAGGTGAAAGTTTTATGATGTTACATTAACCAACTTTTGTAGTTAGTGCTAATTTATGACCGTGTTAAAATATGAAAACATATTGTTTTTTCTTCTATAAGTTCTCTACTGATTTTATTGTAGTTGAGAGAGCACACAGACAAATATTGTTAGTAATACTAAGCTGTAAACTTAATAGTGGCATACGGTATTTATATTCTTCTGGCTGATGATTTGCACTCATATGATTTTGATCCTGTACAGTTGAAAATTGTAATTACACCTGTGTACCATAGTGGGCTGACACTCCTTATTCGAAACAGTTGTTTCCGACATGAATAATAGACATTTTATGTAGAATAAACTGTGAAATGATTTTTTGACAACCTCAGTCCACTCCCCACTTCTTCCTCTCTCTTCCATTCTTTTGCACTCTTCCACCTTCTCCTCCCTGTGTGCGTTCTTTCCTTTTATTCTATCCTCAGCCATAAGTTTATGTAGTTTCACAGGAGAATAAGAGAATACTAAGAGCCATCTCTTCAACGTACTCTATATGCACTTCAAAGAATCTGTAAAATATAATTAATTTGATACATCCTAAATTGACTGTGTTTCATTAGATGATCATGTTTTAAATAACTCTGATGTGGGATAATTTGATTTTTTTAGTCTTCTCTGTTGTAGCCTTTTTCTGAATGCACTGAGATAAGGGAAACTGATTAACATAGTTGTTACATACTTTTTAGTGTAATTCAGAATGGATTGTACATTTTCTGGTCTTCCTTTAATTCCTATTTCCTCTTTTCAGCTTTCTGAAAGCATCTTACATCATCTTATTTCCTAAATTAAAATACTGTCAGATATTACATCTGTTTGTCATAAACAGGCTCGTTAGCAAAAAAAAAATTTATTGTTTGGTTATCTGATTTCTTTATTTTTATTTTTGTAGCACATTTTCTCTTTAGGTCAGTTTCACTGATGTAAAGTAGTCCACGTGTCATTAATGCTGGTGAAAGTGCCACCTGATGTTAAGACTTCTCATAGTAAAAATGCATGCACATAATCTTCAGTACTCAAATTGCATATTACTGTAACTGCCTCTTCCGTCTTTGTTGAATGGATTTTTGATCCATAGGGAGTTTGCATACTGGTGAAGTCTACATTTGTACCATATATATAGAGAAAAAATTGAGCAGGGAAGGAATGAGTTACTAAACATGGTTTACAGATAAAATGGAAGCTGCATAGGTCTTTCGCCTAACTTTTTTCCTTGCAGGTACCTGACTGCTGGCAGACATATCTAAAATAAATTTTATACTTGGCTTTCTTGTCTTCCTAAAGTTATTTTAAGTTTGTGTGATTGTTGATACAGTGATGAAACACTATGTTGTTGTTTAGGGACAATATATTCTCATTTCTTTGTAATCCATACGTAAATCATTTTAAATGATTCTGTGTGCTTCTTTCAGTAAACTCTAAGCTGCTGGTATCCAATACTAGTCCCAAGTGACTTTTGTTTTTTAAATTGATGGCTTCATTGCAGGCATTGCCTGCAGGACAATCCAGAAGAAGAATTATCTAGTTTGTAATATCTTCCATCACCCCTCCCCCTTCCATACTTTTGTGGTATCATAAGGTGCATAACTGACAAATGTTTAAAATTTATGATTTAACATTAACAGCTTTAAAGAGAACTGGTGTCTTATAGTTAATCCGCTGCCTTAACACTAACAATTGTTGCATGCTGTACGTAATATAACATTCATTTTTAAAAGTTTTTGTGTTCGGCCTACTACAGTAGTACTCTACAAATTAGATATATAATGTAGTGTTGACAGAAGTATCATTGTGCAAGCCTCTCAGTTGTGTTGTTCGTTTTCTTCTTTGTTACTACGCTAGTCAGTAGAATAAAGCCTGTTGATATATGTCTTGCATATTATTTCTTTGCTTTGTCTTTGAATCTGTGTTAAACTAAAAACTTAATGTAGATCAGTATAACATACGTGAATAAATTTATTGTTTCACTGTAGTAGCTGTAGTCATTCTTTACTATTTACTAACAGAGCTTCTCATACAGTGATGATTTACTCGTATTTTTATTGTTAGGCAGTGTTATGGTATTAAAAACAACATTGTTGTTTTTGTTGGTACTTATTTCCTGCTGCAAGAAATCTCTCCACACACACACACACACACACACACACACACACACACACACACACACACACCAGATTGTGCCAACATTCCTCAGATTTCTCATAGCTAATAAAATATTTCATTTTGTTGACTGTGCATTCTCTTCTATTTAACATGATACATGATTATTGGTTCTGTAGCTCTCAGCTTTAGTTTGCCTGGATGTGGAATTTGGTTTTGCAAAAGTTGATTTTCTGTCATTCTGAAGGATGAAGCAGTGGAAGGGGCTCTGAGGGAGATAGGGCTTCTGTAGTGGCTGGTGCACCCAAAGTACAAACCTTCAGACACATGGACAGCAACAGCTGAGCTGGCTTCTAGTCTTCTGCTGCATGTTGTTCACACCAGAACTGTTATTTTTTAAATATTTTGGAACCTAAGAAGTAAATTTATTGGTGAAGATAGTTGTTCATTGTTTGACTAATGTGAAGCAAATACACATTTCAAATTGTGATTTAAATTTGATACTTGTGTGTGTTACAACAAGAGTTAATATGAGGATAAGAGAAAAATCTCGTATATTGTGTTTCCAGGCTAATATGCAATAATTCTGGTTATAGAGAGTAGATTTTTATAGAGATTTTTACAGAGTTCAGAACTCAGTATGTGCACGAATTTATATTGCTGTATTGTAATCAGCGAAAAAAAAAGCTTCCAGCTATTCCTTAAATTATGTAAGTTAAAAATACGTTATTAAGAATAATTGTACAAATTTTTTGAGAAAAGTCTATCCTCCAACAAACTGAATGGAATAGTAGATTTGTGACTGACATAGTATAAGCACAAGAATCAAGATTAGCAAAACTGTCAGATTTTACCTTCTTGGTACATAGCAATAATACTTAGTGTGTTAATGAACTGCAATACTGAAATTATATTTTTCCATGAAATTAATTTTGTTAGCATTAACATTCTGTGTGAAATAATTCAAATTTGTAATGTGGAAGCTAGAAGCATATTGTGACACATTATTGAATAGTACATAGTGACGTCATTCTTGGTGTTCATGAAAGTTGAAGTATGTCATTGGCACAGCAGGATACAAACGTATTCCAGTTTCCACATGTTGTTTCCAAACCTACTTCATAAACGGAAAGTTCTCTACAAATATAAAAACAAAACTTCAAGGAGCAAAATATTTTCTAAATCTGTTGTCCTGACATCTTTTCAGAAACAAAATGTGGCTAGGAAGAAATAAGTGAAAGCTTAAAAGTATGAGTAAAAGCCAAGGAGTAGTCTCTATTCACTCTGAATGAAAACAGCAGTCAGGAAAGAAAAAGTGAAAACATAGAGCAGTGAGCATCCCTTTCAAACACACACAAATTACAAAAACGACATAGTGTCATTGTTTGGATAAGAAAGCACTTGGAGCACATTTGATGTGACACTAATACCTATGGAAGATAACATTAGTTAATTCTCCGTGATAGATCACTTATGTATCTCCCACACTCTATTTCCTCTCCATTGCAGTGAGTGAAAAAAAAGAATGTTTTTGTACCCCTATCAGTTCAACATATTTGTTACTACACAATGTCTAGTGTGTGTTACAGCTTGGTCTTTGTTGATATCAGTTGGATGTTAAACTCTGATCACCTTAAATCTTTATTTTCATTCATGCCTGAGTAGAAAGTGCCTTTCATTGCTGGCAGATTGAGGCTGTGTAGACAATGAGGGAGAAAAACAAAGATGTAATTGACATTTGAAAATAACCTATTGATAAAATTCTTAGAATATGAGAGCATGATAACGTTATGAAGTTGTACAGAGACTCAATCATTGAATTTCATCTGGTAATATGGTGACATAACCGGGAAATGTTTAAAAAACAACTCCAAAACGTCGAAGTCTGATTTCATATAAATACATATCTACTTCAACATCTGGGACTTAGAGGAAAATGAAGTTATTGTTTCACTAGTCAGTCTGAAGAGAGAAATACTTGAAAGATTATGAAAAAATTTTAAATATCATATTTGTGGAATTCACCAGTAATAGAAATACCCCAAACATTGCTTCTCACTGATCAAGCACCATCTGATATGTTGCTGTTTTTCTACATTGATCTCTTTCTACTGTTTCTATGAATAATTTTTATCGGGTTTTGTGTCATTGTTCTTTTTGTTTCCATCTACGAAGGAAAATTTTTGATTTTGAGAGATCAGAATTGAGCATGCATTTCCTGGTATCATATCAGATGGGTAATGATTTTTAATAAAGGTGAACATCATGACTTATTCATTGAAATGTCTTTTTAAAACTTCCATTTGGACTTAGGTTAAGGTTATGGTCTTGTTTTGGTGTTGTTGCTGTTCGCTTTGATTAGTGGTTGCTGTGCCATTGACAAAAATTTCCGTACTGTAAGAACTTCCTCCACTTATTCCTGTTAGTGGATTGAATGATCTTCCAGCAGTAAAATTTGCTATATGAAAAATTAAATCATGAAGATAATTTAGAAACATTTATATAGAAGCATGTATTGTGTTTCTTCTGAAAGGTACTGGAGGCTTGTTTCATAATTATTTAAGTGAACAAAATGGTGCTTAAGCAGTTTCAAATGTTCTGCAGATCGATGAGAAATGTAAGGAATCTATTCAGAACTACATTTCATTAAATAGCCACTGATACTTCCTTTTCTGCAAGTATTCACCATTTTAATGAAGTGTAATGGGACTGTCACTCCTTTTATCATTATACAGTCTTAAATGACAAGTGGGCAGAGAAGCACTAATTAGGCAAAGGATGGTTGGTTACCACTTTTTCTGTAATATCACTGCCACTTTAACAATCTTCTTTCGTTAAGTTTAAGTGAGCTGTTTTAAGACATCCATATTTGTGATACAGGTTTGTGTCAATCAATCCCCTCTTCACACACACACACACACACACACACACACACACACACACACACACACACACAGAGTGAGAGAGAGAGAGAGAGAGAGAGAGAGAGAGAGGAGGGGGAGATATGAGCTTCCTGTATGAAACAGTTTTCACAGTTTTCCCAACATTCACATTGAAAGCATTGTTGTACAGTTGAAGGATTTGTATAATTCTTGATATTTGTAAGTAAGTGAACAATATTTTTCTTTTCCTGTGAGACTTTCTCAAAGTTCTTCATTAAACCAACCTCCTGCTATTAAATCCATGACAATGTTTGGCTGTTTGAAACAGCTTTCCCAAAATTGAAATTATGAGCATCGTTGTGCATTTGAAATATATACTTCCTATTATTCATTGCTAAGTGAAACAGTATTTTTCTTTGAAGTGAGACTTTTTCAGGATATTGCATGAAGCCAGCCTTCTTCTATTAAATCCATGACAGTGTTTTTTTATTGTAAATGAATGGATAAAATTTATATTTGTTTGCTAGAATCTGGTTGAAGAAATAATTATCTTTTTATGGTTTAGCCTTTAATATTTATTGTATAATGATATGTCAAAAGCATTTATTTTTGTAAACATTTTCTTGTAACTGGAATGTATTTATGCCATTGTTATGTTAAAGTTTTCATTTTGTTGCAAATATTTACAACTGCATATGTTTTCATAACATTTCTAATAAACAGAAATATTATCTGAAACTTAATAATTTTTCCATACTTCTTACTTGGAATAAAATATATCTGTTGATATATTTACCCAAAGACCAAGGATGTATCTGGAATACAATGCAGGTTTTCAAACTGGCCCCACTGGAAATAGGGAGCAGTTCTTGGGACGACAAATGCGATTTTGGGTTGAGCCTTCGCAGATTAGAAAATTTTCTCGTAAATTCATTCACCCCTTTCTTCCTTTTGTAAATAGGTATGAACTGTAGTGCCAAATGCCGAAAGTTGTTAATGAAACATTACAGTAAATAAACAAACATCATCTGGACCACAACTTTTTATTTACAGACAACCCGTTTCAATCTGTGCTGCAGACCATCTTCAAGTATGGTGCCGCTAAGTGCAGTATGTTAGTGTTGATAAATAGCACTTTACAGTGCCAGACCTGAAGATGATCGTCATTGACGATTGAAACTGACTGTTGGTGAATAAAAAGTTGTGATCCAGATGGTGTTTGTTTCACACATTGTTGGCAAACTGCACTTTGCAGTGCCAGACCTAAATATGATGTGCACCAAAAATAGAAACCAGTTATCAGTAAATAAAAAGTTGTGACCCAGAAGTTCTTTGTTTATTTCTTGCAACAAAAGATACATGTTTCCTAAGACATGGTGTCAATTATCAAACATTGCAGTAGTATTTGTGATATGATACAGCCTATTGGAAGTATTCAGATCATAATTACTACATTATTGTCTTCAACTTTAACTGTTAAACTGTAAATCAGTTTTTGAGACACTTTTGTGTGATTCTTATGAATAATCAGCCTCAACATAATCATCACTCCCACCACTGCATGTCCAAATTTTTATTAGGGTGGTAAGTATTTTTCTGATTTCACACAGTGACCTACGTAATATGATGTATGTTACATCTTTTTCATACATGAAATTTGGTTACATAAGAGTTCTAAAATTATCCTTTTTTACATTGCTTGGTAAAACAATTAAGAGGTCAGGGAGGAAACCTTACACTGCTGTTGATATTAACTTATTGGAATTCACCATTATTCGGCCACCAATTTATGATACAGAATTGGAGTATAATTTAAATTAAACTGATTTTGTAATGCTTTATCATTTTCTGAAAGCTAACTTACAGGCATATGTTCATCTGTTGATCATTTTAGTTGAGTTCATAGGAAGGAATTGCATTGTTAAAAATTCAGTTAAAATACAATTAATTAATGTGGCTGTGATGTTTTTATGAAAAGAACATTTTTTAGAATGTTTTTCCCAAATAAAAAATAATAATTAACGTAAAGGATTTTCAAAAGTTTGCTGTGTGATTCGAACATATATTTTGATATTGGTGAAAATGGCACTGTCATGATTATTGATACCAGTTTCATTCATATTGGTCTCCAGGGACATCTTTCTCTTGCACTCTATTTTTAAATCTAAGCAACTTGATGCTGCACGATGATATTTTTTTACTATTGTATGCTGTATCTGAATTCCATCCTAAAACTGTAGTAACCATCGAAATATAAATATGTAACATTTAAGAACTATTACAGAATTTGTGGGAGGTACAAAGATTTGCATGAACAAAAACAGTAATAACAATAATAATTATTATTATCATTTGCAACATTGTGTAAGCCTATAAAGAGGAACTGATACAGTGTTTTGCATGTAAATATAGCTGCTTATTTACTGAAGCAGCTTCTCACTTGGGCTCACAAGGAGACTAAACTATTTAAGACTTTTCTACTGCAAAAAATATCTGAACTGTTCAGTAGAAAGTGAAAACACGATTTCTGTGGCAGTATGCAGCATCACAAATTGTGATCCCAAGATCTTGTGTGAAAGAAAAGTCACTGTATATGTGAAAGCTGTAACAAGCTACTTTGGAGTGTAGATATGACAAATTATTAGTGCTGTTTTAGTACTCATTATCTCAATTAAGTGCTATTACACCTGTGAAATTGTTAGTTTGACTGTTGCACCAGTTTCTACTAAAAATTTGAAATTGCAAGCAGGTGTAATAAATTGCTGGTAGTGAATTTAAGCGCATGGCATGATGTAAAATTAGATAGACAAACATATTTCATGGAGATATTTCAATGAGAAATGTGTTCATAAGGATGACGGGGCCCAAATGGTGTTATAATACGAAGGTTACCTCTGTAGTTCGGAAAAGGTTAGTGCAGTATGTAGCTGTCATTGTCCGTTAGTGCAACATAGATCCAGTGGAAGCAGCTCTGTGATCTATACTAATTTGAAGAAAAAGATAGGAAGAAATTAAAACATTTCTTTAAAATGAATGCGTCTCTTTTTAATGACTCCATTGCATGTGGGACATTCAAACCAGTTAGGTTATTAGGCTGACAACTCCAAGTGGTGTTGTAGTTCATGTGTTATGCTGACCTGTTTTAAAGAATTATGTATGCTATTGGTCCATGCAACTGGCATAGGGCTTGCATATTTTCCTTCACATTTGTGGTAGTTGTGTTCTTACATACTAAGGTTGTGCTACATTCTTATTATGGGTACCATCGGTGTTCTGTCCACAATGCTGTGTGGATCATCAAATACTGTAAGCATTGAATAAATGTTTTTTAGCATTTGTTGAGAAAGCCCATTGTTGTTGTTGATGGTGTCGTCAGTTTGAATGGTTTCATACAGCTTTCCTGCTTGCATATCTTATGCAGTCCTCTTAATCTCTGCATAACTACTGCCTATAATCAAGTGGATTAAATTAACTGATAATTAATTAAATTAAATTAAGTATTTCTTTTGATTAAAAAACAGTCTTGTCCTGTAAAATGACTTCCCTCAAAGTGTTAATCTGAAGCAACAATCAATTACTCGTCTCTGTTTCATTTGCTGTTATGATGGGTGAAATTTTGATATTCTGGCGTTCTTGGCAGCAGCTTTCTGAAGCAAATTGCTGAGGGAAGAAAAATGTTGGAAGCTGTTCATTTGTGTAGATCTCCACACGTATAAAATTATAAATTGACATATTGCATGTGACACCAAACGCATTTGAAGCCATCCTGGTCACCCATGCCTCAGAGGATTGGTATGAGTCGCAGATGTGCATACTTGTTAGGTTTTGTCCCAAATATGTTCAACATAAATGATATCAGGTGATCTGGAGACCACACAAGTACTCGGATGTACATGGACCATTTCTCAAACCATTCTGACACAATTCCAAAACAACAAGGTAGGACACTGTTGTGATGAAAGTACAAGTCATTTGTGGGTGAACAAGTGGTTACTTGTGTATTATTCATCAGTGAGTGAATGACAGTGGCAGACTGACAGGACCATTGGTGTGTACCAATGTGTAGTGCTGCTGCTTAGTCCAAGGCACATTTTTACATGCTTTGATTGTCTGTGATCACATCATCATTGAAAAGATATTAAATCTTAATCATCTTTCTTCCTTCATGCTTTGATCACCTTGTGAAGTCTCTGTTGATCCATTAGGGGTTACCAGAGGTTTAGAAGTCATTACATCCCGGAATGTATGGTCCTAGTATGCCAGTATTGATTATTTTTAAGAGGTGCCTGAAGATGGCATAATGAATTGCTGAAAGTGGTAGGGAAAATAAAATGAAATAAAATAAAATCTCAATTGCACAGCTGTTTGGTGAATTTCATTGTTAAACACCTTGTGAAGTATTCTCACCTCTCTCCTAACCTATGGTCGGTAATGTGTTATGAACAGAAATTCACTTATGGGTGATGGCTCTTGTACCTCATAGCATCTGGATCGTCTGGCAGTTCATTTGTTGTTGGGGTTGGTGGTGGTAGTGGTTGTGCTGATGGTGGTGGTAGTGCTGGTGCCGTACTCTGGCATTAAATGGACAAGTAATTTGCTGGAATTTGATCAGTCGGTCTGGTATTTTAATCCACAGTAATCATTAGTGACCCATCAATGTGTTTCCAGTGGCAGCTGAATCAGCAAACTGCATTTTTTTGTGAAATTGATTTATTTGCGGTACACCAGTGACACAGTAGCATATGAAAATTTCAGTGGTTGCAAGAACTCGGAAATGGAATGTTCCTTCAGGCACATATAATCTAGCCAGGATCAAATACGCTGATATAAGATGTGTTGCCTATCCTGCACTTGATTGTAAGACTGACTGTCGGTACAAGGTCTGAAGGTGACACACCAAACTACTTTGTTCATACTTGCAACATGAGTATTCTCTTTCCAACCCAGCAGTTACATTGATTAAATTGCCCTGAGATTGCCTTGGGATGACCTCATTTTGTATTTTGGCATATATACATGTTTATCACCTCATTTTAGAAAGAGTTCTCCAGTATTTGTTGGAAAGTGGGAAGCAGCAAAAGCCAGAATGTAATCTTCATTGTATAAAAACATGTGGTGTCTTGTTAGGAATAGAGTTAAGCATCATGTTAGTCGAGATACTGCACTAATATTCAAGGAGCAGGATTTATATCTGTGCCACTTTATTCTGGCTTAGGATTTTTACAATGTCTTCAAATCATTTCAGTTGAATGCATATTACTTATTTATTTATTGTTTTTGAATCACCAATCTTCTGACTGGATTGATGCGGCACACCACGAATACCTCTCCTGTGCCAATATTTTCATCTCAGGGTAGCCCATGCAACCTCATTATTTGTTTGATGTCTTCCTCTACAGTTTTTACCCCCTAATACCATGGAATTTATTCCTTGGTGTTCAACAGATGGATTAGCATCCTGTCTCTTCTTCCTGTCAGTGTTCCCAATTTATTCCTTTACATGGCAATTCTGCGGAGATCCTCCTCACTCCTTACCTTATCAATCCACCTAATTTTGAACATTCTTCTGTAGCATCATATCGCAAATGTGTCAATTCTCTTCTCTTCTGTTCTGGTTTTCCCTTGGTCCATGTTTCATTACCATACAATGCTATCCTCCAAATCGACATTCTCAGACATTTCTTCCTCAAATTATGGCTTATGTTTCATGCCAGTAAACTTATCTTGACCAGGAATCCCCTTTTTACTGGCACTAGTCTGCTTTTTTGTCCTCATTACTCTATCCGTCATGGATTACTATGCTGCCTAGATAACATAATTCCTTAATTTTGTGTACCTCATGATCACCAATACTGATTGAAGTTTCTTGCTGTTCTCATTTCTGCTGCTTCCCATTACTTTGGTCTTTCTTTGATTTACTTTCAGTCCATATTGTGAACTTAGATTGTTCATTCAATTCAACAGATCCTGTAATTATTCTCACTTCACTGAGGTAGCAGTGTTAGTGAATCTTACCATTGATAACCTTTCACCCTGAATTTAAAGTCCACTCTTGAACCTTTCTGTTATTTCTGTCATTGCTTCCTCAATATACAGATTGAACAGCAGGGGTGAAGGACTAAACCCCTGTCTATTACGTACTTTTCAATCCTAGCACTGTGTTCATGGTCTTCCACTCATATTTTCCCTCTTGGTTCCTGTACATACTGTACGCCACTCATGTTTCCCTATGGACTACCCCTAATTGTCATACACTTCTTCCAGGTCGACAAATCATATGAAAGTGTCTTTATTTTTCTTCAGTCTTGCTTCCATTATGAACTCTGGCATCAGAAATGCCTCTCTGGTGCCTTTACCTTTCCTAAAGCCAAACTAATTGTCATCTAACAGGTCCTCAATTTCCTATTCCATTCTTCTGTATATTGTTCTTATCAGTAACTTGGATGCATGAACTGTTAAGCTGATTGTGCAGTAATTCTCGGACTTGTTGGCTTTCACAATCTTCAAAATTGTGGGGATAATGTTTTCCCAAAAGTCTGCTCATATATCATTAGTCTCATACGTTCTACACACCAATGTGAATAGTCATTCTGTAGCCACTTACCCCAGTGATTGTAAAAATTCTGATCTAGCCCTTTTACCCTATATGATCTTATGTCCTCCAAAGCCGTTTTAAATTCTGATTCTGATGCGGTGTCCCCTGTCTCTTCCCTGTTGGTTTCTGTCCTGTCCCTTCTTCTATCTTGTCATCAGACAAGTGCTCTCCCTCTCAGAGGCCTTCAGTGTATTCTTTCCAGTTTTCCACTCTCTCCTCTGCATTTTACAGTGCAATTCTCATTGCACTCTTAGTACTAACACTCTTGCTTTTAATTTCACTGAAGATAGTTTGACTTTTTTGTATACTGAGTCAGTCCTTCTGACAGTCATTTCTTTGTTAGTTTCTTCACATTTACCAACTTTGATTTCATGAGGAACTGTTGTGCACAGCAACCATAGACTATATGGAAGGAGAAGCACACAGCAATCAGTCACAGTCCCATTAGTTTTTATTTTTCTTGCATATCTAAATTTCGGCTATTTAGGTACGCAAGAGTAATAAAAACTAATGGGATTGTGACCGATTGCTGTGTGCCTCTTATTCCTTTTTTACATTTTTAATGTACTCATCTCAACTGCACATCTTATTTATATAATCTTATTTATATAATTCTTATTTATATAATTCCTGATTGACTTTTATTTCTATTTTCTCCAATTTCCCTTAACATTTTTGTACTTCCTTCTTTTGGCGATCAATGGGAGTTTTTCTTCTGTTATCCATGGTTTCCTTGCAATTAGCTTCCTTGTACCTATGTTTTTCTTTCCAACTTCCATGAATACCATTTTTTAGAGACATCCATTCCACTTCAACTGAACTGCCTACTGAACTACTCATTATCACAGCATGTATAGCCTCAGGTAACTTCAACCATATTTCTTCATTCCTTAACATTTCTGTATCCCACTTCTTTGCATCCTGGTTCTTCCTGACTAATCTCTTAAAATTCAGCCTGCTCTTCATCATTACTAAATTGTAATCTGAGTCTATATCTGCTCCTGAGTATGTCCTACAGTCTTAATATATGAGTTTGGAATCTCTGCGTGGCCATTCTGTTATCTAACTGAAGTCTTTCGGTTCTCCCGGCCATGTGGAAGTATAGCTCTTCCGCTTGTGTTTCTTGAACAGAATATTTGCTAATACTTGTTGAAAATTATTGCAGAACTCAGTCTTTCATCTCTCTCAAACCTACTACCAAGGCCATACACTCCCATAACCCCTTCTTCTGCTTCCTCCCCGAAAACTGCATTTCAATCCTCCATAACTGTTACATTTTCATCTCCCTTTATGTACCGAATTACCCATTCAGTATCCTTGATTACTTTCTCTATATCTTCTGCTGCCCACGATGTCGGCATGTATACCTGAATTGTCTTTGTCAGAGTTGGTTTGCTATCAGCTCTGATGAGAACAACACTATCACTGAACTGTTCGCAATAACTTGTTCTTGCCCTCCTTCCCTATTCATAACAAATCATACTCCCGTTATATCATTTTCTGCTGCTAGTAATAGAACCCTATATTCACCTGACCAGAAATCCTCGTCTTCTTTCCATTTCACTTCACATATCTAGATTGAGCCTTAACATTTCCCTTTTGAGATTTTATAGCTGCCCTACCAATTCAAACTCCTGACATTCCAGGCTGCAACTTGTAGAGCTATTCAATCTTGTTCTCATGGTCACCTCCCCATTGGCAGTCCCCTCCTAGAAATCTGAATGTGGGACTAGTCTGGAATCTTTTGGCAGTGGAGAGATCATCCTGACACTTTTTTTCAATTACGGGTCACATCTACTGTGGATACACATTATGTGTCTTTAATGTATTGGTCTCCATTGTTTTCTGCAATCCCATGCCATTTATCATTGCTGATTTTTCTGCCTTTTGGGAGAACTTTCCCGCCCTAGTGGCAAGAGAGTGCGCTAAACCTCAGTCGGTTAATCTGCCGTCTTTGACAAGCCTGTTGGCAATATGGGGGTGACTTCCTATGTCGGAAGTCCGCGTCATCATCACTGATGATTTTTATTCAGAATTTAAGCAGGTCAGGGTTCAGACCCAGGACCAGTGACGTTTTGATTACTAGTCTAAGATGCTACTCCTGGACCAGGAGTCCATCTTATGCTCATGTGGTTCCTAAAGTATTCCACAATTGATTCTGAAATGTATCTTTAACCTGTCACAGTGAGATATTACACACAGTGACGTCACAAAGGATTTGCGCCCCCCCCTGCCCAACCCCACCCCCTCTGGCAAATAATTTTTGGGGGCCTTGTGGTAATAAGAAAACAGACATTCTCACATCGTAATCTAGATTAAAAGTGAAATAAACTCACTTGTTGATGCACACCATGTAGGGGGTAGGGATATAAAATCAAATATAGTGCATGTGTCTCTCATTGGGTAGACTGATCACCTGGTGCAAGTCATTTTAATTGATGCCACCTCAGCGAGTTGTCATTGAGGATAAAATGGAGAAGACAATACAACACCCAGTCTCCGAGCAGAGAAAATCTCCAGTGTGGCCAGGAATCTAACCTGGCCCATTGCATAGCAATCTTCCATGCTGACCTTTCAACTGTGGATGCAGACTCTTCTTGTAAAATAAACATCATCTCAGTTTTTTGAAGTGAAACTATATGCTAAAGCGCACACATCTTTCCAGTTCCCGTAAGCTTAGCACTCAAAAAAATTTTGTACAATGTCTACCAAGTTTAGAGAACACACGTCTTATGTTCAGTGCTTAGAACTTCTTGGATGCTGAGATATTGAGTTTCTAAGAAATTTTTTTATTAATTTCAATTTAGAAAATCATCTTCTTGATGTAGTAGAAGTAACTTGTGGAGTCCAGTACAGCTGGAGAGCTGTGCTGTTATGGAGATTAGTTACAAGAAAAATATTTTCGACAAACAAAAACTTTGTGAGGTCTATAATCGACACCTTCTTTCTTTTCTTTTCAAATTTTTTTGACATAAGTTTTTCTAGGCTAATAAGTTCAAATAAACAATTTATGGTAGAATCTGATTCATACTTCATAACGATTTTCTGCTCTGAATATCTTCATTTTCTAACTTAAAAACATAAATAGGATGTAAGAAAGAAAAATAGTAATTGACATTCTAATGGCTGATAAAATGTTTGTTTCGCAGGATGACGATTCTGGAAAAGCTAGAATTCTTGCAAATTACATTTTATCTGGATAAATCAGGGAAATTTCATAAAATCTCAGAAAATTCTGTGTTTCAACCTTTGATTGAAACAGAATTTATTGTTTTATGAACGACAAGTTTTAAAAAACTTATTATTTTAAAGTGTATTCGTTCCTTATAAATTATCGATATTTAAAAACTGCAGTTGAACTGCTGCTTGTGGCTACTAAATAGTTCAGCTGAGATGAAAGAAAAGTAACTATGATGTTATGCTGTCCTCCCTCCCCGTGATCACCATTAATTAATTTCCATTAATTTATCAGGAGCTTCTTGAATCCATCTTCCTCCTCACACCTGGAATTCTCAGGGATTTTATTTATTTATTTATTTTTTTTTCTTTAAAGTTTGAGTAGCCACAGTTGTTTCGTTGTTGAATTGAAATATCAACACAAGCTTTGAAAACTGTGTCTTGAAAAGAGTGTATCCACAGTTCTATGATTTGCAGCAAGCTCACCAAAAAGTTCTTCACTTTGTGGATATATTTTGAGATCAACTCTGGACAATGCTCCAAACTTCGCTAGTACTATTGATTTTTCTACTGCAATTTCAATATAGTTTCTTAAGGTGACTTGCTTATTTCTTGCAGTTTGAAGAAGTTGGAAAGAACACCTAATTGAACACTATTTCTTCAGAATCACTGTAACATTTCTGTCAGTTACAATAGTTTCACTCAATTGTTAGTATCGAACTCCAGAAGCACCAAAGAAGACATAAATGCATTGTATTTTCTGTTATAAATGTTGCAGTTCCATTTCATTCATGACTGAACTGTTGCGGATCCACTTTATTTGTGACTGAATGATTTAGTACCAAATTTAAGTTGTGTGTTGAATAATGTATAAACTCAGCATTTGGGACAAATGCTTCAATTCTTGACTGTGAACCTGTGTGTGTGCGCGCGCCATTCATAGATGCAGCATTGGCATATCTTTGACCTCTGCAGCTGTCCACTTGTATGTTGTCACTCTTCTCTAAATTAGTTATTATTTCTTTTTCAAAACTCTCAGCATCAAAGCCCCTTACCTCATGGAATTCCTTTTATTTCAAACTGCTTACAATGACACTAAGTTGGTCCTTTCTTGATACAATTGGAGTTGTGTCTACAGTCAGTGAAAAAATGGCTGCTGTTTGATTTCATGGATGACTCATTCTGAAACACAATCATTTAACAGTTGTAACACATCGTCTTGGATTTATGGGCTTTCACGTGAAAGATTTGCCTGCAGTAGAGATATGTGTAGAAAATATTATTCTAGAAATTATAGCCTTCATTTGGTTGTGTCCTTCATCAAAATGCGTATTAATGGTTTTGTCTTGTTTCCTCATGCTGTAAGTAGTAGATGGATTTAAATGTGTAGCGCAAGTTTAGTGTACTTTTATTTTCTTGGTTAGACCGTGCGTCATTAATTTGTGTATTGTGCCTTGCATTTTCTCCACCTCCAAACAACTGTCATGCTACACAATATACTGTGTTAAAAGTAGGGGAGCACATACATAAAATTGTTCAGTTTTGTGGCCTGTTTTAGTATAATTGTAATAGTAATCACAGTTGAACGATCTTTTGGTCTCAGTGTTTCCAAGGAAAGGGCATTGAGGCTTGCCTGGTGTGCTGTTTATAAATTTTAGCTTAGTCTCTTCATTCAGTTTGCATTGGAATAATCCTTTATTGATGCTAAAATGTGCAGTTTGCTGATTATTTTGAATTTGAGTAGAACAATGTCTTGCTGGTGAATCAGTGTTTATTACTGGTGGTTCATTTTCAAAGCTGGTATTACATCCTCTATGAACTTACAAAGTGTTAGAATCTTCCCTCGTTGAGTTTTTATGACAGTACGGACTTTTACTTTCAACTTTTAAATCCTCAGACGTTTCTCTGATTTCACTTTTGTCACCAATTTTAGTAGACATCTGTTCTGGGCATGTAGCTGAACACTGGATGCTTGTATTTATGTTCATTGTATTTTTAACTTCTTCACTTTGGCAGACTTTCAATTTTCTGTATTTGAGCTCTACTTAAATATTGCCTATTACTACATATTGTAGTTTTAACTTAATGCAAACATTTAAGAGCAGCCCATGTGAGAAAAAACAGCAATAAGTTTTAGATTAATGCGAGTACACTATAGAAGAAGAGTAATTAAACTGAATTATGAAGATGCCTGTTGTAAGCAGTTGTAATATCAGGATCATTTTCTGTTGGCAGTTCACTTGCTTTGTAACACTACATCCATCACAAAAATTTAAAAAAAAATGAACTTATTGATTTATTATTGGATGGATAAAAAACTACTCACCAAGTGGCGGCAGGAGAATACAAATATTAAAAAAATGATTTAACATATGCAAACTTTCAGAGCCAGAGGCTCCTTCATCTGGCAGAAGGGTTGAAAGGAAAGGAAGAGAGGTGACCAGAAGAAGGAGCCACTGGCTTCAAAAGCTTGCATATATAAAACTCTTTTTTATATGTGTGTTTTCCTGCCACTGCTTGGTGAGCTGATTTATTGTGTGTCCAATTACATCACATTGTCAGAAATTGATTATTTTTGTTGTTACGGAATTGTTACCAAGAGGGCCTGTCATTTTCAATACCAATTGAAGGATATATATATATATTAAAAACAAAGATTCCAAGACTTACCAAGCGGGAAAGCGCCGGTAGACAGGCACAATGAACAAAACACACACACAGAATTACTAGCTTTCGCAACCGATGGTTGCTTCTTCAGGAAGGAGAGGGAAAGACGAAAGGATGTGGGTTTTAAGGGAGAGGGTAAGGAGTCATTCCAATCCCGGGAGCGGAAAGACTTCCCTTAGGGGAAAAAAAGGACAGGTGTACACTCGCACACACATACACACACATATCCATCCACACATACACAGACACAACCTGGTACAGAAGCAGATAACCAGAGCCACATCCTCATCCCCTCAAACCCAGAACCTCTCACAGAAGAACCCCAAAAGTGCCCCACTTGTGACAGAATACTTCCCGGGACTGGATCAGACCTTGAATGTGGCTCTCCAGCAGGGATACGATTTCCTAAAATCCTGCCCCTAAATGAGATCCATCCTTCATGAAATCCTCCCCACTCCACCAAGAGTGTATTTCCGCCGTCCACCTAACCTTCGTAACCTCTTGGTTCATCCCTATGAAATCCCCAAACCACCTTCCCTACCCTCTGGCTCCTACCCTTGCAACCGCCCCCGGTGTAAAACCTGTCCTATGCACCCTCCCACCACCACCTACTCCAGTCCTGTAACCCGGAAGGTGTACACGATCAAAGGGAGAGCCACGTGTGAAAGCACCCACGTGATTTACCAACTGACCTGCCTGCACTGTGACGCTTTCTATGTGGGAATGACCAGCAACAAACTGTCCATTCGCATGAATGGACACAGGCAGACAGTGTTTGTTGGTAATGAGGATCACCCTGTGGCTAAACATGCCTTGATGCACGGCCAGCACATCTTGGCACAGTGTTACACCGTCCGAGTTATCTGGATACTTCCCACCAACTCCAACCTATCTGAACTCCGGAGATGGGAACTCGCCCTTCAGTATATCCTCTCTTCTCGATATCTGACAGGCCTTAACCTCCGCTAATTTCAAGTTGCCGCCGCTCATACCTCACCTGTCTTTCAACAACTTCTTTGTCTCTGTACTTCCGCCTCGACTGACATCTCTGCCCTTACTCTTTGCCTTTAAATATGTCTGCTTGTGTCTGTGTATGTGCGGATGGATATATATATATGTGTGTGTGTGTGTGTGTGTGTGTGTGTGTGTGTGTGTGTGTGTGTGTGCGCGAGTGTACACCTGTCCTTTTTTTCCCCTAAGGGAAGTCTTTCTGCTCCCGGGATTGGAATGACTCCTTACCCTCTCCCTTAAAACCCACATCCTTTCATTTTTCCCTCTCCTTCCCTCTTTCCTGACGAAGCAACTGCCAGTTGCGAAAGCTCGTAATTCTGTGTGTGTGTTTGTGTGTTTTGTTCATGTGCCTGTCTGCCGGCGCTTTCCCGCTTGGTAAGTCTTGGAATCTTTGTTTTTAATATATTTTTCCCATGTGGAAGTTTCTTTCTGTTTTATATATATATATATATATATATATATATATATATATATATATATAGCACTGGCGAAATCTGTATGCTGCATGTAGTGCTGGCCGCCATACACTGTAACATTCTTGTTAACATTAAACCTCGAAAGGTACAAAATAATTGCTGGCACACTTCTGTTTGCATTTCATAAATGAGTTTACATGGCTAAATTATATTTTTAAATACATCATACTTCTGCATCTCCTTCGTATGGTCACCACCTCCTCCTCTCCCCCACCCCTCCTGCACAGCAAGGCCATTATTTACGCTGCTGGTTAACTGATTTCCTTTCTTATCTTCTGTGAACAGGGAAAACAGTCTGTAAGGAATAAAAATTCAGTTCATTAAAATAGCTGTCTCACAACATATATAGAATTTGTCATCATGTCATTAACGAAAGAAGCCTTAAAAATCACAGCTGAGTGAAATTCTGAATATATTCCATTAATGGCACCATATTGTATTGAAACTATTAAAATATTAATATTTTATTACATATTACAAGTTTTATTTTGGTGCTTAACACATCACATGTATCATTAATGACTTGATATTATGGACTACATTACCTTACCATCAATTATTATTTGGGCCTCGTGTCAGTAGTGTCCTTAAACTTCGTCAGGAAATATGAAACATTTGTAACAGAAGTCAGATTGAGAACATACTAGCTTACCCTTGATAGTGGCTAAAACAGAATAATGATTTTGGGGTGGCCATATGTTTGTGGGCTTGGAGATAATAGATTGGGTGTTGTAGGGTAAGTAGGCTAGGTAGTGGTGGTACTGGTGCTGGTGTTACTGTGATTCGGTAGCAGGGCAGGGCGGGGCTGGTGTTGGTGTTACTGTGATTAGGTGGCAGGGCAGGGCTGGGGGGGGAGGGGGGGGTCAGTTTCATCGTGCATTATGGCCTTAAACTTAAAGAAATAGATGAAAAATAATTAGGTGTTGGGCAGTATAGTTTGGAGTCTCAGTGATAAGGTATTAATTTCTGTCATTTAAATTTGACTCTGTTTATTCCTGTTTTTCTGGCATGTACATATTTGAGGCTCTCCAAACTATGGATGAATTGGGACAAAAAGTACATCTAATCTAACCTGAACACACTTAACAGCAGTGTTCTAAAGTGGTGTTGTGTAGTAACTGCGAATAATTCTTTCAAGTGGTATTGCCACATTTTGGAGTGCAGGAGTTATGAGTGGGCCTTCACTGGTTCAGACAAGATACAGAGGCTGCAGGACACAGCCTTGTCATGAATGTTACACACCTTAGTGGGCATCCCACCTGTCCTCTGGCGATACAAGATGTTGGTGACCAAAGTTTATCTTACCTGTCATATGTCTCAAAAGCTGCACATCCAGAAACTAGCAATGTCTGAAAAAAAGAAGCCTGGGAACACAGGCAACCCTTGTGGACACTGGGATTGAGATAACTCGTTTCTGAGTCATTACCATTTCAATGTATCACATCGAAGCCATCATTTGCATCATTGCTGTACCATACATAACGTCCATTTGTGAAATATCAGTTTTCATGTGTCAATATTTTAGACTGATTTTCAAAATCAAAGGTAAATATCGAAGTGCACACTCCAGTTATATCAGGAAATGTTGAAAAAATTTCTGAATCCAAGCACGTGTTGTACTACAACAGATGATCTCTCATTTTCAAGATCCTCTGCATGCTGGTTGTCACACACTGCAATAGCTCTATGATGGTTGTAAAACAGCTTTTGTATATTTCCAAAGAATGGTTTGCCTCCTTAGCCCAACAGTTCTGCCTCACGTGTCAAGTGGGAAGGTTGCTTGTTTCTGCACCACCACAGCATTGTGGACACCTGCACAGCTGTTTCTCTGTGTTGCTTGGGTCTTCGTGTGTTTCACGTGTCGTTTGGTTTATGGTATTATTTGTTGTATGTCTGTTGGTAGTGGCGTAGTCCGCTTCATAATGTCCACCTTGCGCTCAAAGTGTGTTCTGAGAAAAGGTACAATAAGCTTTAGTTTTGACAAATCCAAGCATTTCATGCAGCCTGTGGTTTTGGAGATACATAACTTTGCTGTTGATAGTATTCACCTGACATCTGATCAAGTCCATAAAGCCCATTTTGATTCTGGTAACTATGTTTTTTTTCTTTAAGTTTTTTGATTCCCTGTAAGTTGGAAGGTTGCTTTTGTGTCATGGTTCTCAAGTTCTCTTTAAGCATCGTTATGGTTCCATAAGTATGGTGCTTTGTGCTGAAGCAGAACTGAATTGCACAACATTTCAAATGTTCGGTCTCTCACTGGAGGTTGATGACAGATTACTTAAGGAGCTTTTGCTTCCTTAAGGTGATGTGAGGAATATAAGATCTGATTGCTGCTGTTATTCTGGTTGAGGTGACACCACCATAGTTTCCTAAATAAATGTTTTTTGTTGTTTTATATGTTACTGTACTATTTCAGTTGGCACAACGTTATGGTGTTAGACTGGTATTTAGAAATCAGCCCATTTCTTTGTCAGACTAAGTTCCTTATTGGTCTTATTAAAAATGGAAGGGAAAAAAAGTCTGTACTTTCAAGGCAACAACATACTAATTATTGTGTGTGTGTGTGTGTGTGTGTGTGTGTGTGTGTGTGTGTGTGTGTGTGTGTTTCATGAAACAAGCATGTAAATTCTTGAAGTAGGTATTGATCTCCTGGTAAAAGTTTTTTGGAAAAAAGAAATCTCTCTTCAGCTTCTTACAATTTTGTAGACTTTTTCTTTGCCACTTCTGATGGCTCTTTCGATGCTTACGTTTATAGCTCCATTTATTACTATATTACTACACTATTGAAGAATGGGAGATGAAAATACCAAGCTACTGATATTGTTCTTTAATGACCCATAAAAATATCTAAAATTATGTGAGACATGGTATAAAATGATGTCCATGTTTCCCAGATATCATTTAGTGGTATTGTGTGAGGCAATTCACATATTTTGTAAGTTTTTCCTTGTGATGTAGATTCTGCAATGAAATTGTGGAAGTGCTGACATTGAGATAGAGGGCAAACATTCTCCAGTACACAAAGTTATTGAAATAGTACATTAGTGAGGACTCCTTTTTATCACTTTTATTTACCTACATTCAAATGTGAACATATTCACTTGTATGGGAATATCATACTGGATTTCTTTAATTTTCTTGGTGCAATACCTTTCCAAAAGACAAGCTCTGTCAATTTCATCCACACGTTTTTAACATAAATGACTGTGTTTAACTTCCTTGCAAAATGACACCTATTTTTGCTTATTCATTATCATGAGTCCAGATGAGGCATACTATGTTTTCCCTGCTGCTAAAACTTTAGTCAGTGTCATACGTGTAAGTTGCTATCTCGTATGGCAATTTTGTAGTATCAGCTGATTGTGAGGGATCTTGTTGAATGCTTTTTATTAAAGTAAAAATATGATGTCTGCTTTTGCACTTAGAGCATTTCTTGAAGCATATCGCCATGTTTGCCACATGAAGGTTCTCAGTTATGAAAAAGGAAAGGTTATTCATGAAAAATGATGCTCTTCTAGTGTGCCAATAGATGTGAGATTTAGAGATTCTGTGCTCACAAGATAGAACATTTGATTTAACAAGCAGTATTCTGCTATTAAATAACTGTAGAACCTACATGTTATTAGAGACTTATCCTGTCCTTGTAGAAGCAAAATTGATTCTCTTAATGACAAGTTTCTTGTAGGCGGCTTGTTTGGCATCCTTTAAAATATAACCTATTTTGAATATGTAGAAACATGTAGGCCTATTCATTAACAATATTGCTGACTTCCTGCAGCCGGCTGTTGCCACATTTTCTGTGATTCCTGACTGCGGAAATTCAGACATTTATTTTCATCTTGTAAATGTCAACCAAAATCATGGCCTGTCTATATTTGAAATTTTTTTAGGTTTCATGATGTAGTCATTTGTTTTGTAACAGATTTTGACTATAATTACAGAATGAATGAAATCACACTATTTGTTAAATTCTCTTCATTGTAGGAAGAAACACCACAAGGCTTTTTTGAAGATCATGGACTTGGTTAAAACAAGAACACCTTCATCTCCATCTGCTTTGCGGAATCAGCTTTTTGAATCCATGTTCCAAGAAAGACATCTTTTCCCTTCTCTAAATGATGCAGCAAAGTATTATTAGATGTTTTGTAAAACAGAACTTCATAAAGAAAGTTTTGTAACATAGAAAGAAAACACTTTCAGTATTTTATGTACTTAATTTTAGTAAGATATTTAATCAAAAAGCAGAATTTGCCACATTTTTTTCTGTTGTGTCACTGTTTCATTATTATATTTGATGTACTTGTCATTAATAATCAAAGTTTGTCACGCTTATATATGGAAGTATTAATACTGTATAAGTAATAAATTGCAAGTACTCAGAAATGTATTATGGTGGGTGTGGAATGTTTGATGATTGTGTGAATACTCCTGTGCTAATATTTCTCAATTTTGGAAGAGGTGATTCGGAGTCCTCCAGCTTCCCCCTCCTCCTCCCCCCTCCCTCAACCTCCCCCTCCCACCCCTTCCATCTCTCCTCGCCATGTCTCCCTATAAATGTGCTTTGACTTTCTTGTTGTATGGATGTGGTTCTGTGCAAACTAGTAGTGTTTAATGGGTATAAAATGTTACTGACTTAATTGGTGTGGGAACTGCATACAACATTTTTTTTTTCTCTTCCTGAAGATTAGAGCTGTGCATTTCACTAGATTCAGCTTGTTGTGTCATCCCAGAATCTTTACTGATTTGGGAAAGTAGCTGCTTGGCTGAGTCAACTTGCTATTGAGTTGAGATCAACTGGCTGGCACCAGAGCAGCATGGCTCAATACACTGACCATATCTGTACAGATTCGTGGTCAGGCATACTATCCAATCACATCTACATGCTAGTACACAAACTGTAGGATTTACTCATCAATTGTGTGTGCCATACAGTGCCTTGCATCCATTTGCTACAACCCTGTGCATCTCTAACACAAAATGCCCAACACTTATCCTTCCTCTTAGTACTGTTGTAAAATATGAACAGTTTTTTATGGGTATTCAGTCTGTACTGCTTTAGAGAAAGATGACTGGTGCACATACTAAATATGAGTCATACCTCAGTACAAATAGTAGACTGAAGATACAAGTAAACTCAATATGGAACACAGCACCATGTGGTAGTGGCGAAGTGGTGGCTCAGTAATCAGCCTGTAGAGGCTAGCCTTCAGGGATGGGTTGAGCAGGCTGAATCCAGCTGTATGTATGATGTTATTTGACAAGCAGCTCATGCTGAACTTCATTTTTTGTGTTTCTCTCTGTGCAAATGTTTGTTGAACAGAGAGCAATTGGTGCAATAAAAACATTCCATAGCAGATAGAGTACTTATTTGCCTTATATTAAATTGTAGAATTTAGTTTGCTAAAAACTTATACACTTTTGTTGTTCTGAAAGACAATAATGGGACTGCCCATATTTTGACATACCAGTTTTGTTATAAAAGAAATATGCATTTAGTGATTCTACATGATGTTTATTACATTACATTGGTTTACAAAACAGGTAACGCAGCTACATTTACCAAAAAGCTTTTTACACTTGGATACTTTCATTGTAACTTTTTATGTAACATTAATTTCAGCTAAATTCTAAAAAGAAGAGTGTTGTTGGTTTTTGTTATAATGTGGATAAAACAAATTGTATTGTCTTGCAAGTGTTTACAGGAATTGTTAGTGTCTGAATATGCATTTCAGTATCACAAAGTGTTAAAAACAGTGGTGCAGATAAGAGCAGCGTGAAAAAGTTCATACATCTTGAGTTTTGGAACCCGAATTAATTCCTGGAACAAAAGAAGGATAGGTAAAAAAAAAAAAAGAGAATATATTTATCATAAATATACAAATGTTTGACTTGAGGCTAAATAACTTAAGCCTGGTGTTAAGTTTGTCTGCTCTTTGCTAAAGGCTTTGAGTGACTATGACCTTAGAAGCTAGAGACTCATAAAATTTTTTCATGTTGCTCCCTGCTGAATTTGCACATACTATTCAAACGTAGATATCAGTTTCATTTATTTCTCATAAATCATGTGTTGCACTCATTTCTTTTCAATGAACAGTGGTCTTGTGACACTCTTCAGTGAAGATTGTTTTGACCAGTGTACTGTTGTTTGTACGATGTTAGGTATTATATCTGTAATGTTACACACATGACGATTGTATATGGTAGAGGGCTTTTGCTCAGGTATAAGTGCTACATATTTTATACTTGCACAGAATGCTGCTCTTGTTAAAAATGTTTACTACTGGATACCAGTTTTAATCCTTGCTCGATAAACTGCAGTAATGATTATTGACCCGTTAAATGTTGTTGTTCTAATCTTGTGCTGACCATGCCAGGCTGAAACAGTGTTCCCACAACTTCTAATTGTAATTTGTTAGTTTATCTAGCACAAATCAAATGATGTATAGCCATAAACTTAACTCAATTCATCATTTATGTATGTTAGATTTTGGAAGTTGTTATTGTGTGGCTATCATGTAACTGGATTTTTTAGTTTTGTTTTTCTTTGTGATAGCACAGAGCCTAGAATCTCTGACTGTTTCTAAATTTAGTTACAATTATGAATTGTGTGTAGTTTTTTTTATAATAGTTTCTTGCTGGGAGGTCTAGTTTTTCAGTCCCGTGTCTGTGTAAAGTGAGTGTTTTTTGTAAGTGTATTAGATGGAGATGTGGTTGTTTTTATATGTTTTTGCAGGTACTTTTACTAAAAGAGGCATTGATGTGAAGTGAGATCATTATTTATTCCTGTTATGTAGAATTAATGCAGAGGTGTTCTGTTAGTGGAGCACGTTGATTACTGTTCAGACATGTACATTTTATGAAACAGATAGCTTTGGATATGTTTGTTAGCCAATTTGATTACAGTATTGACTGTGTATATGTAGTGTTTAAATATGTTACTGTATGAAATGTGAGAGAGTGATTAAAGATTGAAAACTTATCTTACCTAATTCATTGGTACCATTAGATTATTACTGCATTAGATTATTAATCACACATTAAATGATCTTTTTTTAAGCATGACTTTTATACAATACATTTAAAATGCAGTCTGCAGACTTAACATTCTCTTTGAGGCACCAGGGAAGATTATGCCTTGGTAAAGTCACTGGAATTGCATTTGGGAATGGTGGGTTTAAATTCCATCACCCAGCCTTCCAGATTTTGGTTTTCTGTGAGTTTTCCTGCATCACGTATGGTGAAAGATGGTGTAGTCACTTTGATGAGGACACATCCTACACCTTCACCTTCTTGTCAAATTTGAGCCTGTGCTCTGTTTCCAGCTACATCATTATCAGTGGGACATTAAACCTTCATCTTCCTTCATTTTTTTTTTCTTTCTTTTGCGGAGGGTGTCATAAAGAAGCTACTTCTCCATGACTCAGATCTGCAGTGTATGTAGTAACATGAAATAATCTGTATTGTCTATTGTGTGTTACCAGGGTGAAACCAATATGAATGAGTCTTTTGAACTGTGAACCTACTGAATGCATCATGTATTCAAACTTCTGTGATTCAATGAAGAAGGAAATGGGAGGTGGGATGCCGACCTGTGAACATCAGTTGCTTTGATGAACAAGAAAGAGGGAGCACTCTGGTGTTGAAATTCATTGTTATGTGTTCCTAGAGACCAAAAGGGCTTTGTGTGATGCTTTGGGGATTGTATTATTGACATTGATCCTTAATTTATGAGGATATTATTAGCTACACACCCTTTGAAATTGCAGTGCTGTTTTGACTATTTTAAACATTTTCCATTTACTACACATAGGATTTAATTAAACACGAGTTGTGCACATTACATTTATAGCAAAGATAGTCACAAAATTGCCAAAGCCATTAGCTACTGACATTTACTCTTATTAATGGAGTTAGTCATAATGGCTCTTTAAATTTCTTGATTAATGTTGTAATTTTAATAAAATAACAGGTAGTAGGAAAGCATAGCAAATTTGTATTTCCAGAATGAGATTTTCAGTCTGCAGCAGAGTACGTACTGATATGAAACTTCATGGCAGATTAAACCTGTGTGCCAGATCGAGACTCGAACTTGGGGCTTTGCCCGTGAAAGGCAAAGGTCCCGAGTTCGAGTCTTGGGCTGGCACACAGTTTTAATCTGCCAGGAAGTTTCAAATTTATATTACACATTTTGTTATTTGGTGTACTGTGCATTTCCTAAAGACTATCGATTCAAGCTCTTATTATGTAATATGCCAGCTGACAAAAGTTGGGTGTAAGTGGTAGCCACAAGTATTATGAGTTTTAAAGGTGTTTGACCATATATTTATTCTTGACTGGCAGTTGCTCTTCAAAAATAGGTATATTGTAGCATTCTTCTTCTCCTAGAAACAATTCTTGTGAGAAAAATGAAGAAATTTATCATTAGCAATTATAAGTCCAGGAGAGATTTTTTTACGGAAATCACTCATGTTTCAGGGGAAGGGACAGGGGTGAGGGGCTGTAGAACTTTTTGTAAAAGTCATGATATGATTGTGCATTTCACAGCTGCTTGCATGCTTGGAAAACTAAATACACCTTAAAAGAGCAATATGAATGGGGATTTTGAGAAAATATGTCGGTTTGAATAAATTTGGATGTGAAACTTATTTTAATTTCTGTAATGTGAAAATCATGAAAGATACGAACCAAATAAAACTAGCAGATGTGGTATTAAATCATAATGAACAATTACAAGAGCTCAAAGTGAATTTATTGGGTGAACAGATTACCATTTATTTTTATGTAGTAAGGTTAAGAGGGCAAACTAAGAAAAGTAATTACTTCAGTTTTCAAATTCAAAATTTATTGTTATTGCTACCAACATATGAGACATATGCTGATGAGTAAAATCTTATGTACCTCCTCAATAGCTGTTCATCCAACTTTTGAATGCAATACAGCAATTATTTGACGAGTTCTTCGTAGGTTTCTGTAGGTGAGTGATACCAGATGTCTCAATACAGGTTATGTGATTTGCACAAATTATGGGCCTGGAGTTCGGTGGCATCCTGCAGCATCCTGGATGTGTTCCGTCAAGTTCATATTAAGTCAATTAGTGGCTGAGACATCAAAATGAGTTTGCTATCATGGTCCTCAAACCATTGTATCACAATTCTGGTCTTTCCATACATACAGCTATCCTGCTAGATGCTACTGTCATCAAGTAAGACATCTGGTATGATATGTCAAGGTGCCCCAGATTGTTATTGCAGATCTCATGAAAGTTCAAGTGAATATCTCCCATAGCCTAATATTGACCCTACAAGGCTGTTTATGTGGCATAGTGCAAACCATCTGCCTGGATAATAGTGTATCTGGATATGAGTATTGACCCCATTCAATAAAAAATGTGATTCATCCAACCAGGATACACATTTCGACTGATCCATGGTTCAGTCTCACACATCTCCTGCCCACTACAGTTGTAATTGATGATGATGATGATGATGATGATGATGATGATGATGATGATGATAGATCACTGTGGGAACACACAGATATCATCTTCTGCTGAATTCCTTGTTCACCAGTGTGCACCAAATAGTGTGCTCTGAAACACTTGTGCCTGTACCAGCATTGTACCTTGTCATCAGATCTACCACAGATCGCTGTATCCGGTTTTACAGAACAGGCAAGCCTCTTACCTTCTTTCCTCTGTTGATGTGTGGATAGGTCATAGCAGTAGCAAGCCAACATTTGAGCAGTTATAATGCTTGCATTATGCTAATTTCAAAATGCTCAGACATAGCAGTCTGACTGTTATTAAAGTCACTTATATCAGTGAGTCTCCCATCTGCGCCCATATTGTCATTAGAACATTTTCTCATTCCTCTCTTCTCGCTTACTTACTATTTTTAGTATGTCATGTGCCCGCAGTGCCACCAGGCAGTATTTGTCTTACATTAGACAGTTATCATAATATTTTCGCTGATCAGTGTATTATTTATGTCTCTTCAGTGAAGTACTTAGTGAAGATTCTTTTTATACAAATGCTATGAAAAGACTGTTGTAGAACATTGAATATATTAAGGAAAAAAAGGTGACTCTTTTGTATTTGTCTATGTCAATTTAACAGTTGTTATCCATGTTTTTATAGAGGACCAAATATAATCAGTATTATTATATATATAATACCTACTTGCACCAACTAGATTCTTTCTCCACCCATTCAAGGGAAGCGTAGTGCGATGTTCCAGATTTATGTTCTCATAGCATCCCTAAACTGCATATGATGAAAACTGGAATGGTTCCTCAAACAAGATAATAGCAGTTTCCTCTGCCACTTGAAGCCTGAGCTCTGCTTTTAAACACTGTAATATCATCCAAATGATTAACCTGTTATCATCCTGTCATTTATTTCGGGCACCACTTTCAACCCAAAAATGTGAAGGAATTGATATAATCATTAACTTGCTTTCCCTTTACATATTTGGTTATGTGTTTTTCTAAGTAGTTCAGCACAGTGTGGTGCAGGAGAACAAATCATGAATAATAATATATTAATTTTATATGTAAGCTGTCAAGGGACCAAGTTTGAATTTCAGAAGACTGTGAATACAAGTGATTGACTTTTAGTACCTTATATTTTTCCTTGGATTCCATAACTTTGTTATAATTTAGTATTTAAATGATATAGCTTCCATGGAATCATTTAAATATTGCAATTAACTTACATAAAATCTTAATGTTAAACAAAACATTTTGCTTGGCTGGTGTGTGTGTGTCGCAGCTAACTGCTAACCATCATAATAGGAATATGTTTCATTGATTTTTTTTTTTGTCCACTGAGTTATCAATATAAATGACCTTTCTGATACATCATTAGCTTCCATTTTTACTAAAATAAAATAATCTATGTCAAAAAAGTTCTTATCCAATTACAGTTCTGGTTTAACATTACAGCACAATGTACTGTTTTTATTGCATTAGCTTGAGGGGATCCACTCATATGATTTGTATTAATAAAGGTGCTGCGTTAGAACTGGACAGTTACTTGCAGCCTAGATAATTTTTAAATGGTTCAATAATTAGTTTTTTCAAGAAATTTATTTTGATGACATGACTGAGAAAACATTATGAACATATGGCAGTTCACACAGAGTGACTGTTCTCAAGAAGTAACATCTTTCTTATACTATTACTTGGAATTTCAAACTTCATGTTGAAATTTCAAAATTAATGAACACTGGCACAGGGAGTGGATATGTTGAAACCTACACACACACACACACACACACACACACACACACACACACACACACACACAAAATCATGAATTGATTAATATTGTCTGTCTGCACCTCAACATATCATCTGTGTGGTGAGTAGTAATCTACGCTTTTGTATAACTGTTGATATTCCAACCTGAAATTTCTGTTGTTTGAATAAAAATGAAACATCTCAATAATTAAAAATCCTGTTGAGAATACAAATTACGAGATAATTTTAAAAAATCACATTTATAGGTATTGAACAGTGGCTGAGCACATTGTTACAAGTTTACTGTAAGGAAGAGCACTCGTAGAATACTGCCCAGTGTTAGGTAGCTGTTACATTGTAAATAGCTTTGGTTGCTGCACATTTGTATAAAACAGAGATGTACCTTCGGCACTCACAAACCAACATTAAATACCCCAAAAACTCACATAAATGTTAGACTTCTATAGCTACACTCCATGAGCTACCATATGGTGAATGACAAAGAGTACAATCAGTTCTGCATCATTTTATCTCCTCTGTATTGCGGTGTTCTGCCTTTAAGTATGTGTATGTTCAGATTTCAGTTTGTTGTCTTCTCATTGTTCAGAATGACTGCACCTGAAATAAAATTTACGTCTAACACTGATGGTATTTGTTGGACATCGTTTTTGTTGCCCTCTTGATTATGCTGGAATTAAAATGCTTCAGCATGTGTAGAACTTTCTCTAATAAATGTGAAAACTTTCTTCCATTATACTTTGCAAGATAGGGAACATCACAACTGTATGTCTCAGACTCTGACAAAAGAATAAATCATGAAGGAATCAATACCTTCATCTTTTGCTGCACAGACATCACAGCATATTGCTATGCTGGCTACACTTATTCTCAGCTTGCTACGGTACTCCAGCCTGGGAGGAGGATGCAAGGAACATACACAAAAAGCTCATGCAGGTACTTCATCTCCTGGAGATACTGTGACTGCTGTCCTACCCTGAAGATGGCCCACTTTTTTCTTTTTAACTTTTTGAATGCCACCACCTTAGTGTTATTTCATTGAGTGTATGGCATCCTTGAAACAGATTTATAGAAGGTCTGCAAAACTGATCAGTAGCTGCCAAAATCTTTCTTAGATTAGTTTCTGTGTGTTGGGGTGAACTGCCATAAGATACTTGTTGGTGGATAGTATGATTTTTCCACAAAGGCTTTTAAACTTTCTTCAAACACTTTCATTTGTATTACTAGCCAGTTTCTGTATTAGAAGCAATTGTCAAGTAATATGTGCATATTTATGTACATGTGTGTCTAGTATAAGGCTGAACCTATGCTATGGGAAAGATTTGATTGACATGATATGATATGTACGTGCCCCTGAAAATGGCTTTTAAGACCGAAAATGCGCTCGGAATGGTACTGAATGCTCATTGGCTGTTGGAGAATGCGTGACACAGGCACGCAGAGCAAGCGTAAACTCTCCTGCCATCTTTCGTGACTCGAACTGTGATTTCCTGGTATGGTAATACGTGGTAGTTAAAGGGTGACAAATCTGATTCTTTGTTTATTGTGTCAGAAACAAATAACATACAGATATGTGGATTCACAACTTGCCTAAAAACAAAATGTGAACGTTACAACTGTGAAACAGCAGCAGACCAGAACCAATTGGTTAGTTGCCTTGTGGGGAAGACATGCTGTGTTTTGATCCACAGTTTTTATTGTTTTTAGTGGGATACGTTGGTGCTGCAGTGTTCATCTTTGCCACACTAGTGTGCCAATTACATCTGCTAGGAAGATTATATCCAATGTTTCCTATAATTGCAAAAGAACATCTTGTTAGCCATTACATTCCAGTGGCTAAACAGTACCAACAAATTCTATACAAGTCTTGTGGAAAAACTAAATGAAGAAAATATGTGGGAATAGGTCTGGGTATTAACTGAAATTTATCCTGGGTATGGGAGGGGGTGTGTCAAAGTTCTAAATATGCCATTTCTAATAAAAATGACTTACTCTGTTACAAGACATGTCATTCTATAAGAACTAAATTTTACAGATGATACAAAAAACTTATTACATCCGAAAGGAGTCTAAAAGTCCATGAGAATTCATAATGAATGTAGCGAATAAAAACTCTATACTACAGAAACGGGGGGAGGGGGAATATAAATTAAAATAATTTCAATTAACAAAGGTTCCAGTACAAAAGCATCAGCGAACTTATAACGAATAGACCAGTTAACAGCTGCAAGTGCATCAAAGTGCAACAGGCAATAAGCTGCTATAAAATCTATGTTAAATTATCTTTTATGTAAATCAGAGGAACACTATTTGAACTCTCGTATATACATAGCGGTTGCCTCACTAAAGAGCCTAAGAGTAGGAACAAATTGTCAACCTTGGAATTAGGTAGAATTCAAATCTCGGTCAGAGAATGTATCAGTGTTATTAACTTGATTTTCAGTTAAGATAAGAATGTACAAATAAAATTTAAACAACAATGCCCATATGGCTTGGAGTAAAACAGCAGGCAGTAAAATCAACTTGGGTTAACCATGAATACAAAATAAATTACACATAACCAGCACATACAGGTATAAGATTCATAAATTACCAACACGGCCCAAATCCGGTTGGCAGGAATTAGACAAAGCAGGAATTAGATAACCCAGCCTCAATAATTGTGGCAAAAAAATCATAGCATTATAAGTTAGCTAAGTTGGAACCACTAAACTCTTAAAATAAAATTGGGGTTGACACAAACCTAAAACAATATAACACATGTAGTTTAAAGAATGTTATGGCAAGTGGACAGCTCCAAATAACTGTTTATACAATCTACACACTGAGATGCTAACCAAATAAGTCCAACAGTCACTGATGACACTGGCCCACTAATCCCATGTTGCCTATGATTTATGTAAACACAACAGACAAAGTCCAAGATCGTCTTCTGTCAAATCTGAGAACATGCTTCTTGGACATGTAAGTTGGTAGAATACAGACTCATAAATCCTCTCAACATCATATTCAACTTAGTTAAATGTTCATAGCATCCACGTGCTATACAACTGACAGCACTTATTCTCAGATGGTCGTTCTGCAATAATTCTTGGTGGTAAATAACGGAGTGCAAGTTCACACATAACACCATTAAGTAGGCACCGTGGTGGACACCCATAACCCCTGGCGGTATGCAAAGGATCTCTTAGCCTAGGATTGCTTAGCTACACAGGCAAGGAGATTACATCACACTTGTGAGTGTGCACAGATCATTCCTCTAGATGCAGACAATTTGTGTGCACCAATTCCATCTGGGAGGGTGAATAGGAGACTATGACCTTATATGTTAAGTCTCCTTAAATCCATAATCAGTAGCACCAAGAGGGTAATTTTGTTGATTAATGTTAACTAACTTACCTTAGGCCAGAATACCTTGATTGTCCAGAGGTGACATGGTGCCATGTTACTAATGCTGAATCACTTCTGTTGTCGTAGAGTTACACATGTGCCATACCTCAACATGAGTTTGATAGGTGTGCCAGTTTCAGCCAAGATAATGATCTTATCACATCTGGTTTCATGTTACACACCTGAGCTCCTTGGTGCCCCCATTCCTCTCCTCTGAGGAACAACTGGGAATTGGTCAAGGTCATCCAGAACAATTACTCAGGCAGTAGTGTCCTATGAAATAAAAGTGGTGGCAACACACAATCCCCCTTCCCCAACTCCCTGCCATGTCCGTGGCTGCAGCTGCTGCCAAACAGTGATGGGCCACTAGGAGGGGAATACAGTGACTGCCATCATACTCCTCCCCCTCCCCCAAGGTGGGTGATAAATGCTCAGCCCATGCTGTAGGATCAAGACCTTATCCAAAGATTGTACAGATGTGCAACCTGGTCTAGTGCAATTGGTAAGGTACTAGCAAATAACAGGAAAAAAAGTGAGTGGGCCCCATTATTACCAGCTGATTGTGCTATATCAGTTGCACATTCTTTATATGAAAATAATAAGACAACATTAAAAAACATTTATTTCTCATTCAGTCGGTTTTTACAACCTTCATATCAAGTTAAATAATAGGTTGACTGTCAGCCTTGCAGTCTCCATGCAACTGTAAATGCTTATCACAGTAGCTGTACTTGGAAATAAACTCATTGCCCGGAAACACTGGAGGTAGCTAACGAAATGTGTGTGTAATGTCACATAAGGTAGGAATGAGTTCTTTAGGAAAAAGGTAGTAATTCAGTCCATCCAATTTATAGTAATCATCCATAAGTTTCTTATAAATTTCAAGAATAACCTTATATACATTTGTAGATTTTAACCATTTGAATATGTGCCAAACTCTCCATATTATCAAATTCACAGTCTTCTAGCTGCACTGTCATCACGTATTCTGGAGTAATTTGTTCCAGAATATGTCAAATGTCCAAACTTAACAGGTTTTCCATAAACACCAATGTCCTGCAATTTTCATTCTCTATTAACAGTGACGTAATGGTTGAGTGAAGTGTGTTGAAAGATGCTCTGGTGTGAGACCTTGCAGTGTACACTCATACCTGCATGTAAATTAGTGACTGAAACCACTTTTCTCATCACATTTAGCATTTGGTATTGTAACCTTATTCATTATTGTCATGCAGTGAACTGACCGCGGCACACTCTACATGGTTCATCATATATTCCTGGTACTAAAAATGATTTACATATAGTTCTTCATTTTTTCATTGTTTCACACATTGCTATGAATGTTATATATAGTAATGAGGGTTTAAAATATCTCTGTAGCAGTTGAGTAAGAACTCTTAAAGGAAGAAGACAGTGAAATGTGCATCTCAGCTAACCGCCTCTATGCAGTTGACATGTATTTAGTCGTGTAGAGTTAGTAAAAGAAATAATGGGACTATAGATGTGTGAATTTAATGCACATCTTGTCATCTTCCTGCAGGTGAGGTGAAACCATCATATTTTAGAATAATGTCACTTATGGCTTAGACATCATCAGCAGCAAATGTGGTAGTGTGGGAATGATCTCAGTTCATGAGTTTCACTCAGTACTGGTTTTTGAAGATCCTCAGTATAGTGATACCAGAGTCATAACATCCCTAGATGAGTGGATTTGCATATGTGAAACTTCGGTGAAAATTACCACCATGTTCAATGTAGTTGGTTACACTCCCTCAGTGATACTAGGAGACCGTATGATTGCCTCAGGTACAATGAAAATTTATGATGAAAATAACTGCATGCATCTACAGGAGCAGGCATTTGAGAACTTAATGTTTGCCAGTCATGGAATTCAGCATGCTCTGGACAGGTGGCTTAGTGTTCAACTATATGTGTACAGATTCTATGAGAAAATGTGGACCAGTTTGATGGAACTGATGTGCTGAACCCCCAAACTGACAGAAGAACTCATTGTCCAACTGTATGATGCAGGCTGTATATTGATACCAGGGAATATGTATAAACCAACTATGCCTGATTTGGGCACATATAACGAATTTTTTGTTGTCTTCAGTCCAGAGACTGGTTTGATGCAATCCTCCATGCTACTCTATCCTGCACAAGCTTCTTCATCTCCAGGTAACTACTGCAACCTACATCCTTCTGAATCTGCTTAGTGTGTGCATCTCTTTGGTCTCCCTCTACAGCTTTTACCCTCCATGCTGCTCTCCACTACCAAATTGGTAATCCCTCGATGCCTCAGAACATGTCCTACAAAGTGATCCTTTCCTCTAGTCAAGTTGTGCCACAAATTCCTCTTCTCCCCAGTTCGATTCAGTACCTCCTCATTAGTTACGTGATCTGCCCATCTAATCTTCAGCAATCTTCTGCAGCACCACATTTTGAAAGCTTCTATTCTCTTCTTGTGTAAGCTAGTTACCGTCCATGTTTCACTTCCATACATGGCTACACTCGATACAAATACTTTCAGAAATGACTGTCTGACACTTAAATCAATACTTGACGTTAACAAATTTCTTTTCTTCAGACACACTTTCCTTACCATTGGCAGTCTACATTTTATATCCTCTCTACTTTGACCATCATAAGTTATTTTGCTCCCCAAATACCAAAACTCATGTACTACGTTAAGTGTTTCATTTCCTAATCTAATTCCCCCAGCATCACCTGATTTACTTTGACTGAGATTTAATAACATCAGGGATAGGCTACAGCCCTGTCTGACTCCCTTCCCAACCACTGCCTCCCTTTCACGTCCCTCGACTCTTATAACTGCCATCTGGTTTCTGTTCAAATTGTAAATAGCCTTTCACTCACTGTATTAGACCCCCCTGCCACCTTCAGAATTTGAAAGACAGTATTCCAGTCATTGTCAAAAGCTTTCTCCAAGTCTACAAATGCTAGAGACATAGGTTTGACTTTCCTTAATCTATCTTCTTAAATAAGTCATAGGGTCAGTATTGTCTCACGGGTTCCAACATTTCTATGCAATGCAAACTGATCTTCCCCAAGGTCGGCTTCTACCAGTTTTTCCATTCGTCTGTACAGAATTCGTGTCAGTATTTTGCAGCGGTGACTTATTAAACTGATAGTTCAGTAATTTTCACACCTGTCAACACCTGCTTTCTTTAGAATTGGAATTATTATATTCTTCTTGAAGTGTAAGTGTATTTTGCCTGTCTCATACATCTTGTTCACCAGATGGTAGAGTTTTGTCAGGGCTGGCTCTCCCAAGGCTATTAGTAGTTCTAATGGAGTGTTGTCTAATCCCGGGGCCTTTCGAATTAGGTCTTCCAGTGCTCTGTCAAATTCTTCATGCAGTATCATATTTCCCATATCATCTTCATCTATGTCCTCTTCCGTTTCCATAATATTGCCATCAATTATATTGTACTTGTAGAGACCCTCTATATACTCCGTCCACCGAGCGAGGTGGTGCTGTGTTTAGACACTGGACTCGCATTTGGGAGGACAACGGTTCAATCCCACGTCCGGCCATCCTGATTTAGGTTTTTCCGTGACTTCCCTAAATCGCTCCAGGCAAATGCCGGGATGGTTGCTTTCAAAGGGCATGGCCGACTTCCTTCTCTAATCCGATGAGACCGATGACCTCGCTGTCTGGTCTTCTTCCCCGAAACATTCAACCAACCTACTCCTTCCACCATTCTGCTTTCCCTTCTTTGCTTAGAATTGGTTTTTCATCTGAGCTCTTGATATTTATACAAGTGGTTCTCTTTTGTCTTTTATAAATAAATAAAAGTGTAATAGCAGTATGTGTTTTCCTTCTCTCTATAAAATCCCCTCAATTTAATGCAAACCTGTAGTCATAGCCATGGCTGAGCAGACAAAAAATTTTCGTCACAAGGACTTTTCAATAACTGACTGTTCCTGCAATGATGCTTAGAAGAAGAAGAAAAGATTACTCCTTCCCAATTTCATGTGTGCTTTAATTACTGGTTCTTGAGCATGTGGAAAAACTAATTTGGCTCTATTACTGCTAATACACCCTGAGAGAGTCCACTTAAAACACTTACATATATTTTCAGAAACATAATTTCAGCCCAGTTGGAAGCTATTCCAGGAGATCCTGCATGTCATCAATGGAGTACATAATGTACCAGACATTCAACAAAAGCAGCAATGGTCTCTCAGGTGAAAAAGTCAAACCAAATACTGTTTTCATATTTGACAATGTTACAGTGGAGATGCAAAACGAGATTCAAAAATACTGCAGCTTTGGCTGCTATATGACAGTCAATGCCTCTTATTTGAGCCACACATAGTCAAGGATCCAAAAGAAGCTGAGTTAGGGTAATACAAACCTCCTTACCACTTTCAAATAACAGTTTAAATTTAGGGCACATTTACTATGATCGTGTAGGAGCCGATATGTCACTGAATGACTTCGTGACAATAAGTGGTAATTGCAGGAATAACCCACAGTATTATTTCATGGTTATTGATAAAACTAGTAAATGATGCCCAGTACAGACAACATTTCCAGGACATTCGGCTTACAGGATAATGTACCAGTATGTAACTGCATCAGTATATTTTTTGATACAAACAGGTTTGCAAGGTTGTCACTGATTCTGAGAGTGTGATGCGCAGACTGAAAATTAATATATGTCAACAAAAATACTGAAAGTCTTAAACGCTTAGTAGTTACGACATGAAAGTTCTGGACCATAGGCTAAAAAAAATATTTTTCCCTGGATTTTTTATTTCTCAATCTAAAGACCCCAGCCATAGATGACAATAAGTTACAGATATAAAAAATATTATTTTACATTTTTAATTTTGCTCTAATGTAGAAACTCTAATTTTATTGTTTGATTAAAAATCAATATTTGACAAATTTATTCAGTTAAAATCGATTTTTATAAATTTATTTAAAAAATTAGAACTAAGGAAAATGATAAAAAATTTAACTTAAAAAAATAAAAACATTAAAAAAATTCTAAAAATAATTTATTCAAGTTCAGTAACATGAACAGGATGATCTTTTATTTGTTTTGGATCTTGATATATAAATTTTATATTAGTAAACTTCTAGTTTCTCTTCATCTTCTGAAAAGATTTTTGTATAATGACCTGGAAGTATGATTTCAAATTTGTCTTTTAGAACTAATTTAACTTTTTGACTAAATTTAGTTGTAAGTTCAGCTTTTGAAGTATCATAAGATTTTTCAATTCTTTTGATTTAGTAAATCATCCTTAAGAGACTTACTGAAACTATTGAGCTCATTTAATAGTTCTTCAATATTATAGAATATGGTTATTGATTGTTTTATTTATTAAGTAAAATACATTAGATTTAAAAATAATAAAAAATGGGGTGAAGTTTCAACAATAATACAAGGATCTGGCACACTTGGAACCGAAAGTAAATCTTAAATGTTTTCAGCATAAAAATCACAATTTTTAGTTTTTCAAAATTAGTTGTTTGTTAATACATATAAAAGAAAATATGTATACCAACCCAAATTTCTTATACAGGTTACAAGATTTAAGTAATTATTGAAAAACATATAAACTTAAAGGCTACTGAAGATAAATAGACTAGAACATATTTTATTTATTAAAAATTATAATGAGAATGACTTGAAACATAGAATTTTAAAAGTATGTCAAGAAATTTGTAAAACAAAAAACTCATCTAGATTCCGCAAAAATAAATAATTGGGGTAAGGTATAGGAAAAATTAATTTTATTTACACATAATCTCAATTTCAATTTTTTTTTTTAAATTCATTTACCCAGTTTGAAATACTTTTCAGAAAAAAATTAATTTAATTGAAAATTCACTACATAAAACAGGTTTTTCAGCAAAACTACAGCCTTGTTTGGAGAAACCCTGGGCCATGCCGGCCTGTCCAGAATCATCCAAATAGATCGATTTTTTGTAATTTCTCAGCCAAATATTTATTGACTTTAAAAATACAAAAAGATAACATAATCTATATCAAGAGGGCAATCCAGAGAAATAATAAAGAATAACATATTCTAATAAAATTATACATATATTTTGTTAATTGGATGTCGAAGTTTAATTCTTTATTCCATAGGAAATTATTTAAGCCAAGGATCGTTAGGAATTTTGTCATTAAAAGTAGCACATAATTTTGAAGTAGTTTTTCGTGTGGGTGAAACATTAATTCTTGAGACATATTTATAACTAAATTGGAAAATATTCTATAAAACTGAATGGATTTACATTAACATCACCATTTAATTGTGTTACACTCTTCAAATCTTGGAAAGCATCATAAGCCTTTAAAAATTATGTTATTCTCTAAAAATCTCTGAAAGCGTCATGAGCCTTTAAAAAGTTATGTAGAGTATCTAGATTACACAATTCTGAGGGAAAAACTTATTTCTTCTGTTCTTTATATAGATATTCTGTCATTTAAGGTGATCGAATAAAGAGGATTGAATTAACTGATTTTTTCAATTCTTTAAGAAAACAACAAAGGTAAAGTAAATAATTCAAATTCTCCACAATGATAGTAATTGGTGTTATCTAACTAAATTTCTGTTTTCATTTAATCCCAAAATGTCAGTGGTTTGTGTTTCGAAAAAAGATATGGGAATATTTGTTTTTTAGTCTTTCTTGTACTAGATTGAGAGAATATTCTACAATTGTTTTTCATTCTGTAGTAGATGTGGTTGCGTCTTCAACAACAGTGTGATTATGGTCAGCCCAGCAGAAAAAGGATTCCTTTGTGCTAGAACTCCAAGTAAAATCGACAGTTAAATCTCATTTCACATAATTTCCTTGTAATCTGTAAAAAATCCACCAAATAATTCTGAAGTATAAAGTACTTGACTTTTCTTATTTTTATCTTCCCATTATTAAATATATCGCTCCCCTGGTTAATTTTTAACTGGATTTTCCAGTGTACGTTGGATAATCTTTACCACCAGCTCTAATAATGCTTAAGCTCATGTAAAGTTGTGTGTGGTTAGGATGAATCCAAGCATCTCCAATATTTATATTGATTTCTTTTTCCTTGTTTGGAAGATTTAGGTTATTTTTAGTTATCTCATTCACACGGAATGAGTAAAACTGGTAACTTTCAGACTTATTCATTTAATAAGGATAAAATTTATTAAGACGATTCTAAAATAACTGTCACAGTGACACCATTAAAGTCGATTAAATTATAGTTTTCATTAGTTATAGAAATTAGTATACAGCATTTGGCTTTAATGAACCAATAATATTAGTTTCTTGATGAAAATGGTCAGCAAGTTTTATAAATTTTCCATTGGCCAAACTAAAATTTGTGATGATTAATTCGAATGGAATGATTTTAGGAAGTTTTTGCTTGGCTGGAGTAATTTCATTACTAAAACTTAAAAAGTTTTCCAATACTTTCTGCTATATCCATACATAATTTAACATCGCTGTCACTAGTAATTCATTAAAATTTTTATCTTATTTAATGTAAGTATTATGTTTTTTAATAGCAACAATTTTTTCTAAATTTCTGTCAATTCTCCATCAAAATATAATTTGTTATTTTTGGAAGTAATAATTGGAGAAAATTTTTTGTATAAACTCCAACTAATGAAACATTATTATAGCTTCCTCTTACAGGATAGGTGATGTGTTTTTTGAGAACAGATGACTTACCACTTAACTGAAAATGATGGCTCATTTAATACTAAAAGAAAATTATATAATGAAAAGAAATGTAGAGAGACCACTTCAGCTGTCACAAAACTGACTGAAGCCCACAACTAAGAAATCCAGAAAAGAAATTAAAAAGTAAACACAATAAGCTTTCCAAATTCTATTTTATGTTGTATTATAGGACCAAGTGGTTGTGAAAAAGAGTTAATATTTTATAATTACATGTTACCTCCTGGATGGTTAAATAGGCATAAAGGTGAACATTTACATATTTATTCTAAAAGTTTAGATCAGCTAAAGTATTGGGAATTTATAAAAAGTTGAAGATAAAACTAATGAAAAATTGCTACTTTTAGTGAAAATATTGACTGGAAGACTTTCAAGCTGATTTAGTTGTTGTATTCGATGAGTTTACTATAAAAAATCATGGTTTAGTTACAGAACATTTTACTACAGTAAGATATAAAGGACTATATTTGTTTTATCTATCCCATATATTTTGGAAAATACGAAAACAATTCCAAGAGAGAACTTTTTAACAGGTTTTTAGACAAGATGACGCGAATTTAGCATGAGTTTGTTGCTGGTGATTCAAAATTCTATTATTGTAAGGAAATGCCTAGTAAATATTGGAATAATCAGTTCAGGTTTTTTTAAATAGATATGATGAGAAATAGATGAAGTAAAATAGAGAAATAAAATTAAAGATTTTTTAAGAATGAAAGGGGAACAAACTGGTACTCTTCATAAACATAGAAGTTAAACAAGAACATTAAATGTAAACATTCATAAAGGAAAATGTAACACTAAACAATTTTTGTTACCCTTAATAAGTGTTTTCAAAGCATGACCCAGAGGTTGTGAAAATATGAAGTAGAAAAATAAAGGAACAATTGTGAGAAGAATTTAAAAAGGGAAGAAACAACCCAGAATGGAATACCAAAAAAATTAAAAATGAAGATCTAGCCATTATTGGTGTGATAGAAAAGATAAAAAAAGGAATTGAACATTTAGGCAAACTGAAAGCTATAAAAGAAAATAGAGAAGTAGAAAAAGTAAAGGTTCCTTATAACCACTGATATTTAGAAGAATTTAACAATAAACCAACAGTTAAACAGTATGATGGAGATTATGTACTACGTGAATGTGAAATAAATAATTTATTAACTAATTATGAGGAGCAGGTTAAATATAGAATAAATTTAAAAGAAACGAACAGGAAAATCTTTAAAAAATAAGTGGAAGAATCTTAGAATACATTAAACATAGGGAAGATCAAGTTTATGGTTTAAGATCTGTAGGTACATTTAAATTTGTTGGTGAATATCCAGTACAATTTGATGGAAATAAATTAACAATTGGTGAAAAAACTGATGGAGTACCATCTTTTAACAAAAAAACAGATTACTAAGGGTGAAAAAATTAATTCTTGGTTTATCAAATTATGGAGCAATATATTCCATAAAAATCCAAATAAATTAAAATGAAAGTAGAAGTTGAAGTTGAAAAATACAATAATTTTATAACAGGAATTGTTGAAGTTTATATTTCAAGTTTAGATGAAAGAAATGGGAAAAGTTTAATTAAAAGTATATAGAAAAACCAGTCGAATATATTTGGTTGAATGATGTTAGAATTGTAATTAATAGGTTAACAGTAACCCATGGAGAAAATAGCTGAAAATAAAAAAAATTCACAAATTGTAATAGTGTAAATGTTTGCAAATAAAATTAAAAAATTCAATATCAATAATCAAAAAGAAATCCCATATATTATCAGAATTTTGAATTATTTACCACATAGTTTCTGGGAATGAGAAAAACATGGTAAAGGTTTAATTGAAATTTTAGTTAACAAATTACCATTCGAAATGCATCTTTCTAGTTTGATTTCTGTGATCCAGTAGCAAAATTAGAAGAAAGATTAGCAAGAGAAAATACAGGAAAATTTAAATTGGATAAAGCTTGTAAAAAACAGGAATCTTCAATGAAGATAATAAAGAATTAGAAAATGAAACAAAGTGGGTAAAGAACAAGAATTAACAGTAAAAGAAAGGTGGAACACCTATGATTTTTCATTATTAGAAGATTTAGTCGTTACTCTAGTTAGGAGAATAATGTTTGAGAAAAGATAATTAGGAATGGATTTCACCAAAAATGGTGATTACAAATTTTTTAAATAAAACATTTATAATTTTTTAAAATATTAATGTTATTAAATCCTTATTAAATTTTAATCTATATAAATGATTAATTTAGGTATCGAATGTTCTTTGCTATGCAGTGGGAAAATTAAACCAAAAGCAGAAAATGAAACCAAAAGCAATTAAAATTATAGCCAGTATTGGTCAGCAACACAGTATCGATAATATTTTAACCGATTTTCAAAACAGAAATTGGGATTCGAAAACTGGTTGAAATTTACGTTTAACATTAGGTATTTGTGTTGTGAGAGAAATTAGAGAATATTTAATAAAAAAGAAAGAAGTTTCTTGGTTAACACAATATGAAGGAGGATTTCTTCCATTATTATTGGTGGCATGATTTTTATCTACCACTGGATCATTAGCCACAGGATTTGAGACTATACCTAAGGCACGATATGAAAAAAGGTGATCATGAATTAGGAAAATTAGATGCAATTTAGCAATTAAAAAGGAAGACACTGCACTAAAAAATTTCTAAAAATTAATTAAAGTATATAATAATCCTTTATCAAATTTTGCTATAGCAAAACTAGCCACACCTTTGAAAGTTAAATATTTTTGAGATTTTTTTATGACTGACAAGTTACACAGTAAACCATAAAATTTGAATCTGTTATAGTAAACATTTGTAATAATGTTGGTATGTATTGGATTTGTTATAATATAGCAAATAATAGAATCAGTATTTTTTATCTGTTTGTTGGAAATATACTGCAGGAATGAGCTCTCTCTAGCACCATGGAAGTCATTCACTGATGTCCTGTCATCCTGTCCCTTCCTTCTCATCAGTGCTTTCCACATATGCCTTTCATCTCCTATTCTGTGCAGAACCTTTTCATTCCTTAACTTCTCAGTGCAACTAATTTTCAATATTCGTCTATAGTACCACATCTCAAATACTCCGATTTTATTCTGTTTCAGTTTACCCATAGTACGTGTTTCACTCCCATACAATACTGAGCTCCAAACGTACATTCTCAGGAATTTCTTTCTCAAAGGAAGGCCTATATTTAATAATATTGGTCTTCTCTTTCTGGCAATGCAAGTCTGCTTTTGATGTCCTCCTTACTCCGTCTGTCATGAGTTAGCAGACTTACTTAACTTCATCTACTTCATGACCATTAATCCTGATGTTAAGTTTGTCACTATTTTCATTTCTGGTGCTGCTCATTACTTTCATCTTTCTTCGATTTACTCTCAGTCGATATTCTGTATCATTAGGCTGTGTAATATTATTGGATTTCAGATAATTTGCATATGAGATATTTGTTATAAAAGAAAAGGACAGCCAACAAGCTGTAGTTCGTAAAGATACTAAGCATCACAGTGCAAGAGTAGAGAAGGAATATTTTTTGTAATGTGTGCCTATACCAAAACGCGAGTCCAGCGTTTAAATACTCATAAACACTATGACCCACTGGGGGCAGATATTTAAAATCATTGCCACAGCGCTTGATAGCAAGAAGCTGTGAAACAGAAGAAAGAACAGTCTATCTTTTGTTAAGAAATATTCTAAAGACTTCATTATCACTGGTACTTTTGGTCGCCAACATGTTAAGGTGTACTGCATAGCATTGCTACAAGTTGTATTTTTATTTTCTGTGGAAAAACTATGTGAAATGACGAACTAACATTTCGGTAACTTGGGTATGGATACAATGTACTTTATGCACATGCAAGGATATTTAATTTTAAGAAGGAACAGACTGACAAAGCAGCGATTATTCGACTGCGCCATCCACAAAAGAAATATCAGATGTAAGTCTTGCGTTTAATGTGTAGTTTAAAGCCAAGTTGTTCAAAATATATTAATATTTTACGATGCAGTAATTTTCTTCTTTTTCTTTCCTTTCACTAACCAAAAAAGATGTTCAAATTGTATATGAGCTTTGTTGCAGGTTCGCTCTTTATCGCGGTGTCTCGATTGTATTTGGGAGACCACTAATGTGTTCAACTTCCGATCTGTTAATCTTTCTCTTACGAAATTCCACTAATTTGCTTTCATTTTCATTTTTATATTCAAATAGGCCCCTTAGGTAATTTCATCGAAGATTCTGATTACATGAAGGCAATCCAGGTCATGCAATCTGGTGTTAGGTTGCATTTTGCCAATAAGTATTACCAACCAACAGCTACAGCATCACTATTATTAATAAGCAAGTTCCTAACGCCAGAACTGTTCATTCAATGCAGCAGATCCTCTAATTCTTCTTCGCTTTCACTCACGATAGCCATGTCATCAGCAAATCGTATCATTGATATCCTTTCACCTTGAATTTTAATTCCACTCTATCGTTGCCACTTTGATGTACAGACTGAACAGTAGGGCACTTCATTCTTGGTCATCCACTCTTATTTATTTCCTTTTGGCTCTTGTATGTGGAAGATAATGTCCATCTCTCCCTGTAGCTTAGCCCTATTTTTCTCATAATTCTGAACATACTGCACTGTTTTACATTGTCAAATGCTTTTTCCAGGTCGACAAATCCTATGAAGATGTTTTGAGTTTTCTTTAGTCTTGCTTCCATTATCAACCACAATGTCAAAATTGCCTCGCTGGTACCTTTCCTAAAACTAAACTGACTGTCATGTAACACATCTTCAAAAAAAAAAAAAAGTTCAAATGGTTCAAATGGCTCTGAGCACTATGGGACTTAACATCTGTGGTCATCAGTCCCCTATAACTTAGAATTACTTAAACCTAACTAACCTAACAACATCACACACATCCATACCCGAGGCAGGATTCGAACCTGTGACTGTAGCAGTCCCGCAATTCCGGACTGAGCGCTTATAAACACATCTTCAATTTTCTTTTCTAGACCTCTATACCTTGCAACTTGGATGTGTGACCTGTTAAGCTGATTTTGCGATAATTTTCGACATGTCAGCTATGCAGTCTTCAGGATTGTTTGCATGATACTTTTCCAAAAGTCATATGGTATGTTACCAGACTCATATACTCTAGACATCAATGTCAATAGTTCCTTTGTTGTCACGTCTCCCAATGGTTTTAGAAATTCTGGTGGAATGTTACCTATCCCTAATGCCTTATTTGATATTAAGTCCTCCATACTGGAACCCATACCATCTAAATCGACTCCTGTTTCTTCTTCTGTCACATCAGACAAATCTTTCCCTTTACGGAGGCTGTCAATGTACTGTTTCTGCATATCTGCTCTATTCTCTGCATGTGACAGTGGAATTCCGATTTCACTCCTAATGTTACCACCCCTGCTTTTAATTTCATTGAAGGATGTTTTGACTTTCCTGTATGCTGAGTTAGTCCTTCTAACAATCAGTTCTTCTGTGATTTCTTCACATTTTTCAGGCAGCCATTTCGTTTTAGTTTCCCTGCACTTCCTATTTATTTTATTCCGCATTGACTTGTGTTTTTGTATTCCTGAATTTCCCTGAGCGTATTAACACTTCCTTCTTTCATTGATCAACTGAAGTATTTCTTCTGTTACGCATGATTTCCTCACAATTACTTTCTTTGTACCTATGTTTTCTTTCCAACTTCTGTGATTGGCACTTTTTAAAGATGTCCATTCCTCTTAAGTTGTACTGCCAAATGAACTATTCATTATTGCTGAATCTATAGCCATAGAGAACTTCAGGCATTTCACGCCATTTTTAGTACATCTGTATCCCACTTCTTTGCATACTGATTCTTCCTGACTAATCTCTTAAACTTCAGCCTACTCTTCATTACTACCACATTGGGATCTAAGAATATATCTGCTCCTGGGCATGGCTTATGTCCCATTATCTCATTTTGAAATCTCTGTTGACCATGATGTAATAAAACTGAAATCTGTCCATATCACCCAGTCTTTCACAAGTACACCTCCTTCTCTCGTGGTTTTTGAACAGAGTATTCGCTATTACTAGCTGTAATTTATTACACAACTCAAGTAGCCTTTCTCTTCTCTCATTCCTTGTCTCAAGCCCATATCTCCTGTAACCATTTCTTCTCCTCCTTCCCTGAAACTGCATTCCTGTTCCCCATGATTACTAGATTTTCATATCCCTTTATGGACCATCTTATCCTTTCAATATCTGCATATACTTTCTCCATCTCTTATCTTCAACTTGTGATATCGACATGTATATGTCATCTATTGTGGATGGTGTTGGTTTGCTGTTAATTCTGATGAGAACAACTCCATCATGAACCGTTCACAGTAACACACTTTCTGCCCTACCTTCCTATTCATAATGAATCCTTCTCCTGTTATACAATTTTCTGCTGCTGTATTACCCTATACTCATCTGATCAGAAATCCTTGTCTTTTTTTCATATCACTTCACTGTCCCTATTATATCTAGATTGAGCGTTTGCTTTTCATTTTTCAGATTTTCTAGATTGTCTATGACATTCAAGCCTCTGACAATCCATGGCTCAGCTTGTAGGGCGTTATCCTTTTGTTGGTTATTCAATCTTTTTCTCATGGTCATTTCCCTATTGGCAGTACCCATCTGGAGATCTGAATGTGTGACTAGTCTGGAATCTTTGGACAGTGGAGAGATCATTACAGGTCACATCTCCTGTTGATAGACATTACATGTCTTTAACATAGTGGTTTCCATTGTTTCTGCGTTCTCATTCCATTGATCATTGCTGATTATTCTGCCATTTAGGAGCTATTTCCAACCACATTGGCATGAGTGTGTGCTGAACATCAGTCAGCTCCTCTGCCCTCTTTGACAAGGCTGTTGGCAGGACGTGGGTGACACTTTATGCTAGAAATCTTTGGCTACCCTTGCTGATTATTAATAAAAATTTACACAGTGACTGTTTTCGAAACTGGGGACTAGGAAGTTTTGATTACCCAACTACAAGTGCAGACAAAAGAAATTTGCAAACAGGTAATGGTAAAGAATTTTATGGGATAACGATTTTCAACAACTGATGAGAAAATGTAACAGTAATGATTATTCAACTTTGACATAATTAGAAACTACAGCTATTGATCGATTTAATAAAATACAAAAAGAAAGAATATGGAAAACAATTTGGTCTTCAAAGTAATTATATATGGGTTGATTTAGTTTCTAATTTGATTCACAAACATAATAATATAAAACAATCAACAACGAAAATAAAACCAACAGAAATTAATGCATAAATTATAAAAAGTATTACTGTATATATTAATTATGCAGTATATAAAATAGAAAAAATGTAAGAATAAATAAGTTAAAAAGAATTCTTGAAAAAGAGACACAGCCAGTTGGTCAACTGAAATTTTTTCAATTTAAGTTATTATTCTTTCTCATAAGTTACAAACAAATTAAAAGATATGAAAAGAATTGTGTGATCAAGAACTACAAAATCAAAGTTTCCTGGTATGTATCTAGTGAAAATGCTTCGAAAAAGAAAGATGATATTGTTTTTGTTAACTCATTAGGATTAGATAATTGGCATAAAAGTTGGATCAATAAATGCCAGTTTTTATTTTTCTAGAATTTTTATTTATTAAAAGGGTCAAGTTTTTGGTATACAAAACTACAAACTAATTTACAATAATAAAGAACTATTTATGATTATTGATATTAATAATGAAACTAGGTTTTAATACAAAAGGTGTTGCTAAAATTTTAGAATACAAGAACATAATGATGAAGAAGATAAAATTAAGAATTTTAAAACACTTCAGTTGTGTGGGTTTATAGGTTATTGAAGATGGTACTATTTTTATTAAAGAATCTGATTTATATTCCTTAATTTTATCATCTATAAACGAAGGAACTACAAGATATAAAAATTGGTTACTAGAGAAGTTTACTGTCAATAAGGATATTTGGGCAGTATAAAAACAGAAAAGATATAGAAGATAAGACTGAAAATTATCGAATTGAATAAAAAACATGAACATAAATAGAATATATGTATATTGATTGCTTAGATAATATTATTCATCTCACACAAAAGATATAAATTCAATGAGAATCAATTTTCTTCTGCCAATGCAAAATAAAAATCCTCAGTTAAGTAAAAAAATTCGTTCTTCTAAAATGATTTCTTAATTATTTATAATTATTATGCTAAAAATCTCTGAAAACAAATCAGTACAATAGATTTGGACACCCTAATTGTGAATGATTGGTAATTTTAGATTGTGAATCTGCTTCTGTTAATGTGTACTATAAGTTACAGGAAGACCTAAATATTAATATGAATTTTATAGAAATTTTTTAACCTTAGGAATAATTGTACAAAGGAACAATTAATTGAAGGTATTAAAATTACACCAAAGCTAAATTTTAAAATGAGTTGTTAAATCCTTCTATTTAGTTTAAGGAGATCAATTTCATTATTTTTATTTCTTCATAAAACTATAATATCGAAAATATTGGGCCCTGCATTCCTACATAAAAACATAAAATGTCATTAGTAATAATATTTATTTTTATTTCGTTATTAACACATTACTGTATTTATTTCCTATTAATTTTTTACATGCCACAGGAGAGTAAAATTAAAGTGCTTTGCTGTTTGTATGAGGAACAAAAATAAATTAATAAAGAGATTAAGATGTATAACAATTATGTACCCTCAAGAACTACTTGTAGTGTTCAAATAAAAAGGAAATGATGAACATACAATAAAAATTCAGAGCATGTAGAAGAACCCGTTCACAAATATAAAAGAAGTGCTGAAATGTCCAGTGTTTTTGTAGACGATTTGTTCCTGTAAGAAATTTGAAAATGCATCAAAAATTGGATTGTCATGAAAAAATATTATAATCCAAACATATTACATTTATAAGTTATTATGCTTTTAATAATCATCTTATATACAATTTTAAATATTGAGAAACTGTTTTATGTTTAAAATATTTTAAAGGCTAAAATTTTGTGAAATCAGTCATGTTGTTACATAATTACAATTTAAAGATTTTTTCTGAAATATTATCAACTTTATTTATATATATTTGAATTTTTAAAATTATTAATTGTGTAATAATCCCCATTTGTGTATGTATTTGAATTTTTGAAATTTTTAATTATTAATTTTTTAAATACCATAATTCTATAATGTGCATGTCTATAGTATTTGTTCCATTTTCTAATATAAATCTTCATTGGTGTTGAACAGTTTTGTTACATTCACAATATATAATTCATCTTTATAAGCTGTAATCAAATCTATTTTTCAATATTGTTTTATGTTAGTACTTAAACATTTTTTATATTCGTTTTGAACTACAGTTTTTTTAACACTTTTAGTTGTTTTATATCCTTTTTCCTCAACTTTATAAAACATACATTTTGGTTTTTCAACTAACATGTTTCAGTATATTTTTTTCACATTTTTCCACTTTTATTTTCCCTAAAATTTTTTATTTATGTAGGGTTAATGATAAATATTATTGTCTAGATATTTAGTTGTAAAAAATTCGTTTAAAGTGAATTTTATATCGTTATAAAAATCTTGGGATCTTATATAACAAAAAAGTAAAATTAATATTCATGTAACATAAGTCAATATTTTCTCGATATTTTTATTAAGATTAAACTGAAAAACGTGCAAATTTGGTTTTGAAACTAAACTTGACATTCCAGTAGAAACTGATTTAGCACTTTTTTCATATGAACTGCTGCTAATTCTCGGAAAATATTAATGTATATGAATAATTCGGTTTAGAATAAAATTTTCTGTATTCTTCAGCACATTTTATTAATGTAAAGATTTGTCTTTTTTCTACATTTTCCGGAATTGTACATTTACATATATAATTTCTCTTGAAATAGTTAGTTTCCTCTTTTCTCGTTTCTGTATTAAAATCGACATTTTTTTAACAGTCTGATAGATCAAGTTTTAATACTCTACAGATATTTGTTACTTTTAATCCTGGATTTAGACACTGTTTGAGATGACCATAACATAAAAATTATTTTTCTTCATTTCTTAATGTTGGTAATAATCTGTTAATCTGTTTACTCTTTCTGGTGCAAAAGGAAATCTGTGTGTAAATCATGGCGTTCTTTTGTGTATTCTAAGTCAATTTAAAAATATAGCCATATTTACGATATTCTGATATTTTGTTTATCATAGTTCAAATATTTTGGATCAAAGGATTCGAAATCTCCATAAGGTAAGTATTGGGTCACAACCCAACCATATAAATTATTCATGTCCAAATACACTAAATAACATGGTTATTTTTCTGGATCAAAATTTTTCATATGATTATTATGAGCTTTAGTGTACCTTTTAATACATGGGGAAACACCTCCCTGAATTCCTTTCCTTAATGTGAAAACCATGTCATAATCGTTTAAAAAATATAATTTAATTCTAGCCATCTTTAGCATAGTATCCCATGATGAAACTGGAGCCTTAAAATAGCAAGAAGGATCAAGTTTATAAGCCTTAATACAAGTAGCTCAAAAATTTTCAGCAATATATACTAATATTAAAACATTTAATGTTATATATAATTTCGTTTATTCTTCAAATTGATTACACATGATTATAGTTTTCACCTGAAATATGAGCTTTTTGAGTCTCAAATAAAATCATTTTTTAAAGATAATCTTGCTACTTTTAGTGTTTATTCCTAGTCAATATACTAACATGGTTAGACATTTTTTTAATAATTAAATCTAATTTTTCTCCTTCAAAACTCGATGTTCCTCTAAACTGTTATTTTTTAAGATATAAAAATGATTTATTGCTACTTGTCGATCAAAAATGAAAGTTTACTAAAATGTTAAATGCCGCCATTTTCAAATATGTTAGTAAAACAAAACTTTTTTGTTTCTTTATTTGATGTGGTGTATATATCTTTATTATCTTTACCTAATTCTTTCATTAACAAATTGACATCATAATTTGCTAAATTATAAACATAGACTGGAATAAAAGATGAAAGGTATATTATTAATATTACAGTCTTTGTGGGCTACGATTCGAAATTTTCCTGTTAAATGGCAATGGTCTCTTACATTTTTCGTCCAACAGAAGATTCTTGTTCACAGATAAAACAACATTCCAAATTTTTAAAATTCAGTAGTCATTGTTACTAGAATATTTTTATGCAATGTGTTAATTTCTATAGATTCTAATTTTAACATCTGTGATGCACCACCATCAACATACTTTTTTATTACTCCATTGGAATATGTAATGTAATAAGTAAAAGAAACTTTTAAATGTATGATTATTTCTATATCGTTTATCAGGATTTGGCTGAACATTACTAAAATTTGATAATAAGCTTCCAAAATTGCGTAAATTACGAAATGTACTCTTTATAGTTTGTTATAATTATCAAACTTAGTTTTTCTCCGTTTAGGAACATATTTATTTGTAATACTTTTCGTTCCTTCAACTGTTTTTGTCATCGTTTAGTTTTCCTTGAGAATTACAAAATATCAAACATCTATCACATGTATAAATTTTTCCACTACTTGATGTGGACCATGATTTTATTCAACAGTAATGTGAATTGTTTTCATTTTTAATTAAAAGGAGTTTAACATCCTTTTCTTGTTTATTTTCTAAAGGTAGAAGGGTATTTATAACAAATTTTGTGTTATACGAAAAACATTAATTGAAATATTTAACTATTTTTCAAATATTTCTATATTTGTTAATTGTACATAAAAATTAATTTTTTGTTTTTCAGAAGTTGAGTTTAACTCAAGACTTTTATTCTTATAATTAAAATATAATAAATAATTATTAACTCTTTCTATGTTACCTACAGGAAACAAATACAATTTTTTTGTTAAAAAAAGAATTTTTGGTCGTTTTTTTAACATTAATTACAGCTTTCTTATTCTTAATTTTTTTTGGTAAATTGATATGTGAAGAACCAGAAATGGGATTGTTTCTATTAACATGTAATTCTAAATTAAGTATGCAACATAAAGTCAAATGCAAATGTTTTCTTTCCATTTCTTAAATTTCTGTTAATAATTTAATTGTTCGTTTTTGGTAACAGTTATCGAATATGTTGATCATGATATAGGCTTTATATTTTAGAACTAAATTCTTGAATTTCTTTATATTTGTAAAAACTACAATATAATCCTACATTAACTTTAAATGTACTCCTTTCTATAGAAATAATATTAAATTTAGTAATTATCTCTTCTTTAATTTCATTAAAAATCTTTCTGATCCTAAAATGTTATCAATATTATTAATTTCATTGGTTATTGTTTTAGAATTAAAATTAAACTTTTCCTATTAATTTTAAATTAATCAAAACCAAGATTTATATAGTTGCATGCTGAAAAATGTTTCTTGTTTTTTTGTTTAATTTATTGATCTTTATCTTCTAGAAGCTATTGAAAAGGTTGTCAATAGTTTCATTGTAGTTATTGATATTAACACTATTACATTTTCAATAAGTTTAATTAATTGTTGTTTATTAAGTTTTGAATAGTTTTTAATTTTTAGATTCACAATTTTCTTGAAGTTCTTTCTTAAGATTTATTCTCTAATCCATTATTATTGTTATTATTTCCCTATTATTTTAAGTAGGATTGTTCGAAACTGTATTTAAGTTATGAATGTCTAAACATCATATTCTCCAAAGCATTATCATTATTATTAATATTACCTTTAGGATTTTGAGTTAAGGTTATTTAATTGCTGTTTATTACATTTGAAATGCTTTTAAATTTTTTGTTTTACAACCTTTTCGAAGTGCTTTTATAGTGAAGTACTTCAAGTCATTCTCATTATGATTTTTAATAAATAGATTAAGTTCTTTTTTGCTTATTTTTGAATGTTGTTTAACCTTATTTCCTTTACAGTAATCATTATAGAACTTGTAGATAGTACAAGAAGTCAGAATCTGTGTGCATTTTTAATCTGCTTGTATTAAAAAACGTTAGATTTTAAAAATAAAAATTTGAGTGTAGTCCAGAACTAAAAACTATAAAAACTGTAAAATGACTGTATATAAAACATTAAAAAATTAAAGAATTAAAAAATTGAAAAACAAAAAATTTTAAATAGTTGTTTGATATTTTTATTTCTCTATACCTGTCGGTTTTGGCTGGGTATTTTTGGATTGAAAGACAATAAATCTAAAAATTTTAGTTTTTATGCCAGGTAAATTTAAAATTTGTTTTTTTGTCGTCCTTTTGACCAGAACTTTGGAAATATAACTACTAAGCTTAATTGAAAAAATCTCAAAAAATCTGTGGAAATGGAGGTGTTGGGGGATGCACTCAAAACCATAACTGTAAGGGGCACTGAAACTGAAGCGACCTCTTCTGCAAATTTTGATGAAGGAAACACTGAGGAAGATAGCAGTAGACCAGTCTGAATTCAATCAGTATAGTAAATGAGACTGAGCAAGTGTTTGAGAAATGAAAGGGAAACTCTACACATTAACATATGTATAAAGGTCTGTTTAGTATGCAGCAGTCTCAACAAAACAGACACTCATAAATATGCATAAGTCTATTCGCCATAAATTACGACTGCTGAAATTAGGTCAGTTGGTGTAAGGTAATATTCTTTCAGAGAAGTTTTGAACAGTAACCTCAAGTGTTAAAAGTCTCACACACAAAGGTTGGAGGAAAAAGAAGAGGTGTAGAGGTGGGATATGCTATTAATGAGTATATTAGCCTTCACAGTGCTAGCAAAATAGATAGCACATATGGAGTCATCTGGGATAAACCATAAATGTTGGGAAAGCACCCTATATACTTAACCAGGTACTTAATACATTTTGGACACAAGGAGTTTGAATGAAAACCAGGTTTAGTGGCTTTGATATTCTTAACCCTTGTTATGTGATGGATCACTCATCGAGCTTTTTGCTCACACTCAACAAGTAGTCTATAATGCAATAATATGTGGAAGTTAGTATGTTTTTTATGAAATTTTTTATAATTCTTTTATAATAAAGCACTAATATTTTACTATTTAAAATATTTATTTGCAGTACAAAAAATCAGCATATTTAAATTTTTTTTAACTTAAGACAAGCGTAATTGGTAGCCTTATCAGACATTAAAAAAACTAAAGAAATACGAGTATTGTATTTTTTATTATTTAACTTTTGTGACTTAATCTACATCATATCCCTGGATTTCGCTCATATCACATAATGTTACAGCTTGTTCATTACTCGGAAATATTTCACAATGAATATGTATTTTTTGTCTTCCAGTTTCTTCATTGACAGATTTGACATATTACAATTGGCTTTTTTAAGCTTTTGAAACTTAAATTTCATTTGTAAATCTTTTTATGACTTGTAAAGGATAAGACAGGTTTAGATTTCACACCTATGCATGACTTGTAATTCTGTTAGCTCCAGGGCAAGAGTTTTCAGAAATTGTCTCGTAGTAATAATCAGATTTGTATATTATTTGACTATGGATGCCAGTTATATTTAAAATCGAAAAATGTAATCTCAATTGCCACCTTCATGCTACTCCAGTTGAGAGGCTATTCTTCTTTCAGATGACTCATCACATCTACACCTCCTTTTGTCCAACTGTAATATGTAGATTTCGCATTTTGTATGTTCCCCAGTAACTGGATCAATCTGGTCACTATCAAGAAGTGTACAAATAATAAGCACAATTTTTTTTGGTATACAGGAACCAGAACCATGGTCACCTGAAAACCAAGGAGACTACTTGGTTTGGTCTTATTTTAGTATCTAGGGACAATGGAGGGATTTCCTTTTTTTACTCTTTCTAAGAGTAACAACTAATGTTGTTTGTTTGCTCATTCATTTGTCACTCAGTGGAATCAAGGTGAAATAATTATGAGCTATTATATTTCTACTTATTTTTAATATATCTTGTGATAATAATCTTGACAGTGGATGCAGTAATTTGAATCACATAAAGCATATACTTTGATTCCAGCTCATGACAATGAATGGGGTCTTTCCTATATATACATGTATATCCACTAATAATACTGGAACAGCTTGAACGCTAGAAGCAGGTGAAAAAATAACTACACACACACACACACACACACACACACACACACACACACACACACACACACACACAAACACACGTGCTCACGCACATGCTGTTTACAAATAAATACCACATTCAGTCACTGAAACGAATAGTATATATATATATATATATATATATATATATATATATATATATATATATATATAATCTGTAATGTTGTATTGTGAAAAGTTATCATGGGATACATAGATTTTAGTCATTAGATTTGATTAAGAAAGAATGTCTTTCTGGGTAGTGCTATGTATCTCTGCAACTTCTGAGTCATTAAAGAAGGGGATTTTATCTTAGCAACTTATAGTCAATGCTTTATATATATATATATATATATATATATATATATATATATATATATATATATATATATATATATATAAAAGAGTCAGGACCAGAAAAAATTTGTCGAGTGTATTAGTGTTTTTTGATGTTTCCATTCACAAAGAAACCTACTACATATTTTTAGGTAGTACCCCTGAAATGTAAAATACATAGCCATCATATACCGAATGTTCATTTTAACTGAGGACATTGAAATATCTCGAAATGATCAAAAAATTTATTATTCTAATTTGTTTGCCTCAAAGAGGGACATCCATGATAACACATGCAATCACCCACCCAACCCCATGCATGGAAAGTTCGTGTCAACTTTGAAGTATTCAATGGCAAACCGCCATTTTTAATGCGGATTACGGTTCTATGGCATAATCTACATACATTTTGTCTGAAGCACTTTCTCACTTACAGATGGCGCTATAATCAAAGGAATTAAAATGGGTACACAGTCGTCATATGTGGCATACTACTCGATGACCCTTGGGACCCCATCTCCATGCTGCAAAAGTAGGACAAGCTAGTATTAATAACTTCTAACTGGAAACCCCATTCGCAACGTAGTACTCCTCCGACATACCGAAGATTATGCGCCACTATGGCCATGTTCTGATGCGAGTGTCATTCTACTTTTCCAATTACCGTAGATGTTCAAACGTAGTACCACCAACTTCAGTACACCTTGTGATCAGCTTTTGAAATGATATCTGTGAGTATGTCACCAGAGGCGTTTCTGATGTGGTCGACCATGTCTTCTTCGCCTCTTAGCAATTGCTGTACAACTTATCTTTTAAATGTCACCACAGAAAGAAATCTGATGACATGAAATCCAGTGACCTAGCGGGCAAATTAATACGACTGCTTCTGCCAGTCCACCGACCAGTGTAAACACTCTAATACCTCCAATGCTTCAGTTGCATAATCCGCTGGGCAACTGTCATGCTGAAACCACATACACTGTTGAACATCCAGGGCAACATCCTGCACTAATACTGGTAGTTCCTATTCAAAAAACGTTTGATATTTGCGTCCATTCAACGTGCCGTCGATAAAATACGGACCAATGAGGTTTTTCCCATGATGCCAAACCATATGTTAACCAATCAAGGACCTTGATGGTCGACTTGCCGTAACTGGTGGGGTTTATCTACACTCCAGTAAGGTGCGTTAATCCGGTTAACGCTAGCATGGTTTGTGAACGTAGACTTATCAGAAAATAGTACCTCAGCAGAGAACATAGGGGTCGTTAGCGTTCGTTGGCAAGCCCATTCACAATGCACTACCAGGTTATGGAAATCGGTGCTATGAAGTTCTTGATGCAGTAATACGTGGTACGGAAGATGCTTATGACGATTCAGTATTGTGCCAACAGTATCTATGGACATACCGGAATTGTGGTGCAATTGCCAGGCACTTCTCCGTGGGTTGTGGTGCACTGCCGCTGATATAGCTATTTCATTGATTTCTCCTGTCACACGTTTGCTTCATTTGCTTTTGCCTGTCTGCATGTTGTCATCAGACATAAAGGCGTTAACAACCTTGTGAAAGAACGAACGAAATCGAACATTCTCTGGTAAACGCAACATTCATCGTTCACTTGCAGGTCTGTTCTCCAAATGATAAATGGTTGCGCAGGTAATAAACACTGTGCAAGTGTTGTAATGTTCTACTTCTGCACAATATGAGAGCTCTGGTTGCAATGTACTGTCTATCTTGATATATCATAGTTTGCTATACAGCCACGCGGCCCTCAAGGCATGGTAATGGGGTCCCACACTGGATTTTCAAAGGCCATTGAGTAGCACTTCGTAAATTACAATAGTGTACCCATTTCTATTCCTTCATTTACAGCGCCATTTGTAGGGGAAACGAAGAAAATGCTTCACACATAATGTATGTGGATTTTGCCATAGAATCGCATTCTGCAATAAAAAATGGGGATTCCCACAGAGGATTTTAAAGTTGGGACTCGAATGTGGTATCATTGGACTTCCCTCTCTGAGACAAACAAATTGGAGGTATAACTTTTTGTGTCGTTTTCGAAACATTTCAATGACTTCAACTAAAATGAACACCCTGTATAGCTTAGAGACAGTTGGTAATAAAGGCACACTCATTTCCTTACTTAGTGCAGGTACCTGAACAACCCACAATGACGCTGCATCTTCACTTGAAAAAAAAAAAAATAAAATAAAAAAAGATGAAGAACTTATTTTACAGATCATTCATTTTCTCTTTTATTTTCAAATAAATCCGTTGAAAAATTAAGTAAGTATGCACACATTCCTTTGCCTATGTCAAATAGTAATGCAAAACACTTCAAAAGTCATATCAAAGACGCGCCGAGTGGCCGTGCGGTTTGAGGCACCATGTCACAGACTGCGCGGCCCCTCCTGCCAGAGATTCGAGTCCTCCCTCGGGCATGGGTGTGTGCCATGTTCTTAGCATAAGTTAGGTTAAGTTAGTGTAAATAGGTGTAAGTCTAGGGACCAATGACCTTAGCAGTTTGTTTCCTTAGGAATTCACACATTTGAACATATCGAAGTTTTTTGTAAATACATCCTCAGAAGTGTTCTCTTAGTCAACTTTGAAAGAGCATACCAGATGTTGCCAAAAGATCTGTAAATATAATCTAACCTCATTGTTTATAATTTTAATAGTTTTTGGATAGTCACTGACAGCCCAATAACACAGTGGGGTGCAGATTGACCATTGAACAGAGAAGCTACCTTTGAAAATTTCTCATGTGGCAGTCACCACTTGTATGATGAAAGCATAACATTCTTACCACTAAACTGAGGATTTTCAAATATTCATGACTTGAGGACATGCACACAACTATACGCTTGCTACTGCTCTCATTTAGATTGTATGTAACAGTGAATAGAGACGATTTAATGGATACGTTAAGCCACTGTAGCTGCATGGATGGTGGTGCAAACGTAAGTAACTCACTATCATAGAGGAACATTTCTGTTGTATTATCTGGTGATACATCACAAATGGACTCCTCCTGAAGCTGCTATGTTGGAGGCTCAAAGCTGGACAAAGCTGACAGGGGGAACTTGAACTTGAAGCCCAGCAAATTAGCTGAATGCAGAGGAAAATCGAATGGCTCCTAAGTCAGACTGATCAACTGCATTATCATCATGAGCCCACTGCACCAAAGGAAAAATTGGAAAAATATTTCTAATAAAATAACAAATAATAATCACAATAATGAGAGAAGGAGGAGTTAAAACTTACATTCGAATGAAACTGTTTTCTTCAGTTTCTTCTCCTCATTGGGGGTGGATGATATGTGATACTTCTTAAAATCAGTAAATTTATTTGTTAATATTTTTGTTATTCCCACTTTTTCCTTATGATAATTTTTATTTCCAGCTGATGTTGTATATCTATCTATAATCTATTGATGTGTGTGTGTTTTATTACTTTATTTTATTTTATTTATGTTTTATTTTTAATTTCATTTTGGTTTCCACTGCAAAGATATGCAAAGGAATGGATCGTCTTTTGATTTTACTGACTCAAAAATGTAACATGGGATCCTGAATAATTACTGAAATTTTTTAGACGAATCCATGCTCAAAAACAGTTAATCAGTACAGGCTATATACGCATACAATAAAGTATTTCACCATTTTCAATACATGTGGACCTACATTTGATTTTATAACGTCACAGTGAAGGCCAAGTCTGTATCCTATTGCACATAACATAAATCGTCTGAATAAATAGTTAAGTATTTTGAAAATGTCAGTTTCCTACAGATCATGGCTGAAAGAAATAATATTGCTGATCTCCAGCATCGCATGTGGAAAGGACGGGATAATAATTACGATGGTTTGAAAGTGCCACTTAATGGTGACCAATAGTCGCTATCCAGCGATGTTCAGCTTGGTGTTGGTGTGGCATCTGAAATTCTTTTATAAATGATGGAACAAGCAAACGGGGTATGTGGTGAAAGTGAACATTAACAACAGCAATACTTTAGACATCTATTGTAGCTCAGTGCTCAATTAATAAGACATGTACCCATCATATTATATAGATGGCGCACAATGGAGTCCTATGCAAACAGGAGCAAGCAAGAGAGTGTCTGGCACTTTTTTTTCATGTTGATACCAAAAAGAACAAAGATAATAATAATACTTGTGTTACACATAACAGTTTTTCTTTTTAATGGCGTTATTCCTTGACTTTTAGTAGAGTCTCTTTACATGTGACAAATATAATTGCTCAATATCATGGAAAATATTTAATAATTTATAGTTTTCCTATTCTGGCTCATGGGATGTCATACTAATTCTTCTCCATGAATAACTCCTAATCTGCAATTAAATCGCTAACATCACATTCAGAGATATCCAGTTTGTTTTTCTATATATTTTTGTAAATTCTTCACCTAGTTTCTCATCTGTTTCTGAATAACATATATTTGATTGTAATCGACTTAATTTTGGGAATCGCTAAAACAATTTGTTTTATTAGTTCATTATGTTTAATACCTTTTATTGTTATTCTCGTGAATGGTACAAAGTATCTGCATAATTTGATAAGTCAACAACATCAAATTTTTTTATCCATATCATTTATAGTTACGTGTTTCTAGTTAAGAGATTCATTAATCCTTCTGTACCAACAGTTCATTTATATCCATCAAATTTTATTGGTAATTTACCAATATATTTGAAGTTACCAACATGTCTTAATCCAGAAACTGTGTGTTCACTATGTTTGATACATGTTAACTTTATTTCACTTATATTATTTTTCTAATATCACCCTCCTTTATTTTTTTAACAGCACCCTGAACTCTGTCTTTAACTTCTTTATCATATTTTCTCAATAAATCTCATATTTTTGATTCACTTTATATACAGTGATGTTGAGGTCTATCATATTGTTTAATTTCCAGTATGTCTCCAAATTTTGCTTTACAGTGATGAGCATAAGGGAAAACTTGTTTTCAGACCCAGTTCAGTAGCATTCAGTACATGTAACAGGAAAGCAGTTGAAGCCTGTATGTTATTGCCTATTCCTTTCATTCCATTTGTAACTTTTCTGATAACTGGTTGGTCTTTCTGCATACTGTTCTTGTTTTTTTTCTAAAACTTGAATCTGTCTTTCAGTTATTCAATTTATTTTCACATTGTGTAGCTCTTTTAGCAAACTCTGGGTCATATTTTGAAAACATATTTACTAAGGGTAAGAAAACATTAATGCAAACTAATTTTAATTAGAGGTTTATAAAAATTAAAGAGATAATGCTTTCTGTTTTTTCACTCATCAATAAAATAGCAACCACATACATCACTAGACCACAAACGATTTGTGTAATGTTGACCATACTTAGATTCAACAATTTCTAATGTTTCATATCTTTTAAACAATCAAGACCTTCTTTAAATTCATTTTTATATTCAAGTAATATACCATCAGCATGGGCTAATAGCTATGCAATATCATCTTTTAAAGAACTCATTAAAAGTAAGGAAATCTTTTATATGATATCTGTATTTCCCTTAATTAGGTTTCCTAGTCATATCTATTGTAAAAAATCCAAACTGATCATTCCAACATTTACAACAGAGTTCTTTAAATTATCCAATTTTAAATCACTGGTAATGGACTCATGGTTGATATGATTTAAATTTGTATCATCTTGTGTAATTTTGTTATATTATCACTTACTGATTGTTTTGGTATTTTTGAATATGTTTCAGCTAATAAAAACAATCCGGTCCTTTATGTCTTCCTCTGGTAAGTTTTCTCTAACTACACATTGATTTTCAAGAGTGAAATCATCGATTACTAAAAGGTGATAGTGATTGATCTAGTGGTATAATTGTATCATTGTCTTCAATAAATGTAATAATCATCTCATTATGTTTATTTTCAACTTTTCTCATACGTCCATAAATACTTGATATTACGGTTGATGTAAACTTTCTGAATAAAAGTACAAGCGATTTATCTTATTCCAGTTAACTATCCTACAGTGAGAATATAATCGTCAGTCATTAATAGTGTTTTTCCACAACCACTTGGACCTATTACAGCATATTGAATAGAATTGGATGAAAGCTGAAAATGGTTATTTTTTGATTTCTACTCAGAAATTCTTATTTTTGGTTCACAATATGTTTTCATTTAATTGAATAACATTTTATTAACATTTTAGTAATATTAAGTGATTGCATATTTGAGTTGAGTGGTAACTCACATGTTCTAAAAAAAAGATTTACTGTACCTGTACACAAAAGTTATAGCAATGTTGCACTAGTTGGCTTTTATACAACATTTATGACTCCAAATATTATACAAAAATAATAAATTATATTGTGATGGAGAAATGGTAGAAATTCCTGTTGGCCAATATAGTCTGAAAAGCTTTCAAAAATTTGTTCATTCAAAAAAGCCAAGTATTCACATTAAAGAAGATGAAATTCTGAACAGAATTATTATTGAGAATGATGTTAAACTATGAATTGTTATGGAAGATAGTATTGGAAGTGTGCTTGGATTTATTTTCCAAATTATTGAAGCTGATAAAAAGCTGTTACTAAATTTATTCTATTTGAATTAATCAACATAAATTTCAATCTATCTGATGGATTGTTTGTGAAGCATACTGATCATTTTCATCACGAAACTAATATTATTGGATCATTGAAGCCTAATGCTGAATTTGGTGGACCAATAATTCATGAACCACATTACCCTGTATGTATTTCAATTTTTGATACTATCCAGGAATTGGAAGTAGCTGCAACTGAAGAAAATAGTAATTTAATTGACTTCAATTGTGCTGCTGTAACAGTTATTTTAGAAATTACTTAATAAATTTTTATCTTTCGTATATAATGAAGCAAAAAGAGAGCTATCAGTTCTACTTATTCCCCATGAATGAGAAATCAAAAAAATAATCTAAATATTCCTAACAAGGCCACAGAAATTAACATACACATTGGAGATGGATGGCTTCATCTTGATCAGTTCGGTTGTACATCTGCTTCACTATTATTGGAGCTTATGGTACAGATTATCCAAGGAAATGAATTGATAATTATGTGGCAAAGCTACTTGATTTTATAGCCATAAAGTAAAAGAATATCATTATGTCCAGAATAGAGCATCCTTTCATTCCATAGTCAGTTATGTTGTATTTGACTTCATCTCTTTATAATAAAGTCAGTTCACCATCTGCAACATTGTCGACAGGACTGACTGTGGACCTTTGGTACAGAGCTGCATGGAGGGTCTAAATCAGAGGCTGAGATGGTGCTGCGATCGTGTGGGCTGCAGATTCATCGACTTGCGCTATAGGGTCATGGGGTTTCAGGTTCCGCTGGATAGGTCAGGTTTTGTATGGCGTGGACTGGGCAGTTTTTTAGGTTAGATGGCCTCGGGCAAGTACAGAAAGGGCAACAGCCTCAGAGGGTGCGGGGCAAAGTCAAGACATGCGTTAGCCAAGCAGCAATCGGTATTGTAATTGTAAACTGTCGAAGATGCGTTGGTAAAGTACCAGAATTTCAAGCTCTCATAGAAAGCACCGAAGCTGAAATCGTTACAGGTACAGAAAGCTGGCTGAAGCCAGAGATAAATTCTGCCGAAATTTTTACAAAACCACAGATGGTGTTTAGAAAGGATACATTGTATGCAACTGGTGGTGGCTTGCTTGTTGCTGTTAGTAGTAGTTTATCCTGTAGTGAAATAGAAGTGGATAGTTCCTGTGAATTATTATGGGTGGAGGTTATACTCAACAACCGAGCTAGGTTAATAATTGGCTCCTTTTATCGACCTGACGATTCAGCAGCATTAGTGGCAGAACAACTGAGAGAAAACCTTGAAGACATTGCACATAAATTTCCTCGGCATGTTATAGGCTTAGGTGGAGATTTCAATTTACCAGATATACACTGGGACACTCAGATGTTTAGGATAGGTGGTAGGGACAGAGCATCGAGTGACATTATACTGAGTGCACTATCCAATTACCTCGAGCAATTAAACGGAGAACCGACTGGTGGAGATAACATCTTGGGCCTACTGATAACAAACAGACCCGAACTTTTCGAATCTGTAAGCGCAGAACAGGGAATCAGTGATCATAAGGCCGTTGCAGCACCCCTGAATATGGAGGTAAACAAGAATATAAAAAAGGAGAGGAAGGTTTATCTGTTTAGCAAGAGTAATAGGAGGCAGATTTCAGACTACCTAACAGATCAAAACGAAAATTTCTGTTCCGACACACAATGTTGAGTGTTTATGAAAAAAGTTCAAGGCAATCGTAAAATCCGTTTTAGACAGGTACGTGAGGGACGGGAAAAACCCACCGTGGTTCAACAACAAAGTTAGAAAACTACTGCGAAAGAAAAGAGAGTTTCACTGCAAATTTAAACAGAGCCAAAACTTTTCAGACAGACGGAAGCTAAACGATGTCAAAGTTAGCATAAGAAGGGCTATGTGTGAAGTGTTCAGTGAAATAGAAACTAAAATTCTATGTACAGACTTGCCAGAAAATCTTAGGAAGTTCTGATCTTACGTTAAATCAGTAAGTGGATCGAAACAGCATATCCAGACACTCTGGGATGATTATGGCAATGAAACAGAGGATGACACGTGTATAGCTGTTTCACAGACAAAGACCGCACTGCAGTTCCTTCTCTAAATCCTTGCACGAACGAAAAAATGGCTGACATCGAAATAAGTAATCAAGGAATAGAAAAGCAACCGAAATCACTCAACAGCGAAAAGTCCACTGGACCTGACGGCATACCAATTCGATTCTACACAGAGTACGCAAAAGAACTTGCCCCCCCCCCCTCTAACAGCTGTGTACCGCAAGTCTCTAGAGGAACAGAAGATTCCAAATGATTGGAAAAGAGCACAGGTAGTTCCAGCTTTCAAGAAGGCTCATCGAGCAGATGTGCAAAACTATAGGCCTACATCTCTGACATCAACCTGTTGTAGAATTTGAGAACATGTTTTTTGCTCGCATATCATGTAATTTCTGGAAACCCAGAATCTAGTCTGTAGGAATCAACATGGATTCCGGAAACATAGATCGTGTGAGACCCAACTCGCTTTATTTGTTCATGAGACCCAGAAAATATTGGATACAGGCTCCCAGATAGATGCCATTTTCCTTGACTTCCGGAAGGCGTTCGATAGAGTGGCGCACTGTCGCTTGATAAACATAGTAAGAGCCTATGGAATATCAGACCAGCTGTGTGGCTGGATTGAAGAGTTTTAGCAAACAGAACACAGCATGTTGTTCTCAATAGAGAGACGTCTACAGACGTTAAAGTAACCTCTGGCGTCCCACAGGGGAGTGTTATGGTAGCATGCTTTATACAATATATGTAAATGACCTAGTAGGTAATATTGGAAGTTCCATGCAGCTTTTCGCGGATGATGCTGTAGTATACAGAGAAGTTGCAGCATTAGAAAATTGCAGCAAAATGCAGGAAGATTTGCAGCGGATAGGCACTTGGTGCAGGGGGTGGAAACAGACCCTTAACATAGACAAACCTAATGTACTGCGAATACATAGAAAGAAGAATACTTTATTATATGATTATATGATAGCAGAACAAACACTGGTAGCAGTTACTTCTGTAAAATATCTGGGGGTATGCGTACAGAACGGTTTGAAGTGGAATGATCATATAAAATTAATTGTTGGTAAGACAGGTGCCAGGTTGAGATTTATTGGGAGAGCCCTTAGAAAATGTAGTCCATCAACAAAGGAGGTGACTTAGAAAACACTCGTTCGATCTATACTTGAGTATTGCACATCAGTGTGGGATCTGTACCAGGTCGGATTGACAGAGGCGATAGAGAAGATCCAAAGAAGAGCGGCGCGTTTCGTCACAGGGTTATTTGGTAAGCGTGTTGGCGTTATGGAGATGTATAACAAACTCAAGTGGCAGATTCTGCAAGAGAGGCGCCATGCATCACACTTGAGCTTGCTGTCTAGGTTTCGAGAGGTTGTGTTTCTGGATGAGTTATCGAATATATTCCTTCCCCCCACTTATACCTCCCGAGGAGATCACGAATTTAAAACTAGAGAGATTCGAGCGCTCACGGAGGCTTTCCGGCAGTCGTTCTTCATGCAAACCGTATGCGACTGGACCAGGAAAGGGAGGTAATGACAGGGTCACAGAAAGTGCCCTCCGCCACACACCGTTGTGTGGCTTGTGGAGTATAAATGTAGATGTATAAAAGTACATATATTTAATAATGGTACAGCAAATAGTAAGAAAATTAAGGTGCTTCACCCACTGAACATGCTAGATAGTTTCTTTAGGAACTATTAAGAAATTTTATAGGAAGGAGATCTTACATTAATTTTTCTGGAAGCTCCGGTGCTGGAGATGCTCTTTTTAGATGTTCTGACTACAAATATCCTGGAGTTGAAATAAAAGATACAATTCCAAAAAAGGTAAATTTATAGTAGAATCTATGGAAATTCGTGCCCTAGTGTTAAATATTAACCGAATTATGATCTTGAACAGTGATAAAATATACTTAAAATGATAAAATTCCGTTATATTTCTATGAACTGCAAACAGTTGAGGCAGCATGTTCAAGTTGGAAAAAAAATTTCTAGCTAGAAATCACTAATTACTATAATTCAGTAGAGTTCAGTATATCTTATTTTATTTTAGTTGTGTTTCAAACTAATCGAAACAACAATCAGTTGATTTATTCTTCATTATATTCTCATATTAAACTTCAGTATATTGATATTAAAAATGCAAGGAATGAAATATTTCCTCAATAAATGTGGAATTTGGATCCACTAAATAATTGTCTGAAGGCATAGGAGGAATTCTTAATTTTAAACCAGCTATACAGTTGAAAGGCGATGTATATTTAAGTCCATTTAATTTCGTAAGGAACTATCCTATCTACAAGATTAAAATGACTCACAGAAAGAATATTGTTACCCCTCAGAGGACTGCTACGAAATTATGTGCAACGTTCAGTGATAAAATAGCGAAGAACACAATCGTCTACATAATTATGTATGGAAAGAAGAATCTCAATTCGATGCATAACACCGAATACTTGTTGAAAATTTTGAACTGAATAGTTGCATATATAAGGGTATTCAGTATTATTCGTTTTTTTCTGAATAGCCATTTTCATGTAGATTCTGTTAGTGTTTTGAATTTTTGAAATCTTTTAATATTTGGCTGAGAAATAAAAGTAGATTTTTTAAAATGGTCAAGCAGCAGCTGCTTCATATACATGTGACTTCTCAGCTGTGTGAATAGTCGCAATCAATAAGAAACATCTGACCAAACCTTCTGCTTCACTCTCGAATCCTTATCTCCATCTCACTCACACAGTAGCTCTCCCTCATACAGTTGACTGCATTGGCACACAGGGAAATGCTTCAGATTCTGATTACTAGATGTTGCCAGTGTAGCAAAATTTAGTACAAAGTTTTTAAACAAATTTTGCGTATTTCTTACATAATAGTATTGGTTTAAACGTTGAGTTATTACTACTTAAGTGGTTTATTATCGTACTTTGAGTAGCACAGCATTTGTAAAACAATTTTCACTTATTTTTTAATCGAGTGACATAGTTTAAACTTCGTACTTATTCTATTTAAGGCAGTTACTATCTTTTTCCATGTGTGCTGTTGAGATATGAGTGAAATTAGCGTGCGATACATTACCTAACATCAGTATCTCAGTGCATTAGGTGAGTGTGTTTCAAACTAAGATATGTTTCCTATTGGTTATTTCGTGTTTTGAATCCTTCTCATTACTGAGCATTTTTAAAAAGATCCTGGGTGGTGTCACCCATGGTTTCTCCACATGAGACATGGAGTTATGTTGACGAGAACAGTGTTTTAAATAGTGAATTTTAAACATAAATATTTTTTCACTACATTAATATTCTTTCTAATGATTTTAATCATTTTGAAGAAGATAATATTAGGAATAAAAAAACACCAATTCTTAAAATTAGTTCTAGTGCACTCAAAATGGCCATTATCTTCAACAAAATTTTATTTTATTCTAGTGCATCAAATTTGACTTGAATTTTTAAACTGAGTACACTTGATATGTTTTAATGCACAACCTTTTTAAGAATTAATTTAATTAATTATACGTTATTATGTTTATATTGCATTATATTTTTAAAGATTTTTGGTATGAAGATTTTTATAAGATAATTTTTTTAATTTATACCAAAAATCATTATAAATATAAAATAATTTATTTGCAAAAAGGTTGTGCATTAAAAACATGAGAAGTGTGCTCAATGTACCTACTTAGTACTGATGACTATAGTCTCTGTTATGTGTGCTGTTGTATTTTTTAAAGTTACAAAAAAATGCTATGAACTTATGCACCAACATAAGTCATATGACTTGTGATTAACATGTGTTGAGTGGAGAATGTCACAGCATTCAGAATAACAATGCCACTTCCTCTCTCTCTCTCTCTCTCTCTCTCTCTCTCTCTCTCACACACACACACACACACACACACACACATATACACACAGATATAGAGTGTAAGAGAAATGTAACATAAGCTCTAGATCAAGTGTCTGGAGAGAGATCTCTTGAATACTTCTCTAGAAAGCTACATAGATGAGTGACCTATTAAAATCATAACACCATCTGCCTCCAAACTGATGCAGATTGAGTTGAAGGTTACGGAGAACTTGTCATTGACCCCTAGATAAAAATTAGATTTTGTTATTTATGCAGATGGCAGTATAGACATGGAATCACAGAAATGCTTAGCAAAAACGAAACCTTTATACAGATGGGACAATCAATCGAGACAAACAGTAATGACTACATGCAAGAGAGGTAGTGGCATCTCATAATGCTTAATAGTGGATCGATGGTGCATTCTTGAGGGACAAGACGAAATCGCCATACTCCCATTAGTTCTCTGTGGATATATATATGTAGTACAAAACAGTGTTTAATCGAAACAATTTATCCCGTATAGATTAATGTAAAATACAATAATTCGTTCTATGCAGAAAAAGTACTAAAATTTTATCATATTCATGACATTTATTCAAAGAAAATTATATATACAGTATTATGTACTTTATTATTCACGATATATAACTAATTCTTTTTTACTAAGAAGCTACCAATAGTCATTGTTTCTGCCGACGCTTCAACACTTGGAGAATATGCGACACAGCATTATAGTCAAATGAGTTTGTAGTGCGTGTAGCCACAGCTTTATTCAAATGGCTCTGAGCACTATGGGACATAACGTTTGAGGTCATCAGTCACCTAGAACTTAGAACTACTTAAACCTAACTAACCTCTGGACATCACACACATCCATGCCCAAGGCAGGATTCGAACCTGCGGCCATAGCGGTGGCGCGGTTCCAGACTGTGGCGCCTAGAACCACTCTGCCACCTCGACCGGCAGCTTTATTGGGATGATAATTTTCAATGTACGATGAATCGATTCCCATGGTTTCAGCACTATTCTTATTGCGCAAGAAGACTGCTACTTCTCTGTTACAGCTTCCTCCTACTCCTCCTCCTCTGAAGAACTCCTCTCCACAGCTTCCTGCTGTGAAACACATTGCAACTCTGTAAGTTCTTCGATGGTGTTCCAGAAGCTCATCCATATCATTGTTTTCTGCTTCTAGTCCCATGCTCCCGGCCAGAGACACAATCTCGTTGACTACAAGCTCCACAGGTACTGATTCAAATGCCTCAGAATCACGTTCGACAACGCATTTTGGCCAAAGTTTCCTCCAAGCAGAAGTGAGAGTTCTGTTGGTAACCCCTTTCGATCATCTTGATGCAGGTAACGATGCTGAAGTGATATTTCCAAGACTCTCCGAGAGTGATACTGGTAGCTTCAGTCAGCTTAAAGTAATGCTCAGAGAGTGCTTTGGTGTAGAGCTCCTTAGGTTGTAGTAACGGAGTGTTGCTGGGAGACAGAAACTGGATCTTGATGAATTGAAATTCAAGGAGATGGTCTTGTAGGCCTGGAGAATGAGCAGGAACGTTGTCCATAACAAGCAAGACACGGAGTGGCAGATTCATGTGAACCATACATTTTTTCACCGAAGGACCAAAAACTTTATTGATCCAATTACAAAAAAGATCACGTGTCACCCAAGCCTGGTTGTTCGACCTCCACGTCACATTTAACCTTCTCTTCTGAACTTGACACCTCTTGGAAGTCTTGTGCAGATTGTGAATGGCAATCAAGCAGCGGTTTAGTTTTCAAATCGCCGCTTGCATTGGCACATATTAGCAGAGTGAGATTGTCTTTCATTGGCTTGCGACCGGGCCATGCATTCTCCTCTGCTGAAGGTACTCTTCGGCATCTTTTTCCAGAAAAGCTCCGTCTCGACACAATTAAAAAACCTTTTGCGACTGCTGCCTTTGTGTCGAAGTTTGCTGCTTCGCCGTGCCTCACAACGCTGTGGAGACCGATTCTTAAACATCTAGAACCACCCACGCCTTCCCTTAAAGACTTCTTCTTCCGCTGATGATCCCGCCGTCTTCTTAACAATGTCGGCGAAAATCGTTCTCTCCTTCTCCCAAATGATGTTCTCGTTAATAGTGTGGCCTTGCAATTGCTTTTCATTTGTGCATGGAAGGAACAAATCTTTCGACATCGTCCACAGTCAAAATCGTTGTTTAGATGTTCTTGTCACTCATTCTGAAGCATCTGTCTCTTTAATCTTGCCCTAGTTCTTGAGGACAGTGCAAATAGTTGATGAAGACCGATTGTATGTGTGTGATAAATCAACAGTGCTCACACAATGTTCGCTTTTTCCACGGATTTAATGTTTCATTTCTAAGATCATTTTCTTTCTTTTATGGCCGTATTTTTGCAACTTCATCTTGTGGGACATTTCTAGGAAGGTTATTAAAATCCGCACACACACACACACACACACACACACACACACACACACAAACGTTGTGTGAACACAACTTTAGAAAAATGTGTGATCACAAGCTGCACGAAGATGGTAGCAGAAAGAGCGCTAAACCCAGACTGCCGTACGTACTGGAAACATTGTTCATATGCCGCTGCCGACAATGACAGGCGTTCACACTGCTGAACGTTTCCCCTGCAGCACGCGAACGACTGGGGACAACACACTAAATGGTAGTCATGTGTTATTCGGAACATCGCTCGTTAAGCGAGTCATTGTTTCACAATTTGTTTTGCTTGTTATGAGAACTGCAAGTTATGGGAGTTGCTCATTATGCGAGGATCCACTGTCTGTGTAACCATAAGATCATTCTGCAGTTTGTCAATTGGGAAAGATGGTGTTGTTTATGAAGTCTTTTGTGGTTATGGGTCCCAAGATTAGAATGCATAAGAATTATGATTTATAGCTAGATGTGAACATGCGATGGGAAACTATAGTTTCAATGGATCATTCGGTAGTGGCAAAATGTAATACCTGTATACAATAAAGAAAATCAGTACATATAGTAGTTTATAAAATTAAGCTCTCTATGCCTGCAGTTTTAATATGGAAACTGATTAAACAATTACATCGATATTCCCAAACAAGACTAGAAACTAGCTTTCTTCGGAGATATCACTGTTCCACTACACAGTGGTGAGGGTAGTATGGTGTCACTAGATGGGTCTTCGAATTAATAATTATTTATCACACACGTAACATGTTTAGGATTTTCGTGGTGTGTTTTGAAAATATACGAGATTTGATAGACAGTCTGAGACAGCAGGTTGGTTTAATCGAGTGTGGCCCATAATTATTGCAAGAACTACTTCAATAGAAGCCTAATTTATTGACAGCCAAGTGCTTACACACACAAAATTCCGAACAAATATTATACACAAATTCATAATATTTTTTTTTTAAATGTTTATTCGACATCTAGGCCACTTACTGTTTGCAAGGGGATCACGAAAACATGACAGCTCTCTTCCCAACACACAAACACGCACACACACACACACACACACACACACACACACACACACACAGAGAGAGAGAGAGAGAGAGAGAGAGAGAGAGAGAGTTCTGCACCTTGTGTCATAAAAACGAATCTAGAGAGGAAAGCGTCCACCTGTACATGTTCTATTTTCCCTTTTATTACGTTGACTGTAAATGCCAGCTCTCAATATCTTCTTCACGAAAAAACACGTTGGTGAATTTCGTTTCACGTAATACTAGGGTGTTCTACATCTACATCTACATCCATACTCCGCAAGCCACCTGACGGTGTGTGGCAGAGGGTACCCTGAGTACCTCTATCGGTACAGTCTGAGACACCAGGTTGGTTTAATCGACTGTGGCCCATAATTATTGCAAGAACTACTTCAATAGAAACTTAATTTATTGACAGCCAAGTGCATACACACACAAAATTCCAAACAAATATTATACACAATTTCATATTTTTTTAAAAAAGATGTGTGTGTGTGTGTGTGTGTGTGTGTGTGTGTGTGTGTGTGTGTGTGTGTGTGTTGATTGGTCCTACGAGTAACAAGTCCAGTGATACATTATTGGTTTTTGGAGAAATCTTCCACATAGTAAGGGTTGTGTATAATATTTCCGCAAGTAACCATAGAATCACTTCTACGAATTGTAGCCAGAAACCGTATAAAACACATGGATTTATCACAGCTCTTTTCTATTTCTTCATTATTGCAAACAGTATGTTAGTCTGTCTTACGATACATTGATCGTAATTTAACACTACAGACATTACTTTAACGCATTCTTTGTTGGTTCCTATCACAATAGAAAATATGATACAAGTTACTGCATATTTGCTTCATAATGTTTTTTTTCCTAGCTCAATCGACCTAGTAAAATCTCGCCGTGCAGGTAAACTCTGCTGCTTTCCTCCTAGAAATATCAGGCTGCGAACTTGACTCCGATATTACCTGATTTGCGATTCATTATTGTTGACATTATCCTAGACGGGAAGTTGTCAGAACTCTAACGATATGAGACAACTAAGAGTGCTGTGGATCCAAGATAAAATCTTGATGTTCAACACTAGATGATTATTGTAACCAGTGCAAGTTGCGTGAATGTTTGCTCCTAAATAATGCTTTTACTTGTTGATAAGACTGTATGGGTAAATGCAGCATCTCACAGACTAACAAAAATAATATTGGAATTCCTCTGGCTGCTTCGACACGTGATACACTGGTAGCGTTATCAAAATGGCCTATGGCGATTACAGAGACGTCAGTAGCAGAGTACGGCCGCAGGTCAGCTCCAGTTTCGTTTCAAAGGTTGCAGTGGTAGTCTCGGTCTTCCGACGCTCAGCTTGTGAGCAGTGGGGAGGTAATTTCTTAGACGTTACTCCTAGCAACACACACAAGTCGGTGATTCCTCCAGTTTACCAACTTTGAGTAAGCCGCTTCCCCCGCTTTCTGACAGCCAATGTCCGCATTTTGAGGAAGTGGACCTCGGTACAACTGCGAGAGTTGTTCCACAGTCGATGTGTGGTTTCTGCTCCCAGGGATGTCTGTAGGCTCAGAGTGGCCATGTCGGCTTCTTTGATTCACTGCTGTGGCAGAGCCGACAGATACGAGCAGCATCTCGTCATTTGGTGGTGATTGCACTTTTGCCAGGTATGTGTAACCCGTTTTTCCAACGGCCGTTGTGCATTTGAATTCACAAGGCGGTAGGTTAATCGTTCTTTAGGGAATATCTTTATCGACAAAAGATGCTCGATCTCCAAGGTCACATTTTTTATTACTCTACTGGCCATTAAAATTGCTACTCCAAGAAGAAATGCAGATGATAAACGTGTATTCATTGAACAAATACATTCTACTATAACTGACATGTGATTACAATTTCACGGAATTTGGGTGCATAAGATCCTGAGAAATCAGTACCCAGAGCAACCACCTCTGCCCGTAATAACGGCCTTGATACGCCTGGGCATTGAGTCAAACAGAGCTTGGATCGCGTGTACAGGCACAGCTGCCCATGCAGCTTCAACACGATACCACAGTTCATCAAGAGTAGTGACTGGCGTATTGTCACGAGCCAGTTGCTCGGCCACCATTGACCAGACGTTTCCAGTTGGTGAGAGATCTGGAGAAGGTGCTAGTCAGGGCAGCAGCCGAACATTTTCTGTATTCAGAAAGGCCCGTACAGGACCTGCAACATGCGCTCGTGCTTTATCCTGCTGAAATGTAGGGTTTCGCAAGGATCGAATGAAGGGTAGACCCACGGGTCGTAACACATCTGAAATGTAACGTCCACTGTTCAAAGTGCCGTCAGTGCGAAAAAGAGGTGAGCGAGACGTGTAACCAATGGCACCCCATACCATCACGCCGGGTGATACGCCAGTATGGCGATAACGTATACACGCTTCCAATGTGCGTCCACCGCGATGTCGCCAAACACGGATGCGACCATCATGAAGCTGTAAACAGAACCTGGATTCATCCGAAAAAATGACTTTTTGCCATTCGCGCACCCAGATTCGTCGTTGAGCACACCATCGCCGACGCTCCTGTCAGTGATACTGCGTCAAGGGTAACCGCAGCCATGGTCTCCGAGCTGATAGTACATGCTGCTGCAAACGTCGACGAACTGTTCGTGCAGATGGTTGTTGTCTTGCAAACGTCCTCATCTGTTGGCTCAGGGATCGAGACGTGACTGCACGATCCGTTACAGCCATGCAGATAAGATGCCTGTCATCTCGACAGCTACTGAGAAGATGCCGTTGGGATCCAGCACGGTGTTCCGTATTATCGGTGGGTTCCACCGATTCCATATTCTGCTAACTGTAATTGGATATCGACCAAGGCGATTAGCAATGTCGCGATACGATAAACCGCAATCGTGTTAGGCTACAATCCGACCTTTATCAAAGTCGGAAACGTGATAGTACGCATTTCTCTTGCATCACAACAACGTTTCACCAGGAAACGCCGGTTAACTGCTGTTTGTGTATTAGAAACCGGTAGGAAACTTTCCTCATGTCAGCACGTTGTAGGTGTCGCTACCGGCGCCAACCTTGTGTGAATGTTCCGAAAACCTAATCATTTGCATATCACAGCATCATCTTCGGTTAAATTTCGCGTCTGTAGCACCTCATCTTCGTGGTGTAGCATTTTAATGGCCAGTAGTAGGTATCGTGACATGTGACTCTATGGTTTTGTATTGAGGAAGATTTTATTTTTGCTGCCCTTTCACAAGTCTCGTTTGTGTGTGGCAAGGACATATATACTTTGGATTATTTCCACATCTGTTTATTAGTCTTACAGTGACACTGAATGGTGATATTGCTTGAGTTACATGTCTGACAACAGCGGTATATCTAGGCCACTGCTGACGTAGTTCCACGATTGTAAGTTTTCGTTAAAATTATTCTCTCTATATCCAGTATGGATCACATGTAGTGGAAGAACATGCCAGTTACAGCAGTCTTTCACACATTCGAAACATATTCGTTATTAATGCACAGGTAAGTTTCCATAACAAACATTGAGACTTATAGTAATCTCGCATATGCTAATACTATTACACAGTTTTTGTTTAGAAATCTAGTTGCATGTCTTCATTGCAATTGAAAATGGGATCGTTTCACACCACTTTTATAAGCATGATGGTTGGGGGAGGAGGAGTATGTTTCTGATTGGTACGGAAAGAAAGGGTGGTGGGGAGGTAAGTACTTTGCGCTTAGATTATTTGTAACAGTTATCTGCAAGGCATCCACGGAATTCCTCTGGTGAGTGTGTAGGTGTCTGTGAGCTACGATTGGCTTACCTAGGTCATATCCCTCTCTCTGAATGATTGAGTGCCTTTTGTGCCAGCTACCAGGTTAGACATGATTGCATATACGTTGTGCAAAATTATCTATCATGACTAGGGAGGTGTTCTGGCCTGATGTTGGGTGGATATGGAGAGCTCTCTCGTGGGAGACCTGTCGGTCGCGACAGCATGGGAAGCTTCCTACTCCACCAGAGTCTCACTTGACTCGTTTGACATGGGGATGCTGGAGAGAGTTCCTAGTCATTTAGCTGTGTATTTATAGCACGCTTTGATATTTGCACCAACATGCTGGACTCTATTTGTCATTATTGCTGCGGAATGGAGACCCCTCAGCCAGAACTGATATAACAGCAGTGTCAGCCGTCAAGCTGGAGATGATTATAATGCAACTTTCTCCGTCATTGCTTGATAGTGTATCCGTGATCGTACCCAAAGCATCGGTGTTTGCAACAATACAACCACACGTGAGAGTCCGAGAGGATGTCTACCCTGCAAGCGATATGATTCTCGCTGGGGTTGTTGTCGATGCTGATCGACAGTGCCTCTAGGTGCTAATTTTATAGTGCTGTGTTCCAAACATACAGCATCTTCGGTTGGAGACATCAGAATTTTACTATGACATCACACAAGTTAATAATGTAGTGGTAGTTTATCTATTGCAGTTTAATATGTTCTATACATATTGTATCATGCTTGGAAATCGGTAGTGCTTATAGAGCTTGGTATGACGTCATCATTTCCACTAATGTTTTCGTTTCTAACATTCTGATATCACTCACACTAGTAATGGAGTGGTGGGACCCACGCTGTATGGTGATAGGCTGAGAGCATCACGATGTGAAGACGCAATGCGACGTTGGTGCGACTTAATATTGACGTTGACACGTAACTGACGTAATTGATTAAAATGCGTAACATAATGGAAAATGTGGAAAAATGGTCGTAATTTAACACCTGTTCAGGTGTAGTGCCTGCTGGTGCCTCTAATGACGAAATTTTAAATGGTTATTAACGAACTGACCTCGAGTGACGTAATTCGTTACTAACAAATAGATGCACCTACAACCTCTCCCTATCGTGACCATTCAACTGTCCCAGTTATAAAAGATGTAGCTTGGGAGGTGTGCTTCATTATGAGTGATAATTTGGGCACATACTGCCTTGTGACTGTCCGACAGCATTATGATGACGACGAGATGCCAGGAACAGTTGGGGTCGATCTTGCATAGTTGGACAAAGTAAGTAAAATTATGGAACAAAATATGAAGATTGGGGAAGATACGTAAAAATGAGAGTACTTACATATCTCCCTGGGTGTGGTCTCTGCTGGTGTCACGTGATACTAAACTGTTATCAACAAATAGAAGCAGGCCGTTGTGACCGAGCGGTTCTAGGCGCTTCAGTCTGGAACCGCGCGACCGCTGCGGTCGCAGGTTCGAATCCTGCCTCGGGCGTGGATGTGTGTGATGTCCTTAGGTTAGTTAGGTTTAAGTAGTTCTACGTTTTAGGGGACTGATGACGTCATATGTTAAATCCCGTAGTGCTCAGAGCCATTTGAACCATATTTTTGAACAAATAGAATTGAAGTGATGTGCTTTTCCGTAATTTGTTATTAACAAATAGAGACAGTCTACAACCTCTCCCTGTACTATGCAGCTCCCGAATGTCTCCAGTCGTAAAATAGCAAAACTGTGGAATGGGTGAAAAATACGTAAAAATGGAATAACAAGGGTATTGAGATATCTAGTTGGATGTGTTTTCTACTGGTGCCTCGAATCATGTAATATTAAAGTGTTGTTAACAAATAAACTCGAGTGATGTGACTTGATGTAGATGTAGATACAATCTCTCTTTGTCCCTATGCCGCCCATCTCTAGAGCTACCTCTCCCGTTGAAGTGTCCCAGTTATAAAAGAAGAAAGTGTGGAGGCTGTTCTTGATTTTCATTGGCCAGGGGGAAGGGATGGGGGAAGGAGGAGGGTGAATGGGGAGGGAGGTTGCAGTCATTTTTATTTCACATAACACAATTGCTTGGGTGATTCCCTGGGTGATCCTGATCAATACCCGGTGGTTCTTCGGCGGCAGAGGGAGTGAAGGCACCGAGGAGCCCTAGTGTGTAGCCTGATACTGGAAGTGTAACATGACACAGGACGTGATGAGGTTATTATCTTGGCTAGAGCCGGCACACTTATCCTACTAGCACGCATATATCTTTCATGTGTCACGTTGCATGTCACGCCATGTTGGTGTGTGCCCTGCTTAATGGCTGAGTATTTTGCCATTGCTTTCTTCTCTGTTGAAGAACATTATGAGTTGTGAATCTTCGTGAGCGTAAGCATTCTTTTGAATTCGTCTTGTGATGTTAATCAGTTTTTCCCTAATACTTTTCTCTTCTATCATGCGTTTCGTCCATTTCGCTGCTTTGTTCTTGTTGAACCGCGATGGAGTATCAATACTCACAAGTGGCGAATCAATGACTGATAATGCAGTTTCCGAGAATGACTTGTTTGTCCTCATATATTCGTGTACTGGTAGTGTGTTGCATATCAATATGAAATTCGAAATTCTTTGACTCAGCGAATTTGTAATTTTTGTGACAATTGTGTTGCTTGTTCTTCTTTCAGTAGCTCGCCTCCATATTTATTTTTGTCCCAGTCAACTTTAATAACGAACGTACTTCATGCTCTATAGATTTGTAATATTGCCAAATTTCCTTTGTATGTTCTCAGTTCACATTCTCCGTTATTTCGTTTCTACTTTCAAATTTCCGTATGTAACATTAGTTTTCTTACTGTCATTGCAAACTTTTGGGAACCGAACTTGCTTTATCAGTGCATTTAGTTGCACATAACCAGATAGGCCTACTTTACTTACTGACTGAAAAGTTTTGTATCACTTTGATGATTATTCGCTGAGGCATATTTCTTGGCTTCACAAGTTTTTCTTACGTTTCCACTTCTTATTTGCGTGACTTCAAGTTCTAGATTCTTAAAATTTTATTTCTGTGATAATTTTATCCATTATTTTCATTATTTTCATCATGGTAGCGACAACAGCAACCGTTACGAAATTGACGCGAATGAAAAACAGCCCACAGTTGCACTAAATTATGTTTACTTTAAACCTTGAGCACGGTTTCTGCAATAACAATATAGCCTTCTTCAGAAGTCACAATAATAGAGTATAACAGTGGTACTGCCAGAGGACATATGGTGACATATGTAATTTTGCTTACGTTCGAAACAGGGTTATGTCTGTTGAAGTTATTTTATTGATCTTGACGCAACTGCTGGGCTAAGACATTTTTCTTTTATTAATGTGACTTCTGAAGAAGGCTGTATTATTAGAAACCATGGTTAAAAATTAAAATAAACATAATTTAGTGCAACTGTGCGCTGTTTTTCATTCGAGAAAATTTTATCCAGTTTCTTGAACGTTTATGTTCGTTGGCTCAACTAATGTATGTATCATCTGTGATTTTCTTGAGTTTTGAGTCTGTACTAGAATTTCTGTACGAGGTCGCAAATTTCTACACTAGTAAGTGCCCGAGCAATTCTTTCGACAAAAAATAGGCGGGTTTCTAGCTCTATCCTTTTAAAATTGATTATAATGTCTTCGCACCGCTTCCCATGGCCGGTTGCCTTTGCAATGTGCATAAATATTTGTTGTAAGTTCTGTATACTAACATGAACATGAGTGAATTTTTCATCTGTCGTTAGCGTAACTAAGCAATTTAATCCTAATGCTCTCGTCTTCCATCTAAACGTCTTACGCACCAGCTAAATAGTTTTTTTCCATGTATTTAGTAATACTGTAATAGCTTCTGCGTAACATGAGCGGTTACGGTTGGTGCTGTTTGTAGCGAAGCTCGTAGTAACGACAGGACATATTCAATGACATGATCTTCACATCATCATAAGCTATACGTTTAAATACACTGAGGTGACAAAAGTCACGGGATGTCTCCTAAGATCGTGTCGGACCAACTTCTGCCCGGCTGTGTAATGGACTCAGCAAGTCTTTGGAAGCCCCCTCCAGAAATATTGGGTCATGATGCCTCCGAAGCCGTTCATAATTGCTAAAGTGTTTCCCATGAAGGATTTTGTACACGAACTGACCTCTAGATTTTGTCCCATACAGGTTCGACGGGATTCATGTCGGGCGATCTGGACGGCCATATCATTCACTAGAATTGTCCAGAATGTTCTTCAAACCTACTACGAACAATTGTAGCCAAGTGACAAGGTGCATTGTCATCCGTAAAAATTACATACATCGTTGATTGGGAACACTGAAAAGGTCCTGTAGTCCCCTTTCATTATCATTTTATTTGCTTTCCAGTGATACAGAACCCTCTGGCATGCGTGAGTGAATGAATGTGGATGTGTTTCATTTTGCTGTACGGTGATTTAGTATGCTGCACAGAATCAGCGGTAGTCGTACATAATGGCCAACCCTTGTAGTTTTCAGGTAGGCAAAGAGGTTTGCTCCCCTTGTGTGAAAGTTACCGGTGTTAGGTTGCTGGCGGAATCCTCATCTCTGGGTTTTCCTTGCCACAGGGTCGCGTGGGAGACGTTGGAGTGTGTGAGACGGTCAGTCTGTTTCCAGCTCGCCGAGGGTCTGCAGCCGAGGTCTCTTTGAAGAAGGGTGAGTTGATTTAAGAGCGTGGCGCGTTGCCTCATAGCGAGAGGGGAGCTTTTAGCTTTTGGTCTTGCGTCTCGTCTTATAAAAGTTGTTTTACTGGATAGCAGCAAGGAATGCAACGCTTTTGCAGGCTTTCCAGTTTGATTCCTAATGCAGACTTTGGTCCGTAGGAAGAACGTAGCACAAAGGAATTGCATATGTTGAAGCGATCTCACGTAGGAAGTGCGCCCTCGGTTCAGTGTGAAGGTTTGTGTGCCTGCGACTGCGTGTGTGTAGATTCTATTATTTTCCGAACCTTGGTAATTTTTGCCTCTTCGTGAATCTTCTTTGTTTCATTATTAGGTGTCCGTTGGAAACCATCCACTTGGGTTAATATTAGAGTTTGTTGGCCCTCTGCCATTACCCATTGTCATCTGTCCTCTGTAAAATATTAATTGTTCACGGCTGCGTCGTTTAATGTGACTAAAACTTTATAATTGTTTTCAGGAATGTTGCTGCAAGCTGCTCCTAGGCAAAGTGGCCTCAAACTCTATGCTTTATTTTAATATTTGATTCATGTGAACAATGCTAGGATCATATTAATAATTACATCCCATTCTTGATGAGTGACTTTATAATTAATGTTCTTTTATGAATTTTTTTAATGAATAACTTAAGTAAATTTCCGACTCAGCCCAACCTCTTATTTGTCGTGTGGCTAGAGATGGTGGCAACCCAATCTCTTACATTGACTTCAATGTCAGATAGCATTTTTTTTATTCAAAGTGCACTTCACGCACCTTACACATAGCGACCCTTTACTCACGCTACTTACACATGGGGACCCTGCCAGGATTTCGGTAAACCATAGAATCTCTTATGTGCATTTAGGTTTAGTTTAATTTCTTTTGGATGTGCTAACTTGTATATTGTCTTTCCACAACGCAGAACAACTTTTCCATTGATTTGAACTATAGGGGTAGATGGCATTGGTTTGAGTTGTAATCGCTTGTTTGGGGGAGGAGACCAGACAGCGAGGTCATCGGTCTCATTCGATTAGGGGAGGGTGGTGAAGGAAGTCGGTCGTGCCCTTTCAAAGGAAGCATCCCGGAATTTGCCTGGAGCGATTTAGGGAAATCATGGAAAACCTAAATCAGGATGGCCGGAAGCAGGATTGAACCGTCATCCTCCCGAATGTGAGTCCAGTGTGCTAGCCACTGCGCCACCTCGCTCGGTGAGAGGCCATTGTCTTCGTGTTTTTATCTTTTTATGTATTGCTTTATAGGCATTGTAATTTATTATCTCATTGCGTTGCAAGTGTCGTAATTAGTGATTCTTGATCGGTGGCGTGTGTCGGTATCCTGTAGTAAGTTTTTTGAGTGCTTTGTGGGGAATGTTAGTCGATTAGGACCCTACATTTATTTCTGTGGTTATTTCACGGTGTTGTTTGTCCTGTTGGCACTGGAAACTCTACGCAAACAACGCCGCTGCACTTGGCTGGGAGAGGTAATATCTGAAATGTGGTATTCTCGGCACATTCTTGACACTGTGAATCTCTGAATATTGGATTCCTTAACGAAATGGGATGTCCCATGCATCTAGCTCCAGTTACCAATCCGCGTTCAAAGTTTGTTAATTCCCGTCGTACGGCCATAATCACGTTGGAAACCTTTTCGCATGAACCACCTGAGTGCAAATGACAGCCCCACAAATGCACTGCCGTTTTATACCTCGTGTTCGAATACTACTGCCTTCTATAAACGTGGATGTCACTATGCCATGGCTTTTTGTCACCTCAGTGTATATAGCTGGGAACACAAAATTTTGGGTTGATTAGTTCACATGGATAAATAACGAAGAAGAAATTTGCTTCACCTTTGGTTTCATTTGAGAACTGGAATACCTGCTTTCAGGAAACAAAGTTTTTTTCCTCCCTCTTAGAGGCTCTTTCCATTTCTTATGAGTTATGGCGGATTTGTTGTTGACAGCAGGTGTGGTCTGACTAAGCATGTGCCTTTACGTGGCTCGAATGTTACCGGTCACGCCACCCATGTTGGCAGGCCCTCACTCAAGCAACTGAGAAGAATTCTGTGTTAAATGTAGCTTCTAAGACCTGAAAAATTCTTGTAACTTTCATGACACTTAGTTTTCATATTCTTTATCCTTCGAAAGTTAGCTGTGAAATTTTGAAATTGAAACACGTAAAATATAAACGCTTTTACTACATTTTTGGGGGGTACGGTGGAGGTAACGACCTCCATCATCCCCATCCCTCTTAGACCTGCGCCTGGCTTTCGTGCTGCTGTTACGCCTCCCTGGCACCAGTCTGTAGTGCGAGACTGATCTGCCTGTACTGATGGTGACTGTTTCCTCTCAACATGGAATGAGGCTGTGGACGAGTTAACTTGCTGACCAGCTCATGTGGACTGTGGTCTGCTTCTATCTTCCAATGATTCAGCCACAATATACAGTTACGTTATACAGTAAAACTTACTCAAATCGGCACTTGTTTAATTCGGAAACCTGCCCAAACCGTGGGAGTATTTCAGTACCGACGCATTCAGTGCACTTTTATATGCTGATTTTTGTTTGTTTGTATAAAGCGGAACGTGCCTAACTCGGAAACGGAAAGCAAATCTTAGAACATGCTTAACAATTCGTTGTATAATGGGGAAAAAATCTATACAGTACTACTACATTACAGCTTATTAGTTATTCACGACTCTACCAGGACGTTACTTTTGACACCTGTGTTAAGCGGCACAAAACCAAGAAAAGAGGTCCAGCGCAGCGCGGCGCTGCTGTTGTGGACCTAAAACCGCGCCTCTTTGTGCAACAACGAATAAGTCAACGCTCAGTGTCGGTAAAGTACATCAAAGGAAACGGTTCGTTCGTGAGTGCTCTGTTTGTCGGCTTTCTCGTTTTCTTCATTATTGACGCACGCCGGCGCATACAGGAACAGAGCTGAGCATCTACCAACAATCTGTTGCAATGTGAGCAGTGAAAGAGGTGGGTATTGTTCCGTTAAACAATGGTTTTACCCGGCAAGGTCATTATTTTCTGCCAGTTTCAGTTGACTAGTAACACTTTAAGAGATACAGTAACATGATGTCGAACAAACGGTATGTGTCGTTAACACTTAACGAAAAGATTAATGTAATCGAGGCGAGTGAGAAAGACAAACTCTCTGTGCGCGAAATTATGTTGCGTTTGAACTGCGGTAAAACACAAATTTATGAGCCTTTAAGAAACAAGGATAAGATTTGGGACGAATGGACGAAAGGGAACGGTCAGATGAAAATAAAGGCGAAGAAGACCGGAAAGGATCAAATAACGAAATAGTGTGAGAATGGTTCGTAAGTGCGAGGGAAAAAAACTTGCTTTTATCTGGACCCATGTTGCAGAGTAAGGCTCTGAAAGTCGCTAAAGAGCTTGGAATTACAGAGTTTAAGGCATCCACAGGATGGCTGGACAGTTTCAAAGCTAGGCGCAACATCATGTGGAATGAAGTGTGTGAGGAAGCTAAGGGTGTGCAAGAAAGTGTAGAAACAGAATGGAAGACAATAGTGTCTAACTTAATTGTGAATTATGACCCTGAAAGACGTGTTCAATGCCGATGAAACGAGACTGTTTTATAGCGTGCTCCATTCAAAATCTCTAGCAATTCGAGATGAAAAATGCACCGATGGAAAAATGTCCACAGAAAGTCTCGCTGTACTGCTGTGTGAAATGGAGAAGCCACTGACGACTGGAATGGCAGCAAAGCCACGTTGTTTCAAAAACATAGACGTCAGTAAGCTTCCAGTCACATGGCGAAGCAATAAAAAGGCGTGGGTGGTGAGTGGTCGTATGGAAGAATGGCTGGGCTATTTCAATGCCAAAATGAAAAAAGGAAATCGTCAAGTTCTTCTTTTCCTAGACAATGCAACCTGCCATCCAAAAGTAGTGTTATCAAGCTTGAAATTGGCTTGTACATTACGTAGCTGAATTTTTACAAACACAGATGACGTTGAAAAACGTTCTGACTGCATCAGTTATCTCAGAGTAATAAGTATAAACACAAACATATTCTAGTTTACCCTCAAGCACAGAATTTTCTCACATCAAATTTTTTGTCACACTATTTAACCAGAGCAGTGAACATCTGCTTACTTGACAGCAAAATGTTGAATGATATGTTATTATTCACTTCAAATGTCAACAATTACTTTGTAGTTGAAATTTGTTTTATAACAATTCATTCATTATTTCATTTCACTTCAGATCATATTATCAGAACTGAACTTGACTGACACGATTCCACACACTGTAATCGTTTGATAGACATCATCTGTTACAGTTTCTGCCCAGTATTCCCTTTTGTGTATAGAAATTAGTCGGAAGGTTTAAGTATTCATTGTTGTTGTAGTGGTCTTCAGTCCTGAGACTGGTTTGATGCAGCATCCATAGTACTTTATCCTGTGCAAGCTTTTCATCTCACAGTACTTACTGCAACCTACATCCTTCTGAATCTGCTTAGTGTATTCATCTCTTGGTCACCCTCTACGATTTTTACCCTCCACGCTGCCCTCCAATGCTGCATTTGTGATCCCTTGATGCCTCAGAACATGTCCTACCAACTGGTCCCTTTTTCTTGTCAAGTTGTGCCACAAATTTCTCTTCTCCCCAGTTCTATTCAATACCACTTCATTAGTTATGTGATCTACCCATCTAATCTTCAACATTCTTCTGTAGTACCGCATTTCGAAAGCTTCTATTCTCTTCTTGTCCAAACTATTTATCGTCCATGTTTCACTTACATACATGGCTACACTCCATACAGATACTTTCAGAAACTACTTCCCGATACTTAAATCTATACTCGATGTTAACAAATTTCTCTTCTTCAGAAACGCTTTCCTTACCATTGCCAGTCTACATTTTATATCCTCTCTTCTTCGACCATCATCAGTTATTTTTCTCCCCAAATAGCAAAACTCCTTTACTACTTTAAGTGTCTCATTTCCTAATCTAATTCCCTCAGCATCACCCGAGTTAACTCGACTACATTCCATTATCCTTGGTTTGGTTTTTTTAACGTTCATCTTATATCCTCCTTTCAAGACACCGTCCATTCCGTTCACTTTCTCTTCCAGGTCCTTACAATCTCATCGGCGAACCTCAAAGTATTTATTTCTCCTCCATGGATTTTAATACCTACTCTGATTTTTTGTTTTGTTTCCTTCACTGCTTGCTCAATATACAGATCGAATAACATCCCTGTCTCACTCCCTTCCCAACCACTGCTTCCCTTTCATGCCCCTCGACTCTTATAACTGCCATCTGGTTTCTGTACAAATTGTAAATAGCCTTTCGCTCCCTGTATTTTACCCCTGCCACCTTTAGAATTTGAAAGAGAGTATTCCAGTCAACATTGTCAAAAGCTTTCTCTAAGTCTACAAATGCTAGAAACATAGGTTTGCCCTTCCTTAATCTTTCTTCTAAGATAAGTCGTAAGGTCAGTATTGCCTCACGTGTTCCAATATTTCTACGGAATCCAAACTGATCTTCCCCGAGGTCGGCCTCTACCAGTTTTTCCATATGTCTGTAAAGAATTCGCGTTAGTATTTTGCAGCTGTGACTTATTAAACTGATAGTTCGGTAATTTTCACTTCTGTCAACACCTGCTTTCTTTGGGATTGGAATTATTATATTCTTCTTGAAGTCTGAGGGTATTTCGCCTGTTTCATACGTCTTGCTCACCAGATGGTAGAGTTTTGTCAGGACTGGTTCTCCCAAGGCCGTCAGTAGTTCTAATGGAATGTTGTCTACTCCCGGTCAAACGCTCTGTCAAACGCTTAACGCAGTATCGTATCTCCCATTTCATCTTCATCTTCATATACATCATCTTCCATTTCCATAACATTATCCTCAAGTGTCCCCCCCCCCCCCCCCCCCCCATGAACCATGGACCTTGCCGTTGGTGGGAAGGCTTGCGTGCCTCAGCGATACAGATAGCTGTACCGTAGGTACAACCACAACGGAGAGGTATCTGTTGAGAGACCAGACAAACGTGTGGTTCCTGAAGAGGGGCAGCAACCTTTTCAGTAGTTGAAATGGCAACAGTCTGGATGATTGACTGATCTGGCCTTGTAACAATAACCAAAACGGCCTTGCTGTGCTGGTACTGCGAACGGCTGAAAGCAAGGGGAAACTAGGGCCACAATTTTTCCCGAGGGCATGCAGCTTTACTGTATGATTAAATGATGATGGCGTCCTCTTGTGTAAAATATTCCGGAGGTAAAATAGTCCCCCATTCGGATCTCCGGGCGGGGACTACTCAAGAGGATGCCGTTATCAGGAGAAAGAAAACTGGCGTTCTACGGATCGGAGTGTGGAATGTCAGATCCCTTAATCGGGCAGGTAGGTTAGAAAATTTAAAAAGGGAAATGGATAGGTTGAAGTTAAATATAGTGGGAATTAGTGAAGTTCGGTGGCAGGAGGAACAAGACTTTTGGTCAGGTGAATACAGGGTTATAATACAAAATCAAATAGGGGTAATGCAGGAGTAGGTTTAATAACGAATAGGAAAATAGGGATGCGGGTAGGCTACTACAAACAGCATAGTGAACGCATTATTGTGGCCAAGAAAGATACGAAGCCCACACCTACTAGAGTAGTACAAGTTTATATGCCAACTAGCTCCGCAGATGACGAAGAAATTGAAGAACTGTATGATGAAAGAAAAGAAATTATTCATACAGTGGAGGGAGACGAAAATTTAATAGTCATGGGTGACTGGAATTCGAGTGTAGGAAAAGGGAGACAAGGAAACGTAGTAGGTGAATATGGATTGGGGCTAAGAAATGAGAGAGGAAGACGCCTGGTAGAATTTTGCACAGAGCACAACTTAATCATAGCTAACACTTGGTTTAAGAATCATGAAAGAAGGTTGTATACATGGAAGAACCCTGACGATACTAAAAGGTATCAGATAGATTATATAATGGTAAGACAGAGATTTAGGAACCAGGTTTTAAGTTGTAAGACATTTCCAGGGGCAGATGTAGCCACTGACCACAATCTACTGGTTCTGAACTGTAGATTAAAACTGAAGAAACTGCAAAAAGGTGGGAATCTAAGGAGATGGGACCTGGATAAACTGAAAGAACTAGAGGTTGTACAGAGTTTCAGGGAGAGCATAAGGGAGCAATTGACAGGAATGGGGAAAAGAAATACAGTAGAAGAAGAATGGGTAGCTTTGAGGGATGAAGTAGTGAAGGCAGCAGAGGGTCAAGTAGGTAAAAAGACTATGGCTAGTAGAAATTCTTGGGTAATAGAAGAAATATTGAATTTAATTGATGAAAGTAGAAACTATAAAAATGCAGTAAATGAAGCAGGCAAAAAGGAATACAAACGTCTCAAAAATGAGATCGACAGGAAGTGCAAAATGGCTAAGCAGGGATGGCTAGAGGACAAACGTAAGGATGTAGAGGCTTATCTCACTAGGGGTAAGATAGATACTGCCTACAGGAAAATTAAAGAGACCTTTGGGGAAAAGAGAACCACTTGTATGAATATCAAGAGCTCAGATGGAAACCCAGTTCTAAGCAAAGAAGGGAAAGCAGAAAGGTGGAAGGAGTATATAGAGGGTCTATACAAGGCGATGTACTTGAGGACAATATTATGGAAATGGAAAAGGATGTAGATGTAGATGAAGATGAAATGGGAGATAACGATACTGCGTGAAGAGTTTGACAGAGCACTGAAAGACCTGAGTCGAAACAAGGCCCCTGGAGTAGACAACATTCCATTGGGACTACTGACGGCATTGGGAGAGCCAGTCCTGACAAAACTCTACCATCTGGTGAGCAAGATGTATGAAACATGCGAAATACCCTCAGACTTCAAGAAGAATATAATAATTCCAATCCCAAAGAAAGCAGGTGTTGACAGAAGTGAAAATTACCGAACAATCAGTTTAATAAACCACAGCTGCAAAATACTAACACGAATTCTTTACAGACGAATGGAAAAACTAGTAGAAGCCGACCTCGGGGAAGATCAGTTTGGATTCCGTAGAAATATTGGAACACGTGAGGCAATACTGACCTTACGACTTACCTTAGAAGAAAGATTAAGGAATGGCAAACCTATGTTTCTAGCATTTGTAGACTTAGAGAAAGCTTTTGACAATGTTGACTGGAATACTCTCTTTCAAATTCTAAAGGTGGCAGGGGTAAAATACAGGGACCGAAGGGCTGTTTGCAATTTGTACAGAAGCCAGATGGCAGTTATAAGAGTCGAGGGACATGAAAGGGAAGCAGTGGTTGGGAAGGGAGTAAGACAGGGTTGTAGCCTCTCCCCGATGTTATTCAGTCTGTATATTGAGCAAGCAGTAAAGGAAACAAAAGAAAAATTCGGAGTAGGTATTAAAATCCATGGAGAAGAAATAAAAACTTTGATGTTCGCCGATGACATTGTGATTCTGTCAGAGACAGCAAAGGACTTGGAAGAGCAGTTGAATGGAATGGACTGTGTCTTGAAAGGAGGTTATAAGATGAACATCAACAAAAGCAAAACGAGGACATTGGAATGTGGTCGAATTAAGTCGGGTGATGCTGAGGGAATTAGATTAGGAAATGAGACACTTAAAGTAGTAAAGGAGTTTTGCTATTTGGGGAGCAAAATAACTGATAATCGTCGAAGTCGAGAGGATATAAAATGTAGACTGCCAATGGGAAGGAAAGCGTTTCTGAAGAAGAGAAATTTGTTAACATCGAGTATAGATTTAAGTGTCAGGAAGTCTTTTCTGAAAGTATTTGTATGGAGTGTAACCATGTATGGAATTAAAAAGTGGACGATAAATAGTTTGGACAAGAAGAGAATAGAAGCTTTCGAAATGTGGTGCTCCAGAAGAATGCTGAAGATTAGATGGGTAGATCACATAACTAATGAGGAAGTATTGAATAGGATTGGGGAGTAGAGAAGTTTGTGGCGCAACTTGACCAGAAGAAGGGATCGGTTGGTAGGACATGTTCTGAGGCATCAAGGGATCATCAATTTAGTATTGGAGGGCAGCGTGGAGGGTAAAAATCGTAGAGGGAGACCAAGAGATAAATACACTAAGCAGATTCAGAAGGATGTAGGTTGCAGTAGGTACTGGGAGATGAAGAAGCTTGCACAGGATAGAGTAGCATGGAGAGCTGCATCAAACCAGTCTCAGGACCGAAGACGACAACAACAACAACAACAACAACAACAACAACAACAACAACAACATCCTCAAGTACATCGCTCTGTATAGACCCTCTATATACTCCTTCCACCTTTCTGCTTTCCCATCTTTGCTTAGAACTGGGTTTCCATCTGAGCTCTTTATATTCATATAAGTCTCTCTCTTTTCTCCAAAGATCTCTTTAATTTTCCTGTAGGTAGCACCTATCTTACCCCTAGTGAGATAAGCCTGTACATCCTTACATTTGTCCTCTAGCCATCCCTGCTTATCCATTTTGCACTTCCCGTCGATCTCATTTTTGAGACGTTTGTATTCCTTTTTGCCTGCTTCATTTACTGCATTTTTATATTTTCTCCTTTCATCAATTAAATTCAATATTTCTTCTGTTACCCAAGAATTTCTACTAGGCCTTGTCTTTTTACCTACTTGATCCTCTGCTGCCTTCACGACTTCATCACTCAGCGTTAACCGTTCTTCTACTGTATTTCTTTCCCTCATTCCTGTCAATTGTTCCCTTATGCTCTCCCTGTAACCCTGTACAACCTCTGGTTTTGTAAGTTTATCCAGGTCCCATCTCCTTAAATTCCCACCTTTTTGCAGTTTCTTTAGTTTTAATCTACAGTTCATAACCAATAGATTGTGGCCAGAGTCCACATCTGCCCTTGGAAATGTCTTACAATTTAAAACCTGGTTCCTAAATCTCTGTCTTACCATTATATAATCTATCTGATACCTTCTAGTATCTCCAGGATTCTTCCATGTGTACAACCTTCTTTTATGATTCTTGAACCAAGTGTTAGCTATGATTAAGTTATGCTCTATGCAAAATTCTACCAGGCGGCTTCCTATTTCATTTCTTACCCCCGAATCCATATTTAACTACTATGTTTCCTTCTCTCTCTTTTCCTACTCTCGAATTCCAATCACCCATTACTATTAAATTTTCGTCTCCCTTCACTACCTGAATAACTTCTTTTATCTCATCACACATTTCATCGATTTTTTCATCATCTGCGGAGCTAGTTGGCATACAAACTTGTACTACTGTAGTAGGCATGGGCTTCGTGTCTATCTTGGCCACAATAATACTTTCACTATTTTGTTTGTAATAGCTTACTCGCACTCCTATTTTTAATCATTATTAAACCTACTCCTGCATTACCCATATTTGATTTTGTATTCACCTGACCAAAAGTCTTGTTCCTCCTGCCACCGACCTTCACTAATTCCCACTATATCTAATTTTAACCTATCCAATTCCCTTTTTAAATTTTCGAACTTACCTGCCCGATTAAGGGATCTGACATTCAACGCTCCGATCCGTAGAACGCCAGTTTTCTTTCTCCTGATAACGACGTCCTCTAGAGTAGTCCCCGCCCGGAGATCCGAATGGGCTACTATTTTACCTCCGGAATATTTTACCCAAGAGGGCGCCATCATCATTTAAGCATACAGTAAAGCTGCATGTCCTCGGGAAAAATTACGGCTGTAGTTTCCCTTTGCTTTCAGCCGTTCGCAGTACCAGCACAGCAAGGCCGTTTTGGTTAGTGTTACAAGGCCAGATCAATCATCCAGACTGTTGCCCCTGAAACTACTGAAAAGGCTGCTGCCCCTCTTCAGGAACCACGCGTTTGTCTGGCCTCTCAACAGATACCCCTCCGTTGTGGTTGCACCTACGGTACGGCCATCTGTATCGCTGAGGCAAGCAAGCCTCCCCACCGACGGCAAGTTCCATGTTTCATGGGGGGGAAGTATTGGGAAGTATTCATAACAGTTCAAATATTCGTAAATTTTACACAAAAAAACAGATATAGTTACACTGAAGCACAAACATTCAGTCAGAGCTGAGGCCTAACTTATCTGTCTAAATAATTATACAGGGTGATTTTTTACACCGTGTACGAACTCTAGGGACTGATCGATGGGAGGATACGGAACGAAAAAGGTCTAATCAGTTATGTCCGGAAATGCATGGTTTGTTACAGTATGTGCTGGAAATCGTTTCTATGTGCCTCGACGCATGTGTGTACGCGCCGTAGCATGTTCTGTCTTACACGCTCTAATCGGCCAGACCGCTTTCGAACAGTGTCAAAAGCAGCATGAATTCGCTGCTGTAGTGTCTCCATATTATGGCTCCATAACCAGAAATCTCACGGGTTGAGATCCGGTGAACAAGCAGGCCATGCAACTTGACCCCTAGATCGACTATGGAGATGCGTCCGGATGTTAAAGGTGAAGTGGGCTGGATTACCATAATGTAGCAGCCACCCAACCATTCGATTCACCAATGGCACTTCTTCCGCAAGGAGAGGGAAAGTCACTCGCAAGAAACGCCGATAGTCCCGGCCTGTTAGGCGACGTGGAAAGAAGATTGGTCCCGAAATACGGTAGCCAATTATCGCGGTTCCACATTTCGGCTGCACCGGTGCTGAGGATTCGCTAACGGTATACCATGGGGGTTCTGTGTACTATATCTCAGGTGACTATTATGAAAGTTGAAAATACCACTCTGCGTAAAGGTGGCCCCATCTGTCTCATGGCGAAACACTGTTGCAAACATTGAATTCTGTGTTTGTTGTCGGCGGGGTAGGTCTCCTGATACTACCTTGCTGCCCTCCGCCCATTGCCGTTTTCCTTTCTGTAAGGAAACACCATGTGGGCAAGCTCGCGATTCGAATACGGAACTATTGTGTACAACGCTGCATCACGTCCACTACAAGGTGAATGAGCAAGAGAACTGAATCGGACATAACATTACCAATTACTATGGGAGGAGAGGGCGCTAGGGCATGACGTAAAAGGAAAGTACCACCCTCTAGGAGGAAACCATGCGTACTGTAACTGCCGCTGCATGGTAAAGCGTGTATTAGACTGCGGTCTCTGTAACAAAGTATGATTGAATAAATGGTCTCTAGCATGGAAACGATGAAGTTCATTAGCCCTTTCTTGTTCCATATCCTCTCACTGATCAATTCCTAGAGCTTGTGCACGGTGGAAAAAATCACCCTGTATAAATATTATTATGGTTTTATATTTGTACTTGCTGAAGGTGATTATGTGTATGTGTATGCCTAAGTGGAATTACGTCACCAGTCATTGGCAAGTGGAGTAATGAGGTTAGGTGAAAGTATCAATCTAGACACTTGACAGCGTCAGTATTGACGAGTTCAGCAGTTTTTGGATAAAGGATACCGATTACTTGACAGTTTATTCTTACTAGGGCACAAGCTAGATTAAAAGGCATCAAGATATCACCAGTTAATGAAATGACCGAGCAAGTAGTCAGAAGTAGTACAGTATAGTAAGAGTAAAGGACAGATGACATAGCAGCTACAAATACTACAGCATAGGCAGGTCCATCAGGAGAAATGAATACCAGTCTTATACTCTGTGAAGTATTTAGTACGATGAAGTGATTAGAAAGCAAAATGGAAGCAACTAGAATTAAATTAGAGAAGCTGATTACGACAGAAACAAAAATAGAAGCCGAGCTGAAAACTGAAACGCTGGCTGGACAGAGCAAACTTAAAGTAGAAACCGAAGTAAATCCAGGCCAAAACAAGCTAGAAGCGGAAACGCAAGCAAACCAAAGTCAACTAATAGGTAAGACCACATGAAAACCAGACTAAGTTACAAGGTGTCAATGCTAAAGTTGAATTAGGCCTAAAGAAAGAGTTTAAAACTGTGAGATAAGAATTTGATATGAAAATCGAGACTGTAAAGAAACAGACGGAACAGACAATTGAGAAAAGGATTGCAGTTGTACAGAGCAGGTGTAAGCCAAGGTGGCAGAACAGGTAAAATGTGTAGAAGGAAAGGAGGACACAAAGACCAAGGTAGAAAAGAAGCAGACACAAACAACTGTAGTAGAACAGGAAATAAGTAAGATACCCGTTCTCGAAAATGTTATCGTCTGTGGGGCTCATCAAGAGAATTTTTAGTGGCATGGTCAGAAAGCAGAGCTCAAAAACATGGAATTTAGATAAGGAGGGTCTCTATACCCCGCAGAAATTATGGAAACACTATGGAGGAATAAGAATACAATGGATGGAGACGAGGTACTGGCGGAAGTAAAACTGTGAGAACAGGTAGTGAATCATGCTTGGGTTGCTCAGACGGTAGAGCATTTGCCCGTGAAAGGCAAAGGTCTTGGGTCTGTGTCACGTTGCACCACACAGTTATTTCTGCCAGGAAGTAACACTGGGATAAAATGAACGCAATAGTTGTGGTCAGCAGTTTGATGGAAGATGATAGGATGTTAAACCCATTCTTACTTCTTCCTTTCTTTCAGCATTACTGGCGAAATTGCTGGCAGAGTACAAAATGGGGTTTGTGGAGGAACCTGGAAGGATGAAGATGTTTTCTGAGAAGAGCAGGGTGAGCGGAATCACACTTCTATAACAACTTAGTGCTAAAACTCAACTATATGGATGGTTAGACTAGAAAAAATAACAATAGCAAAACAAAGGAAGACATTACTATGGCTAAACCAACGGAAAACACCGCAAGACAAGCAAAACAGCCCACTTGCGATACAGCACTGACGCTAATCGATGTAACGCCACTCAAGACAACACAGAACAAGAAGCGGAGCATATGGAATTGGATAGATGCAGTAACAAACACTAAAATCCATGGGACGTAGAGTCATTGCAGCTCGAAACTTTACAGAAAAGGTGGTTGGAGCTGAAGGAAGGTAAACATGAAAGTAATCCGAAACGCCCAAAATGAAGTGAAGGTAGAAATATGAAGACCATCAATTCTGTTGGTGGTCAAACATGAAGAAGGTATCGGAGCAGAAGCTACTGATGAGGAAACAGAAGAGAAATATGATGAACATGCCAACCAACTGGAAGGAGTGGAAGAAGATGCTGAAACAGAAGAATAGTGAGAAGAAGATAGTTTTGGGAGGAGGAAGAAGCTCAAGAAGGCGAGACACTTGCAGTGGATGATAGAGAAAGGGAGGAGAGCGACGATAATGAGAAGCAAGAGGATGTAAACGACAAAAAAGGAGAAGATTTTGGTAAAGAGGAATAAGTGGAGACAGAGGATTAGAAATGAAAGGAGAAAACAGAATGAGAGGAGGAGGAAGATGGTAGGGAGAAAGGAGCTGAGACTGTTAAGAGGGAAGAGGGTCAAAGTAAAAAGGAGGAAAAGACGTAAGGGACGAAGAGCAGTCTGGAGGATGTAGGAGAAGAAGAATATGAAGTAGCAGTTAAGTTAATACAAATCATTGTAAAGTTGAAAGGAGCAAAGAATTTTCAAACTGGCATGAACTGAGTCGAATGAGAATGATACCCTGACGTTATTCGCAGTATAATTGAAAGAATCACAGAATACTGGTAAATTCGAAGGAAAAGAAAATTATGGAGTTAGCCACTATTCAGACAAAGTACTGGCATACGTATCAGAACCAGTTTTAAAGAAACCGAAGAAGAAAACAGCAAACAGGAAATGTTAACAATGTGTAAACATAAAGAAGAAAAGGAATGTTTATTAAGAGTGATTAAAACAATGCGGAGATTGATGATAGTTTTCAGTCTTTAATAGAGATGAAGTGGAATACAGGGAAAAACTCTTGTAGACAGTGACAGTACTGTAACAGCCATCTCAGCAGTAAGATGGTAACGATGCCAGTGTCTGAAGTCAGAACTGAAGGCACCACAGGAGCACTAACTAAACCAGTAACGAAGCAAGTTTATTTAACCATCAATCTAGGAAACTTCAAAGTGTAACACTAGTCTTTAGCAGTACCTGATATTAATGTTGACATTGTTCTTGAAATGGAGACGCTAAACAAGTATGAAGCTAAAATAGACTGTGGATCGAAATATGTAGACTTTACAAGAAATGCTGTACAGAAAGAATACTCTTCTACAGAGATGTAGCAAAAGAGGAAGTACGAATGTGTCAGTTAACACTGAGATAGTGCGAATGGAATGAATTTGAAAAGTGCAAGAGGCGTGCTGCAACAATGGGGCAGCAACAAGCAGCAGAACAGTGGAGGAGTAAATAACGGAAGAAGTGAACAGCATTGAAAATATTAGCACCAGACAAAGAGATTTGTTACAGACGTTAGTAACTAAATATAAGCAGTTTTTTCAGACCAACCTAGGATCATATGTAATATGAATATAAGCTTAAAGTGAAACATCTTCTACAGTAAATGTGAAACCGTATCAATCAAAAGGACTGCTGTAATAGAAGAACTCAGCAAATTGGAACAGTGTGGTATGAATGTGGTAATTCGATCTACAAAAAAAGGAAACACTGTTGACTGTTGCAAACAAATGCAATGGAATTGTGCGAGTAGCGTTATACGCACAGCATCTCGATGTTGTGGTTGGCAGGAGAGCCAACCGCATGGTTAAAGGAGGCCGATATGCACGCGTTTTAGCTCACGCAGGCTGGCGTGAGGTCTGGAACATGACAAGTGAATTAGAAGTGAGAAAAACGGACGTAGCTGGTGGAATACTTAACTTTAATCCATTATTGACGAACGACGCTCTTTATGGTACATGATTCACAATATCAATAGTACGGATACTGGCGCCTTGCTAGGTCGTAGCAAATAACGTAGCTGAAGGCTATGCTAACTATCGTCTCGGCAAATGAGATCGTAGAAGTCAGTGAACCATCGCTAGCAAAGTCGGCTGTACAACTGGGGCGAGTGCTAGGAAGTCTCTCTAGACCTGCCGTGTGGCGGCGCTCGGTCTGCAATCATTGATAGTGGCGACACGCGGGTCCGACGTATGCTACCGGACCGCGGCCGATTTAAAGGCTACCACCTAGCAAGTGTGGTGTCTGGCGGTGACACCACACTCGACAACTTCATAGAGACCGAAACCGATAATCCAGATAACATGTCAGAAATCACGCATGTATTTAACGAAGTTCGATATATGTATATGACGTGAATGATTTAATATGTGGATACTGACAGCAGCCCTTGGCAAAAGAAAATCGAAAGTACGCGGCATTTCTTTTAAATGGGAAAAATTATCGATTTAAGATTGTATACCATTCATAATCTGTGTGCCTATGCCTGCATTCATAACAACACTGGATGAAATTCTGATAACCAAGCTGATGTCTGGAAGAACCTGCAAGATACGAGAAGAACTATTCACTTCACACATTTGAGTAGAAATGGCTTTGAAAATTGCTGAATCTGAATTTTTTACTGGAAAGGGTCAAGTTTTTACGACACTACATATCACAGAAAGGAATTAACCTGGCCCAGAGAAAATAAAAGCCATCAAGCAAGCAATTCCTCCAAGAAAGAAAAATAAGCTGAAATCAACATCATAAATTCATTCCTAGTCAAGTGTTGAATGGCAAAACTCAGCAAAGCTGTGCGAGAGGAGTAGCGTCTAAATGTGGATAACTGAATGCCAACGAGTGTATGAACTAATCAAGGAAACGTTACCCATCTCTCAAATATTGCACTACGCTAAATGTTCATGCCTCTTATACAAACGATAAAGGGACAGAATGCCATTTGTTTCAAGAAATAGTGGAGGACAGAGGAAAACAACAGAGAGGAACGACCTTCATTAGCTGTGGGTTGGAAAACAGCAAAAAGAGTTACAGCATCTCTGAAAAGAAAGCTCTAGCAATTGTTTGGAGACTGTAAAAGTTTATTTACTATGTTTAGGAACGCCATAAAATAATTATAACTGAGGAAAAGCTCTAATATATCTGAAGCGGGGCAGACTGCTACATGATAGATTGACCTGGTGGTCATTGCTTCTACAGCAGTTTGATATTGTTATGAGGTACATGAAACAAGAGCAGAAAGTGATAACACACTTTCCTAAATGCTCATAGAAATGAAATAGAAAGATAAGTTAATGAAATCAAAAGGAATATACAGAATTATGTATACATCAAAGGTACGAGTATACTGGAAGGAGCCGAGATTAAAACCATATGCAAAAGTTTACACTATCTGCGAGAGGAAAATCCATATAGGGGAAGGTAAGATCATTCACACTGGAAAATTGGTTGACCTGAGAAGTTTATGGCAAATTAATGAACTACATACAACTCAGACATTGTCCCTTTGAAATGAACAGTAAAAATGTTTAAAACAGTTAAGAAGAAACCGTCCTTTTCAAGAACACGGGAAGAAGAACAACCAGCTTTCAAAGGATGAAAAGTATTAATAAAGCTGTCCAAGGGAACATGCAAAACATTTTAGCACATAAAGTTCCGCTACCCAGAGCTACTGAAGGAGGATGATACAGTTTCATTATGTTTGATGTCTTTACTAAGCTTATAAAATTATAACTAATCGGTAAAGTGAAGAGAAAAGCAGTTGTGGCGAAGGTGGACAAATATGTTGCCGAAGAGGGTTCACCAAAAACCATACTACGAGAGAATGGTCCGCAGCGTTCAGAGAGTGGAAAAGTAAATTAGCATATTTTGACATAAAATTACTACATACAACCCCATGGGGAAAATGTTTTCATATATTAAAGAATGTAATCAACTGCACAGAACATGAAAGCACACATCATTTAGTAACGAAAGGATAAGTAATACCCAATTTGATGATAGAGAATGTGGAATTATCACAACAAAGAAAAGGATTAATTGAGAATGTAAGAGCAACAATCAGGAGAAAGCTCGAAGGAAAGGAGACATGACACAAAAATAAAGCACACAGAGTTCAGAATTCGAGAGCAGATAGCCATAACGAATGCTATGAGGAAGCAGGACAGATCGAAACGTTTTTTGACTAGTATGAAGGAATATTCAAATTTGCTGGCAAACCTGTTGAAAATGTATACGAATTAGCTGATCCAGAGTTGAACGAGAGACATGGACAAGAAATATATTAGATCTACGAAAATATCATCAAATAAGAGACAGGCGTAAAGGAACTTTCGCTGTTTTTTTCGGTTTGTTCTATACGTGTTAAGTAATGAGACAATATAGCAATGTTTACTTATAAATACGAGAGAATTCCAGCGAGGTATGGTTAGCGATACATTTATAACTATCAGCCCGACGTAGCACCTTCCCTGATAGTGCTGGAAGAGAATGAAGTGCTTTGTCTCCCAGGATAGGTTGCTAGATGGAGCGGTGATATGTGTATAAACAGATAGGATGCCTTCCGAGTCACATCTATCGAGAGCCGACACAAATAACTAAGAAAGTCTACGTCACGGACTGGTTATAAAGACTTGGAGTGACCAAAGTTAGCTGAAAGTTCATTTTCAAGACAATATGAATAATAATGGAGAAACATACGGTTAGTTTTCAACCTGAAAATGCATTAACACTGCTCGATAATTTTTCTATAATTGAACATTGCTTGCTTAGCGATAGCCGATTAACTTGTGTGTAGTTAGTCTTATTATCAATCGTTGGCGGGTTATACTCAGTGCTGAACATTTATGCCAAGTTGCGAATATGCTAAGGACCAGGACTCGAGGCCAAATACTAATATCGCGTCTGCTGCCGTTTGACATGTCAACCACTTGTACGAATCAAGAGCCCGAGCTTCAGTCTGGCGCAAACTGTCCTCCTTTCCTTACATGCTCTACCCGTTTCCATTGTGTTAGCTCCAAAAAGCGACTCTCGCCATTCTTCGGGACTGACTCTCTACAGGGTAAGTATCGGGGAGGCAGACGACGTGGCAGAAAAAAGGGATGGGATGTACGTGTGGGAGAAACGGGTGATCCACTAACGCAGTCACAGTTTGGCAGAGCATCAAATGATTCGAGCGCACTTGAATCACCAGGGGTTTATGGAATACCAACGGAGTTATTAAAGCTTGCGCGAGGCATAGGAATTAGAAGCTAAGTTCATCGAAACACGAGACAAAAAATCACATTGAAACAGAATAGCTAAAGATTTGTGATAAAACTACTATGAAGACACGAATAACTGAAAGAGTGAACTATCGGACGGTTAGTTCAATATTTTAGGCTTGCAGTCTGCTGACAAGAACATTATACGAAGGTATGGAAAGAAAAATTGAATGGGCATTGGACGAGGATCAGGTTGGTTTTAGAAAAACTGGAAGTGCCACCAAAGCAATTGTAACGCTGCACGCAACAATGGTAAGAGGAACAAAGAAAAACCTGGATTATACTATTCTTTTTATTTATTCTAGATACGATAGAACACGCTTTTAATCACGTTTGGTTACGTTCATATGTTGGAAATTTGTTGAAAGGCATGTCGTGGACGCACTGTACACCGTGTGCTGTCTGAGAGTGAAAATATCCAGTGTACGATCAGAACTTGCCACGATTAAAAGCGTGTTCTTCATGTCTAGTAGAAGAGAAAAGGATTGTATGGTATGTATCAATCACTGATATCTGTAGACAGAATTTACTTTTTTAAAAATTAAATTTTAGCTGAGTGTGTTGTGGAAGGTATTTGACTTGGGTAGTTTGTGCAGCTTTATTGATAATAGTGCTACGGTGGTGTAATGGTCAACATATCTGCCTAGTGAGCAAGAAAACCTAGGTTCGACACCCGGCTCCAGAGCAAATTTTAATTCACTTCTTCAGCTTCCAACGTTATCGTACAATTTACTTTTTCCAAAAACTAGTATATTTAAATGACAGTTCTGGACTGGTGAAAATCTACGATAACTCTGTAAAGACACATGATAAGTACTCAAGTATGTGACTAATATTCAGTACCAAAAAAAGCCAAGTGGGACTAATATAAAAGAGGAGTACAAAAAAGACGAACTGTTAAAAAAAGGGGATGAGGCAGTATTACAGTTCAAATGTACGTCGTTGCTCGTGAATGACATGCATTCACAATACATTTCAGGGCGTTGTATCACGCAATATCAGAGAGAACTTAATGTTCAGTAACACGTTCCTGCATTCAGTAGACAGTCGTCATTTCTCTGTTCTGAGTTATGTGCGACTACATGCTAGAAATGTTGCTGAACGTTAAGGTCGGCAGTACTTCAGACAATGTAACATCACGCTTTTTAATTACATCTAAAGATAAAGTGACATTTGGTGATGAAGCTTGCTCATAACACGTGTCGTGTTTCTGCTTCGAATAAAACAGTAACTGAACTACTAGTGTTTTTAATAATTGTCAACAATTCATTTCATTTCAGTTTAGGAGGTTGTTATTAATAAAAAGAACATCATTAAATATAATAAATATAAGAAATTTAATACTCAAATTATGTATAAGCGATAAAAAAAGGATAAACTTATGTTTTTACATGCTGACACCAAAGGTTCTGCATCAGATTCTTATATACAGTTTGTTTACAGATATTGTAACTATATAAACAACTTAACATACGAGTATATTACATTTCGTTCGTTAATTATTCGTTTACATACACAGACATACAAAAATATATAACTACCTCTAGCGTGTTTTATGATACAAGAAACCAAGACCTTATGGTATTAGTATGGAATGATTATTCATTATCTGTCAGAGAATGTCACAACAGCTGTGTAATGTTACTGAAGCCAAATAAATATTTTCTTACAACCCCAAAAGGTATTTTACAAATAGTTCTTGGGAATTGTCAAACGTAGCACAATTTGGAGTTTTGACACAATACACTTTTTCGTTAGTCGTAGCAATTGCGAAGACTGACATGACTAATATCTTGCTTCACAGAAGATGATAGTTGAATATTAAATGTAATATGTAAGCGTCCACAGTCGCTTGAGATTCGTAAGATTGTTTTGAAACTCATGGATGAATATAAACGAAATCGGGAATATGTAATCTGTAAAAAGGAACAAATCGTTGAGCCAAAGTCGACACACTGCAAAAGACGATTATGGCATACTGTAGGAGGAGCAATGAATACTCTCTTGAAATAGTAACGAGAAGAAACTTAACAAAATAGTTTATTACACGGACCTAATTGGTCCTTGAGCAGCCACTAGGCAGTATGCCTTACGACCGTTCGTGTTATGTTTGTTGCAGTTTTCAACCACAGTTTACTTCACTTCTCATTTGTAAACACAGCATTGTTAAAGAGTACGTGCAGATTGAGAATTCCGCTGCATGTGACTGGCGTACATGTGTGACACGTGCTGTCGAGTGGGTGGTACTTTGGGAGGTAAGAGAGACTGCACGAGTTGGCACTGACACAACCTTCGACGGCGTGGCTGTCGACGTAGCTGGCCCAAGATGCTGTCTGATGCACAGCCCCCTAGCAGCGGTTCGTGATCCCCGTCATCTGTTCGAGTAAGTCGCAGAATGCCGGTGCTGACCAGACACCAGTACATTCTGGATTAGCCGCCACTTCTGCTTTACTTCTTCTTCCTCCTGCCGAGCACGTCGAACACGGAGGCGATGTTGCTGACGTAGGTGGCTGCCGGCGCCGAAGGCACAGCGAACTCTGCCCACTTGGTGAGGTCGATGCTTGGGATCACTCCGCTGCGGCACGGCACTCGTGGGTTGCTGGCGACAGAAAGGTTGGTGTTAGCGAAGTGCGTGCTCGTTCATGTGTAAAACTGCTATAGTTTATCTACAACGACCTGAACAAGAGCTTCCAAGTTCCGGAAGCTGATAGGAGTTGGTAGACTCTGTAAGGGGTCCGTAGGCCCTTACTAGAACTTTGCACTCGGCATAGGTCGATAGGGCAAACAATCGATTGTGATGTGTTGCGAGAGCGAGTGTCGAGAAGAGCCAGGGTGGTTGGCAGGAATGGTGTGTGTGTGTGTGTGGAGGCCATTATTGGAATACAGGGGTTTTAATCGAGAAGGGTGTCACCATCGCCGTGTTTAGACCCCTAACTAATAAATAAATACCAGGAAAGTGATGAAGTATCTTTATAAAAGTGATCAGTGACGTTACTAGTGCTGATATTTAGTTTCGCTTCTACCGCGCCGGCCTAACCTTGGATTGCAGTGTTGGATGCAGTGATGGATTAGCGTGTGACGATAATGGCAAATGAAGAAAGCCTGTGCTGAGATTAGCCGTAATTAGTTATGTATGACGAAGGCAGTGGCTATCTCCTTTTTGTGTTTTGAGAAGAATGTAAGTTCGTAATTAGTAAAACTGCGTTGGTGTTCCTTATTATCATACATTCAGTATTATAGTATTGAACAGGACGATCTGGAAAGTAACAACTTCCACAGCAGTCAATTCCGATTACCAGCCCCATTAGGTTCACGGTCATGTTAATACTAAATATTGGGCTGCTATTCGATCAGATCAGATCGGGATAAAAACGGAGGTGTTGCAACCCCAGGCCATTAGTGTTTTCTATCTGGTCGCTGCCAAAAATGGCATCTAACAGTAGTCTACCGTAGCCGTTATGAAGTGATTCTGGTACCACGCCACGCCAGGTTAGAGGGAACATCTGTAGTGTTAGAACTGCACGATGGAACTGCAGCTTCTTGCCCCTGCGTTATTGCCCCCCCCGCCCCCCCCCCCCCCCCCCTGCCAACCTTCCCTTCAGCTGTCTTTGTGTCAGGTTTATGCATGCTTGAGCATGAGCTGCTTCTATTTCAAACGCAAATATCGACCGGTTTTAGTCACAGGCCGTCTTCACGGTTTCTATCCAAAGATAAAAAAAAATTACATGTAGTATATGATATAATAAATAATTAATAATGTTTAATAATCGTAATAATAATAGTTTCCATGCTATTTTCATTACGTTTATGATACAACTGACGTTTTCTTATATACATTTCATCGGGTGTATGCAATGATTATAATACTATTCAACATTAGGGTTCTGTAATGTTTTCAGCCTTGTATTGTATAATCGATTTATTCTATGTTTGGGGATAGCAACTTCGTTTTCTGTTTACGTTCACCAAAGATAGTCCTTTCCTATGCATTTAGCAAGAAAATTGTCATCGAGATATTTTTATACCATATGTCGAAAATACTTTCTAAAGATCTTTGACCAACTCCTCAATATTTTGTACGATTGTAATACTTATGCTTCTGATCATCTCTTCAGTATTGATCTGTTTACGCTTGTTATTATCTAAAAGCCCTGTGTCGTATAATGGAATTCATGACATGCTCTAGATGTGAGACATGGCCATTATTTAAACAATGACAGATTTGACGTTGTGGGTTACTGTTTTAACGCTGTAAGTATTCGTGTATATTATGCACTTCCTTTGAAAAGAATTAGTAACATTTCCTGTACGCTACATGTGACTGTTTGATATCTTTGGATAGAAATTAAATGGCTCTGTTGGTAGTCATCCTCCAAAAATGTTCTTTTACAGGGTGTTGTAACAAACTTCGAGGGGCTGCAGAGGGTGTCTTCAGGACGAAATCGAAGATAGGAACCTGTGGTCAGAAACGTCGTTCAACGACGCTATAGAACGTTGAAGGTACAGGTTTTGGCGCCCGGCAATAGGCCACGCCTTCAGCAGTAAATATGACGTTGTATGGTGACGGACTATAGGCGGAAACTCTCGCAGTGTTGTCAGTTGTTTAGTGATCGCAGCTGATTGCCACGATAGTCAGTGGAGAAAATGGAGCTAGCTACTGCTTGACAGACTATTTGCTACGAGTGGTGTTCCGGCGTAAAGACAAGCGCCGGCACGAAGACGAAGACCGCAAGAGCAGAGAAGGCTCTGAGACGACGTCAGCCAATAGTACGCTGGCTAGGATCGCACCACGACAGGAGCGGCCTCTAGCCGAAGAGACAGTAGAAGACGCGCAATAGTACACCCGGACTAGACGAGCCTTCATCCTAACTGTTATACTGAGACTTGGCCTTATATTAATTGCTTGCATGGATTTTAATTTTAATAATGAGCAGCCTCAGCTGCACCGCTTACCTAGGATTTACGTAGGTTTCAGAATAACAGTATCTACCGTTTGTTTATAGTGGACATCGTCAAGCTATAACTGCAAATCCATAAATTACCATCAGGTTGTATCTTATCTTATCTCTGAGATAAGTTTTACAGTCTGACGATAATTTATGGATTTTTAGTTTTAGCTTGACGATGTCCACAATAGACAAACGGTAGATACTGTTATTTTGAAGAAGGTTGGGTTATACCGGCTGAAACCTAGGTAAATTCTAGGTAAACGATGCAACTGAGGCTGCTCATTATTAAAATTAATATCTATACAGTTGCTTGAATGGACATTGCAGATAGCAAAGGACATTGATTATTTGCACATCGCTAATTGCTCGCGACCTAAAGTTAACTATTGTTAATCTACTTTATTGTAATAGAAACCATTAATGTGATTTGCTTGAACTGTTGTATAGCTATCCGAGAAAGCAGCATCCTTTAGGCACCCTATAAGAGACAAGTGGGCAGGACACAACAGGTGGGATGGTCTGTTGCCTTGGTCGATGATAGTCTCAGACACGGGTTTCCTTTTGCAGTTTATTTTTCTCCTCTGTACGGAAAACATAGGCGATTTTACAGAGTTCCAGGAGAAAAATAAACGGCGGGTGGAAATCGATGTGCAAAACTCTTATCCATCTAGGCAACAGAGCATCGCATTCGTAGGAAATAAGCCCTGCCTACTACGAAGCTACATCTTCTCCACTGACTATCGTGGCAATCATCGCGATCACTGAATAACAAACAAAATTGCGAGACTTTCTGTCTGCTGTCCGTTAGCGTACAAAGTCACGTTTGCTGCCGAAGTGGTAGCCTAGTTGCAGATACTAGCGTCTGTAGCTTCGACAATCTGTAGCGTCACTGGATTATGTTTCCGGACACAGTCTCATATACTCGAATTGGTTCTTAAGACACCCTTCACAGTCCTTCGAAAGTTGCCACAAATGTTCGCGGGGCACGCTGAATAGCCGGATTTCCACACAGCTCTGAAAGCTGGGTCAGAGTGTCGTGAACAAATTATACATTTACACCTACACTCCACGAACAACCTTAGGTGTGTGGCAGAGCATACGTCTTTAACAACTGTTATTTCCTCCCTTTACTGTACCATTCGTGAATGTCTGTTTCTGAATATCATATTTATCCAACTGGAGCCTCAGCCCATTTCAGCGTTGATGCTGGAGTGGAAAAAATTGGATATTTATGGTAAGGACTATGAGGGGAAAACTGTAGAGGTCATTGGTTCCTAGGCTTAGGCACTACTTAATCTAACTTAAAATAAATTACGCTAAGGACAAGACACACACATGCCCGAGGGAGGGCTCGAACCTTCGAGGGGAGGAGCCGCGCGAACCCTGACAAGACACCCTAGACCTAACGGCTACCCAGCGTGGCTGCTGGAGCGCATCTGGCAATTGATATTTGGGAACACTGGTTTTGTGAGGTAGGACCTGTAGTGTGTCCAGTACATTCGCTTGATTTGACGCCTCTGGTTTTTATTTTCTGTGAACAGGACGAAAGAGTGGTGTACGTCAGTCCTGCTGCCGCCAGCGCTGAGCTGACTGGCCAAATCAGTAATGCTCTTCGCGGCATAAAAGAACAATCCTGCCATGCTCGACAGAGTCGGCCGGTCATTGCTGTTTAGGTGTGAAGCATGTAATGATGCTAAGCGCGTACTCTGAAGCCTTGTTTTAAACTTATTCGAAACTGTCTGTCGTATAGTGCTTTTTGTGTACATTCCTCAGAACCTTACCGCTGTCTCAAACTCATAAACGACTGCTTAAAAAAACGTATTTTGCAACAAAAAATTACCATCTGTTCTTGTCTATCGATCGCAAAAGACTATCGATGAGATGCTGTAAAAAAAAACCTTGTGTTTGAAGCATAAACACCTCGTGTTTGGAAGCACTGTCCAGTATTTGAGCAGCACACAGCTTGTTTCCTGACGATTCTGTAATATACAAGTGATTACCTTCTTTGGTAACAGTGGGAAAATTTAAAAGACTTTTGACCAAAGTCCACTTTTTTCATTGAGTGTTAGCTTACCATAAATTTTGATGTCGCAGTCTGACAAAGAGTAGGCAAATCACTATCACAAACCTCTTAGGATGTGGAAATCAAGATAGAGGCTAATTCGATGACCGAAAACGTAGTAGAGTGTGAACGCTACTACCCCAAGTAACGTGACCTCAGATCAGTACCGTTGAACAGAGTCTGTACTGTCTTGGGCCGCAATATACATTCGCAGTTTCCCAACTCAAAGACCAGGCTCATAAATCGAGGTTAAAATGGTATTCCATAACTAGCTGACGAAGACTTCAGTAACAATATACGATCTACCTTATTTCATCAATCATTACCAACTAATACAGCAGCTTTCCTTCATGAAGATGCACTGTCTCACAATAAATGAAGGGCCCAGAAGACATAGATGTCAATGTAACTTTCTACACATACGCACCAGCGGCAGGTACGTACACGATTAGAGCTACAATTCTCTGTGACATGTAGAACTCCCATCAGAGTGCGTTAGTGCTGTTCGTGTTTAGTGTTGTTGCCAGGCCTGGTAGGGTATATAAGGGGCGTGAACAACGTCAGATGTTGAGTGACTACTGTGAACACGGAGATGCCACGTACTCGTGGAAGACAGCGCTATCAAGAACCGACAGAGTTGGAAAGATGGATCATTGTGGGTCTCCATTTGGGCGGCTGGTCGATTCGCGCAATATCCAGATAGTGGCGCACTCGGATGTGACAACGGCCTGTCATTCTAGGACGAGTGAACGTGAGGGCACCCATATTCGTCCACAAGGTTCTGGTCGACCACGTATGACCACCACAGGGGAGGATCGCAGTGGTGAGCGCGTCCCTATCTACGTCTGACATCTGAGAACCAGTGCTGGACTCCTTGTAACATTATGTGTCTTCTATACCATTGGTAGCAGAGTAACAGCAGCCGGACTAGAGAAATTTCCGTCCCATACTTAGGTGGCCATTAGCACTGCAACACAAACGGCTGCGTCTGAAGTGATATCGTGATGGTAAAGAATGGATCGCTGATGGCGTCGCATTGTGCACTACGATGGAGGACCATCGTCGGCCAGTGCAGCGGCAGGGGTCTCTGGAGAGAGGTTCCATGCTTTGGTACTCCTGGCACCATGGTGTGGGGAGCATCTAATAAGACTGCAGGTGACAGCTGGTACTGAGTGAGGGAGCTGTGATGACACAATGATACGTCACGGACATGGTGTGTCCTGTGAGTTACCTCCCATGCATCAATATCGTCAACATGTGGCACGTGTCTCCGTGAACTGTCTGGGTGATGTTGAAGTAATCTTGTGACCAGCGAGGTACCCAGATCTGTCGCTGATAGAACACATGACTAAATGGGACCAGCTCGGACGTCAGCTTTCGTTCAGATCCAGTATCCAGAACATCAGGGACCGGTTACAACAGTTGTGGTCCAGCTTGCCTCAGAAGAGGATACAATGTCTTCATGACGCTGTTTCCAACCGAATGAGTGCATGTATCCAGCCCAAAGGTGCGGCAACGTCTTACTGGTAAGTAGGCTCATGGCAAAGTTCTTCCTAAATTTGAAGCGATTTTCTTATCACTGAAATAACATCACAAACACTTGCGACCCGAGAAGTTTCTGTCCGTTTCCCCCTCTCCCTTCTGGTTGTCGGGCAATTAAATATCGCCACCACTATCTGGGTCCTTCTGCATTCGCTGGAGTCACAGGATGTCAGACTAAACGTGAAAGCAACTTGCTGATGCAAATTAGTAGGAGGAACTATACAGCAGCGTAACAGCACAGAATTACTGGTGTATGTACTTTGAAGAGGGCGGGGAAAGGAAAGGGAAGGGAAGGGATTGCTGATGTCAGCTGCATCGAGACATTACATGGAATCAGCGGCTTCGAGTGAAAATGTGTGCTAGACTGGGATTCGAACCCGAGATCTCCTGTTTACTAGACAGGTGCGTTAACCAATGCGCCAACCGTGACATAATGTTCATTTCAACTGCATGGACCATCTCGAAACGCCTTGCGGTCGACCAGCCCCCCACCGAGCGCCACCCATTCGCAGCCCCCTTCCGTTTCCTCCATGCTCGCTGCTCTGAGATTCTCGCAGGAGGTCGGACGTACTTGTGTATTCACAGTGAAGAAGGTGGATCCATTGCCGGTCTAGGCTAATCAATTATATCAATGGGTGGTGTCTGTTCTTACGGACCTGTACGAAAGAACAGACGCCACACATTTATATTATTACTGGTAGGCCGCTGAAAGAAGCCACACAACTCAAACATCTAATATTACGAAGAAAATATGGTTTGGCACGGTCACATCAAATCACTTGCAGGGGCAACTTTGACTTATAAGGAAAATTCTGGGGAAGTAATGAAAAGAAGGCCTAAATTGGTATCAATAATTTTGGTATTATTATTCAGTGTTCGCCTCTCTAAAATAAACACTTTGATAGGATAGTTAATGTGTAAGGGGGGGGGGGGGGGAATAATGAAATAATTAGCAACCAGTTGCATAAAACAAATTTAATTTCTTCGCCGATATCGGGCGCTTAGTGTCCCCCAGAAGGTTATACCTCCCGCATTATTTGTGTCAACAATAAAGTGCATACAGCAAAATGCCATGGTCATGTAGTTCGCAGTATCTGCACAAAATTAGTAGCACAGTGAGTTACGACCGACGCCGTTTCATATGTTTGCAGTAGTTTTAGCAATATCGTGTGACAAGGACCTTCCATCGGATAGACCGTTCGCCGGGTGCAAATCTTTCGATTTGACGCCACTTCGGCGACTTGCGCTTCGATGGGGATGAAATGATGATGATTAGGACAACACAACACCCAGTCCCTGAGCGGAGAAAATCTCCGAGGCAGCCGGGAATCTAACCCGGGCCCTTAGGATTGACATTCTGTCGCGCTGACCACTCAGCTACAGGGGGCGGATAGTTTCAGCACTGATGACTGAACAATATCGGGCGACAGAGCGGGTGAACAATGAAACTGCTGTCTGTGTCGTACAGTAATAGCAGTGTAAAGACACTTTCACATGGCCCTAAAAGCGTTAGTGTAAGTACATTTCTGAATGAAGAATAGCAGGGTGATCAAGGAATCAGTGATCCCAGACACTTTGTCGTCTGGGTTAGTACAAAATAGTAAAAAACTAATAATAGTAATATATAATAGAAATAATAACAAATAAAAAATAAATTATAATAAATAATATAAAAATATTTCATACGACGCAAACACATGTTACTTCGTTATCAACAGATAGCACGCATTCTTAAAACAAATACTTACATCTCATGATCAGGCAGCACCATAGGATAGATCTGTATGGTGTCAATGAGATCTGTATTATCGCAAACCACTCTAGACAGCTTAATTTTTCTAATTTCTTGCAGTTGCTCTGGAAAACAAACATGTAGGTCTAATTAGACTTTTTCTATTTGGTGCTGAGGGCTAAAAAAGACACTACAAATAATTTGAATGACTATTTCCACATTCAACAAAGATGAATTACTGTTAATTTATTTTGCAAACTACACCGCTGAAAAATACACAACCAAGTAGTAATAGAGACTGTCCTCACAGCAGCCAAACTGATGTCGTAATAAGAACCAAACTTTTATCGACCGATTGGCATAATTAGTCTTATGTTTCTTAATTGTGCCTTAATCGACAATGATACGTAGCATGAGAACGTTGAAAGTATCAAGAACTGTAATACTGGAGAGGTAGAGTTTGTAAACGGGTAATATGGTGTTATCGATATTACCTTTTAATTTTCTTTACTTCACTTGGCTTTATTTGTGACAAAAAAATTCATAGATAGACCTAATTCACCTGCCACCCTCTTTCCTCTCCCAACCAAAAGCCAGAAAAAATGCAGAATAAGAAGGAAGAGTAATCTATTAGAAATTCTATGAGCCGAGGCCTGGAAAGATGTAATTGGAAGTAATAAAGTAATTTACAAGTCTGAGTAGACAAAGTAAAACTTTAATAGTAAGGTTTTTTTTCTGTCCTGCGACTAGACGGTAGTTGCTACATCATCAGCCACTCATGTTGATTAAGTTTCAACTAAACACAGAAATATGGATAAGACTTCCAAAAGTAGCCGAAATGTCGGTTTGTTTAGTATTTTAAAAATTTTGTATGAATTTTGTATGATGACATGCCAGCGCAGTGAGAAGAATTTTGATAAGATGGATCAGTCCTTTGATTTAGATAAGAAAGACATAAAAAGAAACTGAAGCACAAAATGACGATGAATAGGGATAAAATTTCAGTGATATTGGTAATCATGAATAGTGAATTCTTCATTCCCCGATGGATGCCTACCGGTGTTTGTCGTTCGGCAGACAAGAAAAGAATAACTATACGCTGGCCTGAAGTTTTCTTACTTCCCGCCTAGCTGTCATAGTACTTGCAGTGGATGCTGATGCAATTTGGAATTCCTGTGTGATGGTCTGGATAGATGTCTGCCTATTACACATTACTAACCTCTTCATCTGTAGGCGGTCTCTGTACATCAACAGAAGAGGTCGGCATGTACACTTTTGTGCTGTGCCTGTACCTTCACGTTTCCACTTCACTATCACATCGGAAACACCTAGGGATGTTTAAGAGTGTGGAAATCTCACGTACAGACTTATTACACAAGTGACAGCCAATTACCTGACAACGTTCGAAGTCCTTCTGTTCCGCGGAGCGCCCCGTTCTGCTCTCTCACGATGTTTAATGACTACTGAGATAGCTGATATGGAGTCCCTGGCACTAGGTGGCAGCAAAGTGCGTCATAAAAATAATATGATAAACTTATGTTTTTGGAGGAGTCCGGATATTTTTGATCACATAGTGTACAATAACTTTTATCTGCCAATATAAGGAAGCAACTACGATATTTTGTGCTTATTATAAATGGCATTTGATCATGAAATCAGTGGTACAGTATGACACATGCAAATGTTTTCAGTGAACTTTTTCGAAATAACAACTGGGAAATGAACTCAAACGTTGGGCATTAACTGGCCGCCTGTAACTCTAAGTTTGGTTAGAACTGGAAATGGAAGCACGCCTCACAGTAATCACATTTTCCGGCAACTTTTCCGAAAGTCGTTACTGAAAACATTTTCGTAAGTCATTGCTTTACCCGTCCTGTTAAGAAATTTACATCACTGCTTTAGAAATTAGTTTCTTCTGCGTATGCGTAGAAAAAAAATGTTACTACACAGAATATTCGAGTCTTTATGTATTATCTGCTGCAAACATTTGTTGCTGTTTAACTGTTTTCGAAACATTACGGGTGTTCATTTTACGTGGAGCACCTGGTACATTAGAAATGAATGTCGATCCCTGGTGATTAGTATGGAACACCTACAATTTCTCCACTCGGAATTATAGTGAATGCTCTGACTTTGTTAATGTGTCTATTCGCAATCTGTTTGTTACATAGGATGAAACTCAACGTCGCTAATGACGTAATATTTGGTTTCCTACAAATAAACAAATGCTAAAGTGCCTCGAATGAACTGAAGAATAAAAACTATTGAAACTTCCTGGCAGATTAAAACTGTGTGCCGGACCAGACTCGAACTCGGGACCTTTGCCTTTTGCGGGCAAGTGCTCTACCAACTGAGCTACCCAAGCACGACTCACGGCCCGTCCTTCCTCACAGCTTTACTTTTGCCAGTACCTCGTTTCCTACCTTCCAAACTTTACAGAAGCTCTCCTGCGAACGTTGCACAACTGAAGAGCTTCTGTAAAGTTTGGAAGGTAGTAGACGAGGTATTGGCAGAAGTAAAGCTGTGAGGACGGGGCGTGAGTCGTGCTTGGGTAGCTCAGTTGGTAGAGCACTTGCCCGCGAAAGGCAAAGGTCCCGAGTTCGAGTCTGGCCCAGCACACAGTTTTAATCTGCCAGGAAGTTTCATATCAGCGCACACTCCGCTGCAGAGTGAAAATCTCATTCTATAAACACTATTGTTGGATAAAGATTGCGCGCTGAGTGGATCTGGAAGGGCCAGACACTTTAGCACAAACCAGAGCAGGCTTACCTGGCGTGAAGGAGGAGGGCTGGTTGGGCAGCTCGTACCAGAAGCGGTCCCCTCGGCGGGAGTAGCTGAACTGCGTGGCGATGATGCAGGCGAACGTGGGGCCCACCATGCTGCCCGGCAGTGGCTGCTCCGACAGACCGCCCGACCACAGGTCCACGTCGCTCGGGTGTCTGCCGGTGCAAAAGTACCACTCTCAGACACGGAAAAATATTATCGGTGCAAGGTAAAGAACTGGAAAGCGTGTAATCCTCCTCTGCTGTCGGAAAGGGTGAGTGCAATTTCAATGCGAGGTCAACAGTATAAGAAAAGTCCACAGAACAGCGGTGTAGGTACAGACATTGCCTTCAGTGATGAGCCTCTCTTCGAAATGAGACCCGATGACCAGCAAAGATGTGTCTGGAGATGCCCCAGACAGCGGTGGGTTACCAAACTGACTGTCGCTCGCTATTCGGCCCGGCAACCGGCAGCGGTGGTCTGGGGTGGCATGTTTTTCGTAGCAGGACACATCTGGTTCTCAACCGCGGCACTACTGCTGCACAGCGGTACGTCGATGATATTCTACGCCTTATTTTGGTGCGCTTCATAGCAAGCTATCTCGGGCTTACATTTCAGCAAGATAATGTCCATCCACACGCTGCGAGAATTCCTATTGATTGTCTGCCTTAGCCAGCAAGGTCGCCGAATATCTCCCCAACTGAGAATGTTTCAAGCATTATGAGCACGGTCGTTCATCCGATCTAAAGTGACAGTCGAACAGCATTTGAGACGATATCCCTGAGGAGGACACCCAACTACTCTATCAGTCAATGCCAAGCCGAATAACTGCTTGCGTAAGGGCGACAAGTGGATCAAATGGTTCAAATGGATCTAAGCACTATGGGACTTAACATTTGAGGTCATCAGTCCCCTAGAACTGAGAAATACTTAAACCTAACTAACCTAAGGACATCACACGCATCCATGCCCAAGGCAGGATTCGGACCTGCGACCGTAGCGGTCTCGCGGTTCCAGACTGAAGCGCCTAGAACCGCTCGGCCACATCGGCCGGCGACAAGTGGATCAACGCGCTATTGACTTGCTCAATATGTGAAGCTATTTCTCTTGAATAAATTATCCAACAGTATTTTTTAGTTGGATGCCACTTTGACAACTTGTGTGTCCCTAACCTACCACAGTAATCCAGGCGGGAAAGGGGACCCGCAGTTTACGGTGCAATCCGAGCCTGTCTGCTTTCTAGACACACTGGACCTACATCTGGAGTTATGGTCTGGGGCGCGACTTCATATGCCAGCAGGAGAACTCTCGTAATTATACCACGCACTCTGACTGCAAAATTTATGCGTCAATCTGGTGATTCGACATGTGCTGCCATTCATGAACAGTAATCCAGGGGACTGCAAACGCAATTCCACACAATGGCCTGAACAGTGAAAGATGTTAATGCGTTGGCAACCTACCAATACTCTTAATAGTTTAAATTAATTTATAGTTGTTTTTAGGACTTGAGATTAGACACACTGCCCACTTCATTTCATCTGCAAGCTGGGAAAGTTAGGTCAACTTCCGTTATCGGAAAATCAGGTAAGTGCTTTGTGGGAATATGCACTCTACTCATTGCTGTAATGGAAGAATAACCTGCCCAGCTCGTGACATTTATTCAAGTTGCTGCCTGATAAGCACATGGGGCAGTGTTGCGCAGCTAGTAGATCGCATACAAAATGACTTCGCTCATGCGCGGGAACACATTCTCGTTCTCAACGCTTTTGTTCCAAAGGGACGGCAGTCTTAGTGTGCTATCTCCTGCTGAGCTGCGCATTTCGGGCATTACAAGCCGCTATCTCTGTTGCATGTACTGATTTTCTTATTCAGTACTCTAGTCATACGCTACTGAAGTGTCGAATTATTGGTTATACTCTTTTAACCTGATGATACGATTGATTGCAGACATGTTAGCTGCACCATAGAAGTTTTGCTCGTGAATAGGTTTCGGGTTCTGCACTGTACTTTCCTCACAACACAGTGGCAGCTCGCAGATGAACGCCAGCCACTAACATTGTCTCCTCGCCTACTACGCCATCTGTGTAGGTACAGATCAACTTATTTTGTGCACCCTCTTGATGTTTTGTGGACACATGTCTTCCTTCTCTGTTCCTAATCCTCATGCTAAGTATCAAGGAAAACTAAGGTCCATTCCTTTCTATAGCTTCCAAGGCCATATTCAATTCCTTTGGCACATGTTGACCTACGTTCTTCATACGTAAATAGGCTCATAAATATAGTTTTTTTTTAGCCGACAAAGTAAGTTTACCACTGTACGAGTCGACGAGGTGCAGGACAGATACACAAAGAAGTTACATAGTGCATAATATCGCAGGGAAGCATATAAGACGTCGTCGTTTCATGCCGTAATTTACGGTCATCAAAATTTTAATACAGCTCAACACATTATACGACGGATAAAAAGAAGTGAAGCACCCAGGAGAGGAGGAAATTTTACGGACTGAGAGGATACGTTATATTATTTCAGTGATTGAAAGTTCGAGCCAAATTTACAAATAACTTGGAAGTATGAGCCCACTTAAAGGTATCGGATTGCGTCCCCCCTGGCCTAGATGCACGCACTCATTCGGTTGAGAAGGGTGTATTCTCTTCTGAGGCCAGATGGCCTAAAACTGTTGTAACTGGTTTTTGATATCCTGGATACTGGCACTGGGATGAAGCATTTGTGTCCTGTCAGGAACATACCTGGGAATCTTGCTGGTCACAGAAGTAACTCACCATCATGGCCACAGTTCAAAGACAAACGTGTCATATGTGGACGAACATTGCCCTTCTGAAAAATTGGTACCATGATACTGAGATATGAGAAGCAACCCAGGAGGATGCATGATGTTCGTGACCTACCACAGTGCCATCAGAATTCCCTCACTCACTAGCGATGGTGACCTGAAATTGTACTTGATGTCTGCCAACTCCATGACGCCGGGATCAACACCACTGAGCCTCTCAGAAACATTGCAAGACCAGGACCTCTCACCAAGTCGCCTCTCTACACTCCGATGATGTTCTTCTGCGGTAGTATAGAACCGCGGTTCGTCGCTAAACACGGTGACGCCTCTCATCGGCAACCCACGCTTCACAGTCACGCCACCATTCCAAACGCAGCCATTTGTGTACGGTGAGTTCTCGGCAGCGTACGGATGGAACGGTATTTCCCATTTCCAGCTGCTGCTAGCCCGCAACCTATATTTTGTAAGCAGTCGACTACATGCTCTCGTATGGCAGGCACATATGTAAATGGGTTATGATGTGCTTGGTGCACAATACGGCCATCAGCTCTTGTGTAGAGCCCGCAAATGGAGGCTCACAATGAAACAACTTTCAAATTCTGTCATCTGTTGATAACGCTGTTTTCCGCGACTACTCGCGTGTCCTTCTCATCGATCATTCAACATCTGATGCTGTTTGCGGTTATACCCGACTAGGCCTGATAACGACACTAAACACGAGCTACTCTAATGCACTCTGGTGGCCGTTCTACCACTCTGAAAGAAATGCATCTCTAATCAATTGCATACCCGCCGATGGCGTGCACATATACAAAATTATACTGGCACCCGTCTGTGCCTTCAGGGTGATTTGTTTTTCTCAAGCAGTGTAAGTCCATATATAATTTTCTTTGGTACAGTTCAGGAATTTTAGTAAATAATCTATTAGGTTTGATTAGTCTCCTATTACAGTTCATTGTTTTACAACGGGTATGCTCATTGCATTTTGATAACTTTCATGGTAATTCATACCAGAACCTAACATTAATGGATTACTTTCATGATTAAAGTTCAGAGAGTTTACACAAATTTAGTTTGATGGCATCACATAATACACATGGGAGGTTTAATAAGTAATGGAACATTTTTTTCTGAAGTCAGGTTTGTTTTTGTCAGGATTCCAATACACCACATTATTCCCCACTCTTTTGCCTACATAATCCTATTTTTCAGTATAATCTCGGTTCAACGTGCCAGTTTTACGCCACTTTACTGGGAACGCCTGTATGTCCGCATCGTTTGTATTGGTCGACGTCTTGCTGCACCGATAACCTTCCCATCGTCAACTTATTGCTTGCCGCGGAGTGCGGGTCAAACATATGGAAGACAACTTAAGAAAACTTCACAAGCCAAGCTCGGTAAAATGGCATTTTATTGGATGAGCGGTTTTGACAGAACTATGCTATCATCATAGCATCCTACGCTTCTGAATTTTTACGGCATATTATCCATCAGTGTTCCAAATCACTTCGCAGTGCATATGCAAAAAGAATAAGATCCGTTAATGACAGACAGCATAGTTCTGCCGAAACTGGTCGTCAATAAAATGCTTTTTAGTGACCTTGGATTGTGAAGTTTTCTACAGTTCCTATACAGTTCAGGTAGTACCCAGACTCACGACGTCAATGGAATGTGCGAGATCTGGGCAGTAGAGTGGATGAGGAAGAACAGTTGCAATGATGACAGATGCCTCGCCCAGCGACTAACCGTGCTCTTCTCCTCTGCCATGTCTCCACAGACATTGTGCAAGAGCCTATGAATGTCTGTGATGCTGTGGTTTGCCACTTGAAGAAACTCAATGACAGCCCTCCGCTTGGAACGCACCTGTGTTACAGTCGCCATTTTGAAGGCTACGTATAGCGCGACCACCGATCGGAACTTCACGGACTGAAGTGGGAATATTCCATGATGTCCCACAACAAATTCCGCACTTCTTAAACCGAAATTGGCCGAGAAAAAAATAAGTCGCATTATTCAGTGAACGCTCCTCAAAGCATTCATCTCGCATTTAGATGATTTGCAATAACTTCAGGACTAGACAGCGTCCAACCCTCCGCGCCTGTCATAGCTTCACTTCAGAGCGTACCAACTCCCGCTTGCAGTCGAAGGAGTGATCTAGTGACAGCCGTTGGCCGTTTTACATTTGCATTTACATGAAAGTGTTCGGGGTGGATAGGGATAACTACAGCCATCTACATGTAGCGTCGTTGTATGGCGTTTCCGGAAAAGAACAACTTTCTTCAGTTTGTTCTTTAACGCATCCTCCACACCTGTTCGAAATTTGTCGGTATCGTTTCGTTTCACCCTGTTTAGCATATGTACTCAGCCATACGTACGATATAACTGCCAAACGGAATGCTATTCAGAACGCCAAAGCCACAGTACTGAACATGCTTTTACCCTCTTTTTAGACCGACCAATTTTGAGCATTCTTTTTCCATATGAAATCCTACTCAAAGATAAATCTATGGTTTACTCATCAGACGTGTAATGTGGAGAAAGTGGACTTACTGGTAGATGGCGGCGTATTTCCTTATGGTCTCGTTGGACATGCTGCCGAAAAGCTCCTCGAATGTCTCAGCACCAGGCAATCCGCAAAACTTCCTGTAAACATAAACAAAAAGTTAATACGACCATACACGGAAGCGTCAGAAAATAACTATCATGTAATGTCAACTTTTTGAATTGTATTTACGGTCAGGAAACTTTTGAGCCTAATCGAACAAAATCTGTGTTGAGAGCACTTAGGGACGACATCTTGAACCAGTATTCATCACTTTCTTAAGCGATTTCAACACTGTTGCTACAGCAGGGGTGCCCAACCTTTTATCTTACCTGGGCCACATTGGAAGAAGGTAAGTATTTTTGGACAGCACATAATGTACTATAATATACTTAACGTTACTAACAATAACTGATTAAAAAAACAACCAATGGGATGGATCAATGAGACAATAGCATCATGTGCCGGGCGTTTCAGATTGAAGATATTCAGTTTATCATATCCCCTGATCTACTGCATCAGTTCGATTACATTAAAACTGAGGGAAAATTCAGAAACTAAAAATCTGTACACGGTGACCACAGTTCACTATTTTCTGCTCCATGTGAAGAAGTTCTTTAATCATCGAAAGAGGATGAAGAAAAAACACATTTCCACCAAATAAATCAACACCATTTTTGATTTGAAGATAATACTATATTAGAATGGACGATAAATAGTTTAGACAAGAAGAGAACAACAGCTGTGGAAATGTGGTGCTACAGAAGAAGGCTGAAGATTAGATGTGTAGATCACGTAACTAATGAGGAGGTATTGAATAGAACTGGAGAGAAGAGAAATTTGTGGCACAACTTGACTAGAAGAAGGGTTCGGTTGGTAGGGCATATTCTGAGGCATCAAGGGATCACCAATTTAGTATTGGAGGGCAGCGTGGAGGGTAAAAACCGTAGAGGGACACCAAGAGATGAATACACTAAACAGATTCAGAAGGATGTAGGTTGCAGTAGGTACTAGGAGATGAAGAACCTTGCACAGGATAGAGTAGCATGGAGAGCTGCAGCAAGCCAGTCTCTGGACTGAAGACCACAACAACAACAACTATATTAGATCGTTTGCTTGGAGTGCATAATAATTTTGGAAAGTAATGGATTATCCCAGTAGAGGAAATAAATTGTACGTCTGCAAATTAACGTCGGTATGACTGGAATCAAATAAGTCAGTGATTTGATACGAAGAAAATGAACTTTAACAGTGAAGTTATTTAATCAGTCGATTTTTTTTTTTTTTTAGCTAGCTCAAACGGAAAGTACGAGTTGCTGTACCAAAAACATTTAATCAGGGAAATAAAACTGGTTGTACATTTACGTAGTGGACTGCCGTACTCAAAAGTGAATGTGCAGTGTATTGAGACGGAAAGACAATATTTACTATGTGCTGCTAGCTATAACCTATGGTAGTGAGACACCTATGGTACGAAGACAGGGAACTAAACAAATAAGCAATAGACACTAAGGGATGTCCAATAGTTAATGGAAAGAGGCTCAGCAGGAATAAACTGAAGGAACAGAAAGATGAATAAATGTACTAGGGAAGAGACAGGACGTGAGGAAGTCACAGGAAACAGGTAGAATATACACTCCTGGAAATGGAAAAAAGAACACATTGACACCGGTGTGTCAGACCCACAATACTTGCTCCGGACACTGCGAGAGGGCTGTACAAGCAATGATCACACGCACGGCACAGCGGGCACACCAGGAACCGCGGTGTTGGCCGTCGAATGGCGCTAGCTGCGCAGCATTTGTGCACCGCCGCCGTCAGTGTCAGCCAGTTTGCCATGGCATACGGAGCTCCATCGCAGTCTTTAACACTGGTAGCATGCCGCGACAGCGTGGACGTGAACCGTATGTGCAGTTGACGGACTTTGAGCGAGGGCGTATAGTGGGCATGCGGGAGGCCGAGTGGACGTACCGCCGAATTGCTCAACACGTGGGGCATGAGGTCTCCACAGTACATCGATGTTGTCGCCAGTGGTCGGCGGAAGGTGCACGTGTCCGTCGACCTGGGACCGGACCGCAGCGACGCACGGATGCACGCCAAGACCGTAGATCCTACGCAGTGCCGTAGGGGACCGCACCGCCACTTCCCAGCAAATTAGGGACACTGTTGCTCCTGGGGTACCGGCGAGGACCATTCGCAACCGTCTCCATGAAGCTGGGCTACGGTCCCGCACACCGTTAGGCCGTATTCCGCTCACGTCCCAACATCGAGCAGCCCGCCTCCAGTGGCGTCGCGACAGGCGTGAATGGAGGGACGAATGGAGACGTGTCATCTTCAGCGATGAGAGTCGCTTCTGCCTTGGTGCCAATGATGGTCGTATGCGTGTTTGGCGCCGTGCAGGTGAGCGCCACAATCAGGACTGCATACGACCGACGCACACAGGGCCAACACCCGGCATCATGGTGTGGGGAGCGATCTCCTATACTGGCCGTACGCCTCTGGTGATCGTCGAGGGGACACTGAATAGTGCACGGTACATCCAAACCGTCATCGAACCCATCGTTCTACCATTCCTAGACCGGCAAGGAAACTTGCTGTTCCAACAGGACAATGCACGTCCGCATGTATCCCGTGCCACCCAACGTGCTCTAGAAGGTGTAAGTCAACTACCCTGGCCAGCAAGATCTCCGGATCTGTCCCCCATTGAGCATGTTTGGGACTGGATGAAGCGTCGTCTCACGCGGTCTGCACGTCCATCACGAACGCTGGTCCAACTGAGGCGCCAGGTGGAAATGGCATGGCAAGCCGTTCCACAGGACTACATCCAGCATCTCTACGATCGTCTCCATGGGAGAATAGCAGCCTGCATTGCTGCGAAAGGTGGATATACACTGTACTAGTGCCGACATTGTGCATGCTCTGTTGCCTGTGTCTATGTGCCTGTGGTTCTGTCAGTGTGATCATGTGATGTATCTGACCCCAGGAATGCGTCAATAAAGTTTCCCCTTCCTGGGACAATGAATTCACGGTGTTCTTATTTCAATTTCCAGGAGTGTATTTGTATGAGTAAAGCCAGATTTGGAAAAATGTAGAAAAAATCTTCTGTCAGCAAAGGATGAAAAATTGATTGTAGTTAATACTTTGATGTTATTGCAACGTATTTTAATAATGTGAAGGTACGATATTCTCTCGTGATAAACGTATTGATGACTAACTAATTTGTTTTCTGGGCATGTTAAAAGCGGCCGAGTAAAAGATTTTTACTGAATTTAAGAATCTTTCAGGCGATGCTGAGGGTATTGAATTAAGAAATGAAGCACTAAAAGTAGTAGACGAGTTTTACTATTTGGGCAGCAGAGTAACTGATGATGGTCGAAGCAGAGATGAAATAAAATTGAAATCGCTATAGCAAGAAAATCATTTCTGTAAATGAGGAATTTGTTAACATCTAATATAAATTAATGATTAGGAAGTTTTTATCTAGGAAAAATTTGGAAATTTGTGGTAAGATCTTATGGGACCAGACTGCTGAAGTCATCGGTCCCTAAGCTTACACACTACTTAATCTACATAACTTACGCTACGGATAACACACACACCCATGGCCGAAGGAAGACTCGAACCTCAGACGGAAGGAGCCGCGTGCTCTGTTACAGGACGTCCCAGACAACGCGGCTATCCCGCGCGGCGTTTTTATATAGAGTCTGGAGCTTGTGCAGAAGTCAAACGTCGATGTTAAGCAGTTAGATAAGAAGAGAATAGAGGTTTCTGAAATGTGATGCCATACAAGAATGCCGAAGGTTATATGGGTAGAACATGTAGCTAATGAGGACTTATTGAATTAAAATTAGGAAAACAGAAATGAATGTCACAGGCCAGTTGATAGGATACATTCTGAGACATCAAGGAATCGTCAATTTGGTAATGAAACGAAGGAAGGAGGCTAAAAATTGTAGAGGGAGACGAAGGTTTGAATACAGTAAGCCCGTTCAAAAGTAGGTGGATTGTAATAGTTGAGCAGAGAGGAAAAGGCTTGCACAGGATTAACTATCATGGAGAGCTACAGCATATCAGTCTTCGGACTGAAGACCAGAACTACAGCAGCAGTTATTTGTATGTCTTCTCACATATTTATTGTTAGTAATTTCTCGGCTGTAGGTTTGGAAAGCGGAATGTCATAATTTTAAAGCGGTTTCTACATCAAGAAAACCGAGTGCGCTGATGCTTCATTCAAAGGTGTGGACACTGATGCAGATGTCAGCAGTTTTCTTATACTGACCTGAACTCCATGTATCCCGGAAGGCCGAAGTCTCGACCGCGTTGCATGTTGAATGACGCGAGGTCTAGACCGAACCTCATTCCAGGCTTCTTAAAGAGGTGGTTGGTCACCTGCAAGAATTGGCAGAAGGCATTGCAATCAATAAATATTAGGGCAGTGATTCTTATTAAAATAAAATGTGCTTTACATCCCGTAAACTTAGTGGAATGAAATTTTCCCAGTAACTACAGTCTTACTATCAATAAAGAAATCTCAGGTGTAAGCAGTACTATTTCTTTGGTGTTATTCTAGTAACAGGATTAGCGATTCCGACCAGTTGGTTTCATTTCAGTTGTTGCTTAGGAAGCATATCTTAAGCGCAAAGTAACTGTTGTGAAGGCAATGAGACATCAATGGTTAACCTACAGTACCTACACTATGTGATCTAAAGTATCCGGACATCAGGCAGAAAATGACTTACAAGTTCGTGTCGCCACCAATCGGTAATGCTGGAATTCAGTGTGGTGTTGGGCCACCCTTAGCCTTGATGACAGCTTCCATTCTCGCAGGCATATGTTCAGTCAGGTGCTGGAAGGTTTCTTGGGGAATGGCAGCCCATCCTTCACGGCGTGCTGCTCTGAAGAGAGGTACCGATGTCGGTCGGTGAGGCCTGGCACGAAGTCGGCTTTCCGGAACATCCCAAAGATGTTCTATAGGATTCAGGTCAGGACTCTGTGCAGGCCAGTTCATTACAGTGATGTTATTGTCGTTTATACATTCCGAAACAGGCCATGCATTCTGAACAAGGTGCTCGATCATGTTAAAAGATCAATCGCCATCCCCGAATTGGGAATCAAGAAAGTGCCTAAAACATCAGTGTAGACCTGTGCTGCGATAGTGTTACGAAAACAAGACCACATCATAACACCACCGCCTGCGAATTTTAATGTTGGCACTACACGCGCAGGCAGATGACGTTCACCAGGCAGTCGCCATACCCGCACCCTGTCATCGGATCTCCACGTTGTGTACCGTGATTCGTCACTCCACACAACGTTTTTACACTGTTCAGCTGTCCAATGTTTACGCTCCTTACACCAGGCGAGGCGTCGTTTGGCATTCACTGGCGTGATGTGTGGCTTATGAGCAGCCTCTCGACCATGAAATCCACGTTTGTTCACCTCCCGCCTAACTGTCATAGTACTTGCAGTGGATCCTGATGCAATTTGGAAATCCTGTTCAAGGGTCTGGATAGATGTGTGCCTATTACACATTACGACCCTCTTAAACTGTCGTCGGTCTCTGTGAGTCAACAGAAGAGGTCGGCCTGTACGCTTTTGTGCACTACGTGTCCCTTCACGTTTCCACTTCAGTATCACATCGGAAACAGTGGACCTACGGATGTTTAGAAGTGTGGAAATTTCGCTTACAGGCGTATGACACAAGTGACACCCAATCACCTGACCACGTTCGAAGTCCCTGAGTTCCGCGGAGGGCCATATTCTGCTCTCTCTCGATGTGTAATGACTACTGAGGTCGCTGATACAGAGTACCTAACAGCAGGTGTCAGCACAATGCACCTAATATGACAGACGTATGTTTTTCAGGTAGTCCGGATATTTTTGATCACATAGTGTATATATGTAGAGGAAAGAGTTGAAGGAGTCCCGAAAACAAATTTTTATACTCGAAACACCTCATTCAAACAAAAAGAAGAGCATCAGTGATTGCTTGTGATAAAGACGGAAAGCCTTAGCATCTGGTCCTAAGAGAAAATAGACTCTTCAGCTGTAATCTACAAACAATTGTACGAGATTAAAAGTAACGAACTTCTGTAAATGTCACGGGAAACGTGGTACTTGGAAACCTATATTATAATTAATAAACATGAAGTATATTCACAGAGATTTAATTAGCACTCGCAAGAATGAATTTACGTATTAATGTTTGTTTGTTGCAGGTATTTGTCAAAGTATTGCCTGTAGAATAGAAGTAGCAATCCATACGTAAATGTGTGCATTCAAATAGCGTCGGTACACAATATCGGCGGGTAATATGGAGTATAGTGAGACAGAGGTAGGTGGAGGCTAAGACAGTAATAGATGGTACCGAATAGTCAAACTCGAGGACTTCCGGGGTAGTTCAAAATGGTTCAAATGGCTCTGAGCACTATGGGACTTAACTTCTGGGGTCATCAGTCGCCTAGAACTTGGAACTAATTAAACCTAACTAACCTAAGGACATCACACACATCCATGCCCGAGGCAGGATTCGAACCTGCGACCGTAGCGGTGGCTCGGTTCCAGACTGTAGCGCCTAGAACCGCACGGCCACTCCGGCCGGCTTCCAGGGTAGTCACCGATCGACTAGTTTAGGAAAACAGGTAGAAAGGGTTTATTTTAATGAAGGATAATCCTTATTTTTCTTTCCGCTTTAATCTTGATTTGTTTTATTTTAACTGTCTTAAATCTCTTCTCTACATTTATATAGGTTTGTGTAATTACATGTACTAGAAAACGTAAAAATTTATTCTACAAATTATAATATACACGGCCTGTTTGATTGTTAGTAGATAACAGATAACATAAAAACAACATTTAGTAGAGAAAATGAAATTAGTGAATGGTCTAGAAATCACTATCAGAATATCTATAATATTATTGAAGGACCTATACCTTTTCAGAGATCCCAGCAACTTGCTATAATTTTCCCCGCAAAAATTTGCGCGGGTATCTTCCGCTAAACAGGCGTGGCTTCACAGACTTAAATAATTGTGCATTTCAGAGGCTGCATCACCCGACGAAATTGTTTTTTGTGCATTTTTATTGATTAGTTTCTTTCGATAGGTGCATGTGTAATTTGCTGGAACGATGTGTGTTGGAGACAACACGGTGTCGACGAGGGACTCCGGAGGAAAGCTAGCCCATGTGTACTAATAACAAGGACACCACAATAAATGCGCCGAGGGATTTTAATATTCTTTAGGCAGCGGTGTGGCCTGAGGGTGGCGGTAATGTGCCGCCAAAACCAGCCGTGTGAGACAATAGAGACATTCTCAAGATACATCTGTGGTGAAACTTTTTCTCACACATATCATCAGCTGAAGTCCCTTTGAAATTCCTTCACGTTCTACTTCAAAACTTAAAATTTCTCGTTGACTAATTTCTCTTTGAACTTATCTGTGGTGAAACTTTTTCTCACACATATCATCAGCTGAAGTCCCTTTGAAATTCTTTCACGTTCTACTTCAAAACTTAAAATTTCTCGTTGACTAATTTCTCTTTGAACTTATTTATAATGGAAGCTGCCGATATTGCATGTCTTCCTGCACAACGGTTAATGAATTGCAAGCCATTCGTCTATGCAATGTTCATTGACAGGGAGTCCCTTGAGTGCGAGGTCGCAAAGGGCTAATGACGTTTTCCAGCATCGACGCCTCACGTATTATCTGCCATGAAATCACAATATTGGCTGCTAATGGTAAGAGGGGGCGGGACTAGAGGCATCCAGTGGTGAGCACAATATGAGACTGCGGAGCATAGTTCAACTACTTAGTCGACGAGTAATTCACAACACTGCTAGTGGTGTTGATACAAGGCAGGGCAATGCCAATCATAAACAAAGAAAACTTTGCATTATTCCTGCAGCAACAGTTACAGAAGTTGATACTTCTGCAGAAAAGGAATGTAAGGAATTTCACAGAGAAATAAGTGGCAGTTGAAATATAGTGTTTCTGCAAGATGAGTTGGTGGAATGTGTGGTGTCGTATACGGTCGACTGTGCGACAATGGGTATGAGGAGCTCATTGATAACAAGCACAAGTGACACTGGAGCAGGTGTCGAGCCATGCAGTCCATCAGCCTTGTCAGACAGGGAGCGGTAAATCCCGTCCCCAATGGAACTTAGTAAAGGGCAATCGTTGTCGAAAAAGCGGATCCTACACATAATTACGTAAATGGAAGATCATCCGCAGACTAGAAAAAGAACAATTATAAACAGATTTCGAATAAGTTCACAGAAATATGGCTGTGTAGAGCATAAGAAAAAAGGTGGATATTCAAGGGAGGACAAGACGCACTTCTTACAAAAACTGGTGTTTGCGCCTTTCGAGGACGCTCGATACAATTTACAGGCTGTGCACAACTGTGACTTGCTACGTTATGCACATCAAACTCCGCGCGAAACAGATTATAGAGATTTCAAAGGAAGCTCCGCAGCGTAGAAAATGAACAATTATAAACAGATTTCGAATAAGTTCACAGAAATATGGCTGTGTAGAGCATAAGAAAAAAGGTGGATATTCAAGGGAGGACAAGAGGCACTTCTTACAAAAACTGGTGTTTGCGCCTTTCGAGGACCCTCGATACAATTTACAGGCTGTGCACAACTGTGACTTGCTACGTTATGCACATCAAACTGAGCGCGAAATAGATTATAGAGATTTCAAAGGAAGCTCCGCAGCGTAGAAAAAGAACAATTATAAACAGATTTCGAATAAGTTCACAGAAATATGGCTGTGTAGAGCATAAGAAAAAAGGTGGATATTCAAGGGAGGACAAGACGCACTTCTTACAAAAACTGGTGTTTGCGCCTTTCGAGGACGCTCGATACAATTTACAGGCTGTGCACAACTGTGACTTGCTACGTTATGCACATCAAACTGCGCGCGAAATAGATTATAGAGATTTCAAAGGAAGCAGTGGGGGGTTGCGTAACTGCAAACAGTACTACAGCACTAGAAGACGTGCTTTCATAGAGTCAACTTGACGATGCACAGCAAACTGCGGTATCAGACATAAAATTTGTAGAAGAGATAAACATACGTATCCCATCGTTCAGTAAGGAATTGGTTTTCATCTCCGACCAATCGATATTTGAAGGGGAAAAGCATATGAATGGAATCCTGGAAATCAGAGGTGCTGAGAGAGATGTATCAAGATCAACTATGCCTAACGCATTCGTATGATACTATATGAATTTTTCGAGAGTGGATACGAAGCTGAACGTACCGCTCGGTTTGTAACTCCCGAAGAGTTCGCCTTCGATCTTGATGGTGCGAACCTTGGTGATCACAGTGGTGCGCCATTATTGACGGTTCAAATGGCTCTGAGCACTATGGGACTCAACTGCTGTGGTCATCAGTCCCCTAGAACTTAGAACTACTTAAACCTAGCTAACCTAAGGACATCACATACATCCATGTCCGAGGCAGGATCCGAACCTGCGACTGTAGCAGTCGCACGGTTCCGGACTGCGCGCCTAGAACCGCGAGACCACCGCGGCCGGCGCCATTATTGATTTGGCGTTCATGGTGCTAGTTAATGCTTTGTTCTGAACATTTCTTGAATGTCGACAATATCCATTTTGGGAAGTGTAATACATACATCCCGTAGGAGGATGATTTCTACACCTCCCACACACTCATTTTCTGTCACCCTCCTTACTCTTACGGTGAGTCATTAGCAGCTAAATATTTTTCCTGTCATAGCATTTAACACAGCACTTTCAGATCAAAATTATTAGTAAAATTTTTGGGGAAACAGCGATCTTGAAATCTATATAAAATCAGTGAAAAACAATATTGATCGCGATGGTTATTTTATTAAAATGACGGGCTTAGGCCATCTTTAAATTGCATCATCAGTTGAAGACGATGCGTAGAATAGTCAGTTGACTTCATTCGCTGGAACTGCTCATACTGATATTACACAGGGTAACAGTTATTGAACTACGTATATCAAATAAAATCGTCATAACTTCTGAACGGTTTGCGTGGGGACGTTCAAGCTGCTCGGTTGGCAGCGGGCCACAATGGGAAATAGTATGCACATGTTATGGTTTGGTTTAGCGACGTCGCCCACTTTCATTTGGATGGGGGACTGAAGAGCAGCATTTCGCGATCGAGGAGATTCTTCACCCTTAACGGGTGACTGTGTAGTGTGAAATGTCCAGTCACGGAATAATCGGTGCGTTATTCCTCGTTGCTATGGCGACTAGCGAACGGTACGTGAAGGTTTTGGAAGATTTTTTCATCCCCATTATCCAAAGTGACCCTGATTTCGACAAGGTGTGGTTCATTCAAGTTGGAGCTCGGCCCAATCGAAGCAGGAGAGTGTTTGATGTCCTGGAGGAGCACTTTGGGGACCGCATTCTGGCTCTGGGGTACCAAGAGGTTACTGGCATGGGCCTCGATTAGCCGTCATATTCTCCGAATCTGAAGACTCGAGACGGCTTTTTGTGGGGCTATATTAAAAACTGAGTGTACAGCAATAAACTCAAAACTGTTGCTGAGCTGAAAACAACCATTCAGGAGGTGATCGACAGCATCGATGTTCCGACACTTCAGCGGGTCATGCAGAATTTCGCTATTCGTCTGCGCCACATCTTCGCCAAGGGTGGCAGACATATCGAACGTGTCATAACGTAAACCCGAATATCTGTAGTGATATTCACGTGTTGAGTAAAATGTGTGCACGCCGTAGTTTGTAACTAGTTAAAATTTTTTTCATATACTTCGATAATTGTCAACCTATACATACGAATCAGTCTTACTAAAGACTGAACTTGCGACCTCGCGCCCAAGGAGTTCCTTGTGAGTAACTGCTGCCGTTCAGTTTGTATGAAATCACGTTATTAACCACAAAGTACAGGAGGGGACATGTAGATTGCGATTACATTTCAGTATTTGAATACTCTTGTAGAGTAGGCTGAACAAAATTAAGCAACAGATACTGCATATCGTTAGACTGTCTTTTTATGGGCTAAGACTACATACATAATTATTCCAGAGGGTGACACAATGGGACATAACAAAGTTGAAGCGAGCAAAGTAGACAAGTTTCTGCGTCTCAGTGATGTTGGCAGTCGAGCATCGTTCCTTCATCTGTTCGACATTCTTCTCTTACTACCCACGGGATTGTGGCATATCCCGTGTGGCTTCTGGAAGGAATGGAGAGGAGCCAGAGATCGGGTTTAAGATTTTATGACGTCGTTTCTCCCCCTTGCAATGGCTTCGTGTTCTGATTTGAAGGCCTTTATCGTGCAGTGTAATGTTCTTACCTACCACCACTTACATCATAACAAGCTCTTGTGCACTGTAAAATGAGCCATTAAAGCCAGCAGCTGTTTCGGCGCGTGCTGTTCTTACCTCCTGAGTGACGGAGTCGTCGACGGCCTGGGCCACCTGGTTCATGAGGCCCATGAAGTACTCGTCGATCACTCCAGCTCGGTACAGGTCGTACGGCTTGCGGATCAGTTCAGACAGCCGCTTGGACGCTGGAAGTAGACAGAAACTCAGTTCCCATAACAGAATAAGAAGACGAACTGAACATACAGAAATGACCGGTACACTGAACAGGTTACATTAAGAACACTTCCTTTTTGGAGACAACTTCGTTTTGCATTTATTTGTAGGACATCGGATGACGAACATAATGAAAACCTGATGATAACCTGCTTCTGTTCGTATTTTAAGCACGCGCAGTGCCATAATATGAAGGCGAATGATAACGCTAATAAATATCTACGAAATACTCAAATTTTACAAAGCCGCACTACTACGAATGAATGTCATTTTTGTAACGGTTTTGTTCAATATCCTAAATAGATTTGTAAGTAGGCTGTTTAGGTTTTCTAATTGGTAACGCCACGTAGCGCTCTGTATAAAAAAAAACACTGGCTGTGCTGTGTGCAGTCAGTGGCTGGTTGGCATTGTTGTAATACTCGCCATTGTAGTGTTGGGCGGCTGGATGTTAACAGCGCGTAGCGTTGCGCAGTTGGAGGTGAGCCGCCAGCAGTGGTGGACGTGGGGAGAGAGACGGCGGAGTTTTGAAATTTGTAAGAATTGGTGTCATGAACTGATATATATATTATGACTATTAAGGTAAATACATTGTTTGTTCTCTATTAAAACCTTTCATTTGCTAACTGTGCCTCAGTAGTTAGTGACTTCCGTAGTTTGAATCTTTTATTTAGCTGGCAGTAGTGTCGCTCGCTGTATTGCAGTAGCTTCAGTAACGAAGATTTTTGTGACGTAAGTGATTTGTGAAACTTATAGGTTAATGCTAGTCAGGGCCATTCTTTCGTAGGGATTTTCGGAAGTCAGATTGCGATGCGCTAAAGATATTGTGTGTCAGTTTAAGCACAGTCTTGTATAATTGTTCAAAGGGGACGTCTCATATAGACCAGTCGTGTATAAATTTTTCAAAGGGGACGTTTCAGATTGTTGGCAATAAGTGCTGTTGGTTGTCACAAGTTCCGTAAAAAAGGCTAACGACGAGTAGGATATCAGACAGAGATAAGATAACTTCAAATATGGTAGTGAACTGCCGCCCAACCATAAAATGAGTCGAGTGAAGTTCGTGAGTTTTCCATTAGCAAATAAGATTTCCATTAGCAATTAAGCCGATTCAAATGGAAATTAGCTTTAAAAGTGACCTTATGGGCGGTGTAGTACTGATACGTTGTGGACGACCTGTCGAGATTTCTTATTACGAGACAGGCGATAGCACTCAAGAACAGGACAGAACAGAACTGTTATACATCTTAGTACTGTTTAATGATATGTATCGTGTATGAACCGGTAGATAATAATCTGTACGAAGTTTAGCGTATGGACAACCACAATCAATGGCAAAATCGCTCCAGGAAGGCCATTTGAAACTCATGTTTGGGGTCTTTGAAGCTTATGAAAGACCTGTAGACGACATGTTGGTCGAAAATTACATACTGAAAATAAAACGAGGAAAACAATTGACTTAGCAAAGGGAAGGCAGGACCCGATGGTGACTGTGTCTATACCTATATCCACATCTACACACCGACAGCCACCTTACGGAGTGTGACGGAGGGTACTTTGTGTACCATTTTCACTTTCCCCCTTTTCTGTTCCAGTTGTGAATCGTCCGGCGTGTGAGTTTGAACCTCTCTAATTTTGCTTTCACGGTCTTATTTGCGATATATAGGTAGGGGGGAGAAATATGTTGCCTGCTTGATCTAGGAACGTACGCTCTCGGATCTTTAAACCTCACGCTGATCCAAATGCATCTGTTGCAGCGTCGGCCAGTGGCCCGAGCATCTCCGCAACGGTTTCGAGCCTTACTAAACGAACTTGTAACGAGACGTGCTACACTTCTCTGGACTTTCTCTACTTCCTCTGTCAGTCCTATCTAGTACAGATCCAAGACTCAACAGCAATATTCAAGTATTGGTCGAAAGAGTGGTTTGTAAACCACTTCCCCGATGATGGACTACATTTCCTGAGGATTCTTCCTATGATTCTTAGTTTGGCATCTGCCACACATGCGTTTAGTTTTGTGTGGTCGCTACACTTTATACCGCGCGGTAACTCATGCTTCTATATATTTTATGAATGTGACTTCCTCCACTAACTGCTCTGCAATTGTGAAATCATACAATAAAGGGTCTTTCTGCCTATTGGCAATATGTTACATTCGTTTACCTTGAGGCCCTACTGCCAATCCCTGCATCAACAGTCGATCCTCTGCAGGTCGTCCAACATTTCAGCAAAATTTTCAAGCGACTTCTCTGTATACAAAAGCACCGTCCGCAAGAACTGGTAAGGAACTTTCGAAGTTATCCATAGGGCCAGTTACATACACACATAAAAAAAACTTTTGCATCACCTCAGTTCCGAGAGTTCCGGAACCTGTACAGAAAATTGGAATAGACATCATCATCAACAGCATTTCCACCATTTTGATTGCTCATGAGCCGGCCGTTGTGGCCGAGCGGTTCTAGGCGCTTCAGTCGGGAACCGCGCGACCGCTACGGTCGCAGATTCGAATCCTGCCTCGGGCTTGCATTTATGTGATGTCTTTAGGTTAGTTAGGTTTAAGTTTTTCTAAGTTCTAGGGGACTGATGTTAAGTCCCATAGTGCTCACAGACATTTGAACCGTTTGAACCATTGCTCATGAAAACCACACTTTGCATGTTGTATCACCATACAGCGAGACCTTCAGAGGTGGTGGTCCAGATTGCTGTACACACTAGTTTCTCTAATACCCTGTAGCAGGTCCTCTTACATTGATGCATGCCTGTATTCGTCTAGGAACATTATCCACAAGTTCATCAAGGCACTGTTGGTCCAGATGTCCCACTCCTCAATGGCGATTCGGCGTAGGTCCCTCAGAGTCGTTGGTGGGTCACGTCGTCCATAAAAAGCCCTTTTCAATCTATTCCAGGCGTGTCTCTAGCGTTCATGTCTGGAGAACTTGTTAGCCATTCTAGTCGAGCGATGCTGTTATCCTGAACGAGATAATTCACTAGATGAACACGATGTCGTCCATGAAGACGAATGCCTCGCCAGTATGCTGCAGATATGGTTGCACTGTCGGTCGGATGATGGCATTCACATATTCTACAGCCGTTACGGCGCATTCCGTGACCACCAGCGGCGTACGTCGGCCGCACTTAATGCCACACACAAAATAGCTGGGAACTTCCACCTTGCTGCACTTGCTGGACAGTGTGTCTAAGGCGTTCAGTCTGACCGAGTTGCCTCCAAACACGTCTCCGGCTATTGTCTGGTTGAAAGCATATGCTTCACTCATCGGTGAAGAGAACATGATGCCAATACTGAGCGTTCCATTCGGCATATTGTTGGGCCCATCTGTACCGCGCTGCATGGTGTAGTGATTGCAAAGATGGACCTCGCCATGGACGTTGGGAGTGATGTTGCGCATCATGCAGCCTATTGCACACAGTTTGAGTCGTAACACGACGTCCTGTGGCAGTACGAAAAGTATTATTCAACATGGTGGCATTGCTATCAGTGTTCCTCCGAGCCATAATCCGCAGGTAGAGGTCATCCACTGCAGTAGTAGCCCGTGGGCCGCCTGAGCGAGGCATGTCATCGACAGGTCCTGTTTCTCTGTATCCCCTCCATGTCCGAATAACATCGCTTACGTTTACTCCGAGGCGCCTGGACACTTCCCTTGCTGAGAGCCCTTCCTGGCACAAAGTAACAACGCGGACGAGATCGAATCGCGGTACTGACAGTCTAGGCATGGTTGAACTACATACAACCCGAGCCGTGTACCTCCATCCTGGTGGAATGACTGGAACTGATCGGCTGCAGGACCTCCTACGTCTAATAGGCGCTGCTCATGCATGGTTGTTTACAACTTTGGGCGGGTTTAGTGACATTTCTGAACATTCAAAGGGAGTGTGTCTGTGATACAATGTCCACGGGCAACGTCTATCTTCAGGAGTTCTGGGAACCGGGGCGATGCAAAACATTTTTTGATGTGTGTATTTTGTGAATTGTAATGGTCTATTTACATCAGACCTACATTCAGTGTTGCACCCCTGTATACAAGTATGATTTATGTATTTATGCCCTTAGAGATGGTTTTATTGAGTGTCAGCAGCAGATGGGTAATGCTATGATATTGTTCATTGAACGGATGAATGATAACTGCCTCGACATATCGCCTCATAAATCAGCTGCGTGCGTATATACAAGACATAAGCTTAACATCTACATCTACATCTACATATCTACATATATACTCCACTAGCCACCAAGTGGTGTGTGGCGGAGGGCACAATTCGCGCCAACGTCATATTTTCCCCAGTCTGTTCCAGTAACGGATCTCACGAGGGAAAAACGACTGTCTGAACGCCCCAGTACGAGCTCTAATTTCCCTTATATTTGATTGGTGATCATTGCACGATCTGAAAGTTGGTGGTAATAATATATGCTCTACATCCTCGACGAAGATCGAATTTCGGAATTCAGTGAGCAGCCCTTCCGTTTAGCGCGCCGTCTATGTGCAAGTGTGTCCCACTTCAAACTTTCTAAGAGATTTGTAACGCTCTCGCGATGGCTAAATGTTCCGGTCACGACTCTTGCCTCTCTTCTTTGGACCTTCTCAATCTCTTGAATCAGACCCAACTGGTAAGGGTCCCATAACGAAAGAATGGTCAAGTATTAGGGCTTTACATCGATCGTAAGCTAAAATGGTCCCATCAGATTAATCGCGTAATTAAAAAATGTGAATGTGCCATAAACATGCCTGTGGCAGACGTTTGCTGGAGCATAAGGAAGAATCTGCATTAACATATTATATAACAGGCGCTAAAAAGACCTAATGTGGATTACGGATGCATCTGTTTCTGTTCAATAACGCAAAATGCATTAGAGAAACTCGATAAGCTACCAGAGTCTGTATTGGATAATTCAAATTGACTCCAAGTATTGCTTTGCTAGTGGACGTAAATGAAATGCCATTAGAACCACGCAGGAAATACATTACAGTCAAATTACTCTTGAAAGGTCTTCATTTCTTAAATGACAATTTATTAGCAAAGATTAGGGATCTCACTGCAGAGTGCTATACAGGCAAGTATTGGATTAAGGTGAAACTACCATCCTTATTAGAATTTTACTTCAATACTTGGTCTTTCCGCGAATACGTCGCCACTTTCCAAAATACAAGCTGCTTCAATACGCCCTACACTAACACCTTAGTGAAGCTGAATATCAAGACACGCCTTCCATTCAGAGGCAAATTCAAGGTCCCGGAAGTTGCAGCAATACTTACTGTAGAGCTTCTAAAGATTTTAGAGGGACGTAAGTACCAAAAGAAGTACAAGAAGAAACAGTCGTAATTTTATCAGACTCACGCCAAGCACTGATGCTACGATGCCAACAACACCAAAAATTAGCCACTATGTCGGATTATACATACAGTGCAGAAGGTTTCCTGTGTAATTATGGCGACCGTCATGTTATGTGTGAAATCGCACAGCGGAATAGCAAGAAATGAAACATTAGATACTCTGGCCAGGAAACCGTATGCACTGGTTCAAACACTATAAAAAGTTACCCGACGAAATTCTTCAAAACATAAGGACTATAATTAGGGCACGATGGAAAGAAAATCTCGAAAAAATTTACGAAATTAAAGGGAGTCACAAAGCTACACTGGTTTCTAATCTTACATCATTTCCTTGGTACCAAAACCGCAGATATGACTGAAACTTTGTATTGAGAAGCGGCGCGTTAGACCGCGCGGCCAGTCGGGCGGGCCATTTACCGTTTAGTAAAGTCATCAACAGATCAAACGAATTGCAAAATGACCTAGACACGATACCCGCATGGTGTGAAAAGTGCCAATTATCTCCCAATATGGAAAAGGTTGAGGTCATCCATATGAGTACGGAAAGAAATCCGCTAAAATACGGTTAAGCGGTGCCTCAGACAAATCCAAAGGTTGTCAATTCAGCTACATCCTAGGAATTGCAGCTTAAACTGGTGCGATCAAGTAGGTGGTGCTGTGGGGAAGGCAAATCGAAGACTACGATTGTTTGCCCTCTGCTAGAGTACTGCTATGCTGTATGGGATCCTTATCAGTTAGAATTAAAATTGCTACACAGCCGTAAATAGAAATATTAGAAAAGGTAGGAAGATTTTTCTGTTTAGCAAAAGTGACAAAAAGCAGATTACAGAGTACCTGACGGCTCAACACAAAAGTTTTGTCTCAAGTGCAGATAGTGTTGAGGATCAGTGGACAAAGTTCAAAACCATGGTACAATATGCGTTAGATGAGTATGTGCCAAGCAAGATCGTAAGAGATGGGAAAGAGCCACCGTGGTACAACAACCGAGTTAGAAAACTGCTGCGGAAGCAAAGGGAACTTCACAGCAAACATAAACATAGCCAAAGCCTTGCAGACAAACAAAAATTACGCGAAGCGAAATGTAGTGTGAGGAGGGCTATGCGAGAGGCTTTCAATGAATTCGAAAGTAAAGTTCTATGTACTGACTTGGCAGAAAATCCTAAGAAATTTTGGTCCTATGTCAAAGCGGTAGGTGGATCAAAACAAAATGTCCAGACACTCTGTGACCAAAATGGTACTGAAACAGAGGATGACAGACTAAAGGCCGAAATACTAAATGTCTTCTTCCAAAGCTGTTTCACAGAGGAAGACTGCACTGTGCTTCCTTCTCTAGATTGTCGCTCAGTTGAAAAAATGGTAGATATCGAAGTAGACGACAGAGGGATAGAGAAACAATTAAAATCGCTCAAAAGAGGAAAGGCCGCTGGTCCTGATGGGATACCAGTTCGATTTTACACAGAGTATGCGAAGGAACTTGCCCCCCTTCTTGCAGCGGTGTACCGTAGGTCTCTAGAAGAGCGAAGCGTTCCAAAGGATTGGAAAAGGGCACAGGTCATCCCCGTTCTCAAGAAGGGACGTCGAACAGATGTGCAGAACTATAGACCTATATCTCTAACGTCGATCGGTTGTAGAATTTTGGAACACGTATTATGTTCGAGTATAATGTCTTTTCTGGAGACTAGAAATCTACTCTGTAGGAATCAGCATGGGTTTCGAAAAAGACGATCGTGTGAAACCCAGCTCGCGCTATTCGTCCACGAGACTCAGAGGGCCTTAGACACGGGTTCACAGGTAGATGCCGTGTTTCTTGACTTCCGCAAGGCGTTTGACACAGTTCCCCACAGTCGTTTAATGAACAAAGTAAGAGCATACGGACTATCAGATCAATTGTGTGATTGGATTGAGGAGTTCCTAGATAACAGAACGCAGCACGTCATTCTCAATGGAGAGAAGTCTTCCGAAGTAAGAGTGATTTCAGGTGTGCCGCAGGGGAGTGTCATAGGACCGTTGCTATTCGCAATATACATAAATGACCTGGTGGATGACACCGGAAGTTCACTGAGGCTTTTTGCAGATGATGCTGTGGTGTATCGAGAGGTTGCAACAATGGAAAATTGTACTGAAATGCAGGAGGATCTGCAGCGAATTGACGCATGGTGCACGGAATGGCAATTGAATCTCAGTGTAGCGAAGTGTAATGTGATGCGAATACATAGAAAGATAGGTCCCTTATCATTTAGCTACAAAATAGCAGGTCAGCAACTGGAAGCAGTTAATTCCATAAATTATCTGGGAGTACGCATTAGGAGTGATTTAAAATGGAATGATCATATAAAGTTGATCGTCGGTAAAGCAGATGCCAGACTGAGATTCATTGGAAGAATCCTAAGGAAATGCAATCCGACAACAAAGGAAGTAGGTTACAGTACGCTTGTTCGCCCAATGCTTGAATACTGCTCAGCAGTGTGGGATCCGCACCAGGTAGGGTTGATAGAAGAGATAGAGAAGATCCAACGGAGAGCAGCGCGCTTCGTTACAGGATCATTTAGTCATCGCGAAAGTGTTACGGAGACGATAGATAAACTCTAGTGGAAGACTCTGCAGGAGAGACGCTCAGTAGCTCTGTACGGGCTTTTGTTAAAGTTTCGAGAACATACCTTCACCGAAGAGTCAAGCAGTATATTGCTCCCTCCTACGTATATCTCTCGAAGAGACCATGAGGATAAAATCAGAGAGATTAGAGCCCACACAGAAGCATACCGACAATCCTTCTTTCCACGTACAATACGAGACTGGAATAGAAAGGAGAACCGATAGAGGTACTCAGGGTACCCTCCGCCACACACCGTCAGGTGGCTTGCGGAGTACGGATGTAGATGTAGATGTAGATGAAGATGACGTGCTACAGACGCGAAATTTAACCGACAGGAAGAAGATGCTGTGATATGCAAATGATTAGCTTTTCAGAGCATTCACACAAGGTTGGCGCCGTTGGCGATACCTACAACTTGCTGACACGAGGAAAGTTTCCAACCGATTTCTCATACACAGGCAGCAGTTGAACGGCGTTGCCTGGTGAAACGTCGTTGTGATGCCTCGTGTAAGGAGGAGAAATGCGTACCATCACGTTTCCTAATTTGATAAACGTCGGATTGTAGCTAATCGTGTTTGCTGTTTATCGTATCGCGACATTGCTAATCGCGTTGGTCGAGATCCAGTGACTGTTAGCAGAATATGGAATCGGTGGGTTCAGGAGGGTAATGCGGAACGCCATACTGGATCGCAACGGCCTCGTGTCACTAGAAGTCGAGATGACAGTCATCTTATCCGCATGGCTGTAACGGATCGTGCAGCCACGTCTCGATCCCTGAGTCAACAGATTGGGACGTTTGCAAGACAACAACCATCTGCACGAACAGTTCGACGACGTTTGCAGCAGCATCGACTATCAGCTCGGAGACCATGGCTGCGGTTACCCCTGACGTTGCATCACAGACAGGTGCGCCTGCTATGGTGTACTTCCTCCAGCCTTTCTGGAATGTGATAAGAATAACTGAATAAAGGAATTCAGCAGGACACGGAATCTGATGAATTTCACTGCGCAATTTTGTTACAGCTGCTCTCGACGCTGCATCATTTCAATGGGGAAGGGCTGTGTGAGAACAAAATATTGTTTAGGGAAGTTGAATAGGACGCGTCCGTGATTGCTGCTCGCAGACTGCAAGGTGAGGGCTGTAACACAAGCTCGTGTGATAAATACACAGCATAGTGTAGAGTACACGAATATAAATCAACAAGTAGTATACAAGTGCTAAGAATAATTTCTTAGATATGTACTCCTGTCAGTCGCGTTGCATATTTTGTTTTAATTTAACATCCTGCTGCGCGTTTAAGCTTGTTTTTTCTTTTTTTTTATCAGGCGCTTTATGTTGCGTGCAGGAGATGACCGAAGTTTTGAAGTAGTCTAAAATTATCAGATAATGTACGTTTAATTTATAATATTGATTGAATCTCTTCTTGTGAGAAAATTGGTTCGGAGCGAGGGAAAGGGGAAGGCGAAAATGTGACGTCCTATGGTATCAGCTGTTGTTGTTGTTATCGATGTGACGTTGGCCTGATCTCGTTGATTGTACAAGCCTGCATTGGACGCATGGGGATATTGTGACATCAGTAGGTATGTTGCATTAATTATATAACCTTCCTTCTGTCAGTCAAATGTTGTAGTTACGATTTCTACGTTCTAAGCTTCATTTGTCACTATTTACCGGCGAAACCACTACAAAATGTTGCAGAACTGTATCGATCCATCAGGAAATATGTGATAAATGAAACTCGGGACATCGTAAGTCAAACCTCTGATATTCAGGGAGAATATTAAATAATGTACGTAACATATTAACTGATGACAAAATATCTACATGAATCCAGTACAGTGTGAGATATGTAAGTTAAGGTCCTTAGTCGCAGTGTAGCACAGGTGAGCATATTAAGTTTTATCGACAATGTAGGAAGTAACTGTTGAAGTGTCAACAATGCAGGAGTACACGGGTGGCGATGCGTGCCAGCGTTAATTTCAATTATCTTGTACATACGGTTGTCTTGGCCTGACACGCTTTTGCTTTTAATGTTAGAACCACTCTGTCGAAAGTCGTAGACAAGTCACGTTACTCTTAAGCAATTATTCAGCGGCATATGATATGTATCGATAAATTACTAAAAAGACCAAGTCAACATCTATAGTGGTACGTCTGTTATTAATTAACTGAAGAGTCCTCAGAACTGAAGTGAAATACAGGATGTTGGGTGCTACGGAAAATGTAATCCTGAGTTTGAGAGATAGTAGTATGGACCTAAACGAGCCATAAATGTCCAGTAGACATGGTCCCTAAAATGCACACCTTAAGATTAATCTTCGGTACTGTGAAACACATGTTTTCTATTCAAGCTCTTTGTTGTTACGGACAACCCACAGAACGTGATAAACACAGGACACATTCCTCAGTCGGCCGGTGTGACCGTGCGGTTCTAAGAGCTTCAGTTTGGAACCGCGTGACAGCTACGGTCGCAGGTTCGAATCCTGCCTCGGGCATGGATGTGGGTGATGTTCTTAGGTTAGTTAGGTTTAAGTAGTTCTAAGGTCTAGGGGACTGATGACCTCAGAAGTTAAGTCCTATAGTGCTCAGAGCCATTTGAACCATTTTGACGCATTCCTCAATTATTGTCCATGAATAAACTGAGTGGTTAACGTATGTTAGCATAACTGTAAATCGTATTCACTGTTCTGGGTAGCTAAAGCGCATGCATTAGTTGCAATGAAACCTGTTAGTGTTTGGTAAATTTGTGAAATTCTTTTAAATTGTACTTTTATCTTTGAAGTTACCACCGTAGTTTAGCCGAGCTGTCTAGGGCGCTGCAGTCTTGGACTGTGCGGCTGATCCCGGCGGATGTTCGAGTCCTCCCTCAGGCGTAGTTGTATGTGTTTGTCCTTAGGATAATTTAGGTTAAGTAGTGTGTAAGCTTAGGGACTGATGACCTTAGCAGTTAAGTCCCATAAGATTTCACACGCACGACCGTAATGGGAGCCTAGTATTCGACATGGGAAATGCCGTAAAAACATTTCAGAAACGTATCACAACACAGCTTGGTTCGATTAGAAAAAAATAAATGAGCTGCACTTGTCTGTGCCAGACATAATTGAGGCAGGCTGGGTGTGCGGACCTCGTGAGGGGCAAAGGCTCACATTCAGCGTGTCTCGGCTTTGCTCGTTCCTTGCCGGGAGTACGCGGTACAGCGCCACATTTCATTTAGTATTGCTGTGTGACATTTTTCGATCGACACAACTCTCTTCACATCGGCAGAATCGTGGTGTCAGTGCTGTTTACCCTTTTCTGTTTGTTCATGCTATGAAGGAAGTTCACATGTCCCGTGACTGTTTGCACAAAACGAGACGATCTACCGATCTAACGTCACAAGTCTTAAAAATGATTGGGAAAGGCAAAAGAGAGGGGTAAGAACTCTCAATATATATTTTGCAGTCACATAAGCGATGCGTACTGCAAATTTGCTGTGAAACAACATTACAATACCATGAAACAATAAGATTTGGTTCACAATGAAAGAGCAAAATAATTACAATGGTCGATATATGGAAGTCATGGTTCTGTACATCAATAAGCCCTTTCTGCTAAGTTTACAGGACTGCAGCACATTAACAAATTGGTGGTGTGAACAGAAAAGCTTATGGAGTCACTCGTATTATTCCACAGTCAGTTGCAACGGGTTTTGATGAAACTGAACAAAGAGTATGAAGATTATATATGTTACTGCAAAGTGCGTTGGTTAAGTCGAGGTCAATGCCTGGATCGATTTTTTAATTTAAATCTTGCTATTGCTGAATTCATGAAGGAAAAATGAGTCAGGAACTTATTTCTTATATGATGGGGACGCATTTAAAAAGAAAATGTCGCTGTGGAAGGGGGAACCGCAGTGTTAAGGAAAATGCGACATTGGAAGAGTCCATTCCAGCCTTGAAAGAATTACAAGGATAGTTTGCTAAATGTTTGATTACGCTGTCATTGTTATATCTGTTTTTGAGCTGTTTTCGAGACTGTTTGAAAGCGCCCCTGTGCACGCGTAGATTTAACTGAGTGACCTGGCAGTTCCTGATTTAATGAAAAGTCTTTTTACGTTAAAACTGTTCAGGACGTCTGTATTGCTTTACGCAGGTAGAATTTCCACGTGTCCATAATGAGGTTACAAAAGTGCTACACCATTTCGATTACCAAGCCAAATAAAGCACCATTAAATGGCAACCTGAGTGCAAAAATCTGTGAACTTCTCTGTGTCTGTCCATATGCTGATAGTCTGTACCAACTGAAAATTGTCTTATATCTTAAGTGCGCCAAAATTATTAAATTATACTGAAAATATGTTTTGTTTGTCATCTGCGTTGTTGAGAAATATGAAATATAAAACTAAGTCGTATGCAGTGCGACTGCACTGCTATTTAAACGCAGCGTGGTCGCTGTTTCTGCCTCTCCCCCCTCTTTGCGCTAGGACAGCATGATGTGGCGGTGGGGCAAGTGTGCATGAGACTGAGCGGTTTGCCACCCGTATCAGAGCATGGCTCTTGAGGCGAAATCTTGGCAGCCCTTTGTTTACAGTAACAACACTCACTGATTTTTACTGCATGCTGGATCCATGAACAATAGCAGAGGAATGTGTCTGCATTTGTTTACTGCATTCTGTAGGGCGTTCGTAATATTAGAGAACTTGCATTAGAAGAGCTGTGTCTCCTAGTAGCTAAGATGAATGTGCTCATAGCTCTTGAAGTATGCATGATATACCCCATATTACCGTACTTTTTTTCTTGTTTGGTTCATACTACCATCTCTCAAAACATGGAATACCTTTTTAGCATTCGTTATATTATATTCTACGTAGTTTGGAAGCTAAGGAGATGCTAACAACAGGCTTGCAAGACTACATTATGCATAATTCGTACGTTATCAAATGGGTAATTTTAGTTACTTAAGTAACTTTTGTTTTATTAAACTCGAAACACACAATTTAGCGTTCAGCTGAAACAAAATGAATAATGAAGGTAGTAGCAGTACAATACAAATAGTTTGTTTAACATTTAGTCCCATGGCCACTGTTAATTAAAATGTTAAGAATTAGGATGAGAAATTGTTTTAGGTATCCTAATCAATACAGTAGGAGGAAAGAAATGGTGTTAGCTTGGCAGGTGCAGCAGAGACAGAATGTGAGCGTGGTTACCGATGAACCTGTGGGCCTTGCTCCAGCGCTCTACGGCGGTGGGCAGCAGCGAGTGCGCGAACCGGAAGGCGGCGCCGGCGAACGCGTCGATCACGCCTGGGTTCACGTTCGGGTCGTAGCCGTCCCAGTAGCCCTGCAACACAAGCACGGTGCAGTGAAGAAAGAAAGCTGGAGGTAGACCCCACACAGTCGAATCACACTGTTATGAGATTTGGCGTCGCTGTTGGAGCTGACACAGTGCCGTGGACAACTGTCCTCATATTTGTGAAGAGGAGGCTTCAAGTCGCTGACCAAGCACCATGATGCCGGTTTTCCATAGGCTCATTACATTTCAACATTTACGTCATCGGGACGATTGACGTTCCTTCTTTGTTACTTCTTACTGATAGGATACGAAACGTATCGACACTTTAATCATGGGTGGTATGGTAAGAAACGTACACATAAAGATATCGAAAGAAGAGTATCGGTGCCTTGAGGTATCGATACTTATTTCTGACAGAAAGACTTGATAATCTCTATCGGCTCCAATCACCCCACCTTTGTTTTTAAAAACTATCAGCAATAGAAATACGAGCGTTTAATCAAGTACTGTTTTTACTTTCCTTACAAATTACAAAATTTAAAAGTTGTGGTCGTTAAATATGGAATTAGATTATTAAAAAACAACTTAGTAGAGTCCAAAAATAAACACATAAGGTCATATATAAACTTCCCATCCTTCCTCTGTACAGTAATTCGAAATCGATATTTTAGCCAGTGGTTTCGCTGACAAACTGTTACGACTATGACAACGCACCTTCTGCCTTTGAAAATAAACACTCAGAGAGCACTGATGTCGCTAGAAATGCCAGGTAGTTGTTGTCTAGCTTGGAGGAATAAAATTTTTTAATAACGCTATTTTTGAAACCCTGTCACCTTAAAACCCTATATTTTTTAAAAAATTCGCTTCTTTCTTCCGTCCATGTCGTCACGTATTTATACTAACGAATTTGTGGTGAGTTCCTATGGGACCAAACTGCTGAGGTCATCGGTCCGTAGGCTTACACACTACTTTATCTAACTTAGCTAAAGACAACACACACACCCATCCCCGAGGGAGGACTCAGACCTCCGACGGGGGGAGGGGGGGGGGGGGGGGCAGGAGCTACGCGAACCGTGACAAGGCGACTAAGACCTCGCGGCTACTAACAAATATTCTTCGGACGTCCATAGTTGAAATGGAGGACAGTGAGACGTCAGTTGGTATAAATTTATATTAAAAATAAAGAAATTCCTCCAGCTGTATTTAAGGTGTCGACAGCTTAAATATAACTAGAGGAATTTCTTCATTTTTAATATGAACTAACAAATACGTACTGTTTTATTCTCTCTCTTATTATCTTGTTAAATAAATAATTTTACCTTGCTATTGTGGTGAAGAGTTTTCCCAAATGCTTCTTCATTTATGAAATCTTTGCGGAAGACTTCAAATTTTTGGAACAGATTTCGCATCTCACTTCATTGTTATCGACTTTAGTAAAATATCGCCAAATTACATTTTTGTTAGACGTCGTTGTGTCTGCTGATTCTATAATTCTTGCACTTAAACTGTTTTAGACGAAAAAAAGGAAAGAAAAACTAATAAGTCGAACCGTGAAAACAAGGGGATTCCAGATGAAGGGAACATCGTCCAGTACGGAGAAGCGTCGCCAATTTTTAGTATATAAACGTAGATACACGTTTTCGTTTTCGATATTAAGAGCAAAATAGTACACAAAGTAAGTACTGGTACAGACTACTACGGCATATGGACAAAAATCTAGAGGCTGGTGAATGTGATGGAATGGGAAAGGGAAGGGGAGGGGTCGTAGAGGGTGGAGGAAGTTACCGTTTCCCACTAACCACAATGCATCGTCTCCCTCCCTCCCTCCCTCTGTAACCCGCAGCTCTTCCCTTCTTATCTTCTCATTCCCTATTCATCACATTCACCACCCCAGGATTTTTGTCCGTATGCCATAGTAGTCCATACCTGTACTCATTGTGTACTTTATTGCCCTTTGTACCCATTTTCTTTTAATCTTTGAGTTAATGTGATACAGGGTGTCCCACATAAAATTGATACCCCTCACGTAACGGTTAATTATCTATAGTCGAATTGCTTGCGAAGTGGCAACAGTCTCTCGAAAGTTGGCTACATTGCATTTTAACGGAAGGCTGAGTGCAGTCGTGAGTTTGTGCGTCATTGTTTTGAGAAGCTCGTATTGTTGTCACCGAAATTGAGCAGTTTGCATTAGAACAGTGAATTGATTTTGTGGTGTGTTACATACAGCCAGGCTCCACAACGAGTACGGAGATACTTCAAGCGAAGTATCCTGGACCAGGACTATTCTGGATTTGTACAAGAAATGGAGGGTTGTAGGATCTGTTCAGAATTCCTCTAATAGGCGACCGACAGTTATGACCGTGGACGGGACTCCCATGGATGTTCTGAGACGTCCCCGCAAGTCGGTAAGGGGATTATCGCAACGGATTTATGTACCTCGTAAATTGTGTCATCGTGTGCTGAAAGATATGAAATTAATAGTCTGTTTCGTGAGTATGACGCAAGAGTTGAAAGTAGAGGATCAGGAAAAAAGAGTTCGTTATTGTAACTGGCTGTTAGTATCAACTGCTAAAGATTATTCGGACGCCTTGCTTTACTTCATGTCAGCTGAAGCCTGGTTTCATTTATCAGGTTATGAAAACTCCTAGAATAGCAGATAGTGGTCGCGTGTTGCCAGTAATTTCATCACACGAAGTCAGCGATGTCTGAATGCCCATTGCCACCACTTCCAGCATCTGTTATAAACAGGTAACAGCATGTTTATAAATGTTACTATTATCTATTCTGTTTTGTTAGTTCATTGTTACTTGTATCTCGGAGGTAAGGCGTACCGATTTTATGTCGGACATCCTGTATATGGTATTTTGGTACATACCTTCTTCGCGCATGTTTCATTACTAGTTTGTGTTTAGATATCTTAAATAATATCTCTATAAATTGTGTAGTTCAATACGTTTAGGACAAAAAATGTTGGAATTACTTATTTATCTCCATATCTTTAGAGTCTAAACCACTTGGTACATCACTACATTGTATTTATTGTTTTATACGAATGTAAAATTGAAGCATTTCAATTTCGTGTTTTTCGTAAAGATGCATAATCTTTAAATGTCATGTATATACGGAAATAACCGTCTCTCTACTGCTAGACGCTCTAGCTGATGTGTGGACTGTCGTCTGTTCTGTCTTGAGTTTTCTGACGATGGCCTAGAAAACCGAAAGCCGGTTCACAAAAAAATATGAAATAGATGTTATTGTGGAACATCAGTACCGTGTATGTCAATTTTTAAATCTTCAGTTTACAAGGAAATTATATTTCCACAGAAGAGTACCATTCTCTACCACAGAACGGGTTTGCGATACTTCGTCAAGGACGAAACAGTGAAATCCTCTAGCTAGGCAATCTGATAACCACATGACTAAAAACGTCTAACAACGTTTGTTAGGTTACTACCACAAGCACCATGTTGTTTGCGGCCCCTGATTCACTACACTTGAATCAAGAAGAGCGACTGTAGGTTGAAATCGATCTTCGCGTTTACTCTCAGTGCCTCTGCAACTCACCCCCCATGTTCTGAGCTAAACTATAGTGGTTGTTGTAGGTGCTATATTGCTCGAGGTATGAGCCAACGGTCTTAATGTTTTGACTCGACTGTTGACACGTAACTCCCATGTTTATAGAAAGGAAGAAAAAGAGAAAGGAAGAAGTGGTTATATTACAACTATAGAACAAATTAGTATCCTTCACAAACCTCTTTCTGCGAGAGAAGACCAAATTTCTCCATGACCTCCTTGCCAAGAATGATGGGCAGGAATTCGTTGTATGTGATGTGCTGGATCTCAGCTATGACGATACGACGTGCTTCCTGGAACGATATGAAAGTAATGTTAATGGTAAACCTAAATGTAAGGTCAGGGATGCTCCCAAAGTTTCAGTGGAGTACTCTGTTCACAAACGCCTGAGACAGTGACAAATCTTTTAACTGAGTTTAACTACCACACTCGCAGCCGTACTTAGGATCTATAAGATCATTAGGCCGAATCAAAAAATTTTTATAATAACTCTTAAAATAATTATTTTCGAGCAATGTTGGAATTAAAAATCTATAATCAGATGTTTATCTGACTGCATAAAACGTTACTGAATTGATATGAGTAAAAATTTAAAAGAATTTAAATCAGTAAGGAATTAAACACGGTTGACATCGCTTTGATAACTATATTTGCAAAATAACAAAATGTTGCGACTCATGTCCATGGGAAAATCAGTATTTCATTTTAAAAATAACTGACTTGTAACTATATTCAGCCTTTTTAGGCAAGTCCAAGACAAAGAAAGGAATGTAACAAGCAAACAAATTTGACTTATATTTAATTAAAATTGCAGTTATTTCCGTAATTAACAGCCTTAAAATGAATACTACAGTTTTTGAAATTATATGGTTGCTGGTTTGAATGAAATGTGGAAGAAATCGGTTTTCCCCGAAATGGAACACATTTAAAGCTGTCAAAATTTTGTTAACCATTCATTTATAAGTCTCGATTTTTCCTACTGAAGTGCAACGAGTTTAAACTGGATGGCACTGGGAATTTGACGCTAGGAAGCGCGATGATTGCAGAGTGAATGTTGAGTTAATTCACGTCAGCTAGGTTGAGTAGACCTATATGTCTTAGTGATCGACAGGGCTACGTTGGCGGGAGCTATGCTCCTTGTAGCATTACCTATGGGGCCCGCTTCTTGGCAGTACGTGAATGCCAACCACATGGGCCCTTAGTTGTCTGACATTACCGCTATTTACTTGTGTGAGACATCCTCAGGTTTCTTTCCTGTTAGCCTCTCTTGGCCCATTCTTACGTCTTCATTCCCAAAAGTATTACCTTGCGAGGCTCGATGGTGCCCTACATTTTCATACTGTAGTCTCATCTTTCACGAGGGAGTGAAGCTTCCGCAGGTGTGGCAAAGCCAGCCTTCGTAGGAAGGCAAACTCGTTAGGCAAAGCCAGGCCCTTCAAGCTGGGGATTATGCGATAAGGCCGGTAAGCTGTAGCTGTTGTGGTTTTCAGTCCGGAGACTGGGTTTATGGAGCTCTCCAGGCTATTCTATCCTGTGCAAGCTTCTTCATCTCCGAATAACTACTGCTACCCACATCCATTGCTCTCCCTCTGCACAGTTTTCTCCCAAACACTTCCCTCCAACACTAAACTGATGATTCCTTGATGACTCAGAATGTGTGCTATCAACCGAGCCCTTCTTTAGACAAGTTGTGCCGCAAATTTCTTTTCACCTCAGTTTATTCAGTACCTCATTAGTCCCGTCATCTGTCCATCTAATCATCAATATTCTCTTGTAGCACCACATTTCAAAAGCATCTGTTCTCTTCTCGTCTGGACTGCTTATCATCTAAGTTTCACTTCCGTTCAAGACTACGCCCCAAACAAATGCTTTTAGAAACGAAACGATTTCCTAACAAATTTATATTCGATGTAAACAAATTTGCCTTTCTCAGAAACGTTTTTCTTGTCATTGCTTCTTTACGTTTTATGTCCTCTCTCCTTCGGCCATTAGTTTACAAGTAACCTATCAACGTAAAAATCATCATTCTTACTAATCTCAGAGCAAGCCTCGGACAAAAACCGGAAATCATGGACGACGACCAGCCAAGGAGAAACGTTAAGAATTACGTATTAAAGACATTATCAGTGTTGCCACATGGGACTTTCAGGGCGTGAGGACATGTAAGACCGAGCAAAATATTCAAAAATTGTAATATCAACATAGCAGCAATTACGGAAAAGATCTTGAAACGTGTTACATATTTAGAAGGTTACCGTATGCTGTGGAGTGGAGAAACACCTGAGGAAATAGCATGTAAGGGAGAAGCAGTATTGACAGACAGAAAAAGGGAAGGTAACATTCGGTAGTATGCTCCAGTAATCGAAAGGACCATCTCAGTGAGACTGAAATCTGAGAGAGTTTGCCCGCTTTAATGAACTGAATATAACCAACACATTGTTTTTAAAAAAGAGAGGTATACATAAATACACATGTCTCCTTGAGGCAACAGATCTCTCACTGATTATATAATAGTAAGTGGAAGTCTAACTTATGGGTAATAGGCACGGAAATATATTGGGTCAGAAAGTGACTACGGACCACTATCTTGTTGGATCAAAGACCCAGCTGTTCGAAAGATGAAAAAAAAGCAGAACAAGGGGAAAATGAAAGAAACCCAAACAAAGTCTTCAACGTGCATGCGTTTCAAAAAAGAGACTTTAAGGAATATGCATCAGTGCAGATTAGCAAAGCTAGGCCAACAAACAAGCATCATAACACAGGTCGATAAAAAAGTACCGGTACTACCTGAAAAACCCAAAACGAATCGAAAAATCAATTTTGAAACGAAGAGATAAGAGAAGCCGTAGATAAGAAAGCAGAAGCAGACTGAAGAAGCCAAAGAAAGATATAATTACATCAGAAATGAACCCAAAAACTAGTAATATAGCCTTATAGATTTTCATGGGACAGTCTTACAAGCAAAGTCGAACATGGCACTCGCGGTAGAGGGGAAATAGCACGTAAACGTGTCTGAATCTAAAAAGAACATTCAAAGACACTGCAACTGTAAATATCATTCCTTCAGACGACTGGATAAATCATTGTAAGAAATTATGGTTAAAACCGGATGCAGAAGAGGCAACGGAAGGAAAAGCATAAAAAGGGACGACTAATAGATTTGATAGAAACAAAACAGATACTGAAGGGAAAAAAAACTAGAAAATCACATGGATTATATTGCATTAACTCAGAACTGTTAAGATGTAGTGGACATTTCTAGGATTCAGAATGCTCCGTCTATAAAACGCGTTGGCGTTCAGGTGAAACCTCAGATGGATGAAGGTGTGCTGAAGTTGTTTCACTGTTTAAAAAAGGAGACAAAATAACATAACTACTTATAGGGGAATCTGTCATATAAATGCTTATTATAAACTTAAGAGCAGTGTAGTTAATGATAGGCTTCGAAACATATCTGACTCAGTTTTATTAGGACATCAAGGAGGCATCCATAAAGGAAGATCCTGTACCAAAAATGGTTTCATTCTAAAACTCCTCACGCAAAAAAGAGGCGAATTCAATTTACAAACAGATCTAGCGTTTATCGACTTTGAAAAAGTACGAGCAGATAATCACACACACAGTGGGGACAAATTATAAATAGCGGTACGTACATAAACTAAACAGGATAAGCCTAAATTGTAATCTGAAGATATAAAAAAAAGCTTCTTTTTTACGAAAACCATGTAAGGAGTAAGATAAAGATCAGTAATCGACTATCTAGGATACCACATAAATTTTAAAGACGAGAAAGACACAAATAAGAAAATTTATACTTATTAACATATATGTGGCACCATACGAAGCACATAAGAATGTAAAAGGAGAAGAAAAAACACAAATGAGATTTTATAAACTCGTAGCACTATCCACAGGACTGTGTTGTTGTTGTCGTCGTCTTCTTCAGTCCTGAGACTGGTTTGATGCAGTTCCCCATGCTGTTCTATTCTGTGCAAGCTTCTTCATCTCCCAGTACCTACTGCAACCTACATCCTTCTGAATCTGCTTAGTGTATTCATCTCTTGGCCTCCCTCTACGATTTTGCCCTTCACGCTGCCCTCCAATACTAAATCGGTGATCCCTTGGTGCCTCAGAGCATGGCCAACCAACCGATCCCTTCTTCTAGTCAAGTTGTGCCACAAACTTCTCTTCTCCCCAATCCTATTCAATACCTCCTCATTAGTTATGTGATCTACCCATCTAGTCTTCAACATTCTTCTGTAGCACATTTCGAAAGCTTCTATTCTCCCCTTGTCCAAACTATTAATCGTCCATGTTTCACTTCCATACATGGCTAGACTCCATACAAATACTTTCAGAAATGACTTCCTCACACTTAAATCTATACTCGATGTTAACAAATTTCTCTTCTTCAGAAACGCTTTCCTTGCCATTGCCAGTTTACATTTTATATCCTCTCTACTTCGACCATCATCAGTTATTTTGCTCCCCAAATAGCAAAACTCCTTTACTACTTTAAGAGTCTCATTTCCTAATCTAATTCCCTCAGCATCAACCTACTTAATTCGACTACATTCCATTATCCTCGTTTTGCTTTGGTTGATCTTCATCTTATATCCTCCTTTCAAGACACTATCCATTCCGTTCAACTGCTCTTCCAAGTCCTTTGCTGTCTCTGACAGAATTACAATGTCATCGCCGGAGCAGAAAATTGGACAGTATGATCAAAAGACATCAGAAATGAAGTTCCTTTGATCTGTGAAAGGCCATAAATGAAAAGACAAAATAAGAAATGAAGGAATAAGGAATGAAGGAATAAGGAATGAACTGAGGCTACAGCAGTTAACTGAAAAGTAATCCAACAGAAGCAGGATCGGAAAAAGCGTATATCGCCTCAGAGAATCTCTGGATAAGCAATGGAAACCAACTCTACTGGAACGAGGAGTGTGGGAAGGCCGAGGAAGAAATAGCTAGACCGGAACAGGCCATAAAGGCTAACCCTGAGCTGGCAAAACAAGAAGCAGAAGAAGAAGTAAAAGATTTGAAAGTAAACTCAGCATCATACTCAAACCCTATAACAAGATTCTGGCTTTGTGAGACAGATCGTCATCCAGCTGGAAGATACCATCACCATCGGGGACGATACCAAGCATGAAGGCAAGCAGGTGGTCCACAGTAATGTTCATGTAGTCCTGTGTTCTCACGGAGCCATTGATTACTACCGCAGGTCGCATGGAATAGGCCTACCTGGTTAACGTCCTCCATAGAATAATACTACCCCCATTGGCCTGCGTCCGTGCCGCAGTGCATGTTTTGAACAGACGTTCGCCTGGATGACTGCATATCTGGACGGACCATCGACCTGGTGTAACAATAAACGTGATTCATCCGATCGAGCCACACGTTCCTATTGATCCACGTTCCAGTCTCGATGAACACGTGCCCTCTGCAATCATAATTGACAATGTCAGTATGAGAACACGTAGGGACCGTCTGCTGCAGATTCCCATGTTCAACAACGCACACTGGACAGTGTGTTCCGAAACATGTGCTTACACCAGCATTGTATCGTGTTGCCGTAACTCACACTGAGCGCCGCCTGTCGTGCCTCCGAGCTCCACGTTCCGTGACGAGACTTGGACGTCCCACACCTCGTCTGCTCGTGGTTTCACCGACCTTAAACCACCCTCCATACGTGCTTACAATGGTAGCACGTGAACAGCCTACCAGTTCCGCTGTTTCCGAGATGCTCGTTCCAAGGCGCTGGAACATAACAATCTGCTCTTTGTCGACATAAGCGACCTTTGATAAAACTGTTTATGTCAGTGGATTTCCCCGTCTTCGTTCCTCTCCGTCGATAGAATGATTCCCCATGTGTCCTGCACCGGTTATACACTTTTGTTTCCGCGTCACGTGCCCGCAACAGCAACAAGCAGCTTCGAATTTAGCGGTGGGCAGAGGTCATAATTTGTCGGCTCATCAGTGCACACTGAGGTGACAAATGTCATAGGATACCTCCTAATATAGTGTCAGAGTCACCCTCGCCCGGCGTAATGCAGCAACTCAACTTGGAATGGACTCAAGAAACCGTTGAAGTCCCCTGCGGAAATGTTGAGCCATTCTGCCTTTGTAGCTGTCCATAATTGCGAAAGTTTTGCCAGTGTAGGATTTTGTGCACGAACTAATAACTCGATTATGTACAAGGATGTTCGATGGGATTCGTGTCGGACTATCTGGGTGGCCAAATCATTCTTTCGATCTCTCCATGATGATCTTCAAACCAATAGTAAACAATTGTTGTAGGTCGATAACATGGTGCATTGTCATCCACAAAAATTCTGTCGTTTTTTGGGAATGGTCTCCAAGTAGCCAAATAAAAACATTTACAGTCAATGATCAGTTCAGTTGGACGAGAGGTCACAGTCCATTCCCTGTAAACACAGCCAATACCATTATGGAGCCAGCAGCAGCTTGCATAATGCCTTGTTGACAACTTGTGCCCATGGCTTCGTGGGGTCTGCACCACACTCTAATTTTACAATCAGCTCTTACCAAGTGAAATCGGGACTCATATGACCAGGTGACGGTTTTACAGTCGTCTAGAGTCCAACCGATAAGGTCACGAGCCCAGGAGACGTGCTGCAGACGATGTCGTGCTGTTAGCAAAGGCACTCTGGTCGGTCGTCTGCTGTCATAGCCCATTAGCCCCAATTTAACCGTGCTCTCCAAAGGGGAATGTTCGTCGTAGGTCACATATTGATTTCTGCAATTACTTCACGTTGGTTGCTTGTCCGTTAGCACTGACAACTCTACGCAAACACTGCTGCTCTCGCTTATTAACTGAAGGCCGTCAGCCACTGTGGTGTCCGTGGTGAGAGGCAATGCCTGAAATTTGGTGTTCTCGGCGCACTCTCTACGCTGTGGGTCTCAGAATATTAAATTCCCTAAAGATTTTCGAAATGAAATGTCCCAAGTGTCTAGCTCCAACTACCATTGCGCGTTCAAAGTTAGATAATTCCCGTCTTACGGCTATAATCACGGCGTACACATTTTCACGTGAATTACCTGAGTACAAACGACAGTTACGTCAATGCTCTGCCCTTTTATACCTTGTGTACGCGAAACTATCGCTATCTGTATATATCCATATCTCTACACCTTAGTGTATGTCTTTCGTCGAACAAGGCAGGGTGATGTGCACTACAGCCTGTTTCTAGTCTCCTGTCCGGAAACCAGTAGTTTTAACTAACTAGCTCTTAAGAACTTGCAAACACTTTCGCCCTCCAGATCGCGGCAGATCTATGGATACGTACCTCTCCTTCGGAAGGTGGCCGGAGCCTTAACTCCCGTGGAGCATAAAAGCTAGAGTGTCGCCACACAAAGAATATTTGTAGTTTTTATTTTGCTATGCAAACATGGATGTATTTCGACGCCGGTTCTTATATCTACGTAACGTTTCGTACTGCGGTTTGCATTTTATTCTTCGTCGTTTGCGGAGTTGTCTGTTTCGGTATTATCTATGTTTCAGGTCTCACTTTAGACTTTGTCCAGATAGCGGTACTATAGCTAAGTTATTTAAGAGCTGCTGTTTGTGAGTGTGCATTTCTTGACGAGAGTATTTGTTGGATTGCAGCATGCACTCTACGATGCTACTCTGTTAAGTATACAAAATGTCTGTCTGGGAGCAGGTTTCTTCCCATTGGGTACTGTGTCTATGCTAAGCAACAAAATATTGGCTGAGATAAAACATCCCTTATCAATACTATAACAACAAAAATGTGTTATATGTGAAGAATCCAGACTCCTACCGTGGCGCTGTTGAGGAGGAACGTGAGGTTGAATTGCATCAAGTGTTGCAACGAAACTATAATGCAAACCAGCAGAGTGCTTCTTGATAAAAGCATCACAAAATGACGATTGAGAGAGGGACTGACTTTAAAACACAGACATAAAGTAGACAGGTTAACAAACTTTAGCGGCCTAGAAACGCAATGAGTAGCTTTCCTCCGTCTCTTCCTTCTCCTCACCACCACCACCATCACCATCACCAGGAGCCGCGGTCATTTGTCATTCACTGCTGGATTTAGACCTCCTGCAGTATTCTCTTTCAATTACAATCTTCAGCTTTTCGCAAACAAGTTTTTCTTTTTTTTGTCGTCAGTTCATCTTTCACTATCTTGTTCTCTAGGTCTCTTCTTATCATGAGTAGCTCAATGCACATTCTTCTCAGTCCATATCCCACTATTTTATCTCGCTATGTACCCAGCCTCCCGGCGTTTGTAATTCTGTAACATCAGCTCCTGTATTTCCGCTTATCCATTTCTGTGTTTTCTGGTCCCTTTTTGTTACATCTACCAGGCATCTTGGCATCGCGTGTTAGGCAACCCTCAATGTTTGAACTGTCAGTGCCTAATCGAACGTATCTGGACACCTGTTAGTGGGATGTAAAATCACACAAAATTGAAGGTTGTAGGTTCAACTAAATACCTAAGAATTACAATTATGAACAACTTAAATTTCAACCGTCACATAAAAATTACTGTGATGGATATGAACCGAAGAATGGGTTTTATTGACAGAAAACTTAAAAGATGCAATAATTTTACTAAAGCCGTCTTCTAGAACGTCCTTGCGCGGTATTGGGTCCTTACCAGATAGGACTGACGGAAGGCATCGAAAAGCTCAAAAGGGATAGCTCGTTTTGTGTTATGGCTAAATAGGGGATAGAGTGCCACGGATATGATAAGCGAATCGGACTGACAGTCGATAAAACAAAGGGGTTTTTCACTACGGCGAAATCCTTTCATGAAATTTGTATCACCAAAGTTCTCCTTCCAACGGGAGAGTATATATAACTGACAACCACATACATAGGGAGAAATTACCATCGTACTAAGATAAATCAAAATTCTAAATCAAACAATTCTGTCGGAGGAAAATCCACAAATGAGCATTATTCCAGAGCAACTTCTGGTAGAACTCTAAAGGAAAACCGAGCGAGGTGGCGCAGTGGTTAGCACACTAGACTCGCATTCGGGAGGACGACGGTTCAATCCCGTCTCCAGCCATCCTGATTTAGGTTTTCCGTGATTTCTCTAGATCACTTCAGGCAAATGCCGGGATGGTTCCTTTGAAAGGGCACGGTCGATTTCCTTCAGCATCCTTCCCTAATCCGAGCTTGTGCTCCGTCTCTAATGACCTCGTTGACAACGGGACGTTAAACACTAATCTCCTCCTCCTCCTCTAAAGGAAAAATTTAGGTGTTCATTTTTTCCGCGTGCTATTCGAGAGTGGAAGGGTCGAGAAATAGACTGGATAGGTTCTATGAAACCTTCCGCTAAACACATTAGTGGGATTTTCAGAGTAGTCATATATATGTAGGTTTATGTTCACCTCTTTCGACTGTTAAGCAGTTATCGTATTACGTGATCGAGATGTGATTCGTAACCTGTAACTCGCCGGATGCAATAAGGCGTTATTTTTAGCGCGATCAAGACAATTTTATTAAAAAACATAATTGAATGAATTACGTCTCATGCTCCAAGCGGCAGTGTAAAATTTCACCTTACAAAGCGGGCTGAGTCAGCGAAAAATTCGTGTCAGCACAAGAACAGCGAGAATGCAGTAGAAAAAGAAAGTAAATAAGTCATCCACTTGACAGTGAATGGGCGCCAGCGGAATGTTCTGCGCCGTATGTAGAGCGCGACGGCCTCTGACCTGGAAGAGCGTCTCGTCGTCCCAGTGGGGGTTGACCTGGGCGAGTCCGTTGGCGAGGCGGTTGTGCTCCCGCGCCATCAGCGTGTGCATACACGCCAGCACCAGCTGCTCGTTCACTCGAATCTCACCTGCAACCAAGGCGCATTATTGCTTTCTAAACAAAAATGCAATCAAAGATTTCAAATCCAAGTTTTACTTATTTACTGATCTGCTTCATTAGAGTTCGTTGCTTAATAAATTTTGCGGAACATGTAACTAAAAAACTGTGGCTTTGTTTCTTTCGTAAACATGTAAAACAGAATTTTTGCAACAAACGCAAATATGACGTTCCAATACCAATAGCAAATCGTATACGGACCACTGACAAATTTGTAACATCTCTAGCTGCTAATATACTGTTTTCTAACAGTGTTGATTCTTCAAGTAGCCTATAAACTTCATGGGCTTATCCCATAATTTTATATGGTCTGCAGTGATAGAATTAATAGCACACTTAATGTGCGTACCCACAGAGCAAATGGTGAGCAAGAGATCGTGTTCGCACTACAAAAATGTCTGGCAATTTATTGAAAATATGATATTCTGTCAGCCATACTGAATCCCTTATCTACTCATGAATATGAATGGAAAATTGAGGTTGGAAAAATGAAGAGCCCTAATTCAACAACATTGGTTGACTTACAGGTGATAGAGGTGTTTGATTCTTTTTAACAATATTATCATGTAGAGGTCTGATAATTTATTAAACTTTTAAAAATTTACCAGAAAGTAATACACTCCAGGGCTGTTTCGACAGCTATTCACATATTAACTGTCATCTTAAAAATATTTATGTTATTTAATTATACTGATTCAATACATTAAATAATACAAGTAATTTTATAATTACCTACTGTCACCTCTACAAAACAGATAATGAAAATTCTATTTTTCAATCATTAATATTAAAATTTGAGAAACGCAGTACATTAGATAAAGATGATAAACGATTTCATGTCAATTTCAGCAGTAAGAGATGTGAACAGACTTCAAGAAAAATAAAATCATCTTTTTGTGTATGGCACCATGTTATTTAATTAGTTTCATGTGCCGTGGATCATTTGCACATTTAATCGTAATAACGTGGAACGAGTCATTTTTCATTCATTTTTCACATGATTAAGTAAATATGGTTACATGATGACCATTCCTAAATTTTTTTGCGGTTGTGAATTATTAATCACTTTTACATCTTACATAAATAGAACTTTTTCTACGAGAGGTAAGAAGTTGACAAGATGGAACCATTTCAGTTTGTGTCCAAATTAAAATTTTCTGTCTGTCAGACGTTCTACGTCTCTGGGTAAGTGATCAAAAATTTTGGTGACAGCGCTGTGGAACCCTTTTTGTGCTACAAACTACCTTAGTGTAGAACAATGAATATTATTTTTCTTCTGGTATTGTTATAATGTATATCACTGCTACTTTTGAACTGTATGGATGAATTGCAATAGTCAAAATGCTTAGCGCCTTAAACAAAGGTCTACAAGATGATCATGGGTGAGCACCACATGTTGCTACAGCAGGTTTCTGAGCAACGATTACTTTCTTTCTTAAAGATGAGTTACCCCAGATCATGATTCCATATGATATTACTGAATGCAAATTGTCAAAATATGTGAACTTAATAATTTGTCACCTCCCCAAGATGTGCAATAATTGAAGTGGAAATGAGGATCATTTTCACAAACTCAGCTACACAAATTTGGAAAAAAATAATTTTTACTTATAAATGAGACAAATTCATTGCAGTACACGGATTTTATGAAAATTTCCTGTTTGTCTGTTTAATGTTACATTTATAACTGAAATTTTTGTAATTTCAATGTCTACAAGAAAGAGTTTCCTCTCTGATCATTGTCGAAGTGAAGAAAACTAACACAGCTTCAAAGACATTGATCAATCAGCTGTAATAGAAACCATGTGAAAGCAAAAAACCCTGACAATGTAAAGAAACGAAAGGGATGTTTTGTTACATCTTCAGAAGATGACAGAGTTCTATGGGAAGGCCCCTGAGCCTTGCCGTGCACATTACAATGAAAATAGTGAACTACAGTAACTTAATGAACCAATTTGTTAAATTAATATTTGTTCAGCAGGATAAAATAAGCTTCAACATTAATGCTACAAAATAATTAATCTTTAGATGTTCTGTCTTAGAAAAAATTAATGGTTTTTACCAATTTTTAGATTTGTAACTGATAGGTCATAGAAATGTTTTTTCACCATTGTATTATACATCTAGAGTTTATTTGTGATATATAATTGTGTAAGATATCAGCAATGTATGGATATACTGTTCAAGTAATTCAATAAAATGTTTCCTGGATATTTTTGTTTTTTTTGTTTGTAGTTGTTGACATTTGTGAAAACAGTCCTTAAATGGAACTGAACTGAGTTCATTGGAGAGTTTGAAAACGTAGTTGTCTCCAGTTTCAATTCTCGTCGATATGGACACCAAAAGTTTTCGAAGTTTCTGCCCTAGTTATGATTTCCTCATCATGTGCTACATTTTTTTATTTCTTCTGTTGCTGTATGTTTGGATTGATTGCAATACTATCGTCATCTGCAAAAAGGAATAATTATGGTTGTTGTTTATTAGGTGGACGGTCGTCTACGTACACGAGAAACAGTAGTGGACCTAAGGTTGTACCTTGTCGAATCCTATTAGTGATTTTACCCCAGTCAAAAAAAATCTCTCCTTCTTACATTTGTTGAATTTTTAAACAGAACGTTCTGCATTCTTTTCGCTAGGTGTGGCATAATCCACTGGTAGGCTGTGCCATCAGTTCCGTAAAATCTCACTTTATCTGGGAGAATCTACATCTGCATTCCACAAGCCATCTTACGGCGTTTGGCAGAGCGTACTTTGTGCACCACTGTAACTCCTTTCCCTTTTTCCTGTTCCAGTCGCAAACGGTTCACGGGAAGAAAATTTTTAGGTAAGCTTCTGTGTGAGCTCTAATTACTATGATTTTACATTCATGGACTTTTGGCGAGATATGCGTGAGAAACGCTATACATTGTTTGACTTTTCTACGAACGTACGCTCTCGGAATTTTAATGAGTAAACCACATCCTGATGCAGAACACCTCGCTCGCACTATTGGCCACTGGAGTTGGCTGGTATCTCCGATGTTGCTTTCGCGCTTGCTAAATGAAGCTGTAACGAAACGCTCTGCTCTTCTTGGGATTGTATCTATTTCCGTCAGTCTTGTCAAGTATGGACCTCAGACTGACGAGCAATATTCAAGCACGGGTTTTGTAAGCTACGTTCTTTGTGGATGGGTTACACTTCATGAGGACTCTTCCAGTCAATTCCAGCCCGGCGTACCTTATGGACGACAAATTTTATATGGTCGTTTCACTTTAAATCGGTCAGTACCATATTCCTTGATACTTTATGACCGTAACTGCTTACAGCGATTCTTCTGCAATCGTGTGATCTTACAAGAATGGGCCTGTGTGCCTATTTATGAGCAATACGTTACATCTGTTTATGCCGAGAGTCAACTCCCAATCCCTGCTCAAAACCTCTATCCTCTGTAGGTTTTGCCATATTTCGCTATAATTTTATAGAGACGGCGGGGCAGGGGTGTATCGAACACCTTCCGGAAATCAAGATACACGGGAGCAACCTGGGCGCCTGTATTTACTGCTTTATGTGACTTACACAGCCGCATGCCTTAGGCAGATCACAGAAAATATCAACTGGTGCTAATTTGTCATTTAATGCTTGTAAAACTTAGTGACTGTATGGATAAATCCCATTCTCGGTTGAGAAAATCCAAACTGATTTACTAAAGATATCATTGTTACTCAGGTAAAATATTACACTAGATTACATCACCTTCTAAAAAAAAATTTGGAAAATCATGTCAGTAGTGAGATGGGTCGATTGTTATCGGCATCGCTCCTGTCACCTTTATTACAGAAGAATTTAACAACAGAATATTTCAATCTCGCTGGACAAATGCCCTACATATTTCAGAAAAGACAGCATTTTTGCTGTATGAATATTATTTAAATAACTTAGTGGGAATCAAAGAGACACTGTGATGTGATAAAATTTTGATTTCGCACGTCATTTATGAAACTAGAAAGCGCTTCCAAAGATTTGGCTAAGTTGTACACGGACTATCCGGGCAAACTTTTGGATGACTTCCTTATAGTTCAGGATTTTTCAAGACTGCAGTTAAGTATGCTTGGAAAATTCACGGCTCCATAATTTGCACTAATCTTTTATGACGTGAGAATCTAGACGTTCCTGGGCTCCTTTCGTGGTGTTGAACGGTGTTGCACATGCAGGGGATGAATGGGTTGGAGAAAACTTTTAATTTATTCGCGGAGTCTATGGGAACACGATAGTAACTTCACAAAAGGTTTATTGGAATTCAATTTTGGAAGCCCGGTTGCCAAAAGTAATACGAACTTTTTTTTTTTACCAATTCGTTTTCCTTCCACCGACGCTACTCTGCTATGATTAGTACTGCAATTAAGATAGCCGACTTTTACAGAGGTACCGTTACAGTGCACAATTAGTTTACTACGTAAGAAGGAAGTTTATAAAGTACCGTCGACAACGAAGTCGTTAGAGATACAGCTCCAGTTCAGATAGTTATGTGGAACAATTAGGAATTGAAGAAATCATTCTGTCATTCACCCAAAACTACTTAGTGGCTTGGATGGTGATTGTAACTTATCCAGAATATGAGCGCTGCCCACATGCTCCTGGATGTTACTGAAGAGGAAGAATGCAGTAAGTTCGACTAAACATTGCAAGTAATTTTTAGAGGCAGGCCGATTCATATTCAGATGAGAATAAAGAAATGTTCTGCAAGGATCACGACGAGTCTTCTACACTCTACCTACAAGTGATCTGATTGTAATCAGAACTGCGAGCAAAACGAGTTCGTTTTTGCCAATGGTGAAGGTATTAATAATAAATCAAGAGAAAAATCTGCACAAGAAGTTACAACGAAAGTTATTAAGAAGGATTACGTAAAATGATTACTTTTAACTTCGGAAAGACAGAACATACACAGTTTTTTAGAGCTAAAAGTTAAGAATCACTGGTGAGTATAATATACCACCAGGAATGAAGTAACAAAAAGGATACAAAAGTATTTTTTTTTGAATGAATTAGAGTCGGAATGCGGTATTCAGGCACATTCAACTTAGCGCACATACAGCTTAGGGCACATACAACTTACATACAAGCTAATAACAAAGAATGTTAACATTGTGCTATTTTCTTTCGCTCTACAGCGGAGTATGCACTGTTTTCAAACATACTGGCTGATTAAAACTGTATGTTGGAACCGTGATTCGAACACAGAATCTTGTCTTGCACGGGAATTGCTGTTACCGAATGAGCAACTGCTTTTACAATTTTTTTTAAAGGTACGAGTCTTTTCCTTGCAGCCTTGCCTTTCACTTACCATTCTTGCTTTCTCCGGCCTGGCTACTCCGCCATTAATAATACAGAATTATAATGAGACCACACGGTATTGAAGTGCTGACTCAGAGCAAAACAGCGTCATGCGTCTGTTAAAAGAAAAAAACTAAACAAACTCTTTATTGTTGAAATATTCACGGCTTAGAGCGAAAGATCCATTCTCACAACTATCCCTTCTTCTGGGACTGATAGCCGAGGAAGATATGCCGGAGAGCTTACGCGACTTTTGGAAACTAGGTGAGAAAAACTTCAATAAGACTGTAGTCATCTGTTAAATGATGCTTTATTCACGATCGCTTTCACTTCGCTAAAGTAGCATCTGCATGTTTTTCTACATAGAAAGGAAAGCATTTCTTCTGAACACCTAGATTTGCCATTATAAATGGGGCCTCCTGTTTCTGATGTTCACTCTCGGTTCTGACTAGTTATTGGTAAGTTGTCTCAAATACGTTTCATAATTTTACAAGGTTTTTTATTATTTTTTGTCCTTCATGTGCACTCAGTCTGCACGTGTTGGCCCGACGGCTTAATTAACTTCTTGCTTCCCGATTTTTACTCTTGCATGTATTTCTATATTCGTACTAACGGGTCTGGTTAATGGGTTGCATTTCCCACACAGACGCTCTATTGATAGTGTCTTATTTTATGCTTCTTATATTACATTTCAGTCCTGTTTATTACATAAACTACCGTTATTTTTGCCATAGTGCCTTAGCCCCTGCACTATTCGCCCCAGTGCTCTGCCGGTTATTAATCGTTGTCCACTCCCTCCCTTTATGGGGTTGGGTTCTGTTGGGGCGTGTCCGTGTGCTAATCTATGTGACACTACTTTAGATACTATTTATTTGGGTTTATTTTACTGGCTATCCAACATTAATTTTTTTAAATATATAGATTACAAGAATGCTTTCCTTTCTGTGTGAACCCATCTGAAGAGGATGCTTTAAGGCAGCGAAGCCGCTCGCGAATAAGTCATCAATTAACAGGTGTTTTCGGTTTTATCCACGTTGAAACTACCACGAATTCCAATGACTGTAGCTGCCTACATTATAATGATGTAGGTGAGAAGAAGCAGAAGTAAAGTAGTGGGTGTGGGATAGTTCAGCTGATACGAGCATTGCCCGAGAAAGACAAGGTCCCACATTGTAGGCCAAGCCCGACATAATCTGACAGTAGCTTTTCCGGCAGATACTGACCTCCCTCGAAGCAGTACATGGACCTGTTGGGCCGCGTGCAGCCCTCATCCGGGATATCCAGCTTGAGTGGCAGCAGGTCCTTGAGGCCGAACTCGTTGAACACCGGGTTCATGCGTAGCAGACCGCCGTAGCCGGCGCGTAGGTGCCTGTAAGTCATACAGGACCACATCTAAATCTGAACAAGTAAACGAGGTTATTAACTGTAATAACTAATAATATATTTGCCAATTAGAGTCTGTCACGTCATTTAAATGCTTTCAAGTAACACTATAAAGTGATATGAAAAGGAAGGAACACGCCAAATGGGTGGTAGGGACGTCGTCTGGAAGACCTAGATGTGGGAGAGCAAGATTCGCTTGTTAATAAAGTCAGCCCTAGGAAACTGCCAAAGGACTGTTAGATATGCAATGTTGGATTCCATACTAAATTAGAATGAAATAGTATAATTAACTAGGTCATACACTCTGAGGAAAAAAGAAAAGAAAACGGCGCACCACGAATGGAACAGAAATCTGTAGATGTCATGTGACTGTACTGAAACAAACAAATGATTTATCTTAGAGAAAATCACAAACTGACAAGTCAATAACGCGTTAAAACAACTCTGGTCCCTACGCAAGCGGGTATTCGGCTTGCATTGATAGAATTATTGAATGTCCTTCTGGCGGATATCGTACCATATTCTGTTCAATTGGCATGGCGCTCATAATGCTCCTATCCTTCGCAATTGGGGTGAGATTCTGTGACCTTGCTACTGGCTAAGGCAAGGTTTGGCAAGCACGAAGTGAAGCAGTAGAAACTCTCGCCATGTGGGGTGGGCATTATCGTGCTGATATGTGAGCCCAGGAGGCTTCCCTACAAGGGCAAAGAAACGGGGCATAGGATATCGTCGACGGACCACTGTGCTGTAAGAGTTCCGCGAATGACAACCAAAGGGATACTGCTTTGAAAACAAATGTTCCCTCAGATCATGACTCCTGAGTGTCGCTCCATGTGGCTGGCGACAGTCAGGCTGGTATCCAACCGCTGTCCGGGACGTCTCCAGACACGTCTTCGCTGGTGATCTGGACTCATTTCGAGGCGGGACTCATCAGTGAAGGACATTCTACTCCAGTCAATGAGATTCCAGGCCGAAGAGTGTCTGGGGACGCCCCGATTTCCGTCACATTTGGATAACTCCTTCATGGTGCGACGTTTTTCTCCTTGTCTTAGAATGTATTTAGTACCTATGTAATGATCCTAACGCTGGAATATGCCAACGGCCTTGCCAGTCATATCACCGAAGTTAAGGGCTGTCGGGCTGGGCTAACACTTGGATGGGTGAGCATCCATTCTGCGTATCGTTGTTGATAAGTGGAGTGCACTCAGCCCTTGTGAGGCAAACTGAGGAACTACCAGATTGAGAAGGAGCGTAATGTGACACATGGCTGGGAGAGCGGTGTGCTGGCCACATGCCCCTCCAAATACCTATCCAGTGACGCCTGTGGGCTGAGGATGACACGGCAGACGGTCGGTACTGTTGGACCTTAATGGCCTTTTCGGGCGTAGTTTAGTTTTTAACACCGGCATGGAGAACTCTCACCAAAAGTAGTCTGCCAGGATCAAATACAGATCTTCATTTGAAGGAGCAATGTAAATATACCAGGTGATCAAAAAGTCAGTATAAATTTGAAAACTGAATAAATCACGGAATAATGTAGATAGAGAGGTACAAATTGACACACATGCTTGGAATGAACCAAAAAAATACAAACGTACAAATGTGTCCGACAGATGACGCTTCATCTGATCAGAATAGCTATAATTAGCATAACAAAATAAGACAAAGCAAAGATGATGTTCTTTACAGGAAATGCTCAATATGTCCACCATAATTCCTCAACGATAGCTGTAGTCGAGGAATAATGTTGTGAACAGCACTGTGAGGCATTGGCGTCGGGTGTTGTCTTTCAGCATCCCTAGAGATGGCGGTCGATCACGATACACTTGCGACTTCAGGTAACCCCAAAGCCAATAATCGCACGGACTGAGGCCTGGGGACCTGGGAGGCCAAGCATGACGAAAGTGGCGGCTGAGCACACGATCATCACTAAACGGCGCGCGCAAGAGATCTTTCACGCGTCTAGCAATACTTAGTTTTTTTTGTTCTAATAAAACCCCATGTCGTTCCAAGCATGTGTGTCAATTTTTACCTCTCTGTCTACATTACTCCGTGGTTTATTAAATTTTCAAATTTATACTGACTTTTTGACCACCCGGTATGTCTGGGACATGACATTGTATGGTAATTAGTGAGTCATGGACTATCTGAAAACTGAGGTAATGAGATAATATTAACGCTTCACTTCCAATCTGCATTCCATATTTCTCAGACGAAAATTCAAAGGAGGAAAAAATGGTTCTTCATTTTCTTTTGGGAAGAAAAGAAAGAGAAATTGAACGTAAATTTGGCATCAGCTTTGTTGAAATGTTAAATATACAGCTTACTACATATGTAATTCTAGTAAAGCTGAGATTGTCATAATTACTGTGTGGCCCGGTATTACCTTCGTCTTTTAACCTGTTGCTGATTCTCGAAATTTAGTAATTCCACAGTTAACTATGATGGCAATACCTAGTGTTCTGTTACGTCCAAAATCTATGCTACTGAGAGAGGCTACTCACTTACCTGGCAAACTTCTCTGTGACTCCGTACACCGTGTTGCCATCGAGCACGCCAGTTAATGTGTTGAACGGCACCCTGGAGCCTGGAAGCAAGAGTGCAGTAACCACTTAAGTTCCACGTTCTCATGGGACTCTACAGAACCTCAGACTGTCCTTTTTATAATATTATCACGTTAGTTTCAGAGAGTAAGGAATAATCGAGGACTGACAGCATATGTCTGCACGGTATATCTCAAGGATCAGAGACTCAGATAACGGTTGATCAAGAGACATTTAATGTAGTGCACAACAACGTACAAAAGACGCGTTTAAAGAGATCCTTAAACTGAAGATACACCACGATAAATAAGTGACGAAACCAGAAAAAATGGGATTAGGGCGAGCACCGACGAATGTAGGCAGTCAGTAGTTTGCTTTCTTCAGTTGCCGATGGAGCTTTTCGGCTTACCGAGTCTGCAGCCGGGCCTCGCTCCGGGGAAACCCCTGACGAAGTCCTGGCAACGGACGTTGAACAGGCTGTAGAAGTAGTCGTCCTCTGGAATGAGGATGTCCAGGCAGTAGGGGTTGCGGAGGTGCGGCGGCCGGTGGCAGCACTCCTCTGGCTCGTTGCGGTTAATGGGGTCTGCAACAGAAATGATTCACGGTCAAAACCAAAGATTCTCGAACCCGTTTTACAGTGCATCGTTGAATGGCTTACTCTTAAAATTTCGAAATCGTACTTTCCAACAACAGTCAAGCAACCTTATTATTAAAGTAACCGTCTCCAGGCCAAAAGTGGCCCATCGGGACAATCCGATCGCCGTGTCATCCTCAGTTGAGGATGCGGATAGGAGGGGCGTGTGGTCAGCACACCGCTCTCCCGGTCGTTGTGATGGTTTTCTTTGACCGGAGCCGCTACTATTCGTTCGAGTAACTCCTCAATTGGCATCACGAGGCTGAGTGTACCCCGAAAAATGGCAACAGCGCATGGCGGCCTGGATGGTCACCCATCCAAGTGCCGGCCACGCCAGACAGCGCTTAAATTCGGTGATCTCACGGGAACCGGTGTATCCACTGCGGCAAGGCCGTTGCCTAACATTATTAGTGGCAGTCAAATGAAAACGAGACAAATCGGAAAAAAGTAAGTAGAGTGTTTCTTCTTTCAAAAGTAAAACCATAAGTGTGCGACAAAATGACCAATGCCTTCATAGAAAAATGTACGCGGTTGACTATAGAACCATGACTTTACCCAGCAAAACTACGGCCACGAATGTATTTCTTCGTGGCTCCAAAACAATAGAAATCACATTCACGATACCGTCCCGATATCTCCCCATGCCATTTCAACACTTTTGGAGCAGTAAAGAAAGACATTCGTGGCTGTCGACTTACGTCGGAGCGGGAGATGTACACCTGGGTAGAATCATGGTTACACAACCAACGGAACACTTGTCCATTGAAGACATTGACCGTCTTGTCGCATTTTGGGATAAATGTGTTCACAGTTATGGCTATTACTTTTGAAATAATTAGCAGTTTACTTATTTTTTTCACCATCTGTGACGTTTTCGTTTGACTGTCCCTTAAGGACCTATGCCTCCGATACACACCTCATGTGGTTATATTGACAGTATTATTAGAGGAATTTGGGATTACACAGAGACTTACTGATTGTCGTTCCTGGCACTCATCATCCATAGATGAAATAGAGAGATTTTGAAACGACACTGGTCCACGGAGTCCTCCATCACGGCAGTATATAATAGTTGGCAGAATACTGATAAATGTATTTACATCGCTGCTGTGTGACTTGAGAGCAAAAGGCCTGAGGCAGAACTGTCGTAAGAACTGAGATATTGAAACCGACGTTAGGGTAGATGACAGCTTTACTGCGAAACAACCCGCAATCTCGACTCCAGCGTATTGTAGCCAATCTGAATACGAGATTTAATGACAGAGTTTTGATTAACCAAACTGTGACTGAGAAACTTAGCGATGGAGTTAATCCTTCCGTAGTGTGACACATTTTTACCAAAGATGGGTGACTCGGCGCAGAGCGTGGTTGTGGAAGTCTGCATATTTGGCGATTCAGCAAACATTCTACTCCGAAAATCACCTCATCGTCATTGCGGAAATACGTGCCATGCAATGGTTTCTTCGTCCAAGGAAAGAGGAAGAAGTATCATGAAGGATAGTACGGGTCGTGAGGAAGAATAAGTCCTGCGCAGAATGACGTGGAACTGTGGCGTGTAGCAAAACCACCTTCTTAGACAGCTTCCCGCAATGCTTCGTCTTGACAGTCTCCCGTTAACTAGTCGCGAAACACATTGCTTAAAACCGACATGGCGGTCACTTCTGCATTTACAATAAAGCACTTATCTTGACCATAAGTGTCTACTTAATATCTTGTCGAAATTTCTGTAGTACTCTTCTGTGACAGTTTGCCTCTTAGAAGCATAATCTGTTAGCACTAGACCACAATAATTTCTACAAATGAATAAAAAAGGAATACAATTAACATACATTGTCATCTTGGCCGATAATGGTTCGTCTTCACATTTTCCGGCGATGGAAAATCAAAATATTCCCATTCCTTGGTTCCGTCCTTTGTCTCGGATTCATACTGATGCTCTTAGGACTCCTCCATGGCGGTTAGCTCGGTAAAGAAGTCATTTGCATTGGCCTGATACAGTTCCAACATTTCAACTGCTGCTCCGACTCGGCTCGCAATTTGAGTGTGTGCGAAAAGTTACGGAACCCACCGAGCGGCGACGTTGGCCACTGTCCAATTAGTGAAAACTGATCCGTGACCATTTCCACTTTTTCCACAGTAACCTCAATTATAATATGTCGGTCCTTGGTCACCAGGACGTCCACTTCTCTAATGATTCCTGGTTCTAAACAGAAACGTGTTCTGCCACTTCCCTTTTACAATGAGTCTGCGCCTACTCGTCGTTATCGATCTCATCCAAATTGGTGATACAAGCAGGGGCTTGGCCAGAAATGAAAGTGACAGAAGAGGGAGTTCCAGACGGCCAAGGGTGTAGAAAAAACAGCATTTCGGCGGCGTCGGTTGAGGCATGATCTACTTACGTTAGCGTAATTTTTCATTTAGCGGTTGGCGCAATGAATAGAGTACAGAACGGATTCAGTGGATCGTGAGGCAGAATCCCTAGGCGGAAACTTCCTTTATTTTTACTTCACTTACACCGGAAATAAACTGAAAATGAACAAAAGTAACCCACTCGTATACAGCGCAGTATGCTGTAGCCCTCTCTGGAAAATTATGGCGGAGAGTATACGTATGCCTGCAAGAGAGTACTGGCTCTTGCGGACCGTGGATTCAAGAAACGGTGGGTGAGTACGTGGCAAAATATCGTCATTATTTCTTCAAAATCTGGAAACTTACAACACTGCCACATAAAACTTTTTTGTCTGATGTGATGAAGACTTACGTGAAGGAGAACAATTTTTTTTGTTAATCGGATCTGCAACTATACGACGAGAGTTTTCGAGGTGAAGGACGATTTCCATCTTGCAGTTATTAAAGTGATCCAACCATGCGATGTCTGTTGATACGATCAGATAAGGAATTCGGTCAAAAACGTTAAATACTGCTCTTAACGAGAGAGAAAAAGAAATTACATCACGAAAAAACTGCATTAAAATACATTCCATTGTACATCACCAGCACATGATACGCGCTCTGCTGCCAAAACTGTGCAATGAATATAGACTATGTTCGTGTTCTATAGAATCTTTAGAACAAAAATGGAATCGTAAAAATGCGGCGGTCATAATGTGTGCAAAATGAGAAAATTACTGATTACCCTGTTTTTACGATGAATCCTACAAGTAGTCGCACCGCCGCACCAGCCTAGGCTTTTGTTCATTCAGCTGCGCGTTGATTTCTAGCTGATGTCTGCCCAGTCAGTTCAGCAGCTACAAGCCCAGGATAGGATATTAGCGACCCTGGAGCCACTGCGAATTTCTGTCGAGCAGGGGCGGCCGTTTCCCACTACGGAGTGATGTCGCAGTGGTTGCCTGGAGTGTCCTCAGTAGCACTCTGAATTCTATGATGACCTTTGACGATCCATCTGTGAAGTACCTGTTTTGGTAGTCATCTGGTCAGTTGACCTCCTCCCTACCACCTGTTAGGTTTCAGCACCTGCAGTACCTCGAGTGTTGAACAGGAACATCGAACCCAAGACACTATGCTGCTGGCTCATACGCTGAAATTCAGTGCTGGCAGTACCCTATTAACGGTGCTACATGGTGTTGTCAGAAGAAAGTCAGCTTCCCCATCAACAGATTATGGGCAGCAAGCAGCATGCAGTTCACCAGGTGAAGATCATCATCTTGAGTACATAGGCTGTACTGGAGCATCTAGGTCATAGATTCACTACAGTGTTGCAATCATGGAATCGAGAGCTATTACTGCGAATGCCATCAATCCCAATGTTCAACTCAACCTGAGGGCTGGAACGCTCGAGTATTTATAGGGGTAAGCGTGAGGCCATGACGTGAGGCTCAGTTCGTAATGACCACATGTGTTCTAATTCTGCTATATTGACCTAACAGGCTGTTAACTGCCCTGTCCGTTCCTTACTACGTGTTCTGGTGTAAGAGATAGGAGGTTCTTGCACCATGTCTTATGAGCTAACGGATATGACTATTTCGCATCCTTTGGTTTCTGTCTCAGTCTTGTATCTGATAAATGCATACTCTCACTCAGGAAAGGGTATCGTAACGTGTAGAGGGCCTGACCCACTCACACCATACTGGCTCATTTCCTGCTTCCTACTCTGTTTCTGGCATGGCAACGTTGATGAGGTTTAATAATAATTTAAAATTTTCTACCCCTTACTATCCAGTGTCGTAACACTATGTTAAAAAAAATGGCTGATACCTCGCCCAACCTGCACCGAAGTTGCTATTTCCTCTAAGATCTTTGCCATCGGGAGCTTCGACTTCTTTCACTCTCATTTCCGGCGAAGACCTGCAAATACCATACACCTGGACAAAATAGATGAAGTCAAGTACGCGCGGACCCCTTGTTAGTCATTTACGCCGTACACTTCCAGCAGCTCAGCATGAATTTTTGCAGCATTGTTCCTCAACAAATGTCGAAAACTAAGTACTGCACGATACATAACTATATACCCGGCTGCGTCATTTTGTTTTGCTTGCTCTAGCAGTGTGCCACGGTAGTGTGGCGATGGATTTCATTGCGATCTAGGACTGTGGAAATGTGCCGCAAACAAAGAAATTAATTGGTAACGCTATTACGATAGATATTTGAAGTTTGTTTTGCTACGTCATACATTTTCTGCAATTAGGCGGCGCGGGGTAGCCGCGTAGTCAAAGGCGCCTTGCCACGGTTCGCCCCCCCCCCTACCCCGTCGGTGGTTCGAGTCCTCCCTCGGGCATGGGTGTGTGCGTTGTCCTTAGCGCTTAGCGCAAGTTAAAGGTAGATTAAAGAGTATAAGCTTAGGGACCGATGACCTCAGCAGTCTGGTCCCACAGGATCTCACAACAAATTTCCAAAATTCCCAAATATCAAAGATTTTTGTGGCTGAATATTGAACTCTTTTATGACCCAATCACGTCTGTATTAATGAGAAAAAACGGTATTTTTGTCTTAGTGTTGTTGCTGTTGGTATCACAATATCTCAGATTGTGACGAAAACATCTTTGATAACATTTCATCAGTGAATATGAATACTGTCAAGGAGAGGTGAAAACGCCGACCAAGATTATTGTGGGTGACACTACATTATACGTATTATCCATAATCTTTCAATTTCCTGTCGTTCTGCTGAAGCGAACTGTTATTACTTCTCGAGAAACCATTAAATATGTTGTGATATTGTTGTGTTAAATTTATCAGCCAAACTCCAGAAATCTTTGATGAAGTCGACAGTCACTTATCAACAAATGCGCTTTCTTGTCGAAGGTTTAAGGTAAAAATTTTGAATTATTATTCTTGTTGCAGTATACCAGTAACGAAAAACGTAGCCACTCACGTTCGTACTTCACTTCAGTGATACCCACTATTTACAGGTCTACCTGTAAACAATACATGATTAAAACTCCAATTCACTATTACAGTTATTGGAGTAAACCTAAAAATAAATAACGGTGTTTGATCTAGAGTTATTCTTTCTGATCACATATTAATTGCTGTGTTAATAAAATTTACTGCCCCAAGAATAGATGAAACATCTCTTATCTTCTTCTTTGACATTTAAGTCCCTAGATAAAAACTATTAGTGGCTACAATAAACTAATCTGTTTCATGCAATTGATAATGCCTTGCAGGTCTGAAAGTAGTTTTTCTGCGCTTTGTGTATGACTACTGAGTATTAAGTACGAGACACGCTTAACTTTGGAATATTCAAATGTTATTATTTAATTACTGTTTCTTTATTATTTCATTTCAGTATCTAAAATGTCTGTTATATCGGTAGGTATGGGATTACCTGGTAGGTAATATCGGGTAGAAAATTCGACGTCATTTTTGGCCAAACAGAGGAAATTTTAGGTTTCTACCAGCTCAAGCCGAGTCCCATTCAAAGGTTAATTCTCAACAGTCTTGAAGAGTAAATAAAAGGCTGAAAGGGTTTGAAACACAATCGGATGGCTCATTTTTTTAGTGCTGTTCCAACTCAAGTAATTTTCAGTTATAACCTAAAGGCACCCACTTGAAATGCTTGATGACATAAGTGAAAAGGTTTTAAATATTGATCTCGAGTTCAGTTTATGAAATTTTCTTAGGCCAATTTTTCCATGAGTTCAGATACAGTGGGAGTCTTGTTTAACAACAGGCAGAAATAATAATACCGTCGGAAATTCGTTCCGAGAATTCCTTAGCTCAGAGCAGGCGAGAGACACAAGAAACTCTGGAAACGAATTTTAAGTGATTTCATTCCATCCGATAGTTGTTCTGTGGAACGTATAACAGAATTCACAAGAGGGAGGAACTGCATTGATCTCGTATTTCATACGCCTGAGATACTATTATGATCATTGCCTGACTTATGTCTTCTTGTACAGGAATGTCTTTGGTTCAGTGTCGTAGCGATACCATGACCGAGGAGTAAACACTGTCGTAATATACTATCAATAAGATTTCTTCATTTCAATATGCATCAATTATACAATCCAATTACGTTAATGTGATCACCACTTATATTCGACAAAAGCGTGCAGCAACTACTCACAGATGGCAGATGGCAGCACTAGCAGTGAAGGGTACATAAAACGTATCGGAAGACGCAGGAAAACAGTGCAGTCGTTGTCGTAATGCGGAAACGAAGCGACTTAACAGACGTCCAAAAGGGAGTGCACATTAGCTTTCGGGGCAAGGTTGGAAGCCTCTCCGAAAGGGCTAAGTTTCTAAACTGTACGCGTGCAGCTGCTGGTAAAGGATACTGTGCAGGGCAAAATGTCGCTATCTAAAACCGGCGCCGAAGCTTCGGAGATGTATACGGGCGAATAGACGTGCACCTGTTGAGCAACAGACCGCCCAGATGTACCAAGGGGCTACCAACAGTGTCTCTTCAACGAGTGTTGCGTGTGGGCCTACGCAGAAGCGCTTGGTTCATGCACACATGCCGACTGCTGTTCATCGCTGACCAAAGTTGGATTTGGAGGGCAATACCGCAATTGGACGTCCACTGAATGGCGACAGATGGTCTTTACAGATGAGTCACGCTTTATGATCCATCGGCGTGTAGAGCGTGAAGCGTCTGAAATGAAGCAAGAACTGAACGTTATCGTCTGTGGAATGTTTTCGTGCCATTCGTTGGGTGATCTTTTTATTCTGGAAGCAGATTGGATTTAAACAAGTATGCATCTGTCCTTGGAGACGATGTCCACCCCTTTATGCAGTTTGTTTTTCTTCGGCATGACGGCATCTACCAGCATATCAATGCAACGTGCCACAACATCTGACAGTCTACCTGCGAGATCGAAGAGCACCAGGGTGAGTTTACTGTACTCCCTTAGCTATCAAACTCCTCGGATTTAAACCCAATCAAGAGTCTGTGGAACCATCTCGATCGGACTGTTCGTGCCACGGATCCTCAACCAAGAAACCTTACGCAGCTGTCTATTCGACTGGAGTCGGCGTGGCTCCACATTATTTTGAGACCCATACTGATCTCTTTCTGCACGTCCCGCAGTGGTCAACGCTGTATATGGCGGTCATTCGAGCTTTCGACAGGCGATAACATTGATGTGACTGGATAGCGTATTTCTTGTCTGTCTTCGATTAGTTAGCAGCTGGGTCTCTTAGCAGCTAACGTCTTCAATTCTTCATAATCAGACATTCCTACAGTTTTTGTAACTTCTTTTCAAAATAACAGTCGCGATCTGAATCGGGCTAACTTCCCTTCTAATGTTCTATGTAGGACATTTAAAACGAACTGGCTATGTCGTACTATTTTCTCAGTAAACTCGTGTCGTCTTCGCGCTGTTGTTTCCTAAGTGACCTTTTTTTGTCACTTCTTTGCAAGACCCCTTGGTTGGTGGTTTTGTCTATCCATTTTAATAGCCATGAGTAGTACCATACTTCAAATCCTTGAAGAGAGTTCATTTTCTCTTATTGTTCGCGTTCCTTACTTCCTAAACATCTGTATAATCTTGTTTCTTTTATTTTATTTCCTCTGATTTTGACGTTTACTTCTTCTGATTCAGCACAAGCGTACTGTTGTCTCTTTTTAGTTTATTTCGACTTTTTGTTTATACATTTATTCTGATACCTGTACTCAGTTATTGTATGTTCTTTGCAGATGCTGAAAGGGGAGGTGACGCTGCAAACTTGTCTAACACATTTAAGAATTCTAGCTTCTCTTTGTATATTTCTCACCTTTAGGATTGCTGTTTGTTCTTTGTATAATTCTTTATTTATTCTTAGTCTAGTTTAATGATTTTTAAAATTACCATTAGTTTCTTCCGGCTGTCAGTGACAAATGTTTTTCTGAAGTCTACGGAAGTTACGTAAATTTTTCTGTTGACTCTGAAGTTTTCTAAGCTGTAATGCGAAGGCTTCAACTAAACTAGAATCAGTTTTGTTCTTAATGCGTCTTGTTTCAGTCTTGTTAATATCTTCTAAGTGTTAGAATGCTCAAACTCCTGTGACCTTCAAATGTAGCTGCTTTGTTCTTCTTTGGAGTCATTAGCATGATCCGCAACTGCCAAGAATTCAACCGATACGACAGAAGAAAATATTTTGTGAGCTATAATGTCTTGAGAAATAAGAACATCTTTATTGAAAGGAAATAGAAGCAGAGCAAAACCCCATATCCGGAAACAGCATTGTCAGCTACAGCGGTTAAGTACATTAGACAAGCCGTGCGGAGGCCCTGCTGTTAGTACGACGGTGAAAGGAACTCCCACGCCAGCGAGGTAACCTCTTTAGCGCTATTTCGTTCAAATGTCAATGAAAGTGTCGTAGACGTCTATAAAAACTCTCAGCTACCGTTATCTCTTACTGAAATAACGAGCTTTAATGGCATAGAAACTTTACAACAGTAGGGACACATCATAAATAATTGGTATGATCGTGCAAGTTCCGCTCTGTTAACGCTTTTCTGTAATAAAATTCGTAACTACTGTTGCCTCAAAAGTGTTTGTTACGCGCAGCCAAACTATAGTCTCCACTCTTACAAGCGCCAATAAAACGTGAAATTGACGTTTCGTTTTCAGTGTGTGCTTAACCACGTGCTCCTTTGACGGGACCAAGGGAACAAGAAACTCTTGTATTTAGCACGCATACAGTCAGCCACTCCGCTGAATAATGCGCAGCAGCGAGTTCTCCGGCACATTGTCTGAATGTAAATACTGGGAGATATAGAAACAAAGAAAGATGAGGAGAGAGTGAAAGGTTGGAAAGGTGGCGATGAAGGAAGAGAAAGAGAAGGAGAAGAAGAGGGAAAGATGAGGAGGAGAATCAGCAAAAGTACTGCTGTGTTTTCGGGAAATTGCTTAACACATGTGACTGTAAGAATACAGAAGAAGAAAGTTTTATCTGATCAAGAAGCTGCAACCTATGAAGGTTATTTAGTGAAAATACATGTTTCTACCTGTTGCAGATGTATCAGCGTGGTTAAAGGCAGTGATAGTGGCTGTGTAAGTGCTAGCAGGATTATCTGAATGGTACAATCGTCGATGCGGGCGTTCGCGATGCGGGTGTTTTACAAATGCAGTCCAACCGATTCACCCTGTGGTTCATGTGAAAGGAATACATGTACAAAGAGGACAACACCCTCACATCTCTTTCTTACTGTGAGCCCATTTCCTAAGTGAAACATTTTATGAAAAGACAAAAAAAGTTGTAGTGAATTGACAATTTGATGCAATGAACTATTAGTTGAGATGCATGGAAAACACTTTCATTGACAGGAAAGGAGATGGAGTTCGTTTTTTTTTAATTACTCTATTGGCTGGTTGAATGGTAACTTCCATCGTGTCTTTTACAACGCTACACTTTGTATCTCTGTTCCTACTACGTTCAATATCCTCCGTAATTTAACAGTCTACCATACTATCTGCTCAGAAGTATCCGGATACCGATTGACATTAAAATGAGTTGTGACCACCTTTTACATTTTCAATACGATGTCTAACTATCTTTGGAGGGATGATAGCCCATTCTTCCTCGAAAGCTGGTAGTGATTTGGCGCTGGGGGTCAACGTTCTAACCCCAAAGGAGTTTCACGGGATTCATGGTGGGGCTCTGAGAAGGTTAGTCTATTTCAGGGAAGTTACTGTCCACAAACCATTGCTTTTACGACGGGCTACATTGTCATGCTGGCACAAACAATCGTCTCCGATTGTCCTCCGCTACGCAATACACAATCCTGTAAAATATGCTCAGGGCTTTGTGCATTTAACGGTTTCTTAAGCACAATAAGGGAACGACACCCTAATGACGAGAAGCACCATCATCTCCTCCGTACTTTAGTGCTGGGTCTACACATGATGGCAGGTAACATTGAAGAGGCATCAGCCAATCCAAACCCAGTCGGATGCGCCTCCTGTGACATCTAGTGGTAAATTGTGCGTTACATAGCGGTGTTCGGATAGTTTTTGATCAGATAGTGTATTTTGGCGCTATACTTCTCCTTCAAGCGTCTCTCTAACCTGTTCCTTTCTCTGGTAAGCAGCTTCCCTAGGTTTATTTCGCTTCATATTTTTAGAACATTTCTTACTTTCTTTATCCGGCTACTTAATTTTTAACGCTGTACGATGACATGATATTTAAAACGATTTCAGAGTCTTCCTCTCCGGGTTTCCATGTAATGCTGTGGTCCAAACGGCCACTTTCAGGATCTCCTTCTTCATTTTCATATCAGCATCTAATACCAGTAGTGACACTTTATTGAAACAAAATGTATTTTCACCTGTCCTACGTTCGAGTACCAGTCCGGCACACATTTTTAATTTACCTGGAATGTTCGTGCGTAGTGTTGTGTGGGCCGAATTATGGATCGAGATGGAAATAAAAGATCGTCGTGTGACGCCTGTCGGTGGTAGCACTTGGTGTGTTGTTCTCAAGTAGGTACATGACCGTAGCACAGCTCGTGACCTAACCAAATAGGTCTGTTATCACCAATACTGACGTCATGCCCTCAATCTACTGGACACTTCGCAGAGACAATTAAAACCTTGGCTCTGGGACACTATGTGGTTCTCGGCAAGTGTGCTCTCTCTCTCTCTCTCTCTCTCTCTCTCTCTCTTACCATCTTGCAAGTTCAGTGAGATTAATTCCGTCGGGAGCGGAAACATCTGTTTCCTAATGGTGCGAGAAGAAATCTAACCAGTGAAGCGGTAATATGTTCAAACCACTTACCGAGCGGCGTGGCGGTGAGTGTGTAGTCGTGGTCCATGAACTGCCCCCAGGCGATGACCATGACGGTGCCCGCGTGGTCGTGGTAGCCCTCGTCGGGGTGCATCGTCCGGGACACGATCCGGGGCAGCGGCAGCTGGTTGCCCGACACGCTGATGCGGGGCGCCGTCATGCCGTCAGCGTACAGCGGGCCCACCAACCTGTGAAGGCCGCACGTTGCGCAGTTGGCGATGACATTTAGCAGTTGGCAACAGAATGGGAAGTAGATTATTTCCTAGCGCTATACAAATTAGATTTCAAGTGGCAGTCAGTGAAAAAAGAGCTACAAACCGGAACAAGAAAACATGAGGAGCAACACTACGAAATTTGTAAGCAGAAATTTAAACTATTATTTCCGGATGGAAAACAAGAAAGATATATAACTGTATATAGGGTTCTCGGGCGAGACGTAGAATGTCATAGTGAAAATTCCACAATTTTTCACCAGCGCAACTGGCCGACATCTTCAGGTGCGACGAACACACTGCTAAGGCATGACTAGAGCCCCCTATTTATGCCAGTCTTAGGCAGGAAGTGCGCATGCGTGGAGGCGCCAAATTCGATGGCCATTAGTGACGATATCAACTGTGGTTCGATACGCGCAGCGCGCCACGGACGCAGGCTGGTGGGAGCACTGTTATACTATGGAGACATTCTGCTGCGTTTGCATGGAACCTGCGGTAGTAACCGAAGACACACTGACAACTGCGAACCACCTGCTTCCCTTCATGCTTTATGTCTTCCCCGAAGGCGATGTCATCTTTCAGCAGTTTAATTGTCCGTGTCTCGTAAACTGTGCTACAGTAGTTGGAGGAGCATTGTAGAGGACTCACGTCGATATCTCGCAACCAAGTTCGCCTGACGTAAATCCTATGGAACCCATTTCGGTCACTATCGGGTGCCATCACGGCGTACACAATCCAGCGGCCCGTTATTTCCCCGAATTGCATGACCTGTGCGTAGACGTCAGCGCCACAGACCTTCACGAACCTGCCAAGAAACTGTCGGACCCTGATACACAGAATCAGTGATGTTTTTGTTCCAAAAAGACTCATCAGTGTATACTCTAAACTAATACGAATCGATTCAAGCTTTTCTCGGAGATAGATAAGTGGGTAAAATTAAAACGAATTTTTTTTCATTCAGCCGTCTTTATCCGTTGTCGATATACGATAGTTTGGAGTCGAGGTAAACGTAACATGTAAAATTCGTTTTTATATCAACTGAATGCGAGCAAAGTGCTTAAAGTGAATCAAATAAATACAAAAATAAATTCTTATGGTCAAATTAAAAAATCGCTTCCAAAAATCTAGCTTCGTGCAAAAAAAAAACAGGTTTTTGTGAGTTTTTGCACGCGTCATTTCTGTGTGTGAGACTTGTGTAGATCTGTTCAAGTTTTGTAAGAAGGTAGACAAATTCATGTAATTAATGGCTATCCTGTTGTTTTGTGAACGTTTTATCCGCTGCCACTATAAAAGCAATACGGTTCGATACTGAATAAAAGAACTTATACGTAATCAGTCATCTCCCGAATCAACAAAAATCTAAATTGCTTTCCAAGCTGTGGCGGTTTAATGCCAAAATTATGGTAGAGTAAAAATTTCTAACAAGAATGAGAAATTGCTCCTATCATAGCACAAGAAAGGCGAGTATGTCCTGAGCAGTGTAGGCATATAAAAGAAGGGAGCAAGTTTTCGACTTACCTGGCAGCTTTAACGACATTTAAATCAAAACATCTACATGGATACTCTACGCATCACATTAATCACGTTGTATTAACGATGAGGTACTTACGCCTCTGGATAAGGATGATGCCATACATCAGATTAGAAAGTTAATGGATTTTTATAAACTGTGGGTGCTAACAGTTAATATGGATAAAACAGAATATTTTGTTGTTGGAAGATGATGAGGTGAGGATTTAGATTTAGATTTAGGCCGGGTAATAAATGTGGAAGTGTTGAAATTTCTAGGTTCACTAATCGCTAAGACTGGCCGGTGTGAAGTGGACGTATTCCACAGGATAAGTCAAGCGATGGAAGCTGTTAGATCACTAAATGTTATCTTTTGGAGTCGGCACACATGCAGACGAAAAAAAAAGGTGGCAGTGCAATGTGCTGTGGTTGAAAGCATTCTGACATGTCGGATATGGGCCATAGTCGTGGTCAGTAAACGAGAGACAGAGGGGGGCGGGAGGGGGGAGGGGGGAATTCAGGCTATCGGAATGGATGAGGAGAAAGATACTGACCCGCTTTGATTGACTAAGGAATGAATACGTAAGAACGACAAAGAAGAAGATTTAATTGCTTGATAGTAGTCACCGTATTAAGAAAAACCTAGTCAGTGACAAGCTGCTGCTAGCTATGCAAATGAAGTATCAGATGATATCCGATCGCAGCATGAACTGATACGTCTATACTTTCTCTTGATCTATACAAGGTGTCCCAGAAGGTATGGTCAATATGCGGGGATATGACAGGAATGATCATCTGAAGCATAAAACTTCATATGGACAAACTTTCTATTCCGGATGGTTCCCGAAATAGAATACATTTACTGCACATTGTTATCCGACGGATGGAAGAATGACGATAGCCGTACTGTTTCTTGAACTGGTCTCGATCAGGAAGAAGCAGCCTAGGGAGCCTGAGGGCAACGTGTAAATGAACTATAGCGAAGGTTTCGAAAGGAGTAGTCTATCGGAAGAAGAGTGATAGGATAGAAGTTTATGGCATGTGAAAACAGGCAACTGCTGATAAAGGCAATATCTACTAAGGTAAAAGTAGTGTGTAACTGGAATAAGTGCAAATATTTTCATATGTGTAACGTTAATATGTGATCATACCAGAGTGTCGGTTGTTTTTTCTCTACGTCAAGAGGTCTTTCCACAAATACGTCATAAACTATACGATCTGACATTTTCTGCACGGCCGTGACTGAACCACTAAGTGGACTAGGCTTGTCAGTATAGACTAACCGTTTTGCGTCCACCATTTGTATTTCAACACCTGACCTGCTGCCCAGGGGAAAATTAGCGTTAATGGCTTGCTCTTGTCACATATACTGTAGGTACTAACCGACCTAAAAACATATCACTTGTAATAGCTATAATTACTAGTCCCCCAATAACGTAAATACTGATTTAATATTGTTCAGTACATCCTCCTCAGTCTCTGTTACCAATAAAAATATCTACACTTATACTCACAGACTGTTCGCTCACTCATCAAAACCTATAGTTGACCTAAAACCATAAAGTTTGCAAAAAGCAAGGTTTCACAATACAAATAAAAGAAAAATCTGAAAACTTTAAAAATTGATTATATCACCCAAAGAAATTTCTTTTTGTCATTCTCGGATGGCTTGTAATTCTTGGGACCGATATTTTTCCGGTATCGATAACTGGCAAAAATCGTAGAGGTTGTCGGTTCCTGTTATGGATGAACTGTCTACATACATAATTAAGTTTATACGGAGCCCTCAATGTGCGATCCCTACTCTCACATATCCGGATTTTTATGGTCGTCAATACTTGTCCACACAGAGCTCGTAGCAACCACCAGCGCTTCACTGGAAAGTAAACAGCCAGCCTGATCGCGAGGAATTAATGTCATTGATTTTGTCTAGGTTTATTGAAAAGACTGTTACTGCGGCGTTTGCGTCTTCATATATTGCGACATGTTGAGCTCTCTGTGATCCTGTCCTTGAGTGCGGCATGGTAATTTCTCGCGGATACGCGGTGCGCCACGTTGCGGGCGTGGAACAATAGTTATCGGTCTCGACTCAGTTTAGAAGTAGCTGCATGTGATGGTGCGTTTGATTTAGAATATGTGTTGGGTTATTTCAGTAGCACATTTTACGCACATACTGAATCTCGTACATTCTGCAACAGATGCAACGTACAACTGCAACAGCTGCAGCAAGGTGTCGCTAATGAAGATCTGCGTGCATTCGCAGTAATGTACCGAGATGTAAGACATATTATAGCACAGATTAGTTTCCTAGGGAAGCCTTTTACCGATTTATTCTGACACGGAGAACACAGCAGTATGATTAGCCATTTACGTGAGTAAACCATTTCTCCGTCATAGAACAAAACATCAAAAAATAATTAATTAATTAAAAAATAAGTGACGTGTATCATGGCTTTCTTCAATAACCGTTTGAGAGTGCTGCTGCCTCAGCATATAAATTAGTTAAAATACAAAAACGCCGACGTCTAAGGCATGTTCACAGCGCCTTTCTCAGGGCATGGATTCTTATTGCTATGGGTGGATACTTCAAAATATATAGTACCATCAACGTCAATATTATAAATTTATTTTGGGCCATCAATGATACGACTGGTCAGCCATGAATTCCTCTTCTATCCAATCGCTTGATCTCAGAGTAGCACTTGCACGCACCGTCCTCAATTATTTGTTGATTATATTCCAGTCTCTGTCTTCTCCAATTTTCACCCTCTACAGCTAGCTCCACTACCATGACTGTTACTCGTTGATGTCTTACAAGATATCCCATCATACTGTCGCTTCTTCTTACCAATGTTTCCAACAAGTACGTCTTATCCCCGTTTCCATTTCATTTCAGATCTGTAGAATCTATCAAATTCTCAACGTTATTCTGAAGCACTATGAATTAAACGTTTCGATTCTCTTTTTTGTGCGTTTTCCCACAGTCCACATGATTAACTTTCATATAATGCTGTACTCCAAACATAAATTTTCATAATCTCTTCTCCAAATTAATGCCCATGTTTGATACTTTGGGCCAGGAATATGACGTTTGCTTGTACTAGTCTGCTTTTTTAAGTACACCTTGCTTTGCACTTGTTATTTTGCTTCCGAGGCAGCACAGTTTATGGATGAACAAAAGTAGTATTTCACGCTCGCTATCAAGTCCATACGCTTCCGTCACTTGTCTTCTGTTCTTTCCCCCACTACAGCGTTCCAATCGCGTACGATTATTACATTTTCATATCCTTTTACAGACTGAATTACACGTTCGGTATCCTCATATACCTTTGCAAGATTACTACTCCTTTGTTTAGATGTTAACCATCTGGGATTTGGTTTAAACTCTGAAGTCTAAGGGTACTACCTTTGTTTAATTCTGACGTCGCCTTAAGGGGGAATTAATCCCTGAAGTCTGTCTAGTCTTGAGTAGTTACACTATCTGTGTATAGACTTGGTCTGTGGTATTTGCCCTAGAGTAACGAATGGAAGGCGCAAGTAATTTACGTAATTTTGGCCTCACTCTTGTCCACCGCGTGTGCAATGTTTACCATTCAAGACGATTGACATTCATCAAAATCTTGATAATTTACTGCGCAACAGGTAAGTCAGTATGATAAGGTTCGACCGCAGGGAGACGCAGTGCACATCCCGTCAACACCCATTACCCTTGAAAACCTATTTAATGTTATTTTTAATCTAATAGGACTTTATTTCTATATCTTACGGGGAAACGACTATAGGATATGGGAGTGTATGGCAAGGGAATGCTACTCTGATTAAAACTGGTGATTTATTTTAATGATCAACAACTCACATAAAACACATGAACTGATATGAAACCAGTGACAAAATTTTACACTCGTTTACTTACATGACAACCATGCTCAAATAAAATTTCTGGGGGAAACCATTGTCATGACTTCAGAGGTAAGGACATGAAAACTGGGCCACAGCACAAAGAGGTGAATAACCCTGCAATGACATTAGAATAATGACACGAGCCATAGTGACTAGAAGAGACAACCCATTTTCCATCACCACTGAGCCACACACGCTGAACTACAGAGTAACTGACGTCGATGTCAGACCCTTCTAACCAAAATTAATAAAATCTGTAATTAAGATTATATTTGAAAAATGTTGTAAAAATTTGGGTTCCTTCTGCGTAGAATCGTTTGTACCATTCAGTGGCGAAGTCCGTGGTCACAATATTTTCACTTTTTCTACACATCGTGGTTTAGTTGCACAAAGGTTCCTGTGACAAACGCAGAGTAACAACTTCAAATATTGCGATAAAATTCACGTAAATACACACGAAGGCTAAGCACTAGGAAACTTAACTTTACTTCTAGACAAGGCCCATCAGACAATGGTCACAAACTGAAGAAAACATTACTTTTGAATAAATTAGGAAAAAATTTCAATCAAAGAAACACTTGTGTTTGTGTAAGATGGTCGGTATTGATATGAACAAAGGAAGAACTCAGGTTGTAACACCTATTTTCGACCTATTTTGTATCTGTATCGACATTTTTATGTCTATTTGTAGTATTGTTTATGTAGAATATTGTATCTGTCATGGAAATTCTTTGACTATGTACACATATTTAAGTTATATGAATTTCTTGAACGACGATGTTTAGTCTGTGCTTGTGGATCCAAATGCTGGAATGATTGTTATATAATATACTGTAAATGACTTGGTCCAGAGTTAGGGAACGTAGGGTTGAATGTAAAAGATGTGGGGAAGGCCCACGGCTACGCAAGTAGCGCGATGGAGTGGAAAAGGTGTGGCTGGCGAGCAAGTGGCAACTCGTTCTTTGTGACGGGTGAGGAGTCTGGTTTGAACAGTGCTGTGGTTAACATCTCGCTAGCAGTAGCGTATCATTGTCGCTCATATTCTTGGAGTTTTGAGGCCAGAGGAGCTTAAGAGCAGTATTTATGGGCCTCGAATGCTGCGTTTGGTGGTACTATTATCATGGTATGGTTTTTGGCCCTGCAAAAATATAATTCCAACGCCAAGAAGATCTGTAACAGAGCGAGGCCAACAGTACTGCCATGACTGCATCGCCGCCATGTTAACAGCCACTGAAAATTACTCTACCAGTGCCACCAGCCTTCCATAAATTGTTTATATTTGGCACTCTATAAATGGACCAGGTATTTGTGAAATTTGGTTGATTTTGATAATAATCGTGGTTTGCTAAGAACTCTATCTTACACCCGCAATTGTCCCAAATCACAAACCTGGCAGGAATGCTATCTTAGTGAATTTAATTCTGAGTGTCCTAATTTATTAGGGAAAGAGTTATTCGGCAGCTGTAAAAATAGTTGTGGTTTCTTTCTAATGTGTGGAGTTATGGTGTTTAATGTTCAGTTTTATAGATTGAAGAATACTCCACTTCCAGTGCTTTTTTAAATCAATCTGCAGTTATTTACTTAAATAATTTGCCTTACTTGAAAATCTGTCTGAAAATAGTAATGTTGTTACTTAAAACAACAATAATATTGATCTGAGATGAAAAAGATCATTAATTGTTGCACTTATGCTCTTTGACCAGAATTACAAAGTTTTATTAGTGTTCATTTCATGAGAAAGCGTTTGAACTTGATTTTAATGTTGTGTTGGCATTTGTACAGGCAATTATATTTTGAGTAGGTTAAAAGACTGCTTATCAAACCACATTTGTTATTTAAAGAGCTATAATTTGTTGTGCTTTACTTAATTAATAATTATTGATGAGAATACTTAACATTTCACATACATACTTATGTAGTTTTGTTAATGAGTGTTGTTCTTCAAACCATGAAAGTTTAACGGTCCTCATGTGCTACGCTGGTTAGTAAATGAAGCAAAGCAAAGGCTCCTTTAGAGACAGTATAGTAAGATTTGCTTTCTGTTTAATCGCTTCAAACTGAGCTTAAGAAAGAAATATTTACTTTGTTAGCTATTCTATTGCTAGTTCGTTAATGCACCTGCATAGAGACCCTGTACTAAGCAATGATGTTAGAGAGTGTGATCATTAATAGACCACCTGATTTAAGTAAGAATCATTTCGTGCTTTTCCATGTTTAGTACTGATGTTAGTTTCATGTGTGTTGATGACTGGTTCTACAAACTGCTAGGTACGTATTGTTGAGAGGTATATGGTACTATATGCTGTCTCATTGATCGTTTGTTTGTCTGACTTCCCAGTTAATAGTACATTTATCTGCATGGTTAGGTGACTGTGTTGTAATGTGAACAGATATAAAGGAAGAGATCAGTGTGTGTGTGTGTGTGTGTGTGTGTGTGTGTGTGTGTGTGTGTGTGTGTGTCAAGGAAGGTTAGGTTAGCCTTAGCACTGCCTTCTGCTTTATTATATTGGTTGACATAAGAATGCATAATTAGGCTAGCGACCGAAATTAATACGTAATATTACAACTTGTTTTTGTGCTGGGAGAACGTCTGTTACTGGCCCATCTGTTTACTGTTGGTGACACTCTGCTGGAGTCTGATTGTTCTGTTCCCATTAGGTTTTCTCACAGTCACAATTTTCTCAAAAATTCCTCGCAGAGGTTTAACATTAGCGTCGATTGCCGTTTAAGGTGGTCGGTGTTATCGTTACAAGGTTCAAACACCACTTGTTGAAATAAATGGGTAAATCCATGATAACAAATATTCCTGAGCATTTAGAGAAACTAATGAAGCTGTTTCGTACAAAAGACAACTATCTGCCCTCAGTAAACAAAACAGAGATCGTACCAAAGCATGTTCCATTGAAATCTGCAGTTGGTACGCGATTAGATGCCACATAAACCGTATTTAAAATAAATCAGCATCTCCCACGATCTGTCCACTGATAGCTCGAGCAACAGAAAAAATGAATTAGTTCATCAGTAAAACTGTTACGTCACGCACCTGTGAAGTAGTGCCGATTATTTACGATCACCGCCAATCGTTTCAGAAGACAGTCATTAATAATATTCAATACTCTGAAGTGAGCCTTATTAATAATGTTCTGTCCACTCTTGGAAAAGAGCTGCCTAGTATGTTATCGACTTATCGCACATGTTTCTAAGTATAACACTGTAATGGATTCAAGCTTATGATTAGATATTGCACAATATCTTTCATGCTTAATGTCCGAAAGAACAGACACCATGCGAAATCCGCAAGTGGGATAAAAGTTATGTAAATTGAATAGGGAGGGGGAAGAAACGGAAGGAAAGGAAAGGGACTGGTGATGTCAGCTGCACCAGGACTTCGTGCGGCATCAGCAGCGACAAGTCAAGAACGTGTGCCGCACCGAGATTCGAATCGCGGATCTCCTGGTTACTAGGCAGCTGCGTTACCCATTGCGCCACCCGCACACAGTGTATATTACAATTGCGCGGACTGTCTCGGCACGCCTCTCAGCCGACCTACACTCTCTCCTAGCGCCATCGGACATCTCCGAAAGAATAGAACCCACGCATTCATATGACTGATTCGCCTCGATGGGCAATAGATCCATCTCATTCAGTGGGCATGCACAATTACGTCCGACCTCCTGCTGGAGTGTCCAAGTAGCCAGCGTGGAGGTCAAGGATAAAGACATATTTTTCCTCGTCGCCGCTGATGCCGCACGAATTCGTGAGGCATTTGATATCAAGAGTCCATTTCCTTCCCTTTCTACCCAATCCTCCTTCAGTTTTCATAATATGTTCCACGAGTACCCTTTGCTGGATTAGTACAGTATGTTCAGACTTACCTGCTGAAAGGAGTCATGATGGCACCCCAGGTTGGATGCTGCAAGTTGGTACAGAGACCGTCGAAGCGGCGGTACTTGCCGGGTCTGCACTCCACGTTGGACAGGAATGGTGGACACACCTCGCGGATCAGCGTCTTGGATGTGTCGATCAGTGGCAGACCCTTCTCGATCTCTTCGTAGGTCAGACCATATCTGCACAAAAATTCGTACATGTAGCTTCAGTCACTTATTTGATGAAGTTAGTTAACTATCTGTTCATGTAATATAAAGTACAGCACTGATCACTAAAAAAATCTCTTAATGTTTTTATACACTGACAAGCACCTGGATTAGAGATAATTGTTGTGTTGGAGAGACGTAGCTCATGTCTCTCAGGGAATAACAGTCGAACATGTCACGTGACTGAGATGCTGTCAGATCTTGTCAAGGCTATTGTTTTGACAATAGAACCCAGTACGGGCAAGAAGCGAGATATAGCAGAGTAGACCGGTGCCACATCGTGAGTAGGTGGAGGGAAGGAGGCCCAGTTCCCTCGGCAAGAGGCACGGAGATTTTCTCGCGACACAGTTTCAAGGAGTGCTCTTCCAGGCAAACACAGTCAGTAGCCACCAACTTCTTGTAATGCCTCTACAGATTCATCAAAATGTGAAGTTTTCGCTTTTGGCTGTACTTTTATTGTGGTATTGCAATTTTAGCCTGTACGCCATTATCAAACATTTACAAAGATACAAAAATGTTGTATACACTACTGGCCACTATATTGCTACACTACGAAGATGACGTGCTACAGACGCGAAATTTAACCGACAGGAAGAAGATGCTGTGATATGCAAATGATTAGCTTTTCAGAGCATTAACACAAATGTTGACGCCAGTGGCGATACCTACAACGTGCTGACATAAGGAAAGTTTCCAAAACCGATTTCTCATACACAAACAGCAGTTGACCGGCGTTGCCTGGTGAAACGTTGTTGTGATGCCTCGTGTAAGGAGGAGAAATGCGTACCATCACGACTTTGATAAAGGTCGGATTCTAGCCTATCGCAACTGCGGTTTATCGTATCGCGACATTGTTGCTCGCCTTGGTCGAGATCCAATGACTGTTGGCAGAATATGGAATCGGTGGGTTGAGGAGGGTGATACGGAACGCCGTGCTGGATCCCAACGGCCTCGTATCACTAGCAGTCGAGATGACAGGCAGCTTATCCGCATGGCTGTAACGGATGGTGCAGCCACTTCTCGATCCCTGAGTCAACAGATGGGGACGTTTGAAAGACAACAACCATCTGCACGAACAGTTCGACGACGTTTGCAGCAGCATGTACTATCAGCTCGGAGACCATGGCTGCGGTTACCCTTGACTCAGCATCACAGACAGGAGCGTCGGCGATGGTGTGCTCAACGACGAATCTGGGTGCGTGAATGGCAAAAAGTCATTTTTTCGGATGAATCCAGGTTCTCAAAATGTCCACGGGTGTACTGCCGGTCTATAGTGTCCAACGGGCACAATATTTCGGCGATCAAACATGTCGCCATCATCAGGTGAACTGACGGACTGAGCTCCTGTGAACGTGCCGGCACGGAGATCCGTACGCTTTGGCTGCTCAGGGGGACGTTCACAGGAGCTCAGTCCGTCAGTTCACCTGATGATGGCGACATGTTTGATCGCCGAAATATTGTGCCCGTTGGACACTATAGACCGGCAGTACACCCGTGGATATTTTGATTATCAAATACGCCGGGAGAAACTCAAGAATCACAATCCAGGTTCTGTTTACAGCATCATGATGGTGGCATCGTGTTTGGCGCCATCGCGGTGAACGCACCCGGCGTGATGGTATGGGGTGCCATTGTTTACACGTCTCGGTCACCTCTTGCTCGCACTGACTGCGCTTTGAACAGTGGACGTTACATTTCAGATGTGTTACGATCCGTGACTCTACCCTTCATACGATCCCTGCGAAACCTTACATTTCAGCAGGATAATGCACAACCGCTTGTTGCAGGTCCTGTACGGGCCTTTCTGGATACAGAAAATGTTCGACTGCTGCCCTGACCAGCACGTTCTCCAGGTCTGTCACCAATTGAAAACGTCTGGTTAATGGTGGCCGAGCAACTGGCTCGTCACAATACGCCAGTCACTACGCTTGATGAACTGTGGTATCGTGTTGAAGCTGCATGGGCAGCTGGACCTGTACACGCCATCCAAGCTCTGTTTGGCTCAATGTCCAGGCGAATCAAGGCCATTATTACGGCCAGAGGTGGTTGTTCTGGGTACTGATTTCTCATCTATGCACTCAAATTTCGTGAAAATGTGATCACATATTTGTCCAATGAATACCCGTTTATCATCTGCATATCTTCTTGGTATAGCAATTTTAATGGCCAGTAGTGTATGAAGGTAGTATCTGTTCCCAAAAGAACAGATACCACTGATGACGGTGCAACTTCTCTAGAATGAAATGATAATTAAATCGACACCCGAGTTGCAAACAGGCGTTGATATACATAATTGGGGACATGCTGAAAATGTGTGCCCCGACCGGGATTCGAAACCGGGAGATCCTGCTTACAGTAGTGATGTTGGGAATGCGGGTCTCACGGGGAGCGTGCAAGGGACAAGTCCCTGCAGGCGCACTATCCTCTGTACCCTCGGTGGCTCAGATGGATAGAGCGTCTTCCATGTAAGCAGAAGATCCCGGGCTCGAGTCCCGGTTGGGGCACACATTTACAACATGTCCCCAATTATGTATATCAATGCTAGGATGTCGATTTAATTATCATTTCATACAAAAATATTTCGCTTTTAGCTGTTTCTTAAGAGCAATAATGGGACCACAACCTAACCAAGAAAAACATACGCGTACCGTAACACCATTTCCCCTGCACTTCACAGTTGATAGTACACGTGAAGACAGGAAACTCTCTGCAGGCATTTGCCAAACCCAAATTTCCGCAGGATTAAAAAAAAAATGGTTCAAATGGCTCTGAGTACTATGGGACTTAACATCTATGGTCATCAGTCCCCTAGAACTTAGAACTACTTAAACCTGACTAACCTAAGACATCACACAACACCCAGCCATCACGAGGCAGAGAAAATCCCTGACCCCGCCGGGAATCGAACGCGGGAACCCGGGCGTGAGAAGCGAGAACGCTACCGCACGACCACGAGACGAGAGCCACAGGATTTCCAGAGGATATTGCATGATTCGTCGTTCCAACTCTGTAGTTTCCAGTCATACACTGTCCCAACAGCGACGCATTTTACACCAAGTGTCGCTTAGAACTGGCTACAGAAATGTGTGCCTTATGAGGAGCTGCTTGACCTTTGGACGCCGTAATTTTTCACTCCTTTCGCACAGTCGTTGTTCTAGCTGGACTGCCGATAGCAATTTGTAACTCTCGACTGTTCCCTTCAGCTAATCTCGTACGATTTTTTAACAGTTACCCGCTGCAGTGCTCGATAATACCAGCCCGCCAGCACCTGAGGTCAGCCTGGTCTTGGTTTATCTGCGGTTATTCCTTCGCGTTTCCACTTCACATTTACATCACCTACATTCGACTTGGGCTTCTTGAAATGTCCGTGACGGATTTGTCAGGTGACATCCGAGGATTAGTCCGCGTTCTAAGTCACGAAGTTATCCTGATCGATCCATTCTGCTATACTCTTTTCAACTGACAACCCCTCGACTCGTTTTTACACTACATGTTTTTGACGTTCTTTTTTGTCGTTGCATTATGTCTTTGTTGATGTTTGGCAACGGCACATTGGCAGAAATTGCAGAAGGACAGTAAAGACAGTTACACGAAATGCATTCGCAGTTGCGAATATGGACAACCATAAGCGGAGTAATGGAATGGCGACGATGGAAATTAGTGCCGGACTGGAACTCGAAACCGGATTTCTCGCTTATCGCAAGCGGTCGCCTTGACAACAGGCTATCCGAGCATGACTCTAGCGGCCATACCCAAAGTTCAATATCTCGCCAACAACGTGTCCACAATCTGCTCTCATACAATCATCATGTGTGTTCCCTCATACGGTAGTGCAGGTTGTAGACACGTGGTTGACGATATATAGAATTATGGGTCTGGCTGTGAGTCATGATCGGATACCCCTATGGCAAGGCGATAAGCGGGAAGTAAGGCTACGAGTCCCTGACCGGCACAAATTTTCATCGTCGTCATTCCATTATAGAGCCGGTGGTTGTGCATATTCGCAACTGAGAATATATTTCATGTATTTCATAACGACTGTAGTTGCCGCACTGCCTTTTCCTTCGGACATGCATGCGTATACGAAGGAACGTAGCATCATGTTTCTGAACAACACACGCACTGCAGTATCGTAAAGACAGCTACAGTGAAAGCGGGAAGTGATGTTTGAAGACTCAGCAGCCTTGGCATCAAAAGGTATATGACACGGGTCACGCTTGAGTCACAGGAGGAGGTGTCCTGGTCCTATGAAATGCAGTACAGTTTGGTACTCGCTGAGGGCATGGCATGACTACGTCGAAGAGACAGTTCATTTTCCTTGAATACTGGGCATCATCCAGACTGGTGGCGCAGATATTATAAAACGTAATAAGCCTCCTGATATGTTCTCAAGCGTCCTTCATTTAAAAACGACAAAGAATAATCTAATGTATCATATCCATGCATTTGTACCGCCATCAAGGCAATACACCACACCATCTCTCCGCAAATATGTCACAATGTTCCGAAGATCATTTCACGTACGTGTGGACAAAAGACTATTCGATCGCATCCTTTTGAGCATATCTGGGTGGACGCTATCGAAAGAAGAGTGAGCATGTTGGACCCCGTTCGAATCGATATCCGTGGGTGGTTGGTGAAGTGTGAGAGGTCACACGTCACAACGGAAAAAATGGATGTCTCGTGTTGCCGCCATCGTCAAGGTGAAATGGGGTGCTACACCCTACTTTCTGGTGTATCTGATTCAATTATATGGTGATCAATAATTTTGTTTGTCTTAGGCTACGATATAACCTATTTATATGCACAGAGTTTAGCTAGAAAACAGCCATTTAGTGAGTGTACAGTGCTCTCTGTTAAGTATTTTTAAAGTATTGTTTTATTCCTTTATTAAAGACGTTTCCTGTGTCGTTAAAATGGATGTTGGTTCAATCAATAACCAAACATAGAGTCTATTTGGTCTCCCATTCGCAGTTCACACTATTTCTTGTTAAATGGGTAAGGTTATCTTACATGGATAATTGTACGAAGAGTGTAATTACTGCTCCCTATTCTGCCATCTACTAAGAGTTGTGTATGTGACTGGGGTGTGTTACACGCTTTATAGCCATAGTAATTTTTAAACATTCGGTCACTTTAGCCCACTTCATGTTTAACTGAGTGTCGTACGTTGTTCGCTTCAGTTACACAAACTAAGCCATACATCCTGAGTAGTTATAGTGTGTTGTTATTGTAATTATGCAGTACTTTTGCAACCTGGCATGTTGCTTCACAGTTGAGCATGTTGTTCACAGTGATTCCACAAGAAAATTACTTAAAATTTGAAGTGGAGTTTATTTCATCATCGCCATTCTCAACCGGAACTGTAGCTTCATACGTAATTTTGATACATTCTTCAGGATTACTCTCATCAGATACGTTAAGTTTACAATGAAGGTATTATTAAACATTACATAGGTCTACTTACAAGCATTGAACTTTATCATGCTGAAAAATTAGAATGAGCGATCTGTTTTACATAGCAAAAATTTTGTAAAGCCCAGGTTGCATAAAGATTTCTTTATTTTCAAACAACCAGTTTCGACAGACTTTGCTGTCATCTTCAGGCCTTCAAAAATTTGTGTTATAAAATGTGTTCATTTTGAGTTAGATCTGACGCCAAGTTGTTATGTAGATAAAATATAGCACATTGTATGAAGATATGTCATAAATAGAATCTAAAAATGAAAAAGCACCTTGTGCACATGATCATGTCCATATATGTAGCGCTCACAGATGATTATTACCTCATAAAAACACAGCACACAATAAAAAGCACAGTATTGGTACTGTGTTTATGACGTAACAGTCATCTTTGAGCGCTACTTATATGGACATGGCCATGTGCACAAGGTGTTTTTAGGTAAATATTTTGTTTCTGACAAAGCTTTATATACTGTGGTACATTTTATCTACGTGACCAGTTGGCAAATTGGCGTGAGATAGAACTCAAAATAAGCACATTTCATAACACAATTTTTTGAAGACCTGAAGAAAACATCAAAGCCTGTCGGAATCGATTGTTTGCAAATAAAGAAATATTTATGCGATCTTGGCTTTAGAATGTTTTTACTTACAAATACTTAGCAGTGACGAGGTCCGATAACAGTTACGGTAGAGAAGGAAAAAAATTACGCTGCAGCAGTTAAGAGCATAATTTGTAGGTGAACAAACAAATTTACTGAACTTACCATAAGAAAAAATGAAAGCGAATACTAAAATGACACACGTTTTCCTAGAAAAACGTATATATGGTAAGATTAACGACGAAAAATTGAGACGGATAAAGACTATCTTCATTGGCCTTAAATCCCACCGCAATAGGAGTACGCTCAAAAATTAAGTAACAATTAGCCCTTTATAGATGAAGTAAAATTATACAGGTATGACAAGAAACGGACATAACATACGGATAACAGATACTGACACCGATAACGAAAGTTGTCTTTTTTCTTGGAACCATCAGTTATAGTGAACTAGTGCCGTAGAGAAAGAAGACTTGCAAAATAAAGGCGCATTCAAACACTTTGCATTGTTTACGTGATGAGAGTAACATTGCCAGTACAGAAGATAAACACATCTTCAGATCAAATCAATACTTTTTTAAGTCCATGTAGCTTTCTTTGGAAATGCGACGAACGTTTCTTTTTACTAAAAAGTCAGGTGGAAAAGAGGAAGCTGTTAGAACAAGACCGTAGTGGTTTGATAGATTCTAGGGATATATTAGTATCATAACTGCTGAACTAACAAGACCTGAACCGAGATGTACGAACATAAAATTTTTCTTATTTTAGAGCTGCGTCATATCGTAAAATAGTTATCACGGATTGGATAAAACTGAAATTTCTTTATTAGTAGAGCCAGAGTAAGCCACTGCAACTGTGACCGAAACGTGTGTTTTGTCAACCAAGTAGCTTAGCTCTACACCCAGAAAACGTCTATGTTAACTTACGCGGCACGTAACAGATATTTATGAACTTGTCTGTCTTTTTTAGTCTCTCGCCATTCACAACAAAGGTGGACTGAAATCTTTATTACTTCAGCCACATCACGCTTAAAAAAGGGAAATAGCATAAATTTTCGTAAATTTATTGCATAACTATTTAATTTCTAATTATTTAAACGATAAATAAGACTTACAATGCTAAATATTTGGCGATTTAATTTAGATTATTACCGATCGCATCATGAGAGTGGTGAAATCGATGAAGTCGCTTGTGGATGAAATACTGTTTCAACTAAAGGACTAGGTCCAGTGGTGGGGCGCTCGGAAGGGAGAAGGTGAGTCTGGGTGGAGAATAGATTTGGTGGTATGGATTAAGGCGGTAGAAAAGGGTGAGTTTGGGTAGATTAAACTACGCTGTCCAGCGGGTTTAAATCGAAATGGACCAATTCATGAGGGAGGGTAGATGGGTCCCAAAATGGATCAGTCGGCAAGGATGACTTATTGTAGGGTGAGTGGTCTTTCTTGAAGACAGTGGCGACAAATACGACAATTCATTTGGTTACTGAGCTGCGGAGAGAGACGGAGGGAAGTATGAATCATATAACAGTACAATAGGTCGAACTGGGACGACTAATCCATCTGAAGTTGAAGGAGATGTGATCGCACATTTTAAGTGTTTCAAATGGATGAGGAAGCGAGTATAATGTAGTGATTACTGAAATGGGATCAGATGGAGCCGTTTACGATCTTAGAATGGTCATTGTACTTGTAACACTTACGGAGACTGGGAAAGTGATGTTGAGAGCTCTGCCTTGTGACAACGGTGGTACAACAGAGCTGTCTCTGAAAAACAGATATTTTGTGTTGGGAAGTCCCTGACTGTTAATACGAGACAAGATCTGTTAGCTTGCTACCTCCCACAGTCCTCTTTCGTGTTCTATTTCGAAAGCTTCCTCTCGTGTTACCTGCTACATTCCCGAGGAGTAAAAGTCATTCCTGTTGGCTTCGTGCGCAGGTTCATGCCCATCTTGAACTTACTTCGCATCCATAGAACTGTGTTCTGGCTTCGGTCATTCACTCGAGATTTCTGGAGCATCATTTGTTGTTGGGGATAGCACCTTCAGTTACATCGGCAGCACTAAGGATCACAATAACACGGGATAATCCTCTGTTGTCAGCGAAGAGGTTTTTAAATTCATCTATTAGACTAGTGCTCGATTTTTAATGGAGTGAAATTAGCCTGTAATCAGGCCATGTTGAACGTCAAAGTGACACAGAATCTCTAAGTCTGTCGCACGCTCTAATTCCGTCAGTGCTCTGCAGAGTCTCCTGCGATGTTCCACCACCGTTCAGTACAACGGGTCCACAAGTGCCTTCACTTTCTCGCTGATGGTGCCACCAACGTGTCGTTCGTATGGGTTTCTGGACAGGTCGATATTTCGGCGAATGAGGCTGCTAATGCTCCTGCCAATGCTACAACGGTACTTCCCACGACTTTTAATTGTTCTGTCCTTTCAGACGAACGTTCTATCACTTTGTTACGAACACTGTTCGTCTCTCCGTGGGAGCGAGGAAAAGGAGATTTAACCTCTCCACACGACATGGACGAGCTCCTCTCGTCCATCTAGTCGCGAGGAAGTAAGCTCTCGTCGATGTCGTCGCCAGGAAATAACCTCTAGTCCGTGTCATCGTGAGGAAATAATTTTATGTACGTGTTGCGCCATGTCACCGTCATCTGCTAAGTGTCTACCCCGCACCAGTTTGCTTTCACTTGAAAGAACCACTCGTAGCAAGCCATTTTCTAACCAAAAATAACTTTTTTTAAACCGTACTCTTTAATATGTGGTTGTCAGATGAGCTATCAGAGGATTGGCTCAAAAATGGCTCTGAGCACTATGGGACTTAACATCTATGGTCATCAGTCCCCTAGAACTTAGAACTCTTTAAACCTAACTAACCTAAGGACATCACACAACACCCAGCCATCACGAGGCAGAGAAAATCCCTGACCCCGCCGGGAATCGAACCCGGGAACCCGGGCGCGGGAAGCGAGAACGCTACCGCACGACCACGAGATGCGGGCTATCAGAGGATTTAGCGGATACAGCACAGGCTGTGGAACATGTGCAACTCCTTACTCGCCGCAGCAACATGGCGAAGGAGATTTAATTTTCGACCGTACATACCGTTTGTCGTAGAAATTCCTACCGAACGGCTTTCGAAAAAAAAAAGGACGGTCGTAGCAGTTGTTTGTTTTAACTTAATATTGTGTTTGTTGCCGTTTAACAAGCGTTCAGGTTCACTGCCATTATTAATTGCAAACTCTAAGACCAAAAACCCGAGGATGGTCTGTCATGAAGTGTAACAAAACGGAGCACAGAGTATCGTCGACGTACCACTGTGCGGTAAGTGTGCCACGGATGACAACTAAAGAGGAGTGCTGCTCTGAAATTAAATGCCACCCCAGACCATCACTGCTGGTTGTTGACCCATATGGCGGGTGTCAATCAGATTGGTATCCCACCGCTGTCCGGGGCGTCTTTAGAAACGTTATCGGCCTGGAATCTCATTGGCTGGAAATGAATTTTCTTCAGTGCCGAGTCCAGCTTCGAGCCGAGCCCCTCTGCCCACCGAAGAGGGTCTGGAAACGCCCTGGGCAGATGTGAGCCCGACAGCCAGGAGTGGTGGCCTGGGGTACCATTTGTTTCCATAGCAGAACCAATTCGGCGCATCGGTATGTTGACTGTATTCTACTACTCGTTTTGTTGCCCTTCATGGCAAGGGATCCTGAGCTTACATTTCAGCAAGATAACGCCTGCCTGCACATTGGTAGAGTTTCTGCTGATTGTCTTCGTGCTTGCCAAATCCTACCTTGACGAACAAGGTAGCACAGAAAGACATCTAACAACTCTGTCAGTCAAAGCCAAGCCTAATAATTGCTTGCATAAGGCCAGAGGTGGACCAAGGTGTTATTGACTTGCTCGTATTGTAAAGCTGTTTCTCTTGAATAAATTGTCCAAATTTTCTGAAACTGTAATCATTTGTTTGTCTGTACTTGGAAATGACATTTACCGATTTTCGCACCATTCGGATAATTCCTTCGTGGTGCGAGGTTTTTATTTATTTGTTTAGAATTTAGTTTCATAAAATATCACGAAGAACGAGATGAGAGAAGTGTTAAATGATAAAAACATTCTTCCAAGAATTATAGTGTTTGGATGATTTGATGTGTAGCTTGACTGTCAGTCGGAAAAAAAAAACGAGGGAGAATCGTTGGCAAGTAGAGAGGCAACGTTGCTAACTGCTCCGTTAGTCAGTATGCAGCGGCAAGGGGACACACCGGACGCCTTCTACACATTCCTCCGCCTGTACAGCGACTGTGCCGCAGCCAGCAGCAGCGCCTTCTGCGGGCTTTCCCGGATGGCCTGCGGCCTCTGAGCGACGTCTTACATGCTTATTCGCTGTCGGCTTTCGCTGCCGTCCTGCCTGGCTGCCAGCGGCACTTTCCCAGGTGTCTGTGTGTGTGTGTGTGTGTGTGTGTGTGTGTGTGTTAGGACACCTGATCGATTCGTACCTCTCTAGCTTCAGTGCATGCAGATTCTCTGAACAGGTTCATTCTAGCTATGCAAGCTCTCTCAATACATTCTATCAAGTGTACAAGAGGCAAAAGGAGCGTTTCGTCAAAGAACAATCTTAGTGTCGGTGTAACTGAAAAAACAAGATTCTAACCATTACTTGATGCAGCGTGAGGGGCACAGAATTACGGTAATCACTCCAAAAATCCCATTCAACAGATCAGATTGTTCAAGTGTGAAACTGTGATTTTACAACTCATATTTTTCCTACTTGTTTCAAAGACAACTGCACATTGCATTGTCGTTTCGGCTCGAGCATCCATTCTTAAAGAACGCACATTGCTAACAGTGAGAGCACATTGCTAACACAGAGATCTATGTTCCTCGCAACGACATTTTTGTACAAAACAATCTCGGATTGTTTGTAGCGTCAAATCTGGATACAACTCCTATTTTCTATGAGATTCAGATCCCCCAACGGCTCGTTAGGAAGAATTGACTGTCTGATCTGCTGTTGTAATAACTACAAGCTAAGGGAAGAAAAGACCCACCACGAAGAAACTGTCCGAATGGGATGGAAATCAGTAGATATTACGTTTACAGAAAAAGAAATTATTTACAATTTCAGAGACATTTGACGATTTATCCAAGAGGAAAAGCTTAAAAAATCCAGCAAGTCGGTAACGCGTTGATCGATTTCTGCCATCACGCGTTGGCATTGTTTCATAAAGTTGTTGGATGCTCCCCTGAGGGGTATCGTGCCGAGTTATGTCCAAGTGCCTCATTAGACCGCCAAAACCCCGAAGTTGGAGATCTCTGCCGATAATGCACCAAACTCTCTCGACTGGAGGGAGATTCGGCAACTTTGCCGGAAAAGATAGGGTTTGGCAAGCACGAAGATAAGCAGTAGAAATTCTCGCCGTCTCCGGCTGGGCATTATCTTGCTGAAATGTAAGTCCAAGATGGCTCAGTATGAAGGACAATAAATCAGAACACAGAACATTGTCGAAGTACCACTGTGCTTTAAGGGGCAGTGGATGACTACCAAAAAGGTCCTGATATGGAATAAAATGACACTCCAGACCTGGTTGCCAGGCTGTATGGCGGGCAACAGTCGCGTTGGTATCCCACCACTGACTGGACCTCTCCAGACGTGTTTCCTGGTCGACGGGGCTCATTTCGAAGCGGGACTCATCACTGGAGACTTTTCATTGCAGGCCGAATGTGCCCGACACCACTGCAGACAGGCTTGTTGGTGTACAGAAGTCAATGGTAGGCGGAGGAAGTGGCACCGTGAGCTCGGCTCCCTTTCTATGAGACACCTGTCAATGATCCTTGTGGTACTGGAGCACTAGTTGCACGTTGGATCGATGATAATGACGAATCCGGGTCTCTGAATGCGCCTCAGACGACTGTTCGCCCTTGCGTTCTATCGTCTCTCTAGGTCGACCACTTCCTTTTTGACGCTGTGTTCGGCCGTGGTTCACACATTCCTGCCAACATCTTCGAATAGTGGTATCTCTTCTATTCAGATGTCGAGCGATTCACCGATTATTCTCGACTCCCGATTCCCGACTGAGCCCAACTACACGTCCTCTCTCAAATGCTGACATCTGCGTATTTTGTTGACGCACCTGTCTGCGAGGCATAGTGACTGTCCAACTGTGTACATGGAATCAAATTCGGAAGCACTAAGCCCTGGCCTCGGGCATGGATGTGTGTGATGTCCTTAGGTTAGTTAGGTTTAAGTAGTTCTAAGTACCCGTGGTCTAGGGGTAGCGTCTTTGATTCATAATCAAAACGTCTTCGGTCCCGGGTTCGATCCCCGCCACTGATTGATAAATAATAATTGATAAATAATTGATAAATAATCAGCATTGGCGCCCGAAGACTTCCGGCATAAGAAGTCAGCCTCATTCTGCCAACGGCCTTGTCAAAGAGGGCGAAGGAGCGGATAGAGGTTCAGGGCACTCTCTTGTCCTAGGGGTGGGAAATTGTCCCTAAAGGCGGAAGAATCAGCAATGATCAACGACATGAGGATGCAGAAGGCAATGGAAACCACTGCATTAAAGACACGTGACGTGTATCCACAGGACATGTGGCCTGTAGTTGAAGAAGTGTCATGATGATCTGTCCACTGGCAAAAGATTCCGGAATAGGTCCCCATTCGGATCTCCGGGAGGGGTCTGCCAAGGGGGAGGTTACCATGAGAAAAAGATTGAATAATCAACGAAAGGATAATGTTCTACTAGTCGGGGGGTGGAATGTCAGAAGCTTGAACGTGGTAGGGAAACTAGAAAATCTGAAAAGGGAAATGCAAAGGCTCAATCTAGATATAGTAGGGGCCAGTGAAGTGAAGAGGAAGGAAGACAAGGATTTCTGGTCAGATGAGTATCGGGTAATATCAACAGCAGCAGAAAATGGTATAACAGGTATAGGATTCGTTATGAATAGGAAGGTAGGGCAGAGGGTGTGTTACTGTGAACAGTTCAGTGACCGGGTTGTTCTAACCAGAATCGACAGCAGACCAACACCGACAACGATAGTTCAGGTATACATGCCAACGTCGCAATCTGAAGATGAACAGACAGAGAAAGTGTATTAGGATATTGAAAGGGTAATGCAGTATGTAAAGGGGGACGAAAATCTAATAGTCATGGGCGACTGGAATGCAGTTATAGGGGAAGGATTAGAAGAAAAGGTTACAGGAGAGTATGGGATTGGGACAAGGAATGAAAGAGGAGAAAGGCTAATTGAGTTCTGTAACAAGTTTCAGCTAGTAATAGCAAATACCCTGTTCAAGAATCACAAGAGGAACAGGAGGAAGAGGTATACTTGGAAAAGGCCGGGAGATACGGGAAGATTTCAATTAGATTACATCATGGTCAGACAGAGATTCCGAAATCAGATACTGGATTGTAAGGCGTACCCAGGAGCAGATATAGACTCAGATCACAATATAGTAGTTATGAAGAGTAGGCTGAAGTTCAAGACATTAGTCAGGAAGAATCAATACGCTAAGAAGTGGGATACGGAAGTTCTGAGGAATGACGAGATACGTTTGAAGTTCTCTAACGCTATAGATACAGCAATAAGGAATAGCGCAGTAGGCAGCACAGTTGAAGAGGAATGGACATCTCTAAAAAGGGCCATCACAGAAGTTGGGAAGGAAAACATAGGTACAAAGAAGGTAGCTGCGAAGAAACCATGGGTAACAGAAGAAATACTTCACTTGATTGATGAAAGGAGGAAATACAAACATGTTCCGGGAAAATCAGGAATACAGAAATACAAGTCGCTGAGGAATGAAATAAATAGGAAGTGCAGGGAAGCTAAGACGAAATGGCTGCAGGAAAAATGTGAAGACATCGAAAAAGATATGATTGTCGGAAGGACAGACTCAGCATACAGGAAAGTCAAAACAACCTTTGGTGACATTAAAAGCAACGGTGGTAACATTAGGAGTGCAACGGGAATTCCACTGTTAAATGCAGAGGAGAGAGCAGATAGGTGGAAAGAATACATTGAAAGCCTCTATGAGGGTGAAGATTTGTCTGATGTGATAGAAGAAGAAACAGGAGTCGATTTCGAAGAGATAGGGGATCCAGTATTAGAATCGGAATTTAAAAGAGCTTTGGGGGACTTACGGTCAAATAAGGCAGAAGGGATAGATAACATTCCATCAGAATTTCTAAAATCATTAGGGGAAGTGGCAACAAAACGACTATTCACGTTGGTGTGTAGAATATATGAGTCTGGCGACAGACCATCTGACTTTCTGAAAAGCATAATCCACACAATTCCTAAGACGGCAAGAGCTGACAAGTGCGAGAATTATAGCACAATCAGCTTAACAGCTCGTGCATCGAAGCTGCTTACAAGAATAATATACAGAAGAATGGAAAGAAAATTGAGAATGCGTTAGGTGACGATCAGTTTGGCTTTAGGAAAAGTAAAGGCACGAGAGAGGCAATTCTGACGTTACGGCTAATAATGGAAGCAAGGCTGAAGAAAAATCAAGACAAGTTCATAGGATTTGTCGATCTGGAAAAAGCGTTCGACAATATAAAATGGTGCAAGCTGTTCGAGATTCTAAAAAAAGTAGGTGTAAGCTATAGTGAGAGATGGATCATATACAATATGTACAATAACCAAGAGGGAATAATAAGAGTGGACGATCAAGAACGAAGTGCTCGTACTAAGAAGGGTGTAAGAAAAGGCTGTAGCCTTTCGTCCCTACTCTTCAATCTGTACATCGAGGAAGCAATGATGGAAATAAAAGAAAGTTTCAGGAGTGGAATTAAAATACAAGGTGAAAGGATATCAATGATTCGATTCGCTGATGACATTGCTATCCTGAGTGAAAGTGAAGAAGAATTAAATGATCTGCTGAACGGAATGAAGATTATAATGAGTACACAGTATGGTTTGAGAGTAAATCGGAGAAAGACGAAGGTAATGAGAAGTAGTAGAAATGAGAACAGCGAGAAACTTAACATCAGGATTGATGGTCACGAAGTCAATGAAGTTAAGGAATTCTGCTACCTAGGCAGTGAAATAACCAATGACGGACGGAGCAAGGAGGACATCAAAAGCAGACTCGCTAAGGCAAAAAAGGCATTTCTGGCCAAGAGAAGTCTACTAATATCAAATACCGGCCTTAATTTGAGGAAGAAATTTCTGAGGATGTACGTCTGGAGTATAGCATTCTATGGTAGTGAAACATGGACTGTGGGAAAACTGGAACAGGAGAAAATCGAAGCATTTGAGATGTGGTGCTATAGACGAATGTTGAAAATTAGGTGGACTGATAAGGTAAGGAATGAGGAGGTTCTACGCAGAATCGGAGAGGAAAGGAATATGTGGAAAACACTGATAAGGGGAAGGGACAGGATGATAGGACATCTTCTAAGACATGAGGGAATGACTTCCATGGTCCTAGAGGGTGCTGTAGAGGGCAAAAACTGTAGAGGAAGACAGAGATTGGAATACGTCAGGCAAATAATTGAGGACGTAGGTTGCAAGTGCTACTCTGAGATGAAGAGGTTAGCACAGGGGAGGAATTCGTGGCGGGCCGCATCAAACCAGTCAGTAGACTGATGACCCAAAAAAAAAAAGTTCTAGGGGACTGATGACCTCAGAAGTTAAGTCCCATAGTGCTCAGAGCCATTTGAACCATTTGAATCCCTCAAAAATTCGCGTGAAAATCGACTTTGAAGTATTCCGAGCGTCTTTAATAATCCAAAGCGAGGTCAGTTCTCTTTTTCAGAGCCAGCGTAGTTCTATGGTAGAATTCTCGCCTGCCACGTAGGGAGCCTAGGTTCCATCCGCGGATGATGCACATTGTTAAACAAAGGTATATGTCCAATGAGCATTTCCGCGAAGCGCAAGATACACAAAGATGGGGAAAAAACAGTAGCGGTGGAGATTAATAGTGACTGATTCGAGTCACAATTTCGGTCAGTATTATTTCGTTTTTCTCCGTTACTTCGAACACCTACCTCACTTAAATATAAAATTCACAGAACATATGCTATTGACACATTTCTAAACGTCGTTTTTATGAAAAATGGATGTCTTCCTATCTCTAATTACATATCACCCAAAAAAATCAGTTTTCATTGCAAGTATGAATTCTTAATTATCAATATTTTATAAAAATGTTAATCATGGTTGTTTGGATTAAAAGATTTACAAATAATTTTTTGCATCCTTATGTATTATACGCTTTACGGAGATGCTCTGGAAACATGCACCCTTCTTCAAAAAATTACCACACCAAAGAAGCGAACCCGGGCTGCCCGCGTGGTCGGTGAGCATTCTACCATGGAGCCACGCAGCCCGTCAAAACTCGGAAAATTTCAAAGTCGACTTTCTCTGTAACGTTAGAGGGTTGCATCTAAGAAGAAGTAAATACTTTAGGATGCGAATCAAGAACTACTGCTACCATGAGTAACTAAGAAGCAAATATCCCTGGTGTAGCGAAGCAGCTTAAATTACTTAATGAAGGCAAGGCCTCCCGTCCAAACTGTATATCAGTGAGATTTCTTTCAGAGTATGGTGACATAATAGATGCATCCTAAGCAATCATATACAATGACTCGTAGGTCAAAAGATCCGCACCTAAAGAGTGGAAAGTTGCACAAGTCACACCAATAGGCCTACCTAAGACAGGAAACTGTAGTAATCCCATATCCCTAATGTCGATTTGCAATAGGATTTTGGAACATGTAATGTGGTCGGACGTTATGAATTACCTCAAAGAAAACGATTTATTGACGAATAGCCAACACGAATTCAGAAAATATCGTCCTTGTGAAACACTACTAGATCTCTATTTTCTCACGACGTAATGAGTGTGTAAGCATAGAATTATATCGTTGACTAGCGATAGTCGCCTCTCTCCCGAGCCCAGACCTACGGTGGAGAGCCGTGGCGTAGCTGTCGTGGAGCGTGGGCGGAGTGTTGTGTTGATGCCGTGGATGCAGCACATAGTTACGCAGAAGTAATTGAAAATATCTGCGACAGAAGTCTTGCGTTTTATTTCAGTGTTCACGACGCAGTATCAATGTTTATCCTAAAGGTGATGTTTCTCGGTTTCGTGTGTCGTATCGGGAGAACAACAATCAACCGCGTCGCGACGGTTACAAAAAAATTATGTGGATTGGTATGATCCCAATTGCAAGTTGTAAGTGAAAGAAACACAAATCGTTTTAACTCGCTGTATATCACTTACGCAGGTACTTTCTCGTTTGTATGTTGTACCAGAAATTTTATGGAGCATCCGAGTCGCGATTCGGTCACGCGCACGCTCGTTTGTAAGCTATTGAATTGTTTAGTACTGTTGGAAGAACTGTGCCAATCATCGACTGACAAAACATCCGTTGAACAGTGATTATTCTATGCACTGTGTTTTTGCATTGGATGCCATCATTTAGACAGCAACCTTATACATCACAACGGACACGTACTTGGAGTACAATTACTGATCACGTCCATTGTGGAATAATGTCAATTGTGAACAGGGCAGCCCCACCGTGTGCGAGTGTTTAACAGAATACAGTGAATTCTACCAGATCAACATGGTATTTTGGTGTTAGTGGCTACTCTCCCTGCTAGACAATAGTTATTACAGGACACATCATAGCAGACAGTGTAGAGAGTAGCTGATCAATCGCTAAGGGAAAGACCAGGTACGCGGATTTAGGCACACTGTCGTTAAATATCCAGCCCCGTTCCTGAGTCTAGGGAGTGTTGTACGGTCTCGAGTGCTAACGCCTAGCTTTTATTAGTACTGCATATCTACCCCCTTTCCTCCCGGGCGTGTTACAACTGCTATCGTCAGGGAATGTCTAACTGATTCCATACTATTAAATTTCGAGAAGGCTTTTGACACCGTTCCTCACAAGCGACTTCTAATTTAACTGCGTGCCAATGGAGTATCGACTCAATTGTGCGACTGGATTCGTGGTCTCGTGTCAGAAAGGTCACAGTTCATAGTAAATGATGGAAAGTCTTCGAGCAAAACAGAAGTAATATCTGGCGTTCTCCAAGCAAGTGTTATAGGGTGCCTACTGTTCCTTACCTACATACGAGTAAACGATTTAGGAGACAATCTGAGCAGCCCTTTAGGTAGTTTGCAGATTTGATGGGATTTACCATCTTGTGAAGTCATCAGATGATCAAAGACAATTGCAAATTGATTTAGACAAGATGTCTGTATGGTGCGAAAAGTGGGAATTGACTCTAAGTAATCAAAAGTGTAAAGTCATCCACATGAATGCTAAAAGGAATCCGTCAAAGTTCGCTTACATCTATGGTGATCAGTCCCCTAGAACTTAGAACTACTTAAACCTAACTAACCTAAGGACAACACACAACACCCAGCCATAAAGAGGCAGAGAAAATCCCTGACCCCGCCAGGAATCGAACCGGGCAACCCGGGCGCGGGAAGCGAGAACGCTACCGCACGACCACGAGATGCGGGCAACTAAATACTTAGTGATGACAATAACGAATAACTTAAATTGCAACGATCACGTAGATAATGCAGTGGAGAGAGCAAATCAAAGACTGCGATTTATTGGTAGAACACTTCGAAAATGTAACAGATCTACTAACGAGACGCTTGTCCGCGTTCTTCTGGAGTATTGCTGCGCGGTATGGGATCCGCATCAGATAGTATTGACGGAGGACATCGAAAAAATTCAAAGAGGGCCAGTTCATTTTGTATTATCGCGAATTGGGGGTGAGAGTGCTAAGGATATGATAAGAGGAGTGGCAATCATTAAAACTGGGGTGTTTTCGTTGCGGCATGAAGTCTCATGAAATTTCAATCATCAATTTTCCACTCAGAGTGTACAGATATACAGTGGTCGCCCACCTACATAAGGAGAAATTATAATCAAAATAAAATAAGACAAATCAAAGCTCGCACGGGAAGATGTAAGCAGTCGTTTCTCCAGAGCGTTGTTCGAGAATGGTTCAAATGGTTCAAATGGCTCTGAGCACTATGGGACTTAACTGCTGAGGTCATCAGTCCCTTAGAACTTAGAAATACTTAAACCTAACTAACCTAAGGACATCACCCACATCCACCCCCGAGACAGGATTCGAACCTGCGACCGTAGCGGTTCGAGAATGGAACGGTAGAGAAATAGCATGAAGGTGGTATGATGAATCCTCTGCCAGGCACTTAATTCTCAATTGCTGATGAATCATATAGACGGAGATTTAATTTTTTGGTGGATTAGTATCAGAGTTCTGAACTGCACACACACAAACACACACACACACACACACACACACACACAACACACACACACACACACACAACACACACACACACACACAACACTGGTCAGCCAAAACATTATGACCACTGTCTACCGAAACGTTGGGTACCGCATGCTGGCGTTGGAGGCACTTGACGCGCTGACAATAGTATGTAAGCGGAGCAGACACAAACGGGGCATCACCATAATGGGCTGCTCGTGGGGAAATCCATTAAGATAAGCGAATTTGACAAAGGGTATATTATTATTACGCAGAGCCTGTGTACTAGTATCTCGAAAATGGTGAGGCTGTTCCAGTTTCACGTGCTACTCTAGGGAGCACCCACGGGAAGAGGTAGTGGGACAGTAAAAACTACCACTAGGCGCGAAATGGTTGGTCGTCCGCGACTCTACGCAGAAAGTGGGGTTTGGAGGCTTGCCTCCTATGTAAAGTAGGATAGATGGTAATCAGTGCCGAAAGAGCACAATGCAGGTGCACGCAAAAGTGTTTCGGAGCACACCGTTCATAGTACATTTTTAAAAATAGAGCTATGCATCAAAACACCGCTACGTGTTCACATGTTGACCCAACGACATCGTCAAATACGACTGCAGTGGGCACGGGACCATCGGAATTCGACGTCGATCAGTGGTAACTTGTCGACTCTTAGGTTTGACCCACAATTTTGCTACGCTAGGTCAATGGTCGTCTCCACAAATGCCGTCATCGAGGTGAACTGTTGCTCGAAAGGTGCAGCGCGCCACGGACGCAACTGGTGGGGGGAGTATTATGCTATGTGAGACATTCTCCTGCGTTTGCATGAGGCCTGTGGTAGTAATTGAAGACACGCTGACAGCTGCCGCTCTTGATACTTCATGTCTTCCCCGAAGGCGATGTCATATTTCAGCAGTTTAATTGCCTTTGTCTCGGAGCCAGAATAGTGCTACAATGCTTCGAGGAGCATTATGGAGGACTCTCGTTGATGTCTCGACGACGAAATTCGCCTGATGTAAATCCTATGGAACCCATCAGGACCACTATCGGAAGCCATCACCACGTATACAAACCAACGGCCTGTTACTTACGAAAATTACATAACCTGTGCGTAGACATCTCTTGCCAAGAACCTCCACAAGCCTAATAGCAAACTGTAGGATCCCTGACACGCAGAATCAGTGGTGTGTTTCGTTCAAAAGATGGATAAGCAAGCTGTTAAACAGATTTTCATAATGTTTTGCATATCTGGTTGCTGTGTTATTTTGTTAACACTGCGTGGAAGTAAATTCTCGACGCTGAGAAGACACAGAGAAATGCGCTCGATTGTTTACATTCGTGCGAACGTGCTGGCACCAACAGTGCAAGGATGGACACAGTATCTGGCAGTGTGACGTAAAGAAAACGCACTCCGGGTCAATCACAAGCCGTCTATGGACTATAAACGGTTACCACAACAGCAGTCACGACAGCAAGTTGTTGCTGATGAGGATCCCGTAGTAAGCTCGTGATTTTAGCCAGGTTTGACGTGACAAATGAACTGAGACTATTTTATGCAGCTTGGTAGCAACCGCAAAAAATTTCGAAGGACCTAAAGGACGTACTGGTGGTCAGCTCCTATTCAGCAGACGAATTTTTTGGTCAATCAACCGAATATATTTGTGCATAAGGTCATTGAGCGTTGTGGTCCACTGTGGCCATTACTTTAGAAATAATAAACAGTTTACTTACTTTTTCCATCCATCATGTTTACAATCGACCTCCTGTAATAAACAAATGTTTTAAATTGATTTTCTGTTTGATGATGCGTGGCTGTAATATTTTTCAGATGTGTCCATGAGGGCTGTTTAACCAGTGGGAGGAAATTAACTACATCTCTTTTCTTGTACATATGTATTATGTCTTCTTGTCTAATGACATCCTTGAGAACGTTCCTACTACGGATCTATCCACCAAAAAGTGCAAAAATTCTCTCTTGTCCAAACTAATCTAATTCATCTCCTTCTGAAAAAAATGTATTCTAATATAGACAATTTTTATTACGTACATGTACTTACACCTGTGTTCAGACATAGTGCCCCCTGAAAAGTACTTTCAAGGGCAACTACGTGTTCTGTGAAAATATCGTTAACTAAGCATATTATATCTACTTTTATTATATTCAGCCGTTTTCAGAAGGGATACGTATAATGCTCTTTCCCATAACTTTTACGTTTTTTATCTGATGCACTATGTGGGATAATGACTTTCTCTGATATTTTTGGCTGAACATAGGATTTAGGTGTGCATTATTAATATTTAACCCCCATAATTTTTTGCAAGTACATCTCTTAAAAATCGTCCCTTCACTATAGTAAACCAAAATAAGACGGAACGGTAATAATCCACTTTCACGTGTACGACAATCGCACGAGTAGTCTAGTTATCTCGGTTGCGGTACCTTGTATTTTTGTCTGTTTCCTTCCTTATCGACTTGTATTTTGCATTTTGTTAATTTTTTTCACACGGTGAACGTGCTGAATCATAAACCTGATAGACTGGAAAAAAGAGAGGAGGCTTTCACGAAACAGCCTTTCCAGAGAAAGCGGCGCAGTTCTGCAGGGCCCAGGTTATTACCGCGGCTATCAGTGAAGGTAATAAAAATGAAGCAGCCTTGACTGTGACTTCTTTTTTGTTTTTAACAAGCGCCTGGGTTTCACTGGTCTCTGCATGAGCGGCTTTCAGGCTGCTAAGAGCAGAGAATCGTTAATAACTGAACTTAAAAATGGTCCACGTTAGGTAGAAACAAAAGGAACAGAAATCGATTCCTGCGTATCCGCTAAGTCTGGAACCACACGATATTACATTTCAACCTCAGCACGTGGTTTTGCAGCAATAATTAGAGAATAATTTCTGATCGAACTCCTTCCACTTTAATGAAATTGTGAAAAAATTTAAGGAATTAGTTATGATCTTCTAAATGCGACACCTGTCCTATTAAATGTTTCTTCACAGCTCCCCGTGATATATCCACTGTTGTTGATTCGATTACATACCAGATGTCTCCTGAATACTCTTTGCAGAGTTCCCCATAGTTTTTGTCTTATGGCCTTCCCTATTCTACAGAACCGACGTCCTAGAAAGTGACACCAAATTTAATTCTGCGTTTCTCTCTCTTCTCTTTATTCATTTCTTGCAATTCTGTTCTATTACTTCTCTTGCCTAGATGATGACAAAAAGTAACGAGCCATCTTCTATCGATGAGAAGTCGCCTGAGTTGAAGTGGAATACGATTTTGAGGTACATCCACAACAGGAATCTTCCTTCCCATGTCCAAATGTATTTGTATACCGACAAATGATATATTAGTTCCTTGGTTATAGTACAGGGTTTGTAACGAAACATCGAACCTCTAAACTGTGTCCATAGACATCTGCTCTCTAGAACTAGTTAAATACCCCATTAAAGAAAGAAATTAAAGGCAGTATAACGGTGTTCGAGTTCTCATATAACGACTAATTTCTTCGTGGAATGAATGATTATCAGTAGTTTGCAAGGAAGGCAATAAATGTATATTCAGAAATGCAATATAGGTCGTTATTCTTTTGTTCGTCACTGTCTTAGGTACTGCAATCCAGTTTTAATAGCCATCTGCAAAGACTTGAATAATTTTCTACCTGGTCACTGAAGTGCTGCTGTTTTCGGTCAATGGAAACCAATGTCAGATAATATTTACTTGCTAAATTTAAGAATAACAGTATATTGTATTCATGGATGTATGACTCATTACTTATGATTATCTGGAATATAATGGCAGGTCAGTGGCAGAACAGAATGTCTTAAATGAATAAACACTTAATAACTCGACGAAGGCAAAACAACATTTAGTACTACCCAACCACATTATTATTTCACTTGGTCCCACGGGACAGCAATCTGAAACAAGTGTTGACTTTATAGTAAGCAAAAACTGTATCCATTTTTTTCTGCTACCGTATACGTTGTGAAAGCGCAAATAACTTCATGAGCCAGTTGTTGCTCGTTAGGACAGCAGAGCAATTTCTGATGGGCTTCTTGTTTGCAGATAAACACGTGAGACATGCAGTAATACTGTGGTCGACTAATAATTACTCACGTCTTTGCCAAATTGATGGAGATATCAAGCAGCAGCTCGCCCACCGTTGCCACCTCCTCAGCCTTCCAGATATGTGCCTTTGGATGTGCCACATCTGGAACAACATAATGTACATGCTAAACAGTCACGCGATTCGGAAGTCCGGCAGTGACTATATTCGAAAGAAAACAATTACTAGCTGTATGAAGTTTTTGTCTCTTACACACACACACACACACACACACACACACACACAAACAAACCACTTGAAGTAAGCAGTAAGCATAAGAAGAACCCTGTAAGTTCTTGTGTATCGTCCTATCTTCCCTTCATACATAGCGTTAGTCTCAAGTTCTGTCTATAGGTCATTCGTATTGCCCTACAAGGTTAGTAATAACGACATGTATAAAAAAAGAAAGAAAAATAGTTTCAAACAAATTAGAAAACACTAACATTACCTGTCTATATACTCAAATCCCGTCTTTTTAAATGAGGAGAATTTCCTAATATTTTAAACAATGGAATTAAAAGATGTATTCACAGGTAGGAATATAAATCGCAAGAGGACATTATATTTTAAGTGAACTTCAGTAAGGCATAATGTACCATCACCGACGTTTTTGCAGTAAGCTTTTATTAACCCAAACACATTTCATGATGAAACTTCCACGTAGATTAAAACTGTGTGCTGGACGGAGACTCGAACTCGGGACCTTTGCCTTCAGCGGGCAAGTGCTCTGAGCTACCCAAGCACGACTCACGGCCCGTCCTCACAGCTTTACTTCTGCGAGTACTCGTCTCCTACCTTCCAAACTTAACAGAAGCTCTCCTTTCATGACCTTTGTTTCTGTGTTTAACTTTTAACTGATTGTTAATTCACTGAGTTCCTGTTGCTTCTGTTTATCAGAATTGTTGAAAATGGCATAAGACAGAAATTGTAGAACAGTACAACAAATAAAGAAAAAATTATGGCTGCAGGCGGTTTCAAGTCATTTAAACAATTTGTCTCAGCTGCAGATACATGTTCAGTGGAAATTACGAGGGTTAACTGAAACGTAATGCAAATCACCTTCGTAACTCTTTAACAGTTGGCGGGATTGGTATGCGCCAGGTATTGGCTTGTTCCGTACCCTCTTCTCTACAGCTCCAGTTGGCGGTAAGCCTTAGCATTAAATAGTTGTGTTGTAACAGTGTAAATAACTATTCATAACGTGTAGACTTTCACGGCCGTCTTCATTAGTTAAAACTTCCGGGCTGAGAGGCCTAAGTCGATCTGTAAAACTTATTCTTCCTGATGTTTCGTTGTCAACTGCAGGCAACATCTTTCGAGGCGAGTCAACGACGGGCTTCCAGGTCGTGGAGGCACGGTTCATATAGAGCGCATAGAGGACACCGCCACAGGTCCCGCGGGGCCGACTGTAAGTCTATCTCTGACTAACGTCATTATTGTCGATTGAAGGTAATCGATTGTCACATCGTTGGTGCAAAGTCGACCACCATATCTTCTCTAACTTTAAGCCTTCCTTTCTTCTATTAAAATTATTGTGGTGCTTCTGAATCTCTATAGCTTCCCTATACATTGTTGCATAATAATACATTGTCCTGGCTAGCACGCTCGACTCATTTGTGAAGAAAAATGGATACGCTGACAAGTAGTTAAATCGAGCACTTCATCTCAGAAGATAAGTGTCTGACAACATTAAGTAACAACGACCGTTAACTGGAAAAATTTTTCTTCCTTTTATTCGCAGTATTACGGACGGTACTGGGAAAGTACTGGCCAAGTTTCAGACTGAAACAATCTGTAGATCCCCAAAAGGGTTAGTGAGTGTTTAAGATCAGCGAAAGACGCTCGACATCCCTGAGCAACTCCTGGGGTGTATCAAATTCCGTGGAGCTGTGGGAAGGTTTATATTGGAACAACGAAAAGAAGTGTCAATACCCGCTTAACCGAACACAAAAGGAACTGTCGACTGGGACATACCGACAAATCAGCTGTAGCGGAATATGTTTTTAATGACGGTGATCATGAAATAAAATTTAATGAGACAAGCGTGCTAGCCAGGACATCGCATTATTATTATGCACATATGTATAGGGAAGCAATAGAGATTCACAAACACCACGATAATTTTAATAGAAAAGAGGAAGGCTTAAAGTTAGACAATATATGGCGGTTGACTTTGCACCAACGATGTGACAGTCGATTACCTTCAATCGAGAATAACGACGTTGGTCAGAGATAGACTGATAGTCGGCCTCACGTGACGTATGGTGGTGCCCTCTATGCGCGCTATATAAACGGGCCCTCCAGTCGTTGATTCACCTCGGAAGATGTTGCCCGCAGTTGGCAACGAAATGCCAGGAAAAAAAAAAGTTTTACAGATCGATCACGGCCTCTCAGCCCGGAAGCTGTAAGTAATGAAGAATAACAATCTTATGATGAGAACGGTCTTCGGCAATACGGACACAAACACACACACATCTATAGACATACCAATCTCGTCAGCGAAATGTGCAAGACGTTTACTAGAATTATCTCTAACTTCTAAGCATAAACACTGATTTTGAACAGCCAAAGGAACAAATTCGGTATAGAAGTGCATATAGCACAATCGTTTTCTAGTCATATTCGAAGTTATAGGACTGAGACGTTAAGACTAGTCACCTCTTTGTCTGGGGTTAACAATTTCTTAGAACCTTTTTGACTGAGTTTCAACAACCTCTGTACTGGAAATACTTGGAAACAAGAGATTGACTCAATATATGTTAATAGGCTCTTATATACGTCAGTACCATGAGATATCATGAAGACAGTGAGAAATATAGAATTAAAAAAATGAGTTATTCAAGGAGATATAATATCTCCGGAACTATTCTCAATATCTGGAGACGAACTTTACATGTCCATACACTGGGAATACGAAGAAATTATATGTGTTAATAGAACATGCCTGAATCACCTCCCATTTGCAACTGACACTGTACTGTTTACCTGTGCTTCAAATAAATTATAACAACTAATGGAAAAATTTAACAAATCAAGTGTGAAGTAAGACATGAAAACCAACTACACTAAAAATAAATAATACTTAACTCACAAACAGAAAAGAAAATATTACAAACTAACAACGAATTGTTTGAGTTTCTGTATTTAGTGTAGTTGAAAATAATCATTGGATAGTCAGAAAAATAAGTAGACGAGTAAAAACAGCCTAGAATTCATTTCGTTACTTTAATATGGTTTTCAAAACTGAGTTACGATTCTATCGGAATGTTTATGTTTACTAGCTGCGCACAGCGTGCATTGCACTGACTTTTTCTTTGTAAATAGGTACACGTATAAAAAGCAAACACATATGTTCCCTGTATTTCACTCACTCACGTAGCTACCCCTATCCATGTGTTTTATGCGACCCGCAAAGCTTTGAAATACCACTTACAAGATGCTCATATTCACTTGGTCGCTACACGTAAACTATTAGTCCCATAGAAAAAACGAACAGGGCCTTAATGTGGGAAATTAAATGTAGTTCTATTTTTTTACTGAGATACGTTTTCTCTAGAGACCATAGTTTTCGAATTATTAAAAAAAAAAGGGTACAGATGTGACATCCAAAAGGCGTAAACCGCAGCCTCTGCGAGAATTTTTCCCAATAGAGAATTTAACTACATTAAATTTCTTACAAAAATATCCCTTCCTTTTTTTCTGTAGTACTAACAGGCTGCGTGTAACGAGCAGGAGAATGCGAAAATCCCGCGCTCGTTTTTTGAAGGCGTTACATGTTGCATAAAACTGTAAGTAGGCTGTTTAGGTTTTTTTATTGGTAACACCACATAGCGCTCTGTATGAAAAATCACTGGCTGTGGTGTGTGCAGTCTGTGGCTGGTTTGCATTGTTGTCTGCCATTGTAATGTTGGGCAGCGGCAGCTGGATGTGAACAGCGCGTAGCGTTGCGCAGTTGGAGGTGAGCCGCCAGCAGTGGTGGACGTGGGAAGAGAGATGGCGGAGTTTTGAAATTTGTAAGAATTGATGTCATGAACTGATATATATATATATTATGACTATTAAGGTAAATACATTGTTTGTTCTCTATTAAAATCTTTCATTTGCTAACTGTGCCTATCAGTAGTTAGTGACTTTCGTAGTTTGAAGCTTTTATTTAGCTGGCAGTAGTGGCGCTCGCTGTATTGCATTAGTTCGAGTAACCAAGATTTTTGTGAGGTAAGCGATTTGTGAAAGCTATAGGTTAATGTTAGTCAGGGCCATTCTTTTGTAGGGATTATTGAAAGTCAGATTGCGTTGCGCTAAAAATATTGTGTGTCAGTTTAAGCACATTCGTGGATAATTTTTCTAAGGGGATGTTTCATAAAACCTATTGTTAGGGGCACACCATAAATTTAATGTATTTCACACATATTTATGCGCACATTTCATCCGTGTCTCTAATGAATTTAGGCATGCAGTTTCATGTGAATTGTGAGGAAACTTGTAATTCTGCCCGGAACTGATTGTCGCTTCGAGATAACGGGGTGCAGACAGCAACTGTTAGATTCTCCGTCGTTTTACGCCATACCACTCTAGAGAGGACGTTAAATGCATCTGTGGTACTGAGACGTGTAGCTTGGTCTTTGGCCCTAAAACACGATGCTGTTGACGCACACAGATTGCGCTTCATACTTTTAAAGTATACCTATTCACCTAATTACAGGAAAGATCTACCAACAGGTCATTTTATTACGTTTCTATTTGATACCTCTTCTCATCGTCACCTCCGCCCTTAGCGGTAACGGGGGCATCTTACTTCCTCAGCATCGTTATACAAATAATGAGTCTTGTATACACCAAATGTTTGAAATTTGGTCAAACGTTCCTGAGCTATGCTCTTACGTCACGCCGCGGATGACAAACGAAGCTATCCTGTTATGAAAAGAAATGTCACCCCAGTCCGTCGCTTTTGGTTGTCGAGCTGTGTGGTGTGAGACCATCAGATTGACATCCTACCACTGTCCGGGGCGTCCCCAGACATGTCTACTGCCTGGGATCTCAATGACTGGCGTAGACTTGTGTCCAGTGATGAGTCCTGCTTCGTAATGAACCCCGATGACCAGCGAAAAGGAGTCTGGAGGCGCCCCAGATAGTGGTAGGATGGTAATCTGATGGTCGCACACCATACAGCTCGACAGCCAAGAGTGACGGCTGGAGTGAGATTTCATTTCACAACATGGCCCCTTTGGTTTTCATCTGCGTCACACTTACAGCAGCCGGCCTGGGTGGCCGAGCGGTTCTAGGCGCTACAGTCTGGAACCGCGCGACCGCTACGGTCACAGGCTCGAATCCTGCCTCGGGCATGGATGTGTGTGATGTTCTTAGGTTAGTTAGGTTTAAGTAGTTCTAAGTTCAAGTCCCGCAGTGTTCAGAGCCATTTGAACCCTTACAACACAGCGGTGCGTCGACGATATCCACCCCCAGTTTGTTGCTACTCATGGTTAGACATTCTGGGTTTACGTGTCAGCAAAGTAATGCGCGCACGCACACGGCGCTTACTTTTACTGCTTGTCTTCGTCCTTTTGAAGCCATACCTCGGGCAGCAAGGTCATCCGATCTCTCCTCAACTTACAACATCTGGAGCATGGTAGGCAGGGCCCTCCAAGCATCTAGAGATTTGGACGCTCCAATGTGTCAGTTGGACAAAATTTGGCACGAAATCCCTCAGGAGGAAATCCAACAACTCTACCATTCAATGCCAAACCGAGTAAGTGCTTGCATAAGGGCCAGAAGTAGACTATGGCCTTATTGGTTTAGTCAATTTCTGAAGCTCTTTCTCTAGAGTAAATGAACCATTTTATTAAGAAAATTGTGATCCTTTGTTTATTTGTACTTGTGTATCACTATCGATTTCCGTCCCATTCGCATAATTACTTCCTGGTGCACCTTTTTTTGTGTTACGGTGTGCTAAATTGTCTGTGGCAATGTAATATGAATTTAAAAAAAAATTTGACTGTTGCTCAGCGAAGCATGCGTGTTGAGAAATACCAGGGGGGACTGTAAAACAGTCTAACGGACCAGGGAACAGGGTGGGGAGCAATACATGGTTATGAATGCAACAAAACTGAAGTGTGCAGGCCATATAATTCAATGAATGGATAGTAGATTGATCAAGTAAATTCCCTTCCGGATTCTAAGACCGAGATACGAGCCTGTCGGAAGATTGGTTGGTTCAAATGGTTCAAATGGCTCTGAGCACTATGGGGCTTAACATAGGAGGTCATCAGTCCCCTACAACTTAGAACTACTTAAACCTAACTAACCTAAGGACATCACACACATCCATGCCCGAGGCAGGATTCGGACCTTCTACCGTAGCGGTCGCGCGGTTCCAGACTGAAGCGCCTAGAACTGCTCGGCTACACCGACCGGCGGAAGATTGGTGGATGACGTCATAAAACATGAGGGAAAGACAGGATAGGGTATATCTGAAGGATGTAATGTATTGTAAAGTGAACAGGACGTATTTATCCAGCAGTGGACTTTAATTCCCTGATGATGATGATGACGATAAATTTTTATCAGGCACTGGACAAGTAATGATACAAAGTTTAAAATATTGTACGGTTACCTCACATGATCAGTCACTGCAAGAGGCGATCTATAATATTGTACTGTAGCCTTCTTTCGAAAACCAATTCATTTACCAAGATCGCTATGTAAACACAATTACTGGGTTATTAGTTACAGTGATACAAAACTTCCTGGCAGATTAAAACTGTGTGCCCGACCGAGACTCGAACTCGGGACCTTTTCCTTTCGCGGGCAAGTGCTCTAATCTGCCAGGAAGTTTCGTATCAGCGCACACTTCGCTGCAGAGTGAAATTCTCATTCTGGAAACATCCCCCAGGCTGTGGCTAAGCCATGTCTCCGCAATATCCTTTCTTTCAGGAGTGCAGTTCTGCAAGTTTCGCAGAAGAGCTTCTGTAAAGTTTGGAAGGTAGGAGACGGATACTGGCAGAAGTAAAGCTGTGAGTACCGGGCGTGAGTCGTGCTTCGGTAGCTCAGTTGGTAGAGCACTTGCCCGCGAAAGGCAAAGGTGCCGAGTTCGAGTCTCGGTCGGGCACACAGTTTTACTCTGCCAGGACGTTTCGTATCAGCGCACAATCCGCTGCAGAGTGAAGTTCTCATTCTACAGTGATACATATTGCCATCATCAGATATATGAAACTGGGCAGTAGTAGCTACATCATAGAATGCTTTTTGCCACTGCGTCACATAAGGACTATTCAATATGTGTAAATGAGTCGAGTTATTACAGTACCATGCAAGGTGTCGTATCATAAATTGGGTTAAACTTCGAATGCAAACAAGACAGATACATGCCATATTTTGACGCTTCGTGGTATAAAGCCATGTTTTCTGCGACAGAGTATTGAGCATATGAGAAGCACATAAAACATGAAATTGGACTTTAATGTTCACAACTTGAATATCTAAAGTATTATACGATGGCCGAAGTAGAAAGGATATAAAATGCAGACGATTAATAGCAAGAAAAGCGTTTCTACTTGTAAATTAAATTTAACATCGATTGTAAATTTAAATGTTTGCGAATCTTTTGTATGCAGTTTAATGGCGTGTGGAAGTGAAACCTGGCCGATATACAGCGTAGACAAGAACAGAATAGAAACATTTCAGGTGTGGTGCTATAGAAGAGCGCTGCGGACAAGATGAGTAGGTTGAATAACTAATGAGGAGGTACTAAATCGAATTGGAGAGAAATGACGTAAAAGAATGAATGACTAAAAGAATGGATTGGTTCACATGACACGTCCTCAAGCCTCAAAATGGTTCAAATGGCTCTGAGCACTATGGGACTTAACATCTGAGGTCATCAGTCCCCTAGAACTTAGAAGTACGTAAACCTAACTAACCTAAGGACATCACACACGTCCATGCCCGAGGGAGGATTCGAACCTGCAACCGTAGCGGTCGCGCGGTTCCAGGCTGAACCTCAAGCCTCAGAAATAGTCAATTTGGTAATGGGGGAGAGTGTGTGGCTGGTGAGGAGGGGGACTTAGGGAGGGAAGCCTAGGCGTGAACTCATTAAGGAGGTTCAGTTGCGTGTGGGCTGCAATAGTATGCAATACTAGTGACTAGCAAAGAATGGACGAGCGTGGAGAGTTGCATGAAACCACTCATCGGACTGGGGTCCACAGCAACAGCAATGTCTCATACTGACACCCGCTGAGCACTTGGTGGATTTAGAAAACAATACCGGGAAAAGAAGTTTAATTTTGCTGTGGAAATGATATAAGGTAATCTTTTATCTGCGCTGCTCGTATAACGTAATGCTTACAAAATAGCTTGCAAGACTGGGAAGCGAGATACACGAGATCGAACCATGTGTTTTTTACTCCTCATATACACTTTTTGGGCAAATTTTAGCTGCTTCCTGGACAGCAGCCGAAGTGCTGAAACCCATGTGATAGGTATTACACTATTCGCAGACAATTGGCGGACCTGTGTTTGTGATCACTTCTCTGGTCAGTGAGGTGCACCGAAAGCAAGGGGCATTTGACCAGAGAAATAATGCAACGGTGGATCCAGGATGATTAAGAGTATCTCAAACGGGTTTATGCGAAAGAGGATTGCAAGGAAGCGAAATTTATCTGAAAGTAAGAAGCGTTACATGCGCTGGAGACGCCCGTATCTGCAAACGACGAGTGGTGACGAAATCTCGAAGCCACTGCGGCGCGGATTACAGCACGCGTGAAACAGTAGAGACGTGCTCGGCGGCAGTTTGTCATTCATTGCTCGTACACTACATGTGTCGGCGCGCTCGTGAAACAGCTTCACGCTGATCAACACGCCGGTTACATTACGTGCCGGCCGCAGGCGAGAGAGAGAGAGAGAGAGAGAGAGAGAGAGAGAGAGAGAGAGAGAGAGTGAGGAGGTCACGAAAGCCCAGCTCCAAGCGCCAGGTCACGTGGTCAGACGTGGTACTCCATAGACCGCACGTCTCTCTCCAACAGTCCAGTATCACTGGCTAGCGTTAACGTTGGAAGCGAGTGCGGAGAGGAGTTTTGATCTATGCCTCTTTTAATCATTTAAAACTGGGAAATTTCATACCACTGCCATTTAACCAGGGTATCCCTAGAACTGAGAAAATTTTATTTTATTTATTTATCTATTTATTTTTGCGACCGTCTTAGTTCCTCTGATATAAAATTCTAATGCAGTGATTACTGGCTTTCGGCTGACACGACCATTCTCAAACCACTAACGCAACTGAGACGGACGAAATTAAAAAATATATACACTCCTGGAAATGGAAAAAAGAACACATTGACACCGGTGTTTCAGACCCACCATACTTGCTCCGGACACTGCGAGAGGGCTGTACAAGCAATGATCACACGCACGGCACAGCGGACACACCAGGAACCGCGGTGTTGGCCGTCGAATGGCGCTAGCTGCGCAGCATTTGTGCACCGCCGCCGTCAGTGTCAGCCAGTTTGCCGTGGCATACGGAGCTCCATCGCAGTCTTTAACACTGGTAGCATGCCGCGACAGCGTGGACGTGAACCGTATGTGCAGTTGACGGACTTTGAGCGAGGGCGTATAGTGGGCATGCGGGAGGCCGGGTGGACGTACCGCCGAATTGCTCAACATGTGGGGCGTGAGGTCTCCACAGTACATCGATGTTGTCGCCAGTGGTCGGCGGAAGGTGCACGTGCCCGTCGACCTGGGACCGGACGGGAGCGACGCACGGATGCACGCCAAGACCGTAGGATCCTACGCAGTGCCGTAGAGGACCGCACCGCCACTTCCCAGCAAATTAGGGACACTTTGCTCCTGGGGTATCGGCGAGGACCATTCGCAACCGTCTCCATGAAGCTGGGCTACGGTCCCGCACACCGTTAGGCCGTCTTCCGCTCACGCCCCAACATCGTGCAGCCCGCCTCCAGTGGTGTCGCGACAGGCGTGATTGGAGGGACGAATGGAGACTTGTCGTCTTCAGCGATGAGAGTCGCTTCTGCCTTGGTGCCAATGATGGTCGTATGCGTGTTTGGCGCCGTGCAGGTGAGCGCCACAATCAGGACTGCATACGACCGAGGCACACAGGGCCAACACCCGGCATCATGGTGTGGGGAGCGATCTCCTACACTGGCCGTACACCTCTGGTGATCGTCGAGGGGACACTGAATAGTGCACGGTACATCCAAACCGTCATCGAACCCATCGTTCTACCATTCCTAGACCGGCAAGGGAACTTGCTGTTCCAACAGGACAATGCACGTCCGCATGTATCCCGTGCCACCCAACGTGCTCTAGAAGGTGTAAGTCAACTACCCTGGCCAGCAAGATCTCCGGATCTGTCCCCCATTGAGCATGTTTGGGACTGGATGAAGCGTCGTCTCACGCGGTCTGCACGTCCAGCACGAACGCTGGTCCAACTGAGGCGCCAGGTGGAAATGGCATGGCAAGCCGTTCCACAGGACTACATCCAGCATCTCTACGATCGTCTCCATGGGAGAATAGCAGCCTGCATTGCTGCGAAAGGTGGATATACACTGTACTAGTGCCGACATTGTGATGCTCTGTTGCCTGTGTCTATGTGCCTGTGGTTCTGTCAGTGTGATCATGTGATTTATCTGACCCCAGGAATGTGTCAATAAAGTTTTCCCTTCCTGGGACAATGAATTCACGGTGTTCTTATTTAAATTTCCAGGAGTATATATATAGAATCCTACACGACTGTGTGCAATGGAAGCGCCTCTCATTTCGCTGGCATGGCTAGCAAACTTTTTCATATGTCCGCCCCATTAACTGTGCTATCAGCTCTGCTGATTTCTACGCGAGGGGGCGCGGCCTCGATTCCCGAAGGCTTGGAGATTTTCTCCTCTCGATTCTGGGCGTTGCTTTGTCTTACATTCACATCATTGACAAATGAAATGATACAATTTCAGAGATTTTACTGGCCTCATACAGGTATGATTCTATTTTTATAGACTGAAGCGGCGAGCGAAAATTTGTACCAAAGCCGGGAATCGAACTCGGGTCTCCTGATTACTAGGCAAACGCATTAGCCACTAAGTTACCTCGGCACGACGGCGCACACAACTGCAAGGATTACCGTGGGATGCCTCCCTCCTCCTCGCTCCAAATTCTCACTGGCCCCCCTCCCCCCAATCTACTTTAAACTCCCCCTTACACACGAATATGATTTCCGAGGCCTTCGATGTTCTGGAATGCACTTCAGCAGTGAAAGTAATAGGGGGTGCAGCCTGAAATCCAGGCGCAGATAGTTACAGAAATGAAATGGCACAATTTCAGAGACTTCACTGGTCTCATACAAATATGATTTTGTGTGTGTATCGATGAGGGAAGCGAGCCAGGGTAGCTCAAAAAATGGCTCTGAGCACTATGAGACTTAACATCGATGGTCATTAGTCCCCTAGAACTTAGAACTACTTAAACCTAACTAACCTAATGACATCACTCAGCACCCAGTCATCACGAGGCAGAGAAAATCCCTGACCCCGCCGGGAATCGAACCCGAGAAGCCAGGGTAGCTCGCTCAGTTGTGTGCGCTGCTGTGCCAGGGTGGCTTCGTAGCTAGCGCACCTGGCAAGAAAGCAGGAGACGCGGGTTCGGTTCCCCGTCTTGGTACAAATTTATACTCGCCGCTTCAATCTGTATACATAAAATCATATGTCTATGAGACCAGTAAAGTCTCTGAAATTGTGTCATTTCATTTGTTTGGTTTGGTGCTAACGGGCGCTCAACAACGAGGTTATCACCGATGTCATCTGTGTAAGTATATGCACCTGGCTTTCAGGCTGGATCTGACGTTTACCCTCGATGCAGAGGTGCTGTTCCAGAACATGGGGAACCTCGGCAAGGGGGAATTTTAAAGTAGATTGGGGCGGCAGTCAGAATTTGGATGGAGGCGTGCCAGGGTAGTCCGTGCAGCTGTGTGCGCCACCTTGCCATGGTAGCTTAGTGGCTAACGCACTTGCCCAGCAAGTGTCGTCTGGCTTTTGGCGACTGACACAGAAGACCTTGGATTGTTACCTACGTGTTCCACCTGACGTGATTGAGCCTCGGTCCCTTCTGTGTGCTCATGACTGTTACTTCCCCCTCGCCAAATATCATGCACTTTTTTGGTTCAAGGGAATGACAAGCGATTAAAAAAATGGCTCAATTGGCTCTGAGCACTATGGGCCTTAACATTTGAGGTCATCAGCCTAACTAACCTAAGGACATCACACACATCCATGCCCGAGGCAGGATTCGAAATTACGACCGTAGCGGTCGCGCGGTTCGAGGCTGAAGCGCCTAGAAGCGATCGGCTACACCGGCCGACACAAACGATGACATCTTCGGCGAAGGGGTGAAAGTGGAGCCTGATTACTGATGGTACCTGCAAAACTCTCACACCGCTCTTGCACGCACACCGACGTACCGTACGCCCTTAACAAACTATTTACGCAGCGTTTTCTTAAACCTCCTCCTTGCTAGTTAAAAATGGCTCTGAGCACTGTGGAACTTAACTTCTTAGGTCATCAGTCCCCTAGAACTTAGAACTACTTTAACCTGACTAACCTAAGGACATCACACACACCCATGCCCGAGACAGGATTCGAACCAAAGCTGACTCTCACGGTTTAGACCTCCATAATAAAGGCGGCAAAATAAGGAGTGAGATGTCAGTAAGAGGGATGTGACGGCCTTTCCATCGTGTTAAGCGTCCTCGGTAGCGTTGGGCGGAAGTGTGGTGAAATTTGGTGCCAATGTCATAGAATCACCTTACTCCTCACGTAAACTTCTGAACTGACAGTCTTTGGCCGAGCGGTTTTAGGCGCTACAGTCTGGAACCGTGCGACCGCTACGGTCGCAGGTTCGAATCCTGCCTCGGGCATGGATGTGTGTGATGTCCTTAGGTTAGTTAGTTTTAAGTAGTTCTGAGTTCTAGGGGACTGATGACCTCAGAAGGTAAATCCCATAGTGCTCAGAGCGATTTGAACCATTTGACAATCTTTATCTCGCAGCTGCCTACACCTTGCTGTTTGAAGCATCGCTGAGCCCGAAGGTGGCGTCGCAGTCGCCACACTACTTCCAGCCACATTTCAAATTTACAATTACAGTGTTTCGATAAAGTAATTTATCAATTGTGTTGGAGCACTATAGTTAGCCAGTACCTCAGCAGGGTTTCTCAGCGATTGTCTCAGAATTCACAGAGCGAGGTGGCGCAGTGGTTAGCACACTGGACTCGCATTCGGGAGGACGACAGTTCAATCCCGCGTCCGGCCGTTCTGATTTAGGTTTTCCGTGATTTCCCTAAATCGCTTGAGGCAAATGCCGGGATGGTTCCTTTGAAAGGCCACGGCCAACTTTGTTCCCTACCCTTCCCTAACCCGACGAGACTGATGTCTCACTGTTTGGTCTCTCCCACCAAATCAACCCAACCCAACTCTCAGAATTCATCTACAGTCGCCGCCAAGAACAGCCAAACTTGAATTACAGAAGGCATGTTAGTCGCCTTTCACTGAATTTAGGACTAGAGGTAGATTAGCGCTAGTTAAGATTGATCTATATTACAACGCACCAACTTCACACTCCAGTTAAGTGTTTTAGAACGTTTATTAGCAAACCATTGTAAATTTCTGTTAATCTGTGCTGCCTTCTATTTTTCTACAACTGTTGCATAACTCTACTTGGTCCTTCACCAAGAGAAAATTTTCCGAAAAAGGAATATCATCTTAATCTTAGCTAAATAACTGTATATATATATAAAATTGTGAGGTGTTGCACAAAGCCGGCAGCTCTTGCTATTTGATGGATCATGCAACTGTTTCCAAAGCGAAAGTAATCACAGAAATGCCTGTACATGTGGTAAATAAGTAATACTTTGTGAGGGACTAGCGTTTTAGCGTTGCGGTAAGTGCCATGTTGTGGGTCACGCGTAATCGAAACAACGATACGACAGCCTTACATTATACCTTAGTGAGACACTAATGGAATCAATGCCGCCTATTATGCAACAATAGCAATCAAGGAAAGGGAAATGGAACACCATATTGGGACTGTCGATTAGCAACTGCTTACTGCTGAGAACGTCATTCGACGATCGACAGCACACGCATGCCATTAACGGTCAAGTGCTTGATGCTCTTTCAGGCAGAAATCTATCGCGAACATTAAAGGACTGAGTTCTAAACAATAAAAGATATAAGAATTTAAAAATAAATTATGGTCATGTAGTCGACTAGCGAACGTGTTTCATATGCGTGTGCTGCCGTCTGCTAGACTGGGTACTTCGGAAGTAAGAAAAATTTAGGAGCCTCTTCCAAATCGTAAGCGTGGGTTTAACGAAAACCACTCTTGTGAACACGGCTGCAGAGCTATACACACGATATCTTGCAAATACAATAAACTCATGATTAGGAGCGACAACTGAGGACTTGAAAACCGCGGATAATCTAATATCACTTAACTAATGTTTATAGTAAATTTTCTTTAATCATTGTAGTATCTGTGAAAATACAGTGCTTACAAAGAATATAGTAGAATCCAATTTCACGTTAAATTACACTACGTTGAAACACAGTAGTCTTGAATTGGTTTTTGTCTCAGCGAGGTAGCTTGTCGTCTACATATCGCACCACCAACTTGTCAGGAAGGGGAGCATCTTCTTGCTGTTCCAGGTAGTCCAGTAGCCCTTCGGTCCATTCAAGTGCTGAGTGAGGCAAGCCTGATTACTCTTCCTGGAATTAGCGGAATGTTGTCATTTTCATCACTGCCATTCTCCTCCTCGGATTTCCCTTGTACTGGCTGAATGTTACCATAGTGGCTCAACATCTCATGACCTGGCTCTGTGCGGACGACGTCAAACCATTCGGAAATATTTTCTTTTTCAACAGCTTCGCACCCTGGAGTAATTTTCAAAAGAGCAACTAACGTTACTAATGAGCAGTCCTCTTCGTCATCGAAATTACTGATTTCATCAATTTTAGAATTAATATTTTTACATGGCTTGGCTGTGGTTGACTGTTTTATCTTACACCACGCCTTCGATACTTAATAAGTTATGTCTAGCACAGTTAATTGTTTCCAAAAGTTTGACGATTGCTGCCTTGATCAATAAGTTTTTGTGGCAGACTTCCTCAATAAATTTTCTTCACGCACCAGTGGTACCCTGTTCCATTTGCTGGATTAAGCCTGTCACATTATGGGGTAAACATTTTACAAATATCAACCTGTCATCCGTTTTTAGAATATTTTCGTTCGGGCGTGACGGTACAATGTCCAGTAACAATACAGCTCTTGCAGGTAATCCTCACAACGTTGAGTGTTATCGCGCTTGTTGCACGAAGCAATTGTGGTACCATGTTTGAAATATTGTGCGGTCCATTCTGGCCCCTTTCTGGTGAAAGTAACAGGCATAAAAACTGTACATTTGTTGTCCTTTGAAACAGAGCTGTTTTTTTAGCTTTTTCTGTGACACCAAGCTTAACTATATGTGATTCCATACCATTAGCGCAACACAGTTATCCTTTCCTTGCTTGGTTTATGACAAGGCCCACTACACTCTGACTCGAAAGCTAAAGTCTTTGTTGGCAGACACCTCCAAAACATCCCGCTTTCGTCCGCATTGTATATTTGCTCTAGCTCTAAATTTTCTCTTGCAATTAACTTCTGGAAATCATTATAAAATGCAAAAGTAGCCTTATTATGCTGACTTAACTTTTCTCCTTGGGTGGCAAGATCCCGGATACTACGACGCAGTTCAAATCTTGTTAACCAGCCAGAAGATGCACTGAAATCTCCTCCAGTCCCCAAGGTTTCGTAAAAACCTGGGCCTGTTTGGCGCGTATTGTGCCAGATACTTGTGCGCCCTCTGCTCTTTCATGTGAAAACCACTACAGCATGGCTTTATCCAGTTTTGCATATGTAGATATTTTTACAGTTTTGCGCTTTGAGAGACCTTTTATATAAGTCAGAACAGCTAGCAAATTTAATTATTTTGTCTTCTTTTATTCTGACTATCATAGTTCGCAGTTTCACACACGTTGTAAATCAATGCCTGATCTCATGTAATAGTATTGTCTTCGTCTGGCATTTGTGTATTATTTCCATTTTCTGCTGTATCGTTAACATAATACGTTTTCGTTTTTGACACAATGTTCGATAGTAACAGAAACCTATGACTGTCTTCCGCAACCGTTACAGTTCAGTGCTTGCAGTGTTTGAAGAGCATATAGTTTAGTATACTCAGGTTGTAACGTAAAATTGTTGGTCACCCGCGAGCACTTCCGTGTTAAAAAAGTGAAAAAAGTAGGCCGTGGATAATTAGAGTTTACTGTAGGTGATTCTAAGAAGTTTTACTCATAGAACCCAGTACATTATGCTGGACGGTGAATGTTCAACGGAAACGAAAGTAACGGTGTGTGTTTCCCAAAGACCAACGTACTAAGACCAACGTCTTAATTATAAATAAACCATTCATCACTGAGGCGTCTTGTCACGGTCCGCGCGGTTCCCCCGTCGGAGGTTCGAGTCCTCCCTCGGGCATGGGTGTGTGTGTTTCCTTAGCGTAAGTTAGTTTAAGTTAAAGTAGGGCGCAAGCTTAAGGACCGATGACCTCAGAAGTTTGGAGACATAAGTCCTTACCACAAATTTCCAATTTCCAATTCCATTTATCACATACAATTGGACCAGCAGCATGTTCGCTGAGGATGCTGTCGTCAAAGACGCTGTCGTTAAAAATAAAGTACCTTCACTATCGTAAATAAATGCGAAACGACTTGAACAGTGTTTTTGTTTCTTCCTAACATATGTCAACTCTTTTTAACTGTGGATAAACTCAAGATATTGAAATATCAAAGAGAAAGAACGCTATGGTTTTCGATTACAAGGGCACTGAGAAACTTGTGAATCCTAACAGTTCCTTTAAATTTGTACGGGTAATACTAGGCTCTGAGCAGTATGGGACTTAACATCTATGGTCATCAGTCCCCTAGAACTTAGAACTACTTAAACCTAACTAACCTAAGGACAACACACAACACCCAGCCATCACGGGGAGAGAAAATCACTGACCCCGCCGGGAATCGAACCCGGGAACCCGGGCGCGGGAAGCGAGAACGCTACCGCACGACCACGAGATGCGGGGTAATACTAGGAAACAATTCGAAATTGGTGGAGCACTTAAGGATAAGGGGTATAGAATAATTTATTGGGAAAGTAAGGTGAAGTACTGCGGCCTGTCCTCAGACAGGGCCACACGCGCCCGCCGGCCAATGGCACCGCGGGATGCGGTATGGAGGGGCACGTGGTTCGCACACCTCTCTCCCGACCGTTGGGCCGGCCGCGGTGGTCGTGCGGTTCTAGGCGCTCCAGTCCGGAGCTGCGCTGCTGCTACGGTCGCAGGTTCGAATCCTGCCTCGGGCATGGATGTGATGTCCTTAGGTTAGTTAGGTTTAATTAGTTCTAAGTTCTAGGGGACTGATGACCGCAGCAGGTGAGTCCCATAGTGCTCAGAATCATTTGAATCGACCGTTGGGACAGATAAATTCTAAGTACGATGCTTTTTGCCGACGACTAGGTAACCATACAGGATAGTGAAGGTAAATTATATCCAGCGGTACATACATTAAACAATATAAACCTATATTATCAATAACAAAAATAGAAAAAATGGTTCAAATGGCTCTGATTACTATGGGACTTAACATCTGATGTCATCAGTCCCCTAGAACTTAGAACTACTTAAACCTAATTAACCCAAGGACATCATACACATCCATGCCCGAGGCAGGATTCAAACCTACGACCGTAGCGGTCGCGCGGTTCCAGAGTGTAGCGCCTAGAACCGCTCTTCTGCCCCAGCTGGCAAAAGTAGAAACACTGACGTTTTCTAGGAAAATACCTCATAAGGATAACAAAATAGTCATGAATAACACATTAATAGGTGTCCCATTTCTGGTACCGAGGGTGCGACAGATCTTTTGATGAAGAGAAAGACATAAATAAGAAAACTGAAACTGACCCACCCACCCACCCACATACACACACACACACACACACACACACACACACACACACACACACACACACACACACACACACACACACAGCGGGTCTACCACAACCAATAGAGTAACGCCATTTTATAGACGTATGTATAGCAATGCCTCAGTGTTGTCACAGGTCTGTAGACGGCTATTGTTTCCTCCTGCAGCCGTCAGCACTTCGCGGTTCAAAACTGCAACAGTGCTACGAGCTGTCAGGGTCCTTCTTTCACCATCTCCACCATAACATATATCGCAGAGGATTTAGCAATCGAAGCGTGTGACGAATAGTTCATATCCCTACTGTTATCTGTTGCATGCGCCCCACGGTTTTCATTTTAAAGCTTATAAATATTTTCATAGCTTTTCAAAATTCACAATCAGAAATTTTCAGAATTATTTGCATGGGGTTAGGAATTTGTTTGGCGTTAAGAGAAAGTATTTTATAGCTTGTAGTTCGATTTAAAAACGTGGTACATTAAAAACCGGTTTTTATTTAAATAATTAGTTTCATTGATTATTTATTTTGGCCACCTTTGCTTGGATTTGTTATCTTATATAATGCTGGACAATACACAACTAATAAAACAAGTGACTAAAAATCATGCTTTCCCACGTGGCAATGTTTCACAAAGTATCCAGAGTATTGTCAACAGATATCACAAATTTCTTGTTGCCTGTTCTTCATACTTCTTTTCGCAGCACTGTTTTCGCATTTAGTCGATTGTAGTTACAATCTAATGAGAAGTACAGTTGGAATGTGGCGCTACACTGTAACGCAGTTGTAGCTGTGCACGTAAAAGAGAAACATGGAGCAGCCAGCACCGAACTGGTACTTACTGATGCGCTTCCTGGCCTGCAGGTACGCCTGGTTGACGGCGTCGTACGTGATGCACGTCTGTTGGCCGTTGTAGCCGCTGGAACAGAGGGAGCAACCAGTCAGCCGAGATACAGCTACTATAAATTATCGTACTTTTTTTAAAAAAAGTATGTGTTAACACTGAAGTATTTTTGTTGCAATGGCTTTGATGCGTTCGACATGTATTCATCGTATGTGGCTCAGATTGTTTTCTGCCTGCGAGATGAATATAACAAATAAATAATCTCTCGTAAACTCACAATACTCGAAAAAAATAAATACAAAGAGGTAAACATACACAGTAGCATGTTTTGCGGTTTATTCTTAATGCCAGCTTCAGTCCACAATTAACCGAAGTACACTAATCCTGCTGGAAACTAAATCATGATGGGAGAAGTAAGCAAACAACACACAACTAATTGGTCACATGAACTAAGGCCTGCATGATAATGATTACAGTTGATGATGGACAGCGTTTCTGAAGAAGAGAAATTTGTTAACATCGAGTCTAGATTTATGTATCAGGAAGTCGTTTCTGAAAGTATTTGTTTGGAGTGTAGCCATGTATGGAAGTGAAACATGGACGATAACTAGTTTGGACAAGAAGAGAATAGAAGCTTTCGAAATGTGGTGCTACAGAAGAATGCTGAAGATTAGTTAGGTAGATCACATAACTAATGAGGAGGTATTGAATAGGATTGGGGAGAAGAAAAGTTTGTGGCACAACTTGACTAGAAGAAGTAATCGGTTGGTAGGTAATGTTTTGAGGCATCAAGGGATCACAAATTTAGCATTGGAGGGCAGCGTGGAGGGTAAAAATCGTAGAGGGAGACCAAGAGATGAATACACTAAGCAGATTCAGAAGGATGTAGGTTGCAGTAGGTACTGGGAGATGAAGCAGCTTGCACAGGATAGAGTAGCATGGAGAGCTGCATCAAACCAGCCTCAGGAATGAAGACGACAACAACAACAACAACAACATGGACAGCTGGTACATAGCGAACTGTGGACACTATGAACAGTATTTTCCAATTTGACACATCTGTAAATTTCGTCCTAGTTCAGTACTACATTACACTTGTAAGTGTTTATGCAGCCTAACTATTGTTGTCCTAACGCCTGGTTTCATGCCTACAATTCATAAGTCGGGCCAGTTAAGCTCTGCTTCTAAAATCTCATGACGTAGGCAATTATGCTGGCCGAAAATCATATATCTGAATTTAAAGAGCTATGCTTTAAAACCACAAGATAAAATACAAAACTGAAGACTAAGAACTAAGTGCTCGGATTGATTTTGCCAATACTTTTCAAGCTACATAGCGAAGAAGCAATGAGGAATTCAAAAGAAAAGGGCGAAGTGTGGGATTAAAATTCAGAGTGAAAGTATATCAGTGATAACATGCGCAGAGGACATGGCTATTCTCGGTGAAAACGAGGAAGAATTACAGGACATATTGAACACAGTGAACAGTTTAATGCCTGAAGAATATGGCTGACATTAAACGGAAGACAGATGAAAGAAATGAGATTAGCGATATTGGTGAACATGATCAAGAGAAGGAATTCTGCTAGCTTGGAAGAAAAATAACAAATGACAAACGAAGCAAGGAGGACATAAAAGCCAGACTAGCACAATGAAAGGGGGCATTCCCGGCCAAAAGAAATCTACTAGTGACGTTGTGAAAAGAGTTGTGCGTTTGAAGGTATGTGCATTTTTTTCTTGAATGAAGCGCGAACAATGAATAAATACCGTCTATTATTTCATTCTTCTTACACATTGTACTAAATGGAAATTAAAGCCAGCGACTGGTCATCGTTTTTACAATTCACATATACATGTAATCTGACTTTCTGTTGTTTGTCTTTTATGATACTTTAATGTTACGTAACGCGCACTCCAGCGGTGGATAGCGTAGCCCAGATTCTGTTTAAATGCGCCGATAACGCTATAAATCGAACGGAGAAGTAAAGCACACTTTAAGATAGGGAATGCAATACTAACGTAAGTAAAGGATTTTTTTTGCTGACAACAATGAAGGAGCGGCGCTCATTAAGCAATGCAAAACATTTCTCTCTGAAAGCAGATTTTTCAACGTAATCTCCCTCAATGCGACTGCCTTACTCCACCTTACTAGGAAGGCCCGTATGCCTACATGGTACCATACGCGAGATCCGGGCTGTAGGGTGGATGGGGAAGAACAATCCAACGAAGTTTTGTAAGCTCCTGTCCCGTGCGCAGACTTATGTGAGGTCTTGTGTTGTTATGGAGAAGGAGAAATTCCTTCACATTTAAGTGGCAATGAACACGCTTAAGTCGTTTATTCAGTTTCCTGAAGGTAGCACAGAACACTTCAAGAGTTGATTGTTGCACCATGAAGGAGGACATCAAATAGAATAATCCCTTCAGAGTTCCAGAAGACCATCGCGGCTTTGAACTTTTGCTTCGGAGAAGAGATGGTCTGGCGCCACTCCATGGACTGCCATTTAGTTTACGGATTGAAGTGATAGAACCATGTTTGACCGTCTTTGACTTGGTTAGAAAAAAAAAAAATGTCGCGGTCAGCCTCGTAACGCACAAGCAATTCCACACCGATGGACCTTCGTTACTCTTCATGGTCTTCTGTTTGGTGGGAAGGAACCCAGCTGAGACACACCTTTGAGTGTCAGCACCACCAACAGAGACGTACAGCTGTGCAGCTAGGTCTCTCATTGTGGTCCGTTCATCACCTAGAATGTGTCCGCGTTGCATTACATATTGAACGACCCCCTCGTACCATCCTTCACCTGCCCGGGCTCATATCCCTTCTCTAATGGCCTCGCCGTCAATGTAGGGACGTTAAGACCCTGTGCCCCTACATCTACACTTCGCAGCGGCTGGTACCTTTATTACCCCCCCCTCCCCCTTTTCCCTGTTCCAACCGCCAATGGCACGGAGAAACACGTATACGCTCTAATTCTCTCCTCGTTATCGTTTAGCGAGACGTATGTGTGAGGAAGTAATGTGTTACCCAACTTTTCTTGGAACATTCACTCTCGGAATTGCAACAGGAAACTCCGTATACATAACGACCCTCTTATAGCGTCTTCTGCTGCAATTTGTTGATCATCTCCGTAAAGATCCCGCTCTTACTAATCGATTCCGTAATGAAACGTGCCGTTCTTCGTTAGATATTCTCTAACTCTTTTTAATCCAGCGTCAAAAGGGTCCAATATTGGTTGGTTGGTTGGTTGGTTTGGGGAAGGAGACCAGACAGCGAGGTCATCTTTCTCATCGGATTAGGGAAGGACAGGGAGGGAAGTCGCCCGTGCCCTTTGAAAGGAACCATCCCGGCATTTGCCTGGAGCGATTTAGGGAAATCACGGAAAATCAAATCAGGAGGCCAGACGCGGGATTGAACCGTCGTCCTTCCGAATGCGAGTCCAGTGTGGTCCAATATTGATGAGTTCAAATGGCTCTGAGCACTATAGGACTTAACATCTGAGGTCATCAGTCCCCTAGAACTTATAACTACTTAAACCTAACTAACCTAAGGACATCACACACATCCATGCCCGAGGCAGGATTCGAACCTGCGACCGTAGCGGTCGCGCGTTCCAGCTGTAGCGCCCAGAACCGTTCGGCAACCCCGGCCGGCTACTGATGAGTAATACTCAAGAATCGTTATAACAAGTGTGTTGTTGGTCACTTCTCTAATGAATGGATTACATTTCCCTAAGCTTCTTACAATGAATCTCAGCCTGGCATCTGATTTTTCTACTATTCATTTTATTGGTCGTCCCACTTCAGGTCGCTCCGGATGGTTACCCTTAGACATTTTACGTTAATTACTATTTCCGGTGATTTGTCTTCAATAGCTTGAAAGATACTGGATTTCCTCACTTTCTTATGCATAATACGCTACATTTATTTATGTTCAGCACCAGTCCATTAGATCAATAACGTATGCTGCCAACAGTAACGGCACTACCACACTATATTCAAGTATTCCTGCATATTCACTACATTTGTAGATGGTTTCCAGTGGAACTACACCTGGAAGATAATTTTGAGTAGAATCATAAATCTGGTCAGATATTCGGTAACCACTTACTTTGTTCTGTAAACGGCAGTGCGGAACTATATCGAATGCCTTCCTAAAATCAAAGATTGTGTCTCCCTTTCTTCAGCTTCGCGAGATCCTTCTTTATTATAGGCTAATTTGATTTCAATAGCTTCTTTACGTGCAGTACCCGTGGTCTAGGGGCGCCGGCACGGTAACTCAGCGTGTTCGGTCAGAGGGTTATCTGCCCTCTGTAATAAGAAAACTGAGTTAATGGATCAGCAACGAACTGAAACGGGTGTCTTGCGACGTCCGCACCGAGCAGATGAAACGAACAAAATGAGATAAAAAAATAAAAAAAGAGGTAGCGTCTTTGATTCATAATCAAAACGCCTTCGGTCCCGGGTTCGATCCCCGCCAGTGCCTAAATTTTGATAAATAATCAGCATTGGCGGCCGAAGACTTCCCGCATAAGAAGTCAGCCTCATTCTGCCAACGGCCTTGTCAAAGAGGGTGGAGGTGCGGATAGAGGTTCAGGGCACTCTCTTGTCCTCGGGGTGGGAAATTGCCCATAAAGGCGGAAGAATCAGCAATGATCAACGACATGAGGATGCAGAAGGCAATGGAAACCACTGCATTAAAGACACGTAACGTGTATCCAGAGGACATGTGGCCTGTAGTTGAAGAAGTGTCATGATGATCTCTCCATTGGCAAAAGATTCCGGAATAGTCGCCCATTCGGATCTCCGGGAGGGGACTGCCAACGGGGAGGTTACCATGAGAAAAAGATTGAATAATCAACGAAAGGATAATGTTCTACGAGTCGGGGCGTGGAATGTCAGAAGCTTGAACGTGGTAGGGAACCTAGAAAATCTGAAAAGAGAAATGCAAAGGCTCAATCTAGATATAGTAGGGGTCAGTGAAGTGAAGTGTAAGGAAGACAAGGATTTCTGGTCAGATGAGTATCGGGTAATATCAACAGCAGCAGAAAATGGTATAACAGGTGTAGGATTCGTTATGAATAGGAAGGTAGGGCAGAGGGTGTGTTACTGTGAACATTTCAGTGACCGGGTTGTTCTAATCAGAATCGACAGCAGACCAACACCGACAACGATAGTTCAGGTATACATGCCGACGTAGCAAGCTGAAGATGAACAGATAGAGAAAGTGTATGAGGATATTGAAAGGGTAATGCAGTATGTAAAGGGGGACGAAAATCTAATAGTCATGGGCGACTGGAAGGAGTAGAAGAAAAGGTTACAGGAGAATACGGCCTTGGGACACGGAATGAACGAGGAGAAAGGCTAATTGAGTTCTGTAACAAGTTTCAGCTAGTAATAGCAAATACCCTGTTCAAGAATCACAAGAGGAACAAGAGGAAGAGGTATACTTGGAAAAGGCCGGGAGATACGGGAAGATTTCAATTAGATTACATCATGGTCAGACAGAGATTCCGAAATCAGATACTGGATTGTAAGGCGTACCCAGGAGCAGATATAGACTCAGATCACAATATAGTAGTGATGAAGAGTAGGCTGAAGTTCAAGACATTAGTCAGGAAGAATCAATACGCTAAGAAGTGGGATACGGAAGTTCTAAGGAATGACGAGATACGTTTGAAGTTCTCTAACGCTATAGATACAACAATAAGGAATAGCGCAGTAGGCAGCACAGTTGAAGAGGAATGGACATCTCTAAAAAGGGCCATCACAGAAGTTGGGAAGGAAAACATAGGTACAAAGAAGGTAGCTGCGAAGAAACCATGGGTAACAGAAGAAATACTTCACTTGATTGATGAAAGGAGGAAGTACAAACATGTTCCGGGATAATCAGGAATACAGAAATACAAGTCGCTGAGGAATGAAATAAATAGGAAGTGCAGGGACGAAAGACGAAATGGCTGCAGGAAAAAATGTGAAGACATCGAAAAAGATATGATTGTCGGAAGGACAGACTCAGCATATAGGAAAGCCAAAACAACCTTTGGTGACATTAAAAGTAACTGTGGTAACATTAAGAGTACAACGGGAATTCCACTGTTAAATGCAGAGGAGAGAGCAGATAGGTGGAAAGAATACATTGAAAGCCTCTATGAGGGTGACGATTTGTCTGATGTGATAGAAGAAGAAACAGGAGTCGATTTCGAAGAGATAGGGGTCCAGTATTAGAATCGGAATTTAAAAGAGCTTTGGAGGACTTACGGTCAAATAAGGCAGAAGGGATGGATAACATTCCATCAGAATGGTCTGGCGACATACAATGTGACTTTCGGAAAAGCATCATCCACAAAATTCAGAAGACGGCAAGAGCTGACAAGTGCGAGAATTATCGCACAATCAGCTTAACAGCTCATGCATCGAAGCTGGTTACAAGAATAATATACAAAAGAATGGAAAAGAAAATTGAGAATGCGCTAGGTGACGATCAGTTTGGCTTTAGGAAAAGTAAAGGCACGAGAGAGGCAATTCTGACGTTACGGCTAATAATGGAAGCAAGGCTAAAGAAAAATCAAGACACGTTCATAGGATTTGTCGACCAAGAAAAAGCGTTCGACAATATAAAATGGTGCAAGCTGTTCGAGATACTGAAAAAAGTAGGGGTAAGCAATAGGGAGAGACGGGTCATATACAATATGTACAACAACCGAGAGGGAATAATAAGAGTGGACGATCAAGAACGAAGTGCTTGTATGAAGAAGGGTGTAAGACAAGGCTGTAGCCTTTCGCCCCTACTCTTCAATCTGTACATCGAGGAAGCAATGATGGAAATAAAAGAAACGTTCAGGAGTGGAATTAAAATACAAGGTGAAAGGATATCAATGATACGATTCGCTGATGACGTTGCTATCTTGAGTGAAAGTGAAGAAGAATTAAATTATCTGCTGAACGGAATGAACAGTCTAATGACTACACAGTATGGTTTGAGAGTAAATCGGAGAAAGACGAAGGTAATGAGAAGTAGTAGAAATGAGAACAGCGAGAAACTTAACATCAGGATTGATGGTCACGAAGTCAGTGAAGTTAAGGAATTCTGCTACCTAGGCAGTAAAATAACCAATGACGGACGGAGCAAGGAGGACATGAAAAGTAGACTCGCTATGGCAAAAAAGGCATTTCTGGCCAAGAGAAGTCTACTAATATCAAATACCGGCCTTAATTTGAGGAAGACATTTCTGAGGATGTACGTCTGGAGGGTATAGACGAATGTTGAAAATTAGGTGGGCTGATAAGGTAAGGAATGAGGAGGTTCTACGCAGAATCGGAGAGGAAAGGAATATGTGGAAAACACTGATAAGGAGAAGGGACAGGATGATAGGAAATAGTCTGCTAAGACAGGAGGGAATGACTTCCATGGTACTAGAGGGAGCTGTAGAGGGCAAAAACTGTAGAGGAAGACAGAGATTGGAATACGTCAAGCAAATAATTGAGGACGTAGGTTGTAAGTGCTACTCTGAGATGAAGAGGTTAGCACAGGGGAGGAATTCGTGGCGGGCCGCATCAAACCAGTCAGTAGACTGATAACCAAAAAAAAAAAGCTTCCTGAATGAGTCTTTCTCAGAACACACTATCCTGGATACAGGACTCTTCAGTGAACTGTGCCTTTCAAATTACAGGACATTTTATCGACGGTGGTGCGACCAGTGGCAACACATGACGCAGGAGACGCACAACGTCGTGTTTTCAGGTGAGTCCCGCTTCTGGGATCAACATCTTAACATTTTATCTCTATGGACCTAAGGTCGAGCGTGCGTCATACTTGTTTGTCCGATACATTTGCTGAAAGGATGGAACACTAGATTTTAATATTCTGCCCATTCTCGAATCTATGCAGGATCGGCATGGTTATTAAAGGATTTGGCATGATCAATTTAAGGGGTGGCCGGATGCCCTTCTTGTCGCCATCCTGTTACCACCCGTGAGGGCATCTGTGAACCATAAGTATCTGCATGTGGTGTTACCCATGTCAAAGTTTGCGAACGCTTTTCGAAATGTTTGCGAATCGTGTACCTGAGACAGGACTTGGGTACCAGCCCAGTATTTACTTAGTTGTCGGGAATCGCCTGTCAGCGAGATCCGGACTGGCCAGCACACCGACTCTCATAGTTAATTAACCGGTTGACTCAATCCGAAGCTGGCGTAACTCCCTATCCCAGAAACGGCAGTTTAACGCACACGGCTATCTGGGCGGGTATTTTAATGTGCTGACAATGACAATATTCTTAAAGCCAGAGCACAAGCTCGGACAGGACTATTGGCCGTGCTCTTTTGAAAAGAATTGTCCCCGAATATAAGAAAAACAGCGAAAGACTTTATCTGTATGACGGGACGGGAAATGAAACCCGCTTTAGGAGAATGTAAGTTCGGTACGTGAAGCCCTACGCCCCCTATCACTGTAGCGTAGTCGACGTCGCGTATCTATGCTCCTGCAGTAGCATTCTGTCTGAAAGATATTCAGATCCCAGCATTTGCTGAAAAAAGGAAAGTGATGGGGTAGTGTACTGTTCTCCAGATCACTAGACCGTGCTTTAGTGTTCTGGGTTAAATTTCGAATCTCTCGATAGTGTCTCATGATGTTCGGGAATGTGACAGATTATTCCGTTCGTAGTATGGGGACACTGACCGACGGTGTAAATTCGCAAACGATCAAACTACCGTCGTTTATCCCCATGTTTTCTTTGCATTTTAGGTACGAAACAAGTTAACGGATATGCAGCCAGATCTGATAGTCATGCTGGTACAATATTTCAATGAACTATCTCGTCGCTGACGTCATATGTTAATAGTGTTGCTAAGATATCAAGAAGATATATCTTCCACATATACAGTTGTCAGGCTCTTCCCTGGGAATCGAACACGGAAGTATCACGCCGGCGGGAGACTTCATTCGGTTGGATGTCCGAGCTTTTTCTCTGCGTGTTTAATGTTATTTTTTCGGTGATATTTTCGCTCTGGAATTTCATATTTATGTGTTTTATTATTAACTAAATGACTGAACCATTTAACCTCCATAGACTGTCAGTTTTATAACATCAAAATACCAGGCACATGAAATATATTACTGGTCATTTTCGGCCTCAGACCATTATAAAATGTACTTCTATTGATGACGTGTATGTCACACTTTTTTTTTTATTTTTAAATGGGACGTACACATGTCCAATACAATACATTTGGAAACGGTTAAGAACGAATCTGGCCAGAAATGTAATTTTTCTGTATGCTGCTTTAAAGAAATAAAACTGATAGCCTATGGTGGTTAAAATGGTTCCATGATTTAGACGATACATTAAGCCTGTGGACCCTTACGTGAAGAAAGTATTTTATTGTTCTGCTTTGTTTGATTCCTGTCAAGTCTGTTTCTAGAACATATGCTACTGTGTAGGCGGCAGCTCTGTGTACTAAATTTCACGTCCTCCACACTCCCAAACTACTTACTAATTTAATTACGTATTCATGCTACTATATTGTACACGCGCAACAAGTAAAATTTAGTTAAATGTTATACTTTGAGGACAGCAAATTTAATGGTCAGCATACACAGGAACACAATACCGCACTGGAGCACATCTCCAGTGCCGTCATTTCGTAAAGTAGGCCTTTGCACCTGCAGTCAGCTTCATTAAAATTATCCTAGGTGTACTATCGCACACGTGTAAAGCATAAAATACTAAAATCAAAGTATTGGTCGTTTTGTAGCGGCCTTTCTCAAGGCGCAGACAGGATATATCCAGAGAGATTTTAGTGAAATATCAGTCATCAGCACAGCATAGAGAGATTTTAGTGAAATATCAGTCATCAGCACAGCATAGATATACATGCAGTACACACAGAGCTGAGGAAGAATATGTTCTATGAATGCCCAGGGAATTACAGAAAATATTTTTGTTTTGTTTTACTACGGACTAAGTGACCAGAAATATTTTAAAATTCAGTAAAACGCTCTTTATAGCAATAGATGTTTCGATCAATAATTTAGACCTACAGGCCATAAGAATGCAATACAATAGTGATATATATTAAGAGGCATTTCTGTACAAAGAGATGGTAGTACGGCCGAAAAACATCTAAAATAAAAGCTACGATAATAAGAAAGTACCATGTTACACCTGCTATTGCGGTTGGTGGTGGTGGGTGGAGCAGTATTCATAAGAGCACGGCAACCATTGCTCGAGAATATATATTGTGCGCTCCGCCCATTACATCACTGACAAGCAGTCATATACTTCTTAAGTGAGATATGCTATATTGACCAGTGTAGTCGAATTTTACATGCTTAAAGGTCCACAACAAATCCTATCATAATTAATTTAAAATAAAGAAACGAAATTACAAACATAATTTTATCGTTTCTGTGTGTAGACTGCCCTCCTTGGGCATTTGCATGAACTTGTTGAAAGTAGTAGAGGAGTTCACTGTATTTGGTTACCATAGCAATGTCTTGCTGGTATCGATAGTTACGTTCCAGCAGATATTGTTGTTACGGTCAGGTGTGATGCAGATCTCCACCCTAGTTTGTCCTGTGCAAATCTCTTCATCTCTGCATAAATACTGCAACCTGCACCCGTTTGAACCTGCTTGCTTTACTCGAGCCGTGGTCTCCCTTATGATATTCGTCCACCCCCTCCCCTAAGCTTCCTTCCCTTACCAAATTGACAATATCTTGATACATCGGGATATGTCGTATCATCCGACCTCCTGTATCAATCAAGCTGTTCCACAAATTTCTTTTATTCACAAATTCGATTGAGTATTTCTTCATTAGTTATACAATCTGCCTATTTAATCTTCAGCAATCTTCTGAAACACCATATTTCGAAAGCTTCTGTTCTCTTCGTGCTGTTTATCGTCCACGTTTCACTTCTGTGCAAGGCTGCAATTGAGAAAAATAGCATCAGAAAGGACTTCCTAACATTTAAGATTATTTTCGATATTAATTAACTTCTCATTTTTAGTAATGATTTTCCTGCTACTCTTATTCTGAATTTAAATTTCTGCCCAAAAATCGAAACTCATCAACTACTTTAAGTTCCTCAATTCCTAATCCAATTCTATTAGCATGTATCTGATTACATTCCGTTACCATTGATTTACTTTTTTTGATATTCAACATCTTTTCAAGACACTGTTCATTACTTTCAACTGCTCACCCAAATGTGTTTCCATCTTTGACTGCTTTATGGTGTCACAGTAAACTTCAAAATTACTATTTCCTCTCCATGAACTTCGATTTTCTTTCCAAGTTTCTCCTTGATTTCTTTTACTGCTTACTTGTTGTAGCCATTAAATAACATAGAGAGCCGCTACAAGCCTCTCTCACTTCCTTTTCAACTACTGCCTACCTTTCATATTCATGTTTGAGACTCTGGAGTCTGATTTGTGTACAAGTTGTAGGTTCGGTGGGTAACTGATTATGAAACTGAATTTACCGGCACCGGAAAGGTAATGACAGCAGTTAATTTTTCCCTAACTATTTCACTTTTATCTTGGGAACCTTGTCGCTGTGATAAACTGTTTGCCAAAAGTGGCGAAGTATGTTCTACAGCCAAATTGGAAATTAGTGGTAAGTTCCTGTGGGACCAAACTGCTGAGGTCATAGGTCTCTAGGCTTACGCACTACTTAATCTAACGCAAACTAACTTACGCCAAGGCCAACGCACACACCCATGCCCGAGGGAACCTCCGACAGGGGAGTCGCGCGAACCGTGAAAAGGTGCATAGACCTCGCGGCGTAGGCACTTTCTACAGCCAAAGGAATATAGAAGAAATTAGATCGTGGCGTGCGCGAGGAACTGCTTTAGTAAGCGCGGCCGAAATGTTGGCCAGAGATTAAGTATCGCTCAGGCGAGGGCCGGTTTCCTCGCTAAGAGCCAGAGGTCGACCGCAGAGGCACCCCGTAGCCCCGAAACCCGTTCCACACAGCGCCACGGCCTGAACCCGAGCCCCAACCTGGACCGCTAAACAGTCGCGGCGCGCTGTCCTGCTTTTCTGGCTGCACCCTCACTCGGTCACGTAACAACATGCACGTGCTGCGGTACCTGCGTGTGTGTGAGATTATCACTTCCACATAAATATCCGATTTTGTTAAGGTAACGGTATTGCAAGTTGGTAATTGGTAAGTGCTCCTGTACTATCGTTGAGCGCTTACGAAGATAAAGCTTGATCTTTTCCTTATCGATTACAAAACACATACTCTATCCAGGTTCCATGTTCGGATTTCCACAAAGTTTTCCGCGATTTTTTTTTACATCATTTCGATGTGATATCGCAGTGATACGTGAATGTAGTCCTCCTCCACCGGTGTCAAACAGAATAAAATCTTTCTTGGTGAAATTCCTGGTGGTACTGTAAGATAAGAACTGACATTTCTCCAACTTCCATGTGCTTGCGTTTGGGCGTGGAAACAGCACTCGACAAGTACTACTAAAACACTTGACGCCAATTTTTAACCAATCATGGGCGGTGTATATTTCCGTTGGTGAACGAGAAAGACCTTATTCATCCTGCAGTTTATTTTTATTTTCAGCTCTGGACCGTACAAGGACGAAAGCGTTCAACGTCCCATCAACGACCGGGTTCATTATATATGCAGCACAAGCTCGAATTGCATGTATATGGGAAAATACACTGAACCGCCAAAGAAACTGGTATATACATGCATATTTAAATACATATATATGTTAACAGGCAGAATACGGCGCTGCGGTCTGCAACGCCTATATAAGGTAACAAGCGTCTGGCGCAGGTTTTAGATCGGTTACTGCTACTACAATGGTAGGTTATCAAGAGCTGAGCTCACTGACTCTGATCACGGTGTTACAGTCGGCACGATGGGGCACAACATCCCCGAGATAATGATGAAGTGGGGATTTTCCCGTACGACCATTTCACCGGGGAACCGTGAGTATAAGGAATCCGACAGGAAATCAAATCTAGGACGTGGCTGCGGCCGGAAAAAGATCCTCCAAGAACGGGACCAACGACGACGTTCAACGTGACAGAAGCGCAACCTTTACGCGAAATGCTGCAGATTTCAATGGTGGGCCATCAACAAATGTCAGCGTGCGAACTATTTAACGAAACATCATCGATATCGGCTTTCGGAGCCGAAGGCCGACTCGTGTTCTGTCTGTTCACCTGTATCCATTCATGTCCATTGCGCTTTCCGACGGACATGAAAAATTCCATCAGGACAATCCAACATCCCACACGTCAAGGATTGCTACAGAGTGACTCCAAGAGCACTCATCTGAGCTTAAACACTTCCGCTGGCCACCAGATTCCCCAGATATGAACATTATTGAGCAAATGTGGGATGCCTTGCAACGTGCCGTTTGGAAGATATCTCCCACCCCTCGTACGGTTACGGATATATAGACAGCCCTGAAGGGTTCATGGTGTCAGACGGCAGTTATAAGAGTCGAGGGGCACGAAAGGGAAACAGTGGTTGAGAAGGGAGTGAGACAGGCTACAACCCTACCTCCTATGTTATTCAAACTATATGTTGAACAAGCAGAAACTTTTGTGTTAGCGGAAGAGCCAACACCGTGTTACGAGTGGAGGTCGACATGCACAAGTTTTAGGTCACGCAGACTGGCGTGAGGAGGGAAGAACTATACTGACGTGAGGTCTGGGACATGACAAGGATTGAGAATTCAGAAAGCGGACGTAATTAGTTTGATACTTAACTTTAATCCATTAATGATGAACGTCACTCTTAACGGTACATGACTCATAATATTATCTGTTCAGAATACATTATTGCATTATTTAAGATAGTAATTATAGTAAGTGAATATGGCGCCTTGCTAGGTCGTAACAAATGACGTAGCTGAAGGCTATGCTAAACTGTCGTCTCTGCAAATGAGAGCGTATGTAAGACAGTGAACAATCGCTAGCAAAGTCGTCTGTACAGCTGGGACGAGTGCTAGGGAGTCTCTCTAGACTAGACCTGCCGTGTGGCGGCGCTCGGTGTGCAATCACTGATAGTGGCGACACGCGGGTCTGACGTATACTAACCCGACCGCGGCCGATTAAAAGGCTACCACCTAGCAAGTGTGGTGTCTGGCGGCGACATCACTGAAACAAAAGAAAAATTTGGAGTAGGAATTAAAATCCATGGAGAAGAAATAAAAACTTTGAGGTTTGCCGATGACATTGTAATTCTGTCAGAGACAGAAAAGGACCTGCAAGAAAAGTTGAACGGAATGGACAGTATCCTGAAAGGAGGATATAAGATGAACATCAACAAAAGCAAAACGACGATAATGGAATGTAGTCGAATTAAATCAGGTGATGCTGAGGGAATTAGATTAGTAAATGAGACACTTAAAGTAGTAAATGAGGTCTGCTATTTGGGGAGGAAAATAACTGATGATGGTCAAAGTAGAGAGTATATAAAATGTAGACTGGCAATGGCAAGGAAAGGGTTTCTGAAGAAGAGAAGTTTATTAACATAGAGTATAGATTCAAGTCTCAGGAAGCATTTTTGAAAGTATTTGTATGGAATGTAGCCGTGTATGGAAGTGAAACATGGACGATAAATAGTTTGAAACTTCCTGGCAGATTAAAACTGTGTGCCGGACGGAGACTCGAACTCGGGACTTTTGCCTTTCGCCGAGGCAAAGGTCCCGTGTTCTAGTTTCGGTCCGGCACACAGTTTTAATCTGCCAGTAAGTTTCATATCAGCGCACACTTCGCTGCAGAGCGAAAATCTCATTCTGGATAAATAGTTTAGTCAAGGAGAGAATAGAAGTTTTCGAAATGTGGTGATACAGAACAATGCTGAAGATTAGATGGGTAGATCACATAACTATTGAGGACGTACTGAACAGAATTGGGGAGAAGAGGAATTTTTGGCACAACTTGGCTAGAAGAAGGGATCGGTTGGTAGGACACGTTCTGACGCATCAAGGGATCATCAATTTAGTATTGGAGGGAAGAGCGGACGGGAAAAATCGTGGAGGGAGACCAAGAAATGAATACACTAAGCAGATTCAGAAGGATGTAGGTTGCAGTAGTTACTCGGAGATGAAGAAGCTTGCATATGATAGAGTAGCATGGACAGCTGCATCAAACCAGTCTCTCGACTGAAGACCTCAACAACTACAAGAAGGCTGGTGGCTGTGCACTATCTTCGTTCTCTCTGTGACGCTGTTTTTCGACAAGATAATGCAAGACCACACGTTTTCTATGCTGTCCTGTCCTACCTGGGTATAGAGTGTGTTCGACGGTTGCCCTGAGCAGCACGTTCTCCAGTCTCTAAGTCCATAAGACTAGCACGGCAGCACTCTCCAGTCAATAAGATTGATGAAATATAGCATAGAGCTGAAACAGCATGGAATGACGCACCTGTCTGTAGGTTTGAGCGGATGCCTATCTGCGTAAGAGCTATCGATGGTGCTACAGATGGCAGCTCTGCGTGCTAAATTTTGCTTCTAAATGACCTAAAATTAAAGCTTGTATTCCTCCTACAAAACACAATAAGTAAAATTTCGTTAACTGCTAACTTTTAATGGCCACCAGTGTATTCTATAACTAATTCGTAACTCTGCGACCAGCCCCACGTGACCACGCATAATCCATCCTGTGCCATTTGGCGCCATTCGGATGCGGTATGGAGGAACATGGGCTCATCACATCGCTCTTGGTCGTCGTTGAGTAGCTAGCCCCTTGAGCCACTACTTCCTCAACTGGCATCCATGAAGCTGAATGTGTCCCTTTCCAGTCCCTTCCCTGTCCTTTCTGGGATTTGAACCCAGATAATCCATATGGCAGTGAGACGAGCTGACCACTCAGCTATGGAGGTGGACCAATGTATTCTGTGGTTTCCCTAAATACTTTCTAGCAAAGGGAGGGACGATTCCTTTACACGACTCCACGGCCGACTCCCAGCTTAACCAACTGAGCTGGTGCCAAGTGACTAATGACACTGACATCAGCGAGAAATTAACTGCTAACATCTCGCTCTTCCATCGCTCTTTATTGTCAAGACTGTCGCCCATTAGGCAACAGAGTTTATGTTTTAGGAGTTACCACATATGTCACTTAGTCATCCTGATTACACTTTCTCTTCTGTGGCCACTGGAGTACACATTAATTTCCTCCCTGATTGCGTGCGGCATGTCAGTGACCGGTCTGAAAGCCCTAAGCAGAACACGGAGCAGGATGTGGCGAGTGGACGGTCCGTACTGCTTTCTGAGTCGTTATCTACATCTGGAAACGAGTTTGAGAGAGTGCGATGCCAACTGCTTACCTAGAACATCTGCGGTTATGTTGGGTGTGCTGCAGAAGATACAGACAACTCTAGAAATTTTGGTAAGCAAATTACGCTGTTACAAGAGGTAATAAAAAGATTTGATATTACCTAAAATATCTGTCTTAGTGTACATTCCTCTAAAGAGCAAAAGCCGTGCAGTTCTAGGTGCTACAGTCTGGAACCCAGCGACCGCTACGGTCGCAGGTTCGAATCCTGCCTCGGGCATGGATGTATGTGATATCCTTAGGTTAGTTAGGTTTAAGTAGTTCTAAGTTCTAGGCGACTGATGACCTCAGACGTTAAGTCGCATGGTGATCAGAGCCATTTGAGCCAAAGAGCAAAAGAACTGTGTTGTTTCAGTAATATGCCCGGGACTGTGGTGGAATCGAATGTCGTCCAACTTCTCTCCAGTTCATTCTAGTTCTATAGTATTGCGAGAGCTTCAGTGGGGTTTGGAAGGTTTGGTGAGAAGCAAGGGACAAACTAAAGATTTTGGTCGGTCCTGTGTTTGCGAGAAAAACACAGAAATTCGGGAAAGAGTCCCGGTCAGGCACAGTTTTAACTTCCCTCAAATGCTCATTCGTTCTCATATTCGATTGGTTGTTCATCACAATAATTTCTTTGTGCTATACGCCCATGCTTTGTGTGATACATACGTGCTGCTAAAAGTTTTTTTGAAGGATTTTTGGAAGAGTTTGATGTGGATGAGAAAACAGGAAATGTAATTCGACAAACAGTAATAAACACAAAACCTAAATTTTTTGGCAGGCCGGCCGATGTGGCCGTGCGGTTCTAGGCACTTCAGTCTTGAACTGCGTGACAACTACGGTCGCAGGTTCGAATCCTGCCTCGGGCACAGATGTGTGTGATGCTCTTAGGTTAGTTAGGTTCAGTAGTTCTAAGTTCTAGGGGACTGATGACCACAGATGTTAAGTCCCATAGTACTCAGAGCCATTTGAACCATTTTTTTTTCAGACGTGTGTGAAGCTTTCGACGCGCGAAGAAACTCGACAACTGTGGCCCCTATGAAAACGTATCCCAGTACACAAGTAGATTAAATTTCGTATAAAAAGGTTCTGTTTACTCTTTCTGTAGTACCGGGTGATCAAAAAGTTAGTATAAATTTGAATGACATGGGGTTTTATTGGAACCACCCCATATTGCTAGACGCGTGAAAGATCTCTTGCGCACGTCGTGTGGTGATGATCGTGTGCTCAGCCGCCACTTTCGTCATGCTTGGCCTCCCAGGTCCCCAGACCTCAGTCCGTGCGATTATTGGCTTTGGGGTTAGCTGAAGTCGCAAGTGTATCGTGATCGACCGATATCTCTAGAGGTGCTGAAAGACAACATCCGACGCCAATGCCTCACAGTGCTGTTCACAACATTATTCCTCGACTACAGCTATTGTTGAGAAATGATTGTGGACATATTGAGCATTTCCTGTAAAGATCATCATCTTTGCTTTGTTATGCTAATTATTGCTATTCTGATCAGATGAAGCGCTATCTGTCGGACATTTTTTGAACTTTTGTATTTTTTTGGTTCTAATAAAACCCCATGTCATTCCAAGGATGTTTGTCAATTTGTACCCCTCTATCTACACTATTCCGTGATTTATTCATTTTTCAAATTTATACTGACTTTTTGATTACCTTGTATTAACAATTTCCGCGTAGCGAGAGAGACAATGCGAAAATCTCGCGCTGGGTTTATGAAGGGCAGCTATAACATTGCCGGCTGCAATCGTCGTGCACTGAATCATCCTGTTAGGTGGTTATGTGCCTTGAAAATCTCGTATGGTCGTCTTCCATGTCTTCAGATTCCAATCGAAATCGCATAGTCTGGCGTCCCAGATAGGTACGTGTGACCGGCGCCTGTTCCAAAATGTGGTGTAGTGGGTGAAAGCAGCACGGAACTGGCGGAGTGCCAGCCAGCGCCGCCTGACGTTTTACTGCCTGCCTTTACCGACCGTTGGCGGGGGAGGCGCGGCGCAGACCGTGGCTGCTGGCACGCACACCTGGAAGCGCCTTCCGCAGGCGCGAAAGTGGACGCTACCGCCGTTCCCGCCTACACCGCCCCAACAGCTTTGGCAGCGCCGTCTGCCCTCTATACTTGTTGGCGCTGCATCTTGTATGACGAGTGCCATTTTCGATGTCATGGAGCTTATTCAATTGGGCTGCGATGACTGGGATCTTCGTGATAAACACATTGTAAGTTGCTGTTTAATGCACTTCGGATTTTCAAGTTCTCATCCTCCCGTAGTGTACAGGATATTCGCTAATATCGTCTGCAAAGAAAAAAAATGGATTTCAATCAGTCAGGGAAATGACGTGACTTTTTAAACGTATGAAGCGGAATGGGCCGTTTCCCGTTCCCGAACGAAATACGAGGGCAAATCGAAGTCTTTGCCTCTACTTTTGTTAGCCAAATTACATCTGTAAATGTGAAGCCAGCATACCCATTCCAGGGTTGGACCTTTCTTGGTTCGTGCCGGCCTTATCTGCCGGTGGCTCCGCCACATGGCGCTGCCGTCAGTTGTTAAAGATGGTAGTTGATAGTTGTGCTTCACACGTCCACGGTGTTAGAGTAACGAAGTGTGATTCGTTTTCTATGGAGCAAGGGACGAACACCCATTGAGATCTAGAGGGAAATGCAGCCCACATGTTGAGAAAACAGTCTCGCTTTCAGAACTGTGAGGTGGTGGTATTGTCAGACACAGGCGGTGAAGTCCTGCATGACAATAAGCTGTTGGGGAGGCCTCGTTCGTCTCAGACTGACGAAACCATTTCCCGCATGGATGCAATGGTGAAAGGAGATCGGCGTGTTCACATTATGGCTATTTCCCGGGAGCCGGGAATATCGTGTGGGAGTGCTTAGGACATCATTCATTGTTCCATAGGGTACCAGATAGTTTCATGTAGGGGGGTACCCACGCAGTTGGATGACATCACGAAAGGCAAGCGAATGATGTCTTCACTGGATCATCTAGAACAGTCCTCCTCCAAGGAGGGAGAAGGTTTCCAGGACCGCTTTGTTACTGGCCATAAAACATGGATACTGCATTTCACACCGGAATCCAAGCAGCAGAACATAGCGTGGAAACATCCTGGTTCGCATGCGACAAAAGAAAAAAAAAAAGTTCAGCACCATCTGTTGGGAAAGTGATGTTAAATTTCTTCTGGTATAGCGGTGGACTGTTCCTGCTGGATTTCATGCCACAAGACACAACCATCAATGCCGACAGTGACTGTTCCACACTGTCAGGTCTGAGCGCTGCCGTCAAGCAAAGGTGCCGAAGGATTCTCATGTAGACAACGTGATTCCTCTCCACGACTATGCGAGACTACATGTGGCAATCAGAATCGCGGAAATGCTCCGCGCACTTTACTGGGAGATTTTCGACCAACCACCGTACAGACCAGAGCTTGCGCCTAGTGATTTCCACGTTTTCGGACCGTTTAAGAAGTTCCTGGCAGGACAGCGATTGACAAGTAACGATGACGCCAAGACAGCAGTCCATAGTCAGATCGAATTCTACCTTTCACATTTAGTACTGCGATGGGACAAATGCGATAATCGCTGTAGGGACTATGTAGAAACATAGTGTAACGTATTTAGAACTGGTCGTATATTTGTCATTTCCTGTATGCGCCTTAAAAAATAGGTAAAAGGCTTTCTGATTTGTCCTCGTATAACAGAACGAGTATGCCTGGTGTTACTAGATTAAGAGGCATCTTTTGACTCAGCGAATACAGAATCTGTGTAGTGAGTCTTTGAAAAAAGGAATCGATGAAACCTAAGTCAATATACTGAAGAATACACTATCTGATCAAAAGTATTCGGATATTAGTGGATATTAATGTGAGCTGTGTCCACTTTTTACTTTTACCAAGGTCTGAACTCTGCTAGGGACACGTTCAGTGAGATAACTGCATGTTTGTGGGGGAATGTCAGCCCATTCTCCCTGAAGAACTGAAACCACTTAAGGATGTGATGGTGGTCGCTGGAATCCGCATTGAAGTGTATGTTCTAACGTATCCCAGAGATGTTCCATAGCGTTCAGGTCAGACACTGGGCAGGCCAGTCCACTTCAAGAACACTGTTGACAACAAACTATTAACTCAGGTATGCTTCTTTGTGAGAGGGTGCAATGTCATGTTGATACAATCATCGTCTCCCAACAGTTCCTCTACATGCACACAGTACCCAATTCCGTAAAAAAATGTTCCTATCCTTTCGCATTTTCCTTTAGCGCAATGAGGGGGCCACACCCTAACCACGAAAAACAAAACTGTTACACTACCTCCTCCGTAGTAGGTAACGTTCTCCCAGGCATTCGCTAAACCCAAACCCTTCTATGTTGTTGCCACAAGGTACAGCGTGATTTATCACGCCTGCCAACTCTTTTCCAGTCATTCACTGCCCATTGGCGTCGCATTGACTACAGAAACGTGTGGTTTATGAGGAACTGCCCGGCCATCGTACCGCACTCTTTTGAACTGCCTGCGCACATGACTGCGCTAGCTGGACTGTATTAGCACTTTGTAACGTGATTTTCTTCCGCTAACTTCATTCCACATTTTACAACCACCCTCTGAAATGCTCGACGGTTCCCGTGTGTCAGTACATGAGGTCTGGTCTTGATTTACCCACGAATGTCCTATCGCGTTTCCACTTCACAGATACATCACCAGCAGTCGGCATGGGCACCTTTAGAATGGTTGCAATGTCACCCAGTCCCAGATGGACTTTTTCTCCTCAGGTGACATACACTACTGGCCATTAAAATTACTACACCACGAAGATGACGTGACACTACTGGCCATTAAAATTTCTACACCACGAAGATGATGTGCTACAGACGCGGAATTTAACCGACGGGAAGAAGATGCTGTGATATGCAAATGATTAGCTTTTCAGAGCATTCACACAAGGTTGGCGCCGGTGGCGACACCTAAAAAGTGCTGACATGAGGGAAGTTTCCAACCGATTTCTCATACACAAACAACAGTTGACCGGCGTTGCCTGGTGAAACGTTGTCGTGATGTCTCGTGTAAGGAGGAGAAATGCGTACCATCACGTTTCCGACTTTGATAAAGGTCGGATTTTAGCCTGTCGCGACTGCGGTTTATCGTATCGCGACATTGCTGCTCGCGTTGGTCGAGATCCAATGACTGTTAGCAGAATATGGAATCGGTGGGTAACACGGAACACCGTGCTGGATCCCAACGGCCTCGTACCACTACCAGTCGAGATGACAGGCATCTTATCCGCATGGCTGTAACGGATCCCTGAGTCAACAGATGGGGACGTTTGCAAGAGACCAACCATCTGCACGAACAGTTCGACGACGTTTGCAGCATCATGGACTATCAGCTCGGAGACCATGGCTGCGGTTACCCAAGACGCTGCATCACAGACAGGTGCGCCTGCTATGGTGTTCTCAACGACGGACCTGGGTACACGAATGGCAAATTGGCATTTTTTTGGATGAATCCAGGTTCTGTTTACAGCATCATGATGGTCGCATCCGTGTTTGGGGACATTGCGGTGAACGCACATTCGAAGCGTGTATACGTTATCGCCATACTGGCGTATCACCCGGCGTGATGGTATGGGGTGCTATTAATTAGACGTCTCTTTCACCTCTTGTTCGCATTGACGGCGCTTTGAACAGTGGACGTTACATTTCAGATGTGTTACGACCCGTGGCTCTACCCTTCATTCGATCCCTGGGAAACCCTACATTTCAGCAGGATAATGCACGACCGCATGTTGCAGGTCCTGTACGGGCCTTTCTGAATACAGAAAATGTTCGACTTCTGCCCTGGCCAGCACATTCTCCAGATCTCTCACCAATTGAAAACGTCGAGTCAATGGTGGCCGAGCAACTTGCTCTTCACAATACGCCAGTCACTACTGATGATGAACTGTGTTATCGTGTTGAAGCTGCATGGGCAGCTATACCTGTACACGCCATCCAAGCTCTGTTTGACTCAATGCCCAGGCGTATCAAGGCCGTTATTACGGCCAGAGGTGGTTGTTCTGGGTACTGATTTCTCAGGATCTATGCACCAAAATTGCGTGAAAATGTAATCACATGTCAGTTCTAGTATAATATATTTGTGCAATGAATACCCGTTTATCATCTGCATTTCTTCTTGGTGTAGCAATTTTAATGGTCAGTAGTGTACAATGGCTAGTCCACATTGGAAGAAAATGAGATCCCCTGACCTACCAACTGCTTCTCTACTGACAACACTCTGCTACCCGCCTGGGTTTGTACTGGAGAGTCAATTTCTCGTGACATGTTGAGGTCAATTCCACACAAAGGTGTCCCGATACTTTTGATAATATAGTCTATGCACGTTAATGCTGCAGCTTTCATTATGCTTCACCCGGATAGTACGGTGGTGGTGGCCGTATGATGGCAGTGCAACGTTCTTTTAGGTAGGAACGACTGCAGTTAGCGCAGATAGGGGCAGTGAACCGTAACGTCCACAGGATCCCACGGATAGCCCAGTGGGGTCGAACACGCGTCGCAAGGAGCTTTGCCAACGGCGAGCTGGCGGAGGTCCTCTGACTCGATACACAAGTCCGCTGAGCTCTGTGGTCGACCTCTTCGCTGCCAGGTGTGTAACAGCCTGCCTTTTTATAGCGTCCCCGAGCCAAGTCGTTTTGCTGTCTGGGGACGAACGGATAATCGGACGATTTGTGCAGTGCTGTATTGGCGCTAGTTGCAGGCTTCTTGCTGCACATTGATGTAAAGCTGGGGGCGGTTTGCAAGTAGGTTATGCCGTCAATTTACATGATTTTGGGGATTGTCTGTGAGACCACCGTGCCTTGGCATTTCTCTGCGTTGTGATACTCCTTCTGCACTGCGAAAATAGTGACAAAATACAGAATTGGAGCGCAAATCAGACGATTATCACTATTCTCAGCACTACTTTAGGAAGTTTTCAGATCCTTATACTGGGGAAATGAAGAAGGGATACGTGACGTGAGACCTATTCGAATCACCTTCAATTAACATGTGACATTGTACTATTGCCACTGGTGCAGCTCAGTTTGAAAGTAGGTCGGCTGAGTAAAGAGACTTAAATAAACATGTAAGCAACACATCGAAAAGAAAGTGACCACATTAAGAATAAGTTTTTATAGAACTGGTTGTCAAATTTTTGTATTTAAAGCTGCTGAAGACAATGTCTTTGATGCCTAGGAAAAGATACACTCCTGGAAATGGAAAAAAGAACACATTGACACCGGTGTGTCAGACCCACCATACTTGCTCCGGACACTGCGAGAGGGCTGTACAAGCAATGATCACACGCACGGCACAGCGGGCACACCAGAAACCGCGGTGTTGGCCGTCGAATGGCGCTAGCTGAGCAGCATTTGTGCACCGCCGCCGTCAGTGTCAGCCAGTTTGCCGTGGCATACGGAGCTCCATCGCAGTCTTTAACACTGGTAGCATGCCGCGACAGCGTGGACGTGAACCGTATGTGCAGTTGACGGACTTTGAGCGAGGGCGTATAGTGGGCTTGCGGGAGGCCGGGTGGACGTACCGCCGAATTGCTCAACACGTGGGGCGTGAGGTCTCCACAGTACATCGATGTTGTCGCCAGTGGTCGGCGGAAGGTGCACGTGCCCGTCGACCTGGGACCGGACCGCAGCGACGCACGGATGCACGCCAAGACCGTAGGATCCTACGCAGTGCCGTAGGGGACCGCACCGCCACTTCCCAGCAAATTAGGGACACTGTTGCTCCTGGGGTATCGGCGAGAACCATTCACAACCGTCTCCATGAAGCTGGGCTACGGTCCCGCACACCGTTAGGCCGTCTTCCGCTCACGCCCCAACATCGTGCATCCCGCCTCCAGTGTTGTCGCGACAGGCGTGAATGGAGGGACGAATGGAGACGTGCCGTCTTCAGCGATGAGAGTCGCTTCTGCCTTGGTGCCAATGATGGTCGTATGCGTGTTTGGCGCCGTGCAGGTGAGCGCCACAATCAGGACTGCATACGACCGAGGCCCACAGGGCCAACACCCGGCATCATGTTGTGGGGAGCGATCTCCTACACTGGCCGTACACCTCTGGTGATCGTCGAGGGGACACTGAATAGTGCACGGTACATCCAAACCGTCATAGAACCCATCGTTTTACCATTCCTAGACCGGCAAGGGAACTTGGTGTTCCAACAGAACAATGCACGTCCGCATGTATCCCGTGCCACCCAACGTGCTCTAGAAGGTGTAAGTCAACTACCCTGGCCAGCAAGATCTCCGGGTCTGTCCCCCATTGAGCATGTTTGAGACTGGATGAAGCGTCGTCTCACGCGGTCTGCACGTCCAGCACGAACGCTGGTCCAATTGAGGCTCCAGGTGGAAATGGCATGGCAAGCCGTTCCACAGGACTACATCCAGCATCTCTACGATCGTCTCCATGGGAGAATAGCAGCCTGCATTGCTGCGAAAGGTGGATATACACTGTACTAGTGCCGACATTGTGCATGTTCTGTTGCCTGTGTCTATGTGCCTGTGGTTCTGTCAGAGTGATCATGTGATGTATCTGACCCCAGGAATGTGTCAATAAAGTTTCCCCTTCCTGGGACAATGAATTCACGGTGTTCTTATTTCAATTTCCAGGAGTGTATAAGCAGAAGACTTTGGTAAACGAAACAGGCAGTTCGAAACAAAGCTTTCATTGACTGAAAAGTAAGCTTGCCGTCAATATACTTTATCAATTTTAAAGTAAGGCTGAGAAACATGGACATATTAAAAATATGAAAACCATCCGAAAAAGAACGATGGCTCAGCGAGAACTGTTGAGATACACGTTGGGAATTATTAAGAGAGATCGAAAAACAACTAATAGACCAGGGGACAGAAGATGCAATTAAAACTCCAGTAACAACGAAATGGAGGTGAACTAGATTTGTGGCCAAGCAAACGGATAGTGAAATGGATCATTTCTTTGGTGGAGGCCAAGAGGTAAGAAATAACTGAGACAACACTCTAATGGAAGATAGGTAGACATAATCAGAAAACATGCCGAGCAGCGTCGAGCCTATATTTGAAGCACTTCATATATGACAAAGTATAGAGGAGGCCTTTATCCATAATCAAAACGATGACTCAGTCATTCGTTATGTAATGCGCTTCGTGTTTACAAGCTTTCCTCAGCGTTTTCAAAGGGAGTACGAACTAGTCAGTCTCTGTCTATATCAGATCTTAAAAGAGCACTGACTTAACCAAAGACAGGCGGTCACCACTACGTTTTTACCTTTCATTTTTCAAAGTATAAGACTGATGCACATTAAACAATTGATTATGATTGAAAAGTAGTTTCAGGAGATGCTGTACTTCGTAGTATCTCATAATAATCGTTTGAATGAAGGTGTGGGGTGCGGTACGGCGTATAATCAGGCTGTTAGTAGCGGAGACCAAATGGCCGTAAGTGCGCTGCAGAGGTTGCTGGCAGGAGAAATCTTTCATTGAGTCACACAATTGAGAAAGGTGATAGAGAGCCAGAAAACCAGCAGCATTGTGAGTACTGAGTATGATGCAATCAGCTGCAGAGCGATGAAACAAAGTATCCGCAGAAAAAGAATAAGCTGGACCCAGGGTAACAAATTTACCATGCTATTTAAGGATTAAAAAGAAAACTGCACAACATACATCTCAGGATCAGTTTGATTTAGAACAGGCAAGGGAACCAGAGAAGCTCCTCAAGTAATAAGAGCTATACCAGAAAGAAGAGAGACCAAGAAGACGTACATCGCCTTCGGGGATACAGAGAAAACCTTCGACAGAAAAAAAAATAGAAGCAGTTCTTTAAGACAATGATAAACATAGAACTGGATGGGAGGGTCATAAGGCTCAGTGTACTCCTATACAATAACCAAAGCAGAGGGATAGACTTGAATGGAAATGTAAAGACTGCGTCCATATGAAGAGAAGCGAGACAAGATTGCGTTCTATCTATGTATTTGTTCAATATCTACATTTAAACTAAACACCGTAGGCATTAGAATCAACGGACAAGATATCCATTGCATAAGGTTTGCAGAGCCCATTACATTATCTTTTATTTTATTTTATCGTATGGCTGGGCCCCCCGTCGGGCAGACCGTTCGCCGGGTGCCGGTCTTTCAATTTGACTCCACTTCTGCGACCTGCAGTTGATGAGGATGTTAGGATGATGATGATGAGGACAGCACAACATCCAGTCCCCATGTGGAGAAAATTCCCCGACCCAGCCGGGTATAGAACCCGGGCCCAGAGGATTAATAATCCATCACGCTGACCATTCAGCTACCGGGGGCGGACAATTACATTAACTGAAGATTCTGAGAAGGAACTAAATACACTGAGGTGACAGAGGTCATGGGATACCTCCTACTGTAGTGTCGGACCTCACTTTACCTGGCGTAGTGCAGCTGTTCGAGGCGGCATGGACTCAACAAGGCGCTGGAAGTTCGTTGCAGAAATATTTATGAATGCTGCCTCTTTAGAAGTCCAAAGTTGTGAAAGTGTTCCCGGTGTAGCTTTTTGTGCACGCACCGACCTCTCGACTGTTTCCCATGTAGCGCGATCTGGTGGCCAAATCATTTCGCGAATTCTCCAAAATGTTCTCCAAACCAGTCGTGAACAATTGTAGCCCAGTGACATGGCACATTGTCATCCATAAAAATTCCATCGCTGTTTGGGAATTGAAGCCCATGACTGGCTGAAAATGGTCTCTAGGTAGCCGAACATAACTATTTCCAGTCAATGATCGGTTCAGTTGGACGAGAGGACCCAATCCACTCCATTAACGAGCCACCACTAGCTTGTACACTGCGTTGTTGACAGCTTGTTCCCATGGCTTCGTGGGGTCTGCGCCACACTCGAACCCTAGTATCAGGTCTTACAAAATGCAGTCAGGACTCATATAACCAGGCCACGGTTTTGTCCTCGTCTAGGGTCCAACTGGTATGGTCCCGAGCCTTGGAGAGGTTTCGCAGGCGATGTCGTGCTGTTACCAAAGTCACCCGCGTCGATCGTCTGATGCCACAGCCCGTTAACGCCAAATTTAGCAGCACTGTTCTAACTGCTGCTTTCAACGCACGTCCCACTTTGATTTATGTGGTTGTTTCACGCAATGTTGCTTGTCTGTTAGCACTGACAACTCTAAGAAAATGCCGCTGCTCTCCGTTGGTAAAAGGTAATACCTGAAATGTGGTGTTCTCGGCACACTCTTGACACTGCGGGTCTCGCAATATTGAATTCCTTCACGATTTCCGAAACAGATCGTCTCTTGCTTCTACCTGCAACTACCATTACGCGTTCGAAGTGTGTTAACACCCGTCGCGTCGCTAGAATCGCGTAGGAAGGCTTTTCATATGAATGACCTCAGTACAAATGACAGCTCCACTAACGCACTGCTCTTTTTTGCCTTGTGTACGCGATACTGCCGCCATCCGTATAAGTGCACATCGCTACCCCAATACTTGTCACCTCAGTATAAAATACTTCGTGTTTTATCATTAACACTAAAGAAAGTCATATTAAAAATGAAAACTTCGAAGGCCAAAGTATTAATTCTCAAAAAAGTCAATGAAGAACCAAGGAAATGCAGAGACAGATGCCTTCAGGTCTGCTACTTATGAAGCATTACCACTCCTGACACAGGTGTTACCCGGAAATGAGAAGGAGAATAGCGCTCGCTAAATAGGCCTTCAGTAACAAGAAACAGCTTCTAACAAGCGGGAACATAAGTATTAGACTTAGGAAAGAATTCATTAAAACATTTGTCTGGAGTATTTTATTGTATGTCTGTGAAACATGGGTCCCAGTGAAACAATATACACGAGGCCTGAAAGCAATGGAAATGTGTATGTGGAGAAGGATGCTCAAAATAAGCTGCAGAGAGAAAAAGTCGAACGAGCGGGTCCCCAAGGAAGTAGATGAAACAAGGGAATTAATCACAGACTATAGGAACCGAGGTGGACAGATTTCATTGGGCACATCATACGTCGCAAAGATTACTTGATCCCCATATTGAAGGAAATTAAGGAAGAGGAAGATTGTAGAAGAATCATCTGGTTTCTGTGATGGATGGATTTAAATTCAAACAGTACGCTGACACCTGGAATAATAATCGCATTAGTGCCCTTGTAAATAATTTAGTTAACGACCAGTTTCGTAGCCTATAAGCCACATCATTAGATTATATCTGATAAATTAGGAAAAGATGCTCGCTACAGTTCTGGTCAATTTATAGTTGTACTCAGTAGTAAGAAGTAGAGCAAATTACGTGCATGTTAAATTATGAGATTATACATGAAACATGGATGGGACCAAACATTCCTTGTGCGTGAATGAATGACGAAAGTAGCAAGTCGTCAGGTAAGCAGATAGTATGGGTCCACGATTCCTCAAACGTTCCTAATTTTTTTAAAAAAAACTGTAAAAACCATCAAGAAATATCCGCCTAACATAATGCAATACAAGATCAATAATCAACTAGAACACCCAGTAAATATTAAAAATTAAACACGCCTACCATGAATCCGGAACGGACTGTAGTAGGCCGAACGTAAAATACGCTGAACCGAAATGCTCAGCAGAGCAGAGACAAATATTGTTGTGGCGATAAGGCGTAGCCCTTGGAAGATGGTGACGATTTTCAGCCAAAAACTGCCCTACGTCTAATACTTCCTGCCATAATTAATCAAGATACGAGTATGATATATCAGGAGATGTTCCACATCTCGATATTCGCTACAGTCAAATTGTCGTCATTTTCATCTATAAGGTCCACCTTGATAATATTTGCCTTCATTGCTGACGCTACACCCGTTCTGATGCGGTTTGGATTCTGCCAATCTTCCTCCTCAAGTTCTCGCTGCAGTGCAGAGTAATCATCTGGAGACTCGTTAAGTTCTTTGTTCAAGAATCTCTTCTGAGATCTGAATCTTCCAGCTTCTCAGGAAGCTCCAAACAAGGCCTAAAGGCCTAAAGTTCGCAATAATAATAATAATAATAATAATAATAATAATAATAATAGTAACAATAACAATAACAATAATAGTAGTAATGTTCTGTGGCACCACGGCCCAGTGCAAGTCTTTCAACTGGACATCACTACGGAGACTTGCGTGTTCTTAAAACCAACAGCACCCGTTTTTCAAGCATGCTTTTTACACCTCTAAGCGCATTTATGACTGGCTCTTCGGAAGCTGGGTTCCGTAAATCCTGCCCCTTTGTATAGTTTATCGAGCGACTCGGATCTCATGCAACAGGTTACTAGTCGGCGTGTTTTCTTTAGGCTCACTTTGACCTTTTGGCAAGTACAGATCTGAATCACGCTGCCCAAGTGCATTTTACAGTGGAGGTACACAGTGCTTGAGCTGTGGTTCTCAGAGCGTTTGGTCTTATACCTCATTTTCTGTTAGTTAATTTTCTCAGTGTGTTATTTCATGCTGCGACTTTACTACGGTTTCTCTCTGTGTGATGTTGCAATATATAGATTATTCGTTGCTACTGTAGTGTTATCTTGAAGCTGTGAGAAAGAAGGACTGGCGTTCCAAGGCCCGGAAGCAGAGACGATGCTGAGGGCAGACGAAACTAGGAGAGATATTGCTACACGAAGTAAACAGTAAGGGGAGAGCCTTGCGAAAATGCAGACGTCCCAGACGCAGTCCCAGGGCGTTAGTTACTCTTCAAGGAATTAACATGTAACTTCATATGTCGTCTAGACGCTGTTGTATGTTGCCACCGTAGAACTATGTAACCAACAGGCACGTACTAGCGTATAAAGCCAGCTTGACACCAGCCCTGAGAACAGCAACGTCAGTAGCCTCACAAGGGTTAGAAAGAGAGCGAAAACGCCAAAAACTGCTGACCTAGCAGTCCCTACTCCGGAGAGACCGAGGGGCGGGGCTAAATGACGTATAGCAGTAGTTGCAAGCCTTATTTGGCAGAGCAGTTACTTTTTGTTTCCAGCTGAACAATGTTGAAACCAAATACGGACTTAGTTCAAGTGCATTAAAATCCCCGCCTTAGGAGCAGTAGAGAGGACCTAACTAAACCGTAATTGGCAGGCACCTGCAAGAGACCTACGGGATTGGCTAGGTGGCCTTAAGTGGGAAAAACAGTGCTCCTAAGCGACTCTTTAAACCCTACAGATTCCGCATTTTGGCAGAATTCTCAGTCAGACGATCTGGGCGCCGAATCCGCGTCCGTCGACTCCAGCCTCGCTCCAGCTCCACGTAAGTCTGCTCTCTCTTATGGAGTGCCTCAGTGAACAGTGTCACCTTCAGTATGTTTTGTTTTGCAACCAATTTGCTGCCTTAACATGCTGCTGGTGTTTGCTACTGTGGTTAACATCCACTCGTGGTACTTCTGCACTGGTTTCTGTTTAAACAGTGTTATTCATGCTTTTTCTAACCCTAGAACTAGCCTCCAGGGCATTAGTCAGTCCTGTTTGGAATAAACAACTATTTCAAAACATAATTTGTCCAACAGTCTCCACAACGTATTCACTACCAAGTATCACCACCTGCATTTCTAGTAAATGGCTGTACCAGTGTTGGCTCAGGTAGAAGAAAACAATCAAATGGCTTCACTGTGAATTGTCCTTCAGTCTTCTGCTCTGTACCGCTCGGGAGCTCAGACTGACCAGTAACCCCTTTTCTCCCTCTCCCACATATGACACGACACGACAGTGTTTCTACTTCGATGGCCGGTCCATTATGACACCAAAATAAGAGTAATGAAATGGCAATAGAAATTGTGAATGATATGTTAAATTCGGTCAGAGAAGCAGATGATAGAGAGTTGTGTGTGCCAGGAAAGAACTATGTTCGGCTCCCGGAGTACAATGTAGTACCAACTCTTCAAGAAGAGCAATGTGAGTGACAGTAAACGCAGCAAATTTCAAACGAGAAACAGCAGGAGGGTTCCAGACAGGCTGCAATATGCGTGCTGCCAGTGGCAGAGCGATCTCTACTCACAAGGAGCCGCGCAGGGCGTTGAGGGCGTAGTCGAAGGCGCTGGTGCGGCCCGGCCCGTCCAGCAGCAGGGCGCACTCCTCCCCCACGAACTGCGCATGCGCCGCGCTGCACGCTGCCACCACCGATAGCAGCAGCGCGGTCCAAGGTGGCTGCCTGCAACAACACACAAAAACCTCGCTCTTACTGGGCGTTAAAATCGATTCGATGTGGCAGCAATAAATAACATTATCGATGGTTAATCGAATAAAAATGTCATTGTTTCAGAAGGTCGGTGTCAAAAAATAAGGTTTAGAATTCAGACTATAATTCATGATTGCACTAAAATTGAGAGGAGCGAGTTTTATCAATCAATAAAAAATTTAGGGAAACTATATTTAATGATACATTATAATCTAATTTTCTGAGCAGAGATCATATCAATAGCTTTTGAAAATAATTTTTCTGCCAGAACTGAAGTCCCTTCGACTGATAATTATTTCCAAGCCACCTCATACAGACTGCAACTAAATTGTCATATTTCCATCCAGAATGTGAACCGATTACTTCCTAACTCTCTATGGGGTCCATCTGTAATTATACTAATAAATTTAGAGAAATGTTTCAATGTCTGGAGTTTTGTTTTTTTGTTTTTTTACCTTCCATGTTTCTAGAATTATATCTGAAACTTTTCTACGTACATTACTTTCCAAAGAGAGAGGGTTAACCAAAACACACATTCAAAACAGTCAAAATTTCTCTAAGTACTTCAACAGAAAAAGTATAGGTACCTTTCTCATGCTGTTAATATTCCAATATTAAAAAGAAAGTCGAATTAAGTTTTCCCATCTATGAGTTAGATGATGATGATGATGATGAAATAATATTTTCCGATGATATCGCCACAAATATCGATCTTACCACTGTATCGGCTTGTAAACAGATTAAAACTGTCGCGTATCTGGTTCCGATATAGCGATATTTCATAATTCGTGTTCCGATATCTCAACTCTGCATTGTTAACGTTACTGCTACAAACGGTTCACACTTCTTAAAGTCGGTCTGCTCAAAACATTAGGCTTTCTGACTTCACTATGAAAACATCCTTTACTTTATGTACCGTCTTTGTAGGGGTTCTCTTCAGGCATACTAAGCCGTCGCTGAAGACGAACACTGCAAAGACGTTAGAAACTGTAGCCTTCAATACTTATTTTTAGTTTCAGAATGATGCGACTCAATTTCCAAAAGAGATTTAGTTCCACTGGCACTATCAATGCAAGCTTACACAGTTATAATAACAAAACACCTCCGTCTTTTTTTTAAAAAAATGCAGCAGTATCAAATGTTCTAAAGTATTCAGTTGGTAGGCGTCATCTCTTCGAGAACATTTGAAAATCATCAAATCCCAGGAAAACCTAAAACACATTTTATCCTATTTCTGGGGTCAACAACGCTTATTGTGGAGGAATGATATCACAGGTTTTCAGATCAACGAATGGGAAGTTCCAGCACAAAAAAAAAAAAAAAAAAAAAAAAAAAAAAATGTGTGCAGTGTTGGTGATGCGAAATGGGTGAACAATATAGTACTATCTTTTTACACATTTTGAGTAACTTCTTTGCAAGTATGTATACACAAAACACTATTGTGCCACAACGAGAAACTGGATGACGTTGCTTTGTATTCGAGAGTACAAAGGTTCTAACCCCCATACTGACATACTGATTTAAGCTTTTTATGGTTTTTCTGAACCACTTCAGACAAATTCCAGCGAAGATCTCACTATCAGCACATGGCAAACTTCACGTCCTATCCTTGGTAAGTGCCTATATTATAAGAATTATTTTCTTTTCTTAAATTGAAGTACAGAGACATGACCAATATTCTCATAAAACTGCTACTACTGCTGCTACTACTACTACTACTGTTAAACTGTTAATTTATTGTCTGTAGACGTGCCCCTTGTGCTCTTATGCAAGTCTAATAAGATGTTGAATTTATAAGTTTTACGTAATTCATGGTGATTCAACAGCTCCATCTCTGGTTTTATGCAACCCGCAATGCCTTTAAAAAACTTGCAATTTTCATATTCTCTTTCTTGATGTACACAGACTACTAGACAAACAGAAAATTGAAAAGGACCTCTTTATACTAAATGTAAATAAATTTGATTTTGTAGTGGGATAGTTTTCGAATTATTCAAGAAAAATGTACAAAAATGGTCTCTAAATGCGTTTTATTTAATAAATCGAAAACTGTGGCCTCCAGTGAAAACGTATCGCCGCACAAAATGTAACTACATTAAGTTTCATGCAAAAGGCTTCTGTTCATTTATTCTATAGGACTAACAGATTGCGCATAGTGAGCAAGAGAATATGAAAATCTCGCATGTTTTTTGAAGTTGCATAGAACCTATTGGTAGGGGCAGCTGAATATCTTGTATATGTTCCAGCATACGTCTGGAACGCCTGACTATTTTAAAGAATTGCAGTTTTTTTTTGGTTTATCAAAATTGTTAACATACCCAAGGTGCTATGTCGGGCTCGGAAAGAATGACCCATATTAGTGAAGATTCCACGAATTTCGTGGGCTGATGGTGGCTGCCCAATTATGCATTATCGATCCATTTTCACTCGTAATTTTAAATTTCGTTTTTATTTAAATAAAAATTTAGATATAGAATACCCAAACTTCCAAGGAAATGTTATGCGACTGGTAAAGTAAAATCGGAGACGGTAGGACAGTCATATAATCAAAACTGGTGTCAGACAAGTTTCATGTGAAACTGTGCTGAATGTCTTACCTGAAAATTACTTCGAATAGATAGAGGGCCAACTCGTCTTAGACTCACTAGAAACAAACACACCTGAAGTTTCTGAATCAGTTAACACAGAGGAGGGCTTCAGTAATCACAAGGCTGTGGTAGCATACGTCTTATGTGGAATGTTAAGAAAGGTAGGGAAATGTTAATGACTAGCGAGTATGACAAGACACACGAGAACCAAGATGTGGACAGAAATGAAGAAAATTCAAAAGCATATACCGAACTAGATTTTGATAGGTGGAAAATATTCACCGTGGTTCAATAGCCGTGTTAGAACTGTTCTACGGTAGCAAAGAGGGCTTCATGGCAGGTTAAGCGAAGTCAAAATCGCTTGATAAAAGTTTAAGTAAGCGAAAATGACCGTAAGAAGAGTAATGAGAGAAGGATTCAATCAATGTGAAAGTAAAACTTTGCCAACCTATCTGACTAAAAACCCAAAGACGTTTTCGTAGGTCCATCCTTTTGACTGAAGGTCTTGGGTCCACAGCCAGTCGCTAAGGCCTGAAGATGTCGCATTGAACCTCCGAAAGTGGTAGCTACACAATTAATAAGGTCATAAGGGCGACTGTAGGCGTTTTCATTTTCTTACGGAGAAGTTTTGGTCTACTTATAATGAGTAATCGGATCAAAATCATTTATTCAATCACTCACCTGCCATACAGGTGCCGAAACCGGTGATGAGACAGAGAGAGGACAAAAAGAAATGCTAATATCTCATCGCATCGAGATCATTAGAAGTGGAGCACAAGCTCTGAATGTGGAGCACAAGCTCTGAATGTTCCAAAGAACCATCCTGGCATTTTTCTGCAGCGATTTAGGGAAATCACGGAAAACCTAAAACTGAATGGCTGGACGCGGATCTGAACTGCCGTCCTCCCGAATGCGCGACTAGTTCGCTAGCCACTCCGCCATCTCGCTCGGTAACAGAGCGAGGGCCGCAATGCTGATTTCGGTCTTCCGTTATTGTTCCAATGCGGAAGTTCGTGATACTTTCTCTCCTGTCAATCATCGTACGAACGCCAAAATTATGGATATTGAAGTGAGTTATTGCAGAAAAGAGTTTCTTGGACTCTCGTAGGGCTCTCGCGTTAATGAAAACAGGTTCCACGATCATAAATTTTCCACAAGTATACATTTTTAGAAGAATTGAAGACACGCTCTTTTACGGCGCTACGACAGTGGTAAAAAGCCTTTGGGCTAGAAAGAAACATTGTGTTTTGGCAGATCGCAGTTCCCATTCGTAATTGCTTTCTGAAAGTATGCTTGAGGGTATAAACTTCCTTGATGATCAAGACGTGAAGGAAGACGTGGATGATGTGAGAACGTTAAAACAGGGAAATGCTTGAGATGAGTTTAAAACGTAGTGGACTGATGATGTACGCAGAAAAAATAGGCTAGGAAAGAAGTGACTGAAAATTTGTTATCTGAAGGTGATACGACTACTGGCACATGTATTGAAGCGTACAGCAGTTAACTAGTCACTGGAAGCAACGTTCACCAGAAAATTTACGTGTTAGAAAAACTGCAAAAGTTAGAACGCAGGACCGCAAAGGAAGATATGGAAGTTGGTATCAAAACTATAGTGACGTCATAAAGCGGTGGCATGATAAGTGAGGACATCAGATTTCTAGTGCCGAGAGTGGACGGGGAAGGGATCTCAGAAGACACAATGATCTTGTGCAGAAACTGAACGTGATAGTTTAAGCTTCGTCTAAAATCGCTCTTCAATAAATTTACGAATCTTATATTGACACTGCAGTACATATTCCCAGTAATGAGGTTTGTAGTTTATTACATTCACTTGTTTAAAGGAAAACCTTCATCCAGTCATTGAAGAACAGATGAAGAAGCAGTATTTATGTGGGTTGTAAGTCCCAGTTTATATCGCAGGTAATTGTGAATCCCAATTCAGTATGAATTTTAAGGAGGCTTCCGAAAGAGCCGAGATAAAGTGAATATTCTCCTTATCGATTTGAAGGTATACCTTACGTCTAACTAACAGTGATTGTTGTTATTAAAGCGACCTAGCTTAATATAATCCAGTAAATTTGTTTCTGTAGTGTTAACTTGGGATTGTTATCTCGTCCAGCCATTTGATTCTGACTTTCCCAAATTAGTCTAGGCGAATCTTTGGTTTTGGTTTGTGGCCTAAGCGAATCTTGGCATAATGAATAATAATAGGCCATTGTCACTATAGTACGCAATTCCAGCTCGTTTTACTATTTTAAATTCCAATCTTATACAATCTGTTATTGCTTAGTTCCATGCTGCATGAATTGTATCGAAACTGGAACACATTAGTATGTAGGCCATTTATATATGAATCATATGCCGACATTTTAGGAGAGAAATGAATAGCCAGCCGCGGTGGCCGCGCGGTTCTAGGCGCTGCAGTCCGGAACCGCGGGACTGCTACGGTCGCAGGTTCGAATCCTGCCTCGGGCTTGGATGTGTGTGATGTCCTTAGGTTAGTTAGGTTTAAGTAGTTCTACGTTCTAGGGGGCCGATGACCTAAGACATTAAGTCCCATAGCGCTCAGAGCCTTTTGAACCATTTGAGAGAAATGAATATTATTAGGTGGGTTTTGTCATCGCTCTTCTTGCAAGTGAACACAAATTTAACAAAAAAGTGAGAATTTTTTTTACTCTGCTACAAATACTACAAGAATTATATATTCATCTATTGAATAAACTGATTTGTCCACAAGAAGTTATTTGAGTTTATAATTAAAATTTGTATGGTTGTCTATCAGATTTTTACAGTCATCAGGAAACGATTTAAGATCCTTGTGTTTCCGTATTAAATGTTTTTCTCAGACACTGATCAATGAAAGCCTTAATCATGAGTAATCAATGTTTTCTTCTATCTTGTAACTGCAGACGGAACTTTTTCTTTCGAACTGCTATGAAATATTTACAAGAAATTTCATTAGCGAATATTATTTTCAGTTCGGGATAATCGAAAGTGATGAATTACCACATACAACCGAGTCACAAGACATTAATGAGTGTATTATAGTGATATTAAAACGATGATTTATTTGTTGCCAAAAACTAGCAGCTATTTGAAGATCAAGATATGTTGAATTTAGCAGTTTGAGAAGTTTTAATAACTTGTTTCTTCTATTATTCTACTCCGTTCGCCGGCTAATTATCATGTACTATGTTATTGTATTTGTACAAAAACGGTGCTTTTCTGAAACTAAGGGAGAGTTCATTTACAGATAACCATTTTTCTGAAACTAAGGGAGAATTCATTTACAGATAACCACTTATTATTTTTTTCCAAAGCTTTATATCCAATTTCTGCTGTTACTGTATCTCTAATTGTAGCGCTTAGGTCATCTACAAAAAAGTACCACGTATGTGAAGAGAAGGGTCAAAAAATGGCTCTGAGCAGTATGGGACTTAACTTCTGAGGTCATCAGTCCCATAGAACTTAGAACTACTTAAACCTAAATAACCTAATGACATCACACACATCCATGCCCGAGACAGGATTCGAACCTGCGACCGTAGCGGTCTCGTTGTTCCACACTGTAGCGCCTAGAACCGCTCGGCCACCCCGGCCGGCGAAGAGAAGGGTCATTTAGATATAGAAGGAATTAGAATAGACACAACATTGAACGTTGTGGAATTCCATTCTTGATTTCTCTGACAATTAATTTTTCTCCCATTCTAGAATTAAGAATGAATCTTGCATTTTGCTGCAGAGCGTGAACTGTTTCGAAACTTCCTGGCAGATTAAAACTGTGAGGAGCCAGGTTGTGACTCGGAACGGGGATCATGACCTTTGCAGGTATTGGTCTTACCGACTGCGCTATCCGTTAAAAAGCCTGGAAGTCTTTTTGCTTTATTAATTTTTATTGGTATTCGATTTCTTTAGACATTATTCATTTAATTGTGTGACATTCTTACTGAAATCTTGTGGTATAAAAATGAGTGGAAATACGAGGCGTGTTTTTTAAGTAAGTACCGTTTTGAAATTTAAAAAGACGTCCTAAGATACCTTAATAATTTTATTTTTACATGAATGCCTGTACCTTAATCTACGCACTGACGCCCTTACAGTCTGATTTTTCCTTGTTTACGTTGTGTACTGAGTGTTTAAGATGCCTCCGATAATAGCGAGTCCATCCTACTGTGAAGTACGGGCTGTAATAAGATTTCTTAGCGCTGAAGGCCTAAAAGCTATCGATATTCATCGTGAGATCTGTGCAGTTTACGGAGAAAACATTATGAGTGATGGAATGTGAAAGTGGGTGAGAGCATTTAAAGATGGCCGCACAAATGTGCATGATGAACAACGGAGTGGACGTCCTTCGGTCGTTAATGAAAGTTTGGTTCAGGAAGTGGACAATAAGGTGAGAGAAAATAGACGCTTTACGATTTCGTCCTTGCGAGATGACTTTCGTAATGTTTCCCATAGCGTTTTGTCTGGCATTGTGACCGAGCACTTGAATTACCGAAAATTGTGCGCACGTTGGGTACCGAAAATGTTGACGGATGTTCATAAAACTAAACGTTTAGACAGTGCATTGACTTTCATTGAGCGGTACAACAACGACGGTGATGATTTCTTAAGCCAAATTGTTACGGGCGATGAAACATGGGTGGCTACGTCACTCCAGAATCAAAGCAACAGTCCATGGAAGTTGAGCAAGGGCATCGTTTTGCTGCAAGACAATACCCGTCCGCAGGTGGCGAATCAGACCAAAGATTTCATCACATCTTTTCGTTGGGAAACTCTAGATCATCCTCCGTACAGCCCCGATGTTGCGCCCAGTGACTACCATCTGTTCCTGCATTTGAAGAAACACCTGGGAGGTCAGCGTCTTCAAAACGATGACGAAGTCAAAACAGTGGTGATGCAGTGGTTAACGTCAGGCGACAGACTTCTATGAGGAGGGCATTCAAAAAATGGTACAACGTTATGACAAGTGCCTCATTATTGACGGAAAGTATGTAGAGAAGTAGACTGAGGTACAGGCTTTCATGTAAAAATAAAATTATTGAGATATCATAGCACATCTTTTCTTCAAATTTCAAAACGGTATTTACTTAAAAAACACTCCTTGTAAAAAGGCAGCTGGGTATTATCAACTATAATCATCAATCAATTTTGTCTAGCTATAGGTGTAAATAAAGCATTACATGAAAACCCAACTGCGGAGAGACGATACGATGAAACTGTTACGATTTGGAATGCTGGGGAAGCTACCAAGGGTACCTCTCCATCGTACCCCCCTCAAATTTAGTTATAAATTGGCACACTGGATAGGCCTTGAAAAACTGAAGACAGATCAATCGAGAAAACAGGAATAAGTTGTGTGGAACTATGGAAAAAATAAGCAAAATAGACAAATTGAGTAGTCCATGTGCAAGATAAGCCCCATCAAGGAGAGTGTGGGGTGCGGAGCGCCGTGGTCCCGTGGTTAGCGTGAGCAGCAGCGGAACGAGAGGTCGTTGGTTCAAGTATTGCCTCGAGCGAAAAATTTAATTTTTTATTTTTAGGCAATTATCAAAGTTCAGGCACTCATACATAATCAACTTCGCTCTCCAAAATTCCAGGACATGTTAAGATTTGCTTGGACATATGCAGGATTTGACGGTCTACACACGGAAAAATTTGAAAACGTTAAAAACATATGTTTTGACAGAGCACAGGGAAAACTGTGCGACTGTGAAACTGTTGCATTCACTTGTTGCAGTTTATGTAACAAACTCTTATGTTTTCATTAGTTTTTTGGGAGTGATTATCACATCCACAAGAAAACCTAAATCGGGAAAGGTAGAAGAACCTTTTTACCCGTTCGCCAAGTGTCCAAGTTAGGTGGGTCGAGAAAATAGTCCTGTCATGTGACGCACATGCCGTCACGAGTGTCGTATAGAATATATCAGACGTGTTTTCCTGTGGAGGAATCGGTTGACATACGACTTTGCTATCAAATGTTTTCGGTTCCCATTGGAGAAGCAAGTCCTTTCGTTTACTAATCGCACGTTTTTGCGGTGCGGTCGCAAAACAAAGACACTAAACTTATTACAGTGAACAGAGACGTCAATGAACGAACGGACAAATCATAACTTTGCGAAAATAAAGAAAGTAAACTTTTCACTCGAGGGAAGACTTGAACCAAGGACCTCTCGTTCCGTTGCTGCTCACGCTAACCAAGGCATCACGGCGCTCCTGAGCTGACTATCCTTGATGTTGCCTATCTTGCGCATGGACTACTCAGTTTGTATATTTTGCTTAGTTTTTTCATAGTTCCACACAACTTCTTCCTGTTTTCTCGATTGATCTGTGTTCAGTTTTTCAAGGCCTATCCACTGTGCCAACTTGTAACTAAATGTGAGGGGGGTACGATGGGGAGGTTCCGTTGTAAGTACTTAGTTGCTTCTGTGAGTAATCTTGGCGTAGTGGCACAAGTACTTCGTGGAAGACGTAACGGGGCGGGAGGCGGTTACCCAACGCGAGGCGGCTGTCCAGTTGCTCAGTTGCTCTCCCTGACCCGCTGCCGTCTTCCGCGGACTCATATCCCGCCGGGAAAGTGAAGCTGGGCCCTCACGTTTCTCACGGGCCCGGTGAAAGCAGCGCCCGCATGCGCATCACGAGCAGCGAAAACGCCGTCGCCCGCTCGCTGGGGCGCTGCGGCTGACTCAGCCGCGGGCGTTAGCGGCGGCACCGCTCATCCATCCTCTGGTGTCGCGCGCCCAAAATGAGTCTGTGCGACTCGATACGTGATTTTCCCGCAGAAAACTCACAGTTCGTATTAAATGACGGGTAGCCATCCACCCTAAGAAAGTATTATAGGCCCTGTGCTGCTCTTAATGTACCTATTGGGTGGTTATAATTAAAGTGTAGCTACTCACGGAGATTTACCCTGGAAAAGAACTGGTTCCACTTTTGGCCACCAGGTGCGAATCAGGCTCTGCGGATGTAAGAAAGACGTATAGAGTACTTTCGTAGGAGCACTTCTGTGAAGTCTGGAAGGTAGGAGACGAGGTACTGGTGGAAGTGGAATTGTGAGGACGGGTCGTGCGTCTGCTTGGGTAGATCAGTTGGTCAGCGTGTTCGGTCAGAGGGTTTAACTACCCTCTGTAATAATAAAATAAAAAAAAAACCTGAGTAAACGGATCAACAAGCAGCCTGAACGAGTGTCATCGGACGTCTGCCACAAACAAATTGAACGAACAATATAGAACAAAAATGAGTTGGTAGAGCACTTGCCCGCGGAAGGCAAAGGTCCCGAGTTCGAATCTCGGTCCGGCACGCAGTTTAAACCTGCCAGGAAGTTTCAGAATCAGCGCACTCCGCTGCAGAGTGAAAATTTCATTCTGGAGTCATATAGAAATGTTTCCATATGTAACAGATTAGGAACTGAACGTGGGCAAACAAGATCAAACAAGTGAGAAAATAATCCCGTAACTATATTTTTGCTGATCATACAAAAAAACTTCAGCATCAGACATAACGTTTTAATTTAGTATTTCTTTATTACTAAATCTATTCGAAACACATTTCGCAGGCAGTATCGACATATACCATTGAAAGCACCTGTAGTATTGTATAATTTTACGACTCATAGTTAATGACATACAAGGCCATAAACATTGAGATGCGTGAAAAACTAGCTTTTCTTAAAGCGGAGTGCAAATAAACCAGACAGTATTTAACAACTTCCAACAAGCTTTAAACATAATTTGAAAGCTTTTCCGAAGGGTTTGAAGTTGATTTATACGTGTGGATCTCCGATCCTTTCAAGAATCACTTGTCTCTGTTGCTGTGCGGAGGGGGGGGGGGGGGGGAGGGGGTAAGGGAGATATTGTGAGCAGCTCTGTCTGTCGTCTAGTGAAGTCATCAGAAGACCAAGAAAAAACTGCAAAATGATTTAAACACGATATGTGCATCATCCTGAAAGTGGCAAATGATCCTAAACAATAAATAGTGTGAGGTCTTCCAAATGTACCAAAACGATTTGTTAAATTTCGGTTGTCGATAGATCACACAAATTCAAAGGTTGTCGATTCAACTAAATACTTAAAGATTACAGTTACGAATAGTATACGTTGGAATCATCATATGGGAAATGTTGTGGGGAAGGTGAACCAAAGGCAGCTTTTTATTCACATAGCTGCGCTTGTCCGTTCTCTTATGGAGTATTGTTGGGTAGTATGGGATCTTTACCAAATGCGGATGAGAGAGAACACCGAAAAAGTTCAAAGAAGATCAGTTCGTTTTGCATCACCGCGAAGTATGAGAGAAAGTGTCACGGATATCATAAGTCACTTGCGATTTCAAACATTAAAACGACGGTGTTTTTCGTTGCGGCGAGATCTTTTCGCGAAAATTCAGTCATCAACTTTCTACTCCGAATACCAGAATAATTTTGGACTATCACAACGTATAGAGAAATGACAACCGTAATAAAATAAGGGAAATCAGAGCTGACATGATAAAATGTTGGTGCTCATATTCCCACATGCTATACGAGGGTGGAACGGACGAGGAATAGTCTGAAAGTGGTTCTGTGAACCCCCTGCCAACTGTTTAAACGTGAATTCCAGAGTAATCATATAGATGTAGGTTTAGATAAATGTAAGTACATTAGCAATGAGTAACAAGTTTGTATGTTCGTCTACAACGAATAGTCTCTCAATTAATGGTTGATTAATTACAAATAGAATATAAAATGTATAATATTACGTAGGTAAAATCAAGTGCACTATGTGTGAAACCGTGACGCAGTTGTGACGGCTCCAGCCCGCCTCACCACACACTAAGCGATGAGCTATTGTTAGGGTAGAAAACAGATTGTCTGTATAACGACGATATTTCCAGGAAACGAGCAGGTGACTGAAAGTGTAGGTCGTCTTCCCGTTCCTTGCAGGCAAAACTCGAAGAGGAAGCCACAAACCGAGGGGCACTAAGATAAATGCAAATTAGAAGAAAAGCAATATATTCATTTTTGTGTTCTTGTTTCATTACTTATTTTCTTTTCATATTATTCCTATTAATAATGATTTTATGTATATTTATTGTTAAATCATATTCCATAAATTGTTATGTCTTCCTTGTAGGAAGTGTGGTTCTTTAATGGAGACAGGAGCGAGGAACAGGCGCCGTTCATGAACAGAGAATTCAGATGTTAATTTATTTTATATCTAATATCAAATAACAAAAATGGCTTTGAGCACTATGGGACTTAACATCGGAGGTCATCAGTCCCCTAGAACTTAGAGCTACTTAAACCTAACTAACCTAAGGACATCACACAACACCCAGGAATCACGAGGCACAGAAAATCCCTGCCCCAACGGGAATCGAACCCGGGAACCCGGGCGTGGGAAGCGATAACGCTACCGCACGACCACGAGATGCGGGCATTTGAAACTGGGACTGACCGGCTAGCGGCCGACACCGCATTAATTAATATCTGTATTATTGTATTGTTGGAGTTAAGACCTTAAAAATAATACGGTAATGAAGAGTATTTGTAATGTATTGCATGAACTGTACATCCTGCTTTAGGCACACGTGACGGCTGTTTTCCAGGCTAGAGGGACTGTAAAAAAAAAAAAAAAAAAAAAAAGGACTTTGTATGGGCGCTGATGACCGCGCAGTTGATGCCCCTCCCCTCTCTCCCCAATGGAAAGGTTAGCATTTGCATCAGCTTCCCCTTCTATATTTACTCCTGTTGTACACCTTTCTGCCAGTCCCATCCTTGCTTCTTCGTCATACAAGGTAAACAGTAGCGTTTATACTTCTTAGCAAACTGCTTTCTTGATTTACTGCTTATATTGTTCACAGTTGATTTTTGTGCAAGAACAATCCTACTTTGGTTATTCTGGATTTCTTTTTTCGGAATCCTAGGACATCTTTTTAATACTGTAATTTTAAAAACTAAACTATGTCAAAACTACATTTTTTGCTTTACGCGCTTGGTGCATCTGTTTAGTCATGTATTTATACTAATAAATATAATGTTCTGTTAAATATCTTACTGTACTGTTCCGCAAATAATTTTATATTTGTTTTGCGGTGTTTTCTTTAATAATTTTCCATGTTTGAAGTATTTACCGAAGATTTCACATTTTTTAAACAGATTTTCCACCTCAGTTCATTATTGAAATACTGTCAAGTTTCGCCTCTGGTAGGCGCCTTTCTGACTGCAGATGGAGTATTTGCTACACTTAACTGTTTTATACAAGAATACAAAAACAAACGAAAAGTCGAATCGTGAAAAGAAAGGGATCCGAGTGAGAAAAATGCAAACAAAACGTTGACAAGGTATACAGAGAGTTGCAGATGTTTTGTACGCTCAATCCATCTGTTGTTGATCCATCGGTGCTCACGCGTTAAGTTGTTGGACATGATGGAACTGTGTCATGCGGTCAAAGTTTTGGGTTTGTAACAAAAATTTAATAAATGTTTGCTAAGACTATTCGATGTGACAGCTGCCATGAAGGACTGATGTGAGGAACAATATCAAATGCAAGTATCTAATGAAAATGTATCACTATCGAGATAAAACTAAGGGAGATCCGGAAAGGTGTGCCAATTTTTTCAATAAGTTCGGAACAAGAAGGTTTGATAGCTGTTTTAATACAAAATACCTTGTAATGTAGTGTAAATTTCCTACCCACAAAATTCTTTCCTAGCGCTTAGATATCAGGAACATCAGTGACTTACTGAGCGAGGTGGCGCAGTGGTTAGCACACTGGACTCGCATTCGGGAGGACGACGGTTCAATCCCGTCTCCAGCCATCCTGATTTAGGTTATCCCTAAATCGTTTCAGGCAAATGCCGGGATGGTTCCTTTGAAAGGACACGGCCGATTTCCTTCCCAATCCTTCCCTAACCCGAGCTTGCGCTCCGTCTCTAATGACCTCGTTGTCGACGGGACGTTAAACACTAACCACCACCACCATCAGTGACTTGATATTATTTCGTGTCTTGCACACACTAACAGTTTACCCCAAAATGGGGCATGTTGTTGCGGTGGGTGGGGATACATTGTTACCAATGGTGCAGTGTGCTAAGCATTGATCAAAAATTTCATAGTTCCGTCCCCACAAACCAAACATAGTTCTGTATTATTCAGTGTTGTTTTCTTCTTCATGTATTTTGTTTTCAGTATTATGGAAAACTGTTTCCTTTTGGCAAATCACTACCTTTGCCGCTTCGCAGCATCTATTTGACTTCATTTTGTGATTTCTCGTGTTGCCTTGACAAGGAAACTTCATAATAAGAAATTGCACGTGACACGGAGCAGGTCGTGGCACTGTAACAGCTAGCTCGATGTGAAATAGAATCGAAGGTCTCCGTGTATCACTGTTTCATATTCGGTTACATATAAGCATCAATTTTCAGTTGTAAAGAAATTTTAAACATTTTATTTCTCCTCTGAAATGAAGACATCCACATAATACAGCATTTGCACTGTTGAACGGAAAGGCTATCTCGCTACTGAAAAAAATATTCCGAGGAGAAAAAATTAGAAAGAGAGGGACAAGTGACGTTCCCTGTTACAGTCTCTCTGATACTGACAGCCCGCTATCCAGTGACTGACAAGAGAATTGTGCTGTCGAATGCTACTGGAAAGAATGTGCGCTGCTGCCGGCGGTTAGTTAAAAATTCGCAAATTGCCCCGTGTCACAACCAGCTCGATACCAAGGACTGTGGGTACTTTTTCGCGTCCCTGTGCATGACAGCGATTTAACGTCCGCGGCAGCGGAGGTCGACGCAAGCGGATGTAAGAGCAACAGTTAGAAAATGTAGCTCTTCTGCGAAAGGTCAGATGCATTCCAGAGTGAAACCGCGTTGTTGCAGGCACGCCGGCTTAACCTTGGACCCGAGGAGTTCAACGGCCAGAACCATTAGCCGCAGCTGGCGGGCCCACCTGTGTCCCACTGAGCCGTGAAGGGTGTGCGACGCGGCTGCCCACGGCCAAGGTCGGCTTTCTGCACGGGCCAGGCCCGCCTGCCGCTGCCCCAGTGGTCCCGTTGCCGACGCCCACGAAAACAATAACCGAGGAGGCGCCCAGCTGAGTTGCGCGAGCGCTCCTAGTGCGCAGTATGTGAAGTAACTGTCGGCGTTTATAGAGGTAATCTACGGAGGTAACGCAGACTCATTAAACCACCGCCGGCCGCGGTAGCCGTGCGGTTCTGGCGCTGCAGTCCGGAACCGCGGGACTGCTACGGTCGCAGGTTCGAATCCTGCCTCGGGCATGGGTGTGTGTGATGTCCTTAGGTTAGTTAGGTTTAAGTAGTTCTAAGTTCTAGGGGACTGATGACCTAAGATGTTGAGTCCCATAGTGCTCAGAGCCATTTTTAGTAAACCACCCTCGTAGCTCCAGGCTCTGATGTGAGGCTTGTTACCACCGAACAAGTTAAGGCACACTACATGGCAAAGCTGGCCGAAAAAATAGGAAAGTGCGTAAACGGAATTCCTAGCCCAAGCACGGGAACGCACTTACGATTTTTGTATTCTTTCCTTATTTTGTAAGTAGCTTTGTTATTTGCGAAGGCTCGCCAACTCCACATTTAATTTAAGCATCTTAAAACACCAAGTCATCCTGCAGGGCCCACGAGTAGCCACCCCAACCTCATGATGGTTCTGGCCGACTCGCCCGCTGTTGAGCTCCAATGCACTCCTCAAAGTTATTTAACATTCAGCCATTTCAGCCTATTAGAATCAGGCGCAGAACGCAGCGATTTTCATCGGCTCTTTTTTTGCTCCCACTAACAGCGCTTGTGCAGGGTGCTTCTGCCAGCCAGAAACGCCAGAGCTTTCTTTCTGGCAGGTGTTGGGAAACACTGTTATGATGGTGCCTTTAGGCAGCCCAGTCGACTCCGACCACAATCTTTTTAGAATGATTATCAAAGCAGAACCTTCAACATTAAAAGTGCGGTGAGAATTCCATTCTTAAACACAAAAGAGACAGCGAATAGGTGGATAAACTACCGGGTGATCAAAAAGTCAGCATAAATTGAAAACTTAATAAACCACGGAATAATGTAGATAGAGAGGTAAAAATTGACACTCATGCTTGGAGTGACATGGGGTTTATTAGAACAAAAGAAAAGTTCACAAAATGTCCGACAGATGCGCGTCGTTTGGTGATGATCGTGTGCTCAGCCGCCACTTTCGTCATGCTTGGCCTCCCAGGTCCCCAGACATCAGTCCGTGCGATTATTGGCTTTGGGGTTATCTGAAGTCGCAAGTGTATCGTGATCGACCGACATCTCTAGGGATGCTGAAACACAACATCCGATGCCAATACCTCACCATAACTCCGGACATGCTTTACTGTGCTGTTTACAACATTATTCCTCGACTACAGTTATTGTTGAGCAATGATGGTGGACATATTCAGAATTTACTGTAAAGAACATCATCTTTGCTTTGACTTACTTTCTTATGCTAATTATTGCTATTCTGATCAGATTAAGCGCCATCTGTCGGACATTTTTTGAACTTTTGTATTTTTTGGTCCTAATAAAACCCCATGTCATTCCAAGCACGTGTGTCAATTTGTACCTCTCTATATACATTATCCCGTGATTTATTCAGTTTTCAAATTTATAGTGAGTTTTTGATCACTCGGTACATTGAAGGCTGCTACAAGGGGGAGAAACTTACGTCATGATGGAAGAAGAAGTGAGTCACGTTATGGAAGGCAAAGGCGATTCAGTATTACTGTCAGTATTTAACAGAGCTTTGGAAGAACGGTGCCCAAATAAGGCAGAAGATACAGATATTAGTCCTTCGGAATTTCTGGAATCATTGCAGTACGGGAAATAATAACTGAAAAATTACTCTAGCTGGTCTGTAGTAACTATGAGTCAAGAGACATACTATCAGAATTTCGGAAAAAAATTCATCCGCTCAATCTCGAAGGCAGGAAGGGCAGGTAAGGGCGAGAAATAGCGCACAGTCCGCTTACCTTCTCATGTATCCAAGTTGCCGAGAAGAATGTTACACAAAAGAATAGAAAAGAAATTGAAGGTGTGTTAAATGGATAGATGGACAGCTTCGTTTAGGTAAGGTAAAGGATCTAGAGGCAGTTGTGATATTTAGCTTGATAATGGAAGGATTAAGAGAGGTGGAGACAATTTCATGGGAGTCGTCGACTTAGAAAAGCGTTCCATGGCGTAAACTGACACAAGATTTTCAGAGTTGTGACATAAATAGGTGTGAGATATCGAGATGGGTGAAAAAGAATGGAGGACCAAAAACAAAGTAGCCGGATTGGGAAGAGTATAATAAGGTTCAAATGGCTCTGAGCGCTATGGGACTTGTAAGATCATCAGTCCCCTAGAACTTAGAACTACTTAAACCTAACTAACCTAAGGACATCACCCACATTCATGCCCGAGGCAGGATTCGAACCTGCGACCGTAGCGGTCGCGCGGTTCCAGACTGTAGCGCCTTGAACCGCTCGGCCACTGAAGGCGGCGTATAATAAGGGATATGGTCTTTCGACCCTAGTGTTCAGTCTTTACATCGGATAAGCAATGACAGAAACGAATGAAATTCGTTGACAGTGCTGTTGTCACTGAAAGTGAGAAAGAACTACACAACGTGATGAGCGTAATGAACAGTCTAATCAGCACATAATATGGACAGACAGCAAATGGCAGAAAGAAGAAGGTGATGAGGAGTAGCAGGTAAGAGATTACTGACAAACTGAACATCAAGACTGAGGACCAGAAAGTAGATGAAATGAAGCAATTTTGGTAGTTTAGAAGCAAAATAACACATGAAAAGCGAATAACACAGGTAAAGAGGACATTCCTGATTGAAAGAAGTCTACTATTATCGTTCGTCGATCTTAATTTCAGGAACAAATTTCTGAGCATGCACATGTTTAGCGCAGCATGTTACGGAAGTGAGTCACGGACTGTGGGAAAAATAGAAAACAAGGGCATCGAAAGGTTTTAGATATGGAGCTGAATGATGAAAATTTGATGGGTTGATACAATAAGAAATGCAGGGTTACTCCAGATAAACGGTGAGGAGAGAAACTTGTGGAGAACATCCACAAGTATAAAGGACAGGATAATATGACATACGACGAGACATTAAGGAATAATTTTCGTAGCACTTCAGGGAGTTATATAGGGCAAAAACTTTAGGGAATCGCAGAGATTAGAATGTATCCAAGAAATAATTAAGGGCGTTGGATGCTATTCTAAGATGAAGAGATTGGCGGAGGAGAGGAATCGTGGCAGGTCGGAGCAAATCACGGCCGGTCGAAGTGGCCGAGCGGTTCTAGGCGCTACAGTCTGGAGCCGCGCGACCGCTACGGTCTCAGGTTCGAATCCTGCCTCGGGCATGGATGTGTGTGATGTCCTTAGGTTAGTTAGGTTTAAGTAGTTCTAAGTCCTATGGGACTGATGACCACAGATGTTAAGTCCCGTAGTGCTCAGAGCCATTTGAACCAAACCACTCAGAACACCCGGGACCAGATCTTCGTCTCCAAGCTCGAACAAAATCCCCCTGCCGTCCGTCATCGGATACCAGTTTGATTTTACACAGAGTACGCGAAGGAACTTACCCCCCTTCTTGCAGCGGTGTACCGTAGGTCTCTAGAAGAGCGTAGCGTTCCAAAGGATTGGAAAAGGGCACAGGTCATCCCCGTTTTCAAGAAGGGACGTCGAACAGATGTGCAGAACTATAGACCTATATCTCTAACGTCGATGTTGTAGAATTTTGGAACACGTATTATGTTCGAGTATAATGTCTTTTCTGGAGACTAGAAATCTACTCTGTAGGAATCAGCATGGGTTTCGAAAAAGACCGTCGTGTGAAACCCAGCTCGCGCTATTCGTCCACGAGACTCAGAGGGCCTTAGACACGGGTTCACAGGTAGATGCCGTGTTTCTTGACTTCCGCAAGGCGTTTGACACAATTCCCCACAGTCGTTTAATGAACAAAGTAAGAGCATACGGACTATCAGACCAATTGTGTGATTGGATTGAAGAGTTCCTAGATAACAGAACGCAGCATGTCATTCTCAATGGAGAGAAGTCTTCCGAAGTAAGAGTAATTTCAGGTGTGCCGCAGGGGAGTGTCATAGGACCGTTGCTATTCACAATATACATAAATGACCTGGTGGATGACATCGGAAGTTCACTGAGGCTTTTTGCAGATGATGCTGTGGTGTATCGAGAGGTTGCAACAATGGAAAATTGTACTGAAATGCAGGTGGATCTGCAGCGAATTGACGCATGGTGCACGGAATGGCAATTGAATTTCAATGTACACAAGTGTAACGTGCTGCAAGATCTCTTATTATTTAGCTACAGTATAACAGGTCAGCAACTGGAAGCAGTTAATTCCATAAATTATCTGGGAGTACGCATTAGGAGTGATTTAAAATGGAATGAACATATAAAGTTGATCGTCGGTAAAGCAGATGCCCGACTGAGATTCATTGGAAGAATCCTAAGGAAATGCAATCCGACAACAAAGGAAGTAGGTTACACTACGCTTGTGCGCCCACTGCTTGAATACTGCTCAGCAGTGTGGGATCCGCACCAGATAGGGTTGATAGAAGAGATAGAGAAGATCCAACGGAGAGCAGCGCGCTTCGTTACAGGATCATTTAGTAATCGCGAAAGCGTTACGGAGATGATAGATAAACTCCAGTGGAAGACTCTGCAGGAGAGACGCTCAGTAGCTCGGTACGGGCTTTTGTTAAAGTTTCGAGAACATACCTTCACCGAAGAATCAAGCAGTATATTGCTCCCTCCTACGTATATCTCGCGAAGAGACCATGAGGATAAAATCAGAGAGATTAGAGCCCACACAGAAGCATACCGACAATCCTTCTTTCCACGTACAATACGAGACTGGAATAGAAGGGAGAACCGATAGAGGTACTCAGGGTACCCTCCGCCACACACTGTCAGGTGGCTTGCGGAGTATGGATGTAGATGTAGATGTAGATCGCAAACCAGACCTGGCGCGTACGACAGTGAACTCTACGAACACACAGACGCAGCCACCAAATGACACGTTACAACAAGGCTACCGTTGGATCTTGTACAATAACGTCATAGTATCTCCCACCCACACGAGCGTCACGTTTCACAACGTGGAGTGGCGGCCGTGGCGGCCACTGGGACAAAAATGCGGAAGGAATGCGGCAGGCGAGCGAGCGACCGCAACGGCGAGGCCGCCTCCGGCGGTGACCTCTACGGCGATCAGTCTTACGAGGCGTATTTGTATAGGGGGCGTTTTTAGGGCTGCCGAAACTCTTCACGCGGCTGGCTACCCTCGCGCGTCTCCGCTTTCTAACGTTTTAATTTTATGTGAGCTGTTGGAACTGCTATCACCGTACACACGGCACTATAAGGACACATATACCTGCTTCGCATAACCATTAATGTCACAAAACATGATTCTAATTAAAGTTAAAGGGAGAAAAAATAAAAACTTTTAAGAATGAGATTTTCACTCTGTAGCGGAGTGTGCGCTGATATGAAACTTCCTAGCAGATTAAAACTATGTGCCAGACATAGATTTGAACTCGGGACCTTTGCCTTTCGCGGGCAGGTGCTCTACCAACTCTTTTTTTTTAATCTCATTTTCGTTCGTTTTCGTTCGTTTCATCCTCTCGGTGCGGACGTCGCAAGACACCCGTTTCAGTTCGTCACTGATCCATTAACTCAGGTTTTTTTTATTACAGAGGGCAGCTAACCTTCTGACCGAACACGTGCCGGCCCAACTGAGTTACCCAAGCACGACATGGAGAGAGACGTGGAAGGTAGGAGACGAGATACTGGCAGAAGTAAAGCTGTGAAGACGGGGTTTGCGTCGTGCTTGGGTAGCTCAGATGGTAGAGCACTTGCCCGCGAAAGGCAAAGGTCCAGACTTCGAGTCTCGGTACGGCACACAGTTTTAATCTGTCAGGAAGTTTCACTGAAACGCTCTCTTTTCTAGCTGCCTACGCACGATCATTGTGCTAGTGGACTGTTGGTAGCACTTCGGAACGAGTAATTCCTTCCGCTTGTTTCATACGATTTCTTACAATGACCGAACGCAATGTTCGAGAGTCCGTGTCCGTCAGTACATGAGGAGTGCCTTGTCTGGGTTTAGGTGTGGTCGTTCGCTGTCGCTTCCACATCACAGTCACATCACAAACAGGCGACTCGTGCAGCTTTAAACTGTTGAATTGTCTTTGATAATACGTTACTCAGGAGACAGCCAATGATAATCCACAGCACGAAGTCACTGAGCCCCCCTGACCACTCGTTCTGCTGTTACCGCTTCACTAGTGACAACAAAACGTTCGCCGCCTCCTTTTTCACTGGCCAGCCCATCCCCTGTGACATCTAGTCGTCAAACGCGCATCACGTCAGCGTTTCCGGATACTTTTCAGCCGATATTGTATGTCTGCTGACCCATGGAAAGCTTTCCCGTAGTAAATAAAACCAATAATTGTTTCCACATACTTGATTATTCCACTGCAACTCGCTGTGGACGTTTACCCCTAATTATTTTACAGTTGTTACTGCAACCAGTGATTAAACCACAATAATGAGTCTTATGCCTGCTCATGAACAGTTCCTAACATTTGGCGGGTCCTCAAATCTACATCTACATTTATACTCCGAAAGCCACCCAAAGGTGTGTAGCGGAGGGCACTTTAGCTGCCACTGTCATTACCTCCCTTTTCAGTTCCAGTCGCGTGGTTCGCGGGAAGAACGACTGCCGGAAAGCCTCCGTGCGCCCTCCTCAGGAGGTATAAGTAGGGGGAAGCAATATATTCGATACCTCATCCAGAAACGCACCCTCTCGAAACCTGGACAGCAAGCTACACCGCGATGCAGAGCGCCTCTTTTGCAGAATCTGCCACTTGAGTTTGCTAAACATATCCATAACGCTATCACGCTTACCAAATAACCCTGTGACGAAACGCGCCGCTCTTCTTTGGATCTTCTCTATCTCCTCCGTCAATCCGATCTGGTAAGAACCCCACACTGATGAGCAATACTCAAGTATAGGTCGAAACGAATGTTTTGTAAGCCACCTGCTTTGTTGATGGACTACATTTTCTAAGGACTCTCCCAATCAATCTCAACCTGGTACCCGCCTTACCAACAATTAATTTTATATGATCATACCACTTCAAATCGTTCCGTACGTATACTCCCAGATATTTTACAGAAGTAACTGCTACCATTGTTCGTTCCGCTATCATATAATCATACACTAAAGGATCCTTATTCCTATGTATTCGCAATACATTACATTTGTCTACGTTAAGGGTCAGTTGCCACTCACTGCACCAAGTACCTATCCGCTGCATATCTTCCTGCATTTCACTACAATTTTCTAGTGCTGCAAATTCTCTGTATATTACAGAATCATCCGCGAAAAGCCGCATGGAAAAAAAAATGGTTCAAATGGCTCTGAGCACTATGGGACTTAACATCTGAGGTCATCAGTGCCCTAGAACTTAGAACAACTTAAACCTAACTAACCTAAGAACATCACACACATCCATGCCCGAGGCAGGATTCGAACCTGCGACCGTAGCAGTCGCGCGGTTCTGGACTGAAGCGCCTAGAACTGTTCGGCCACCGCGGCTGGCAAGTTGCATGGAACTTCCGACACTATCTACTAGGTCATTTATATATATTGTGAAAAGCAGTGCTCCCTTAACACTCCCCTGTGGCACGCCAGAGGTTACTTTAACGTCTGTAGACGTCTCTCCATTGAGAACAATATGCTGTGTTCTGTTTGCTAAAAACTCTTCAATCCAGCCATACAGCTGGTCTGATATTCCGTAGGCTCTTACTTTGTTTATCAGGCAACAGTGCGGAACTGTATCGAACGCCTTCCGGAAGTAAAGGAAAATGGCATCTACCTGGGAGCCTGTATCTTATATTTTCTGGGTCTCACGAACAAATAAAGCGAGTTGGGTCTCACACGATCTATGTTTCCGGAATCCATGTTGATTCCTACATAGTAGATTCTGGGTTTCCAGAAATGACATGATACGCGAGCAGGAGTGACCTGATGTTATAGCACAAAGACGCACAGTTAGCATTGGAGAGTGCTAAGTTGAGTATCGAAAGTCGCGCCAGTGTGGTGTCTCTGAGGTCACGGCCGGCATCCGCAGAATGCTGCCGGCTGCCACGATAGGCGAGAGAGCAGCTCTCGGGGACTCGCCCCGCCGGCGCGCCCATCCTGGAACTCTCCGCTGGGTCGCTCGCACCGACTCTCCTCTCCAGCTGGCCAGCTGAGTGACCCATCCGACACGTGGCCGAACGCCGGTTTCCCGAGGTGACCGGAGGCGGCGGAAGAGGAGACGCTAGCGGAGAAAGCGGTCTGCCTTGTCAGCGACTTCTTCTCACAGGAACTGGCCCGACTCAGGCTGACTTGCGGTCTGCTGCTGCATCTGGTGGCACCTCAATGGGCCGACGGGATAAGTGTACCGATTACACTGCCATCCGCGTGCACTCTCTCTGTCCCTCTCTCCCTCTTTTTGTAACCTCTTCAGTGCTTTCCCTGCGTTCCGTTCCACGCAAACAAGTCAACGTGTGTCACCAGTCACGCGAACTCCAACAGTTACGAATTGAGTATTGTTTATATGGGGAAGATCAGTTTGGATTCCGTAGAAATGATGGAACACGTGAGGCAATACTGACCTTACGACTTATCTTAGAAGAAAGATTAAGGAAAGGCAAAGCTACGTTTCTAGCATTTGTAGACTTAGAGAAAGCTTTTGAGAATCTTGACTGGAATACTCTCTTTCAAATTCTAAAGGTGGCAGGGGTAAAATACAGGGAGCGAAAGGATATTTACAATTTGTACGGAAACCAGATGGCAGTTATAAGAGTTGAAGGGCATGAAAGGGAAGCATGGGTGGGGAAGGGAGTGAGACAGGGTTGTAGCCTCTCCTCAATGTTATTCAATCTTTATACTGAGGAAACTGTAAAGGAAACAAAAGAAAAATTCGGAGTATGTATTAAAATGGAGAAGAAATAAAAACTTTGAGGTTCGCCGATGATAGTGTAATTATGTCAGAGACAGCAAAGGACTTGGAAGAGCAGTTGAACGGAATGGACAGTGTCTTGAAAGAAGGATATAAGATGAACATCAACAAAAGCAAAACGAGGATAATGGAACGTAGTCGAATTAAGTCGGGTGATGCTGAGGGGAATTAGATTAGGAAATGAGACACGTAAAGTAGTAAAGGAGTTTTGCTGTTTGGGGAGCAAAATAAGTGATGATGCTCGAAGTAGAGAGGATATAAAATGTAGACTGGCAATGGCAAGGAAAGCGTTTCTGAAGAAGAGAAATTTTTTAACATTGAGTATAGATTTAAGTGTCAGGAAGTCGTTTCTGAAAGTATTTGTATGGAATGTAGCCATGTATGGAAGTGAAACATGGAAGATAAATAGTTTGGACAAGAAGAGAATAGAAGCTTTCGAAATGTGGTGCTATATAAGAATGCTGAAGATTAGATAGGTAGATCACATAAATAATGAGGTACTGAATAGAATTGGGGAGAAGAGGAGTTTGTGGCACAACTTGACAAGAAGGAGGGACCAGTTGGTAGGACATGTTCTGAAGCATCAAGGGATCACAAATTTAGCATTGGAGGGCTGCGTGGAGGGTAAAAATCTTAGAGGGAGACCAAGAGATGAATAGACTAAGCAGATTCAGGATGGTGCTTGCAGTAAGTACTGGGAGATGAAGAAGCTTGCACAGGATAGAGTAGCATGGAGAGCTGCATGAAACCAGTCTCAGGACTGAAGTCCACAACAAAAACAATGTGTGAAATTGTGTAATTGTCATTATAGCCCTTATTCGGATTTTGCATTGAAATCGTTAAAATGAATTGCTGGTAAGGCTGTAGGACACAATACAAGTACCAGACCATTTTCATTTTGTTCACAGGCTTGTCCAAAGGTGGTACCTAATTTCCATGGACTGATACTTTTCGGGATGTGAGGTCGTGGACCAAGAACTCACATCCCGAAAAGTATATCAACAGCCATGTCACCCGGTCGTGAAAGCCTTCATTCTACTTCACTTTATCTTGTTCCGTACCTGCTATTTTGAAAGTTTTCCTTTTCAGTACTAGTTATATATATATTTATTTATGATCAAATAAAACCGTTATTAATGGCAAACAAACATTACATTACATTTGAGACGTTTTCTTCATTTCATGAAAAAAAAATACCGTTTGGCACTTAGACGGTTTACCACTAACACTACCAATTGTAGCTCTTTTCTGACTATAAGCCCACAACATGGCCACTGGGTGAAAGTTTGTTACTAAGCCTCTCGATCGTTGTAATCCTGAAATTTAATGTCCTGACACGCTCAGGACGAAGATTTTGTTTCTAGAAGTCGTTGACAAAGTACAGCGAAGTCTCTATGATGTGATTGTCTTCTTTTGTCATCCCGATACTCGCAATTACAAGGACGTCTTCTCCATTGCACGTTGCCTCACCGTAACAAGCAATCATTTTATGACCTCAAAGAGTTCTTAATCCATCCTGGATGCAGAACCAGAGGTGTAAGTAGTGTAAACAACAAATATTGGTAAGGTAACAGAAATCAAGTCTCTTACGGTGTGTTGCCTATTATAAAAATTCAATACGCGTCATTCATAGCGCATAAACGATGTGCCAGTGAGAATCCTGTGTGACACCTCACCTCTCGACATTTTTCTGATACTGCGTAGATCTGTAGCTAAGTTGGTAGGTCGCATAAAAAGCCATACAGCAGATAAAGAATGAGTTAACAAGTCATGACGCGTTTCAGAATTATTTCCTTCTGCAGAAATCCAGGTGCACAGGCGACACAAGGACAAGAGAGTTAGCAGTTGTGTGCGTAACACGAGACGTCAGTAACTGGTAACGTTATTGCCTTTCTACCGCCTCTGTGCTTGGTTTTCTGAAGATGGGAATAATTTAGAAACGTGTACTGCACACTTTATGATCAATAAAGTCATTCTTGTCTACTGTATGACTTTTATGCGACCTAGCCAGCTGAATGACAGATCTACGAATATTTACAAGACTAGTCGCTAGCCTCCTACTTGACTTTATCTCATACATTTATTTTCCAGCGATGTACTGCATAGTTCCGTCACATTTTACTTATTTTTACAGTGTTCTTGGTTACTTTCTCTGTTGTGTTTTGCCTAAGCTCTACCGTATGCCGATTAGTAGCTTTCGTAACATATTTGTCCGATACGTAACTGTGTAATATTATTGACTGTGATGAACTGCGTCACTGGTGAAGGGAGTAAACTCGGTACCACGACATAATCCATTGCTGCATCCCTCAAGGCACTGCAGCACATGAGGGGTTATCAAAGTACAAAGTTTTGCCTCTGCTACCGTTCGTTTAATGACCTAAATACGTTACAGAAAATGTTCGCAGAAGAGAAAATGATGCATAACATAGTGGACTTACCAGCAGGAGAAAAATACTGACACCAAGACATGTAACGCTTTGAGGAAACCAACAAGCAGGCTTAACAGTCCAGCAGGGAACACAGTGTGATACAATGCAGGCCATTTCGCTGTCGAGTCAGAGAACGATGTAACTGTGGTAGTGCCTGGTCGTGGGGGACAATGATCCGGCAGCGACCAAGGGCAAAATAAAGTGCTTATGCGCCCTCGATTCTAGACGAGAAAACTGACGTACAAATTTTGTGCAGTCTACAACCTAACAGTTTTCGCTCGTCCTTTGGATCCAGTGAACAGCCGTCCACTTGTATCTTATGTATTTGTAATCTTTGCTTTGGATTTATCTTTTTCACCGAACGTTATGGAGCACATAAAAAAAATTTAAGTCGGACGCTGGGAACATGAAACTTGGTGAAGGTGTAATTCTTTTTGTACACAATGTTGTGGCATCCTCAGTGAGCTGTTTTCTTTTACTTTTCTGAAATACGTACAAACATATTATATTTAGGTTAGGAAATATGTTACGTTGTATTTTGTTTTTTAAATTACATATGTACTATAACTTTTATTTTACACTATCTTAGCGCCCGCTACTCGCGTAGACTCAGTGGTCTGCAGAGTTTCTTTTTTTATTGTTTATTGAATTTTTTTGTTTCTCACAAACTGCAGCATCTTCTAACCTTCTCACGATAATTAAGACAATGTAAGCGTGATCTTTTCAGAATGTACTTATGACCAAAAAGCGATAGTGGTAGCTAAATTCCAAAGTTTTTGTTAATCATGCCTTTTGCGTTCTTGTAGAGATATTTCCATAGCAAGTTTCATCCCCTAACAAATATTTGTTTGTGTCTAACCGAGAAGTGATATTCCAATTTTCATAAATTTAGCTTTAAAATTTTTTAATGTAATAAAATATTTTCCTAAAGATTTTCATCCTGTTGAATTCTCTTTGAGGTTGAATTTCCAGAAACACTGAAACATGCATTTTTTAAATTTATAACCGAGAAGTCAAATACCGACTTTCATAGCCTTAAAAATCCTTTAGCAGTTCTTTAGTAATCATTAATTTTCCGAAAAACGTTCTCTCACTATTGTATCCCCTTAGGGCCTGAATTTCCAAAAATACTGAAACATGCATTTTTTTAATTTTCTGGCTAAGAAACCAAATACCGATTTTCGTAGTTCCAGCTTCGAAATTCCGTTAATCGGACATAATTTTAAAAAGACTCTCATGCCCTATCACCCCTTCAGGACTGTAATATCGGACAATCCTTTCTTAAGCGAAGCCTACTGTACATCACACCTTCTCCAAACTTCAAATTCCTATCCTTAGCGGTTTGGGCTGGGCGATGACGAGTCAGTGAATCAGTCTCTCCCCTAAGGGGATGAGTGAAACACTTATTTTTTTCATCTCTAACTCAGCAGCCAAACACCAATTTTCAGAGATTTAGCTTTAAAATGCTTTCGTAACAAAATACTTTCGTAAAATCTTTCACCCCCTATTTGACCCCCTTAGGGGTTGAATTTCCAAAAACAGTGACATGCGTATTTTTTATTTCTAACAAAGAAGCCCAAGTACAAATTTTCCTAGATTTTTCTTCAAAAATGTTTGCACAATGAAATATTCCCATAAAATTTTCATCCCCTGTTTCATCCCCATAGGATTTGAATTGCCAAAAACAGTGACACACCTACTTTTTAATTTCTATCTGAGAAGCTTAATTTAAAATTTCTAAGGTCATTATTATTTCATTATAACATATTTTCATAAAAATCTTATCTCCTATTTCGCCCCTTAGAGGTTCATTTTCCAAAAACACAGGAACACGTGTTTAATTTGCAACCGGTAAGTTAATACGAATATTCATAGATGTAGTTTTAACAATGCTTTAGTACTTCCGTAATACTATTCAACAAAAGCTTTCATCCACTTTTTCATTCCCAGAGGGTTAAATTCCCAAAAATACTGAAACATATATTTATTTATTTCCGACCGCGAACGCGTGTTTATTTAGTTGCGATGTCTTGTGGACATAGGTACAACCTTTTTTTGTGATTTTTTCGTATGAAGAACTATGTAATGTTGTTTGTTATTTGTTATTTGTGGACTGTATTTCGTATTTTAACAGTGTTGAATCACGTTTTCTGCTGCTCACTTGCGAATAATGAGTCTCGTTATGCTTCTGTGGCTTGGACACACGTTTCGCTGCACTATGTATGTTTCTGATGCTCTTTTCGACTGTCTTTTGTTTCATTGTTTTGTTCTGGTTTGAATTTGTCACGTTTGTTTTTCTTCCTGTTTGTGGTAAACACACAAGGTGAAATAAAAGGTAATGTATATATGTATAATTTATATAACAAAATCTAATGTATCATATTTCCTAGTCTAAATAAAATATACATGTACATATATAAGGAAAGTAAAATGAGGAAAGGTCTCTGAGGATGCCACAATTGTGATGGAACATGTTTGGGTATTAAAGCAAAACAATAATTGTGTACTTGCAGGAGGGTGGACCCACCCTTAATTTATTATTATTTTCTGCAAGTAGGGGAACTGAACTCAAAATTGCAGCACGATACCTTCTGTACACGTTCATCACTCAGTGTGACACATCCTTCCCAACGATGGATGAATCGGCGGAGTCTTTAGTCGTGGTAGACTGAATTATGACCACTAAATGTCAAGGAGTAGCCCGATACGAGAAAAGTCGACAGAAACGCGTTTTCCTAATCGAAATGAAATCGAGTATCCTTCAGTATGTCTGCAGTGGAGCTTGTTGAAGGAATACACAGGCTAGCTGGACGACAGTGACTGGCAGAAATTTATTGAGAATGACGAGTTGAAGTTTTTGTTTGCCAGCGTCTTCAGGAGGATGCCCAGTGCTTTAAGCACCGCGTGAAAGTGCTGCGCCTTCCGATAAGATACTTTCGAATGGCTGATCCCAAGTGAGTAGCTTTGCGGCGTTCCGCTCAAAGCTTTCTATGCGTCGTCCTAATTCACGGCGAGACATTTGCGGTTGCTTGTCCCGTACTCTTGTTGCTCGCAGCACTGAAAGGAGTTGCATTTGCAGTTCGCTGTCGAGCGTCGAGGAGTTTTGGTTATTCACGTGCTACCGAGAGAGAGAGAGAGAGAGAGAGAGAGAGAGGTGACACAGCCGTATTGCCTCCTCGTCTGACCATTCTGACCTAGGTTATCTCTGATTTCCCTACATCACTGAGGACAAACGCTGATCAAATCACTTCATATGGGAATGGCAGATAAGTGCAATCCTAGAATTTGCAGCATCTCTATTTACTTCGTTTGTATTTTAAACAGTTTTTTATCCAATATGGAAGCCTGCATTCACAGACTATTTCATTAATTGTTTTTCTCCGAAGCTGTGCGGTAGTACAGTAAAAACTGGTGATTAATAAAGAAAGTAAAAATCGTTATGCCTTTAGTCATTATTAAGTAATAAACAATTAATTGGGAGTACTTGTAAGTGTCCAGACATCAGACAATCTTTGCCCATAATTCAACTGCAGAACTTCTATGTACATATGCCTCGTAAACCTCCGTAAAGTGTGTGACGTACAGTACACAGCTGCACTAGCGTCAGTTACGCATCTTATTATTTAGTTGTCCGACGATGCGCAGGAAGAGCGGCCGTCTGTGCGCCTTCTTACACTGAAACACAAAAGAAACTGGTAGGCATCTGTATTCAAATATAGAGATATGTAAACAGGCAGCATACGGCACTGCGGTCGGCAACAAAACGTGTCTGGTGCAGTTGTTATATCGGTTACTGCTGCTGCAATGGCAGGTTATCAAGATTTAAGTGAGTCTGAACGTGGTATTATAGTCGGAGCACGAGCGGTGGTACACAGCAACTCCGATGTAGCGATGAAGTGGAGATTTCCACATACGACCATTTCACGGGCGTACCATGAATATCAGGAATTCGGTAAAACATCACATCTCCGACATCGCTGCGGCCGGAAAATGACCCTGCAAGAACGGAATCAACGAGGACTGAAGGGAACCGTTCTACATGACAGAAGTGCAGCCCATTGCGCAAATTTCTGCAGATTTCAATACTGGGCCATCAACAAGTGTCAGTGTGCGAACCATTCAACGAAACATTAACGATATGGGCTTCAGAAGCCGAAGGCCCACTCGTCTACTCTTGATGACTGCACGTCACAGAGTTTAACGTCTCGCCTGGTCCCATCAGCACCGACACTGGATTGTTGACAACTGGAAACATGTTGCCTGGTCGGACGAGAGTCTTTTCAAATCGTGTCGAGTAGATGGACGTGTACTGTTATGGAGACAGCCTCATGAATCCATGGACCCTACATATCAGCAGGGGACTGTTCAAACCGGTGTAGACTGTGTAATGCTGTGGGGCGTGTGTAGCTGGACTGATAGTTCAAATGGCTCTGAGCACTATGGGACTTAAAATCTGAGGTCATCAGTCGCCTAGAACTTAGAACTACTTAAACCTAACGAACCTAAGGACATCACACACATCCATACCCGAGGCAGGATTCGAACCTGCGACGGTAGCGGTCACGGGGTTCCAGACTGAAGCGCCTAGAACCGCTCGGCCACAACGGCCGGCCCAATTTTCGACGGTTTGTTCCACCTCGCCCTGTGTATAGCACCGAAAGGGTTCACCGATCGACGTTGCTGGAGCAACTCACGTGAGAGCTTGTGATGTAACCGGCGCGGGCCCTGCGGTGGCCGCGGCGTGGCGTGGCTTGTGAAACGCTGTCTGGTGCCTTCGCGGTGGGCCGTATCCGAAATGCCTGCCAGGCGGACGGCCGCTGCCCCCGCATTATGTATCTGGAGCAGCCCGCCTCCTCCGTACCTCCGGCGAGGTGTTACGCAGCGATATTTGCAGTCTGCGCGTCTCGCGGATCTACTTTCCCGCACTTCGTCCGAAAACCAGCGCTCTCGAAATCTCGCAGTGGCTCACGCGACTGCGCCACATTACGCTCTTCGATCCGCAGCAGTGATAGCCGCGTTTCACAACTGCTGTTGCCCTCGCACTTGACGGCAGTGTTTGCAGACGAGAAACAGGATTCGGGTGATGAGCTAGTATCTACCAGCTGCACAGCACACAGTGGAACCATTAACTCTCGATGAATGTTATCTACGAGGCATGACGTATAATTCAATATATATAAATTTTCGGTGCCTACAGTGTCACGTCTTTCAGTGTCACACAAATTTTTATTTTTAAAGGTGATCACTTAAGACTATTTCCTTGGGTTCGCCCCTCAAATTTCTCCCTCATACGAGGGCTATCCACATAGTACATTACGTTTTGGAATTAAAATTAAATAAAGTATTGGAATTTTTTATTATATACAGATGAAAGCCACACTTAAATACTACTTTTCTACGTAGTTGGCATTTAAATTAAGGCACTTATCGTATCGGTGCCAAGAGATAGCGATAGCTTGCACAGGATAGATTAGCATGGAGAGCTGCATCAAACCAGTCTCAGGACTGAAGACCACAAGAAGAAGATCGTAGCGATGGACGAGCTTGGAAATTCCTTCGTCGTAAAACTCGGCCGCCTGCGCCTTCAACAACATAGCGCGCTGGGGAAGACCAGGCTTCACATTCCCATCTGGCTGCCTGGTCTGCCTGATCAGCTGGAACGAGTGCCCCTATGGACCTACGAAAGGACTACGGTCAATTCCTTCTGTGTATTTAACATCTCCTCGAAGACGAGATAGTTTAACCCTAATCTTCCCTCTTTGAATACTGACCTTCGCTTGTAGAGATGACACAAATAAGTAAAGTCTGACTACGATTATGTAGTTAAGGAAAAAACAGAACAGGCGATTTCAAATTAATTCCACATTTTTACATTTACAGAAGGCATTTGATACAGTCCCTCATAAGATACTTCTAATCAAATTGCATACCTACGGAGTTTCGTCTCAGCTGTGCGATTCGATCGCGTCCACATTGTTACTTTATGCCAGGGAGGGCACTCAACAAGGGAAGTGTCCAGGCGTCTCGGAGTGAAGTAAAGCGATGTTGTTCGGACATGGAGGAGATACAGAGAGAGACAGGAACTGTAGATGACATGCCTCGCTCAGGACGCCCAAGGGCTACTACTGCAGTAGATGACCGCTACCTACGGATTATGGCTCGGAGGAACCCTCACAGCAACACCATCACGTTGAATAATGCTATTCGTGCAGCCACAGGACGTCGTGTTAAGGCTGAAACTGGGCGCAATATGCTGCATGATGAGCAACTTCACTCCCGACGTCCATGGCGAGGTCCATCTTTGCAACCACGACACCATGCAGCGCGGTATAGATGGGCCCAACAACAAGCTGAATGGACCTCTCAGGATTAGCATCACGTTCTCTTCACTGATGAGTGTCGCATATGCCTTCACCAACACAGCAGTCGGAGAGGTATTTGGAGGCAATCCGGTCAGGCTGAAAGCCTTAGACACACTGTCCAGCGAGTGCAGCAAGGTGGAGGTTCCCTGTTTTGAGGTGGCCTTATGGAGCGGCCCACGTACGCCGCTGGTGGTCACGGAAGGCGCCGTAAAAGCTGTACGATACGTGAATGCCATCCTCCGACCGATAGTACAACCATATCGGCAGCATATTGGCGAGGCACTCGTCTTCATGGACGACAGTTGGCGCTCCCATCGTGCAAATCATGTGAATGTCTTTCTTCAGGATAACGACGTCGCTCGACTAGAGTGGCCAGCATGTTCTCCAGACATGAACCCTATCGAACGTGCCTGGGATAGATTGAAAAGGGCTGTTAATGGACGACGTGACCCTTCAACCACCCTGATGGATCTACGCTAAGTAGCTGTTGAGGAGTGGGACAATCTGGACCAACAGTGCTCTGATGAAGTTGTGGATAGTATGCCACGACGAATACAGGCATACATCAATGCACTAGGACGTGCTACTGGGTTTTAGAGGTACCGGTGTGTACAGCTAAGGTACCGGTGTATACAGCAATCTGGACCATCGCCTCTGAAGGTCTCGCTGTACTGTGGTAATGTTTGTTGGAACCCTTTGAATGCTCTTACTGGATGAGTGAATATGGGTAATTTGCTCTCCGTTTTAAGAAAAGCTAGTTTTCCACGCATCTCGAAGCTTGTGGCGTCATATCTTGTGAACTAAATGTCGTGCAATGATAAAACATTGCATGTACATTCAGTGGTGTAAGTGCATATTGTCTACAACATTATGACGTGAACAAAGGCAGTAGTAAAGGAGTAATAAATTAAAATGTAATGTCTCATGTTGCAGTTTCTCATCAGAAACAATGAAAATTTAGTAAGCGCTTTTGCAAGAGATGTACGTAAACGTTTGAAGTGTCGTGTACAGTTGCTTGGAAGACGGCTAAGTGCTCTCGCTCTCAAAAACTGGATATTCTGAATAAAGTGAGTGCCACGAGTTACGCTGCCTCCAAACGTAGACACAGTTTCTAATTGAAGTACCTGAATTATTGTGTTAGAACTTAACACAAGATTATACATCTCAGTTAGTAAATTTTTAGATTCGGCCATTAATTATAAGAAATAATGAAAATCAAATTTTTGTTACCATTGGAAGCTGATAGATAGGTAATGTGAAACTAGAACAGTATGAACTGTTAAGCCATTTAGTAATATAGAAAGCGGAAAGTAAACGAAGGTATACGTTAATGGTGCAGCTGATATGGTATACAGCTACAACTAACTCAGTACTGCAATGGGCTGTAGGATGGAAAAAAATGTTGCAGGTGACAAACATTAGGATTATTTTTGTATGTGACTCTCTAACATTTAGAATAATGAAAATATGCACTAGGGCAGTAAGGTAAACTGAAAACAAGGGAATTGTAGCATTTGAGATGTGACCTGGCATAAAGATGCTGAAAATTCGGTGGAGAGATAAGATATGAGGAAATTCTCCGAAGAGCGAACGAGGAAATAAATATTTGGTAAAGGAACAGGACTACAGGACATATGTTGAGACATCAGGGAATAATTTGCATCATACCAGAGAGAATCGCAAAGAGTGAAAATTGTGAGGATGATAGAAATTGGAATATATCCGAAGTATGAAGGACATTCGGAGTAAGTGCTACTCTGAAATAAGTGCTTGGCACAGGATGGAAAATCGTGGCAGGCTGCATCGAACCAGAAGATCGGTGAAAACAAATTCAAAATGTTAATACCTAGGTATTTCAATTACGAACAACTTAAAATGGAGGGAACACATAGAAAATGTTGTGGGGAAGGCTAAACAAAGACAGCGCTTTATTGGCAGGACACTTAGAAAATGTAACGGATCTACTAAGGTCGACTGCCTACACTACGCTTGTCCGTCCTCTTTTAGAATACTGCTGCGCGGTGTGGGATCCTTACCAGATAGGACTGACGGGTAAATCGAAAAAGTTAAAAGAAAGGCAGCACGTTTTTTACTATCGCGAAATATGGGAGAAAGTGTCACAGAAATGATACAGGATTTCGGCTGGACATCATTAGAAGAAAGGCGTTTCTCGTTGCGACGGAATCTTCTCACGAAATTCCAATCTCCAACTTTCTCCTCCGAATGCGAAAATATTTTGTTGACACCGACCTACATAAGGAGAAACGATCACAATAAAATAAGGGAAATCAGAGCTCGTACGGTAAGATATAGGTGTTCGTACTTTCCGCGTGCTATACGAGATTGGAATAATAGAGAATTGTGAAGGTGGTTCGATGAACCCCCTGCCAGATGTAGATGTAGATGTAGACAGGATGTAGACAGGAAACGTTACTTCCATAGGGCTCGACGTAGGGGAAGTAAACTATGAAATATTTTGTTATGGAGGACGACTATTCTCTTACAACTCTTATTCCACTCAGCTCTAGTATGGTAACTATAATATCGGAAATTAATGCCAAAAATGAATTAGGGGACGCTAGGTATATTAACAGAAACCATGTGCCATGATATATCACATCGATAACAGTGCTAAAGAGCCTCATAATGAAGCCTCAGTTGCTTTTAAATGCAATAAAACAATGGAAGTAGCTGAGTGGAAGAAGAGCAGTAAGAAAATGAAATTTCGGGATTGCACCCAGATGACATCAACCACGATATTTCGGCTGAAAACAATTCCCCTGTCTTCAGGTAAGTGTTTTTGACCGGAGATTAGTGGTTCAAATGGCTCTGAGCACTATGCGACTTAATATCTGAGGTCATCAGTCGCCTAGAACTTAGAACTACTTAAACCTAACTAACCTAAGGACAGCACACACATCCATGCCCGAGGCAAGATTCGAACCTGCGACCGTAGCAGTCGCGCGGTTCCGGACTGCGCGCCTAGAACCGCTAGACCACCGCGGCCGGCGATTAGTGGTCCACATAGATAAAATTTACGACAGAATTGGAGAACGACAACTGTTAGCCGTTTCTGATGTATTGGTCAGTCGGAAAGTGGATGAATACTTGGGGCATTCCGTCTACCGTTAATCCACACATACAGACCTGTATTTCAGGCGCTTAGCCGCCACCACCCGTCACGAGCCACCGTATGTGCATCCTTCGAATTTTGGAGCACCGGGCACATGTTGTGTCGGATAGAGACAGCCATGCCAAAGGAGCCGGAACACCTACACTCTGTGTTCAAAGATAACGCATATTCTCCACATCAGATAAGCACGACCTTAAGGGGGAAGAAGCCACCCACATGCGCGAAAGGAGAAGGAGCATTTTTCCTATATGTCGGCAAAATTTCTTCGAAATTAGTTAGAATCCTAAGCAAATATTATGTCAAAAATTGTGCCTATAAAGACGTGTGCTCTCCACGGTTCAGTGAAGGACGATCGAGGTGTTGCGGTGGGCTAGATATCCATAGAATGTCTTGCCAGTGCGGCGAAGTCTACAATGGTCAGACAACAAGCACAGTGTGTGCAGGGGGCGTTGAACACGATCGCCACACTCATCTTTCACAGCCCAGTAACTCGGCCATAGCCGAGCACTGTATTTCTACATGACATCCTATGGGTTATTCTGCCTCGACGAGAGCTTTCTAGGATTCAGTTATTAGGGATCAGATGAACATACGCTTAGCGGAAGATCTTATTAATCGTGATGTCGGCTTTCAACTGGATAAGGCGTGGGACCCAGTGATTTGTTTAATATCTACAGAAAAGGAACATTTTATGACTAGCGTCATTCTAGCAACAGTTAATTTTGTTAATTTGATATTTGGATTTAAAGTGAGCTGCAAGTGCGCGTTCCTACAGAGAGGGCACCATTATGCATAGACCTGTGCACCATAGATGGAGCAATATTCGAAGAGGGCAAGAACCCCGACAAGAGATCGCTCATGTAGCGGCCGCCTTTGAGCATGCGTCTCCGCTCCAATTTTTTATGTGAATTTAGCGAACTACAGTGCAAAACACTCGTCTGAAGATGGCTGTACAGTTCTCAGCCGAAATATTGTGGCTAGAAGTCGACCTCATCCGGTTCCAATCCCGAAACTTCATGAAATACTGTATACATAGGGAAATTTCAAGAATCACAACAGCCTCTGTTCTCCTTAGCATAAGTGAACCGCAGCTAAAGGTCTGTATCAATAGTAATGCGACTCCTCCCTTAGAAAAAAAAACAAGTAATGATCTGAAAACAAGCCGTTCTAGTACTCTAACCTTGTTGCGATATACACTGAACAGAAATATATTCTAGTGATGTGACGTAATACAAAAAGTTGTATATTAGCGAAAGCGCCAAATGAAACCTAACTAACTACAGGTTGTGCCCAAAGTGATCCTTCTGTTAGTTGCTCTTCCGTCAGAACGCCAGGAAATACGAAAGGCAGCTACACATGAATCCGTACACCAGTCTCGTAAAGATTTCACTTGTGGTAGGAACAGAGGAGAGCGTATCGTGTATCTCGAGAGACGCAGCAACTAAGGAGCAGTAGCGTCTTCCTGTAAAGGGGTATTGCGCTGAGAATGGACTCTGTGTGTGTTGTTGCGGGTGTATTGTATGCAAAGCGGCGGCAGCGGCCTGCGACCTGACGTAATGGCTGAGTTATCGTGACTCCCGAGTTCCGACACGTGTGCGTTACGTCGCATCTCCACCGACGTGGAAGACGTAGTTACACCCTGTAACCCCTCAGGCGTCCTCCATACGCGGAACGTATGCATTTATATCGATGTCTGTATGTATGTTCGTACAACCTAGTATAAAGCAAAACACAGTCACGATTATGGAATAACAGTTCTTTTAACGAATACCAATTGTCTGTAGTGTGCTGCATTCACTCTCATCTATTTTTGAAGTTACGCTCTCAATCTTGTGTAGATAACACAATGCTGCTTATACGGTCAACATTTTAACTGCAAATATCTGAGCCCAGTCCTCATCATATTTAGCCGAGAAAGAGACACCAGATCCCCTGTTCCGAAATCATGTGTGTGGACTGCTGAAAGGACTGAACCGAGCCCAAGGTAAGCTCTTGTTTTATTAAAAGAAAGAAATAAAAACTCGTATGTGTAAGACCATAATGACGACAAATGTGTTACGTCGTATTTTCCTTTGGTAGCCCCTAGTTTAAATACACATGTTCGCTTCATCAATGTACTACGTAAGGTTTCATCAGTATTTTCTTAGTTCTCTATAAATATGTTTCTCTTTAACTTGAAGATAATAGAACCTTAGGTAAAATAGATGGGAAAACGGAGTCTCTGCAGCGTGCCAAAGAAAGATATGTGAATTGAAAATGCTTATGAGGCTGCATATGTAAGGTGCATTTTCGTGAATTCGAACGTTAATGTAACTAGTCTGATTTCAGGAAATTGCAAAACAACGACTCTTTCTTGTTTAGAAATTCTTTAGTACATAGATGAGTACCTAAAATGAACTAAAGAAAAAAATCTTCTCGCCCTGTCCTCTTACAGGGTGTTTAAAAAATGACCGGTGTATTTGAAACGGCAATAAAAACTAAACGAGCAGCGACAGAAATATACAGTTTGTTGCAATATGCTTGGGACAACAGTACATTTTCAGGCGGACAAACTTTCGAAATTACAGTAGTTACAATTTTCAACAACAGATGGCGCTGCAAGTGATGTGAAACATATAGAAGACAACGCAGTCTGTGGGTGCGCCATTCTGTACGTCGTCTTTCTGCTGTAAGCGTGTGCTGTTCACAACGTGCAAGTGTGCTGTGGACAACTTGGTTTATTCCTTAGAATAGAGGATTTTTCTGGTGTTGGAATTCCACCGCCTAGAACACAGTGTTGCTGCAACAAGACGAAGTTTTCAACGGAGGTTTAATGTAACCAAAGGACCGAAAAGCGATACAATAAAGGATCTGTTTGAAAAATTTCAACGGACTGGGAACGTGACGGATGTACGTGCTGGAAAGGTAGGGCGACCGCGTACGGCCACCACAGAGGGCAACGCGCAGCTAGTACAGCAGGTGATCCAACAGCGGCCTCGGGTTTTCGTTCGCCATGTTGCAGCTGCGATCCAAATGACGCCAACGTCCACCTATCGTCTCATGCGCCAGAGTTTACACCTCTACCCATACAAAATTCAAACGCGGCAACCCCTCAGCGCCGCTACTATTGCTGCACAAGAGACATTCGCTAACGATACAGTGCACGGGATTGATGACGGCGATATGCATGTGGGCAGCATTTGGTTTACTGACGAAGCTTATTTTTACCTGGACGGCTTCGTCAATAAACAGAACTGGCGCATATGGGGAACCGAAAAGCCCCATGTTGCAGTCCCATCGTCCCTGCATCCTCAAAAAGTACTGGTCTGGGCCGCCATTTCTTCCAAAGGAATCATTGGCCCATTTTTCAGATCCGAAACGATTACTGCATCACGCTATCTGGACATTCGTCGTGAATTTTTGGCGGTACAAACTGCCTTAGACGACACTGCGAACACCTTGTGGTTTATGCAAGATGGTGCCCGGCCACATCGCACGGCCGACGTCTTTAATTTCCTGAATGAATATTTCGATGATTGTGTGATTGCTTTGGGCTATCCGAAACATACAGGAGGCGGCGTGGATTGGCCTCCCTATTCGCCAGACATGAACCCCTGTGACTTCTTTCTGTGGGGACACTTGAAAGACCAGGTGTGCCGTCAGAATCCAGAAACAATTGAACAGCTGAAGCAGTACATCTCATCTGCATGTGAAGCCATTCCGCCAGACACGTTGTCAAAGGTTTCGGGTAATTTCATTCAGAGACTACGCCATATTATTGCTACGCATGGTGGGTATGTGGAAAATATCGTACTATAGAGTTTCCCAGACCGCAGCGCCATCTGTTGTTGACAATTGTAACTACTGTAATTTCGAAAGTTTGTCCGCCTGAAAATGTACTGTTGTCCCAAGCATATTGCAACAAACGGTGTATTTCTATCGCTGCTCGTTTAATTTGTATTGCCGTTTCAAATATACCGGTCATTTTTGAAACACCCTGTATCAAATTAGTACGGCTGTGTGCTTTTTTTCTTAAGCAAAAGTACCTTTGCGTTTAGTGACGCAGAAATAACTTTGCCGTAAAGAAATGTCTTTAAGCAGAGCTGATCGTGCCATCGAACTCAAAATAACAGTAACGCTCTGCCTGAGAGCGATAACTGTCAAGTCCATTTACAGCGAGAGGCACTGGAGGCGACAATTTCATCGTATGAAGCCTACGAATAAGTGCTGGATTGGGGTTCACGCTACATTTTCTGTTTTAGGGTCCAAAGATAGTGCAGCAGTATAACGACGAAAAATTTATCAACAATAATATTCACATATACTCAGCCCATGGCAGCACAAACTGAGAATGCTACCCATCACGAAGATATTGTATTATGACTTCCTATCATGGCTGTTCGTGACCCAGTGTCCGTTCCGTGGCTTGTGAAGAGGATCTCTTAGTAAAAAAAAGAACCACAACACGAGTGACTATGAGAGAGCTCTTCTGCGTTCATCAGTCCTGTTATGATGAAATTACAGTGTTCTGAGCACTAAAAGAAGGATGACTCTCTAATGGTTTTAGACACTAACAACATACTGTCTCGAATTCCGATCGAATACCTAGAGAAATCGTTGTGACATAATAACAGGAATTTTCACTTGTCACAAGTATTTCATTAGCAGTTTCGGCTGCGGTTAATGGAAGTCTCATGAAGCGGTTTTCGCCATCTGCTTGTGGTCGTCTTGCGTTACTTGCGTCGTGATCGTTCCAAGTACCGCAAGCTAACGCCGTCACGATTCCTAAACGCAGCTAGTGGCTGCGAGCCCTTGTGTAATTGGACTTAAGTGTTCCGTCCCAGAGGAGAACGTTTTTACACAAATTCAAACCAGAAATGAAATGAGAAAATTGCGCTGTACACTGAAGTTGTCAGTGTAGGACCGCCATTTGTATTTCCGCACGAGAAGAGGTACAGCCAGAGGTCGTGCGCCTGTCACAGGAACATGAGCTAGAAGGATACGCTTTTGAATTCTAGTGTGGCATCATAAAGGTGTATAGTTGTGTCATGATTACCAACGAAAACTGTAAAGGGTGGAAGTATACGTTAACAGAAGAAAAAATGTTCTGGTAAACAGCGAGATAATGTCGAATACGTGGTTATAATCCGCCAATGTTCTCGTTGTTGCGATTTATTCAAAACGCTAACCTTTCAATTAAGTCCCCACTTTTGAAGGCCAAAATTCCCCTAATACCCATGGCTGGGAAATGTTGGTAGCACAACACTCCGTCTTCACGCCACAAGTGGTCCATCGGTACCATCCGACCGCCGTGTCATCCTCAGATAAGAATGCGGATAGGACGGTCATGTGGTCAGCACTCCTCTCTCCCGGTCGTTGTGATGGTTTTCTTTGATCGGAGCCCCTACTATTCGGTAGAGTAGAACCTCAATTGGCATCATGAGGCTGAGTGGACCCCGAAAAATCGCAACAGTGCACGGCGGCCCGGATGATTACCTATCCAAGTACCGGCCACGCCCGACAGTGCTTAACTTCGGTGATCTGATGGGAACCGGTGTATCCACTGCGGCAAGGCCGTTGCCGATGTTGGTAGACGCATGCACAATTTGCTGCTGGTGTAAGACGACATGTAAGCGCTAATATCGTCTAAGATGGATAGATCGAGCAGGGCCATTACCGTGGCCTCCATGAGCATCTCTCCATAGTTCCCTGGATTTTCCTTCTGGGGTCAGCACTCTCTCAGATATGACTGAAGTACTGGAGCGGCGAATTTTACAGTCTTGTCAAGATTTACGAAACAATCCGGGGACGTTTGAAATAATGTGTGACATTGCAGAGTCGAGTAGAGTATTGCATCCAGATATGAGGACGACGTGTGGAACACCTCTTGTACCAGGTGCTAGTGTACAGTAAATTGTAACAAGCCATGTGCTGAAGTGATATTGCATTTATTACTATGGTGAATTGTGAGCCCATTTAGACGGGGAATTAATCCCAACGTTTAGATCTAAAATATGTTTGTGTTAATTAGGCCTATATGTGTACACACCATAAAGGTGGATGTAGGTTTGTGTGTATGTTATACATCTCCTCCTAGAACACTGGGTCGGTTTCAACCAAACTTGGTACGCATACCAATTACTGTGTCGAAAGAAGCATCGTGAGGGTAACAACCACTTACGTCTCGAGTGGATGGAGGTGAAAAAGTAGCGTAGCCAGGCTGTATTCGTCCAGTATTTGAGAATGAGAGCTCTTAGTGATTTGCAAACGACTTCACACAAAACTTCACTTCTTTACGATACCTTTTCTGGATAATTACATTTTCACTGTTCATTAGAGTAAAACTGCCGCATGAGGCATGCCCTTTTAATTTATTACTTCTTTGCTACTTGCTCTGTTTTGCAACACATCTTGCACACAGTTTTCACATGTACCACCGAGTGTAACTGCAGAAATATATCATTGTACGAGACATGGTTCAAGAGATATGAAGTCATAAACACTGATATGCGTTAAAACTGTAGCATCATACATGACGTTTTTATTAGGACTTTATTACTAATTATATTCGCAAAACATTTAGCAGACAGTATCTGCGTATACCACAAAATTATATCATTGTACTGCTCATTATTATGGAGATTAAGACGTCATAAACATTTAGCTGCACGTAAACGAAACCGCAGGACGAAATTCGAAAGAGGCACTGGTGAAATATATGTACAAATGTTTCTGAAACATGTTAAATGCGTGTGAAGTCTAAGTGACATTTGCGTACGTTGGCAAAGCCATGGGTGAAAAACTCCTCTTAAACCGGTGGATCGGTTTCAACACACTTGGTACACTTATCATCTACTATCTGGACAGAAAAAAAATGTAAGAACCATTAGCCTCTTACTGAGGTGGGGCTGCTAATGTGGAGAGTGAATTGGGGAGGAGGAGATGGACAATGAGAGGAGGAGGAGGAGAGGCACAGGGAGATGTGGAGGAGGATATGGCAAGAGAGGGTGGGAGGAGTGGATGAACAGAGAGAGGGAGAGGATAAGATAGAAAGCGAGGTGGTGAGGAGAAAATGGACAGAGAGAGGGTGAGGAGAAGACGGACGGCGAGAGGGGAAATTAATAGGATGAATTAATAGAAGATTAAATACATACCTGGGCAATGCCAGGTGCTCAGCTAGTTTCATACTAAAGTCAATGGTAGCTGATAACCAAACATTCGCAATTATCTCGCAAACGGTTCGTTGGCAGACCCATGTGCTCTGGAACGTTCCTGCTTCTAATATCATATGAAAGTGCTTTGATATATGTCAGTTTCCTCCATCAATGATGATATATTTTTGAAAGTATTTATTTTAAGAGTCACAAAGGGAGTTAGTGACAGTTGATAAGAAGTTTCTATCTCATTTAATGATCGTCTTCAGATCTAGAAATTAAGTAAAATAAAACACTAACAAATAACTAAGTAGATAACGCAGTTTGACAATATTTAAAATTATTAAAATTGTCACGAGTTGTGTAAAGTCAAATTTGTTCCACAAGAGCATATTCGTTAACTGTAAAATGTGAATAACTGCACTGTAATACACTAATTGTGACCACATTCAGTGGTATCCTGCATTATCTCAACCAGCTTTACATCATACAGACCAGTGTGTCATGGAGTTGGGGAGTGAGGAAGCTGAGAAGGGCAGAGGACAAACAGTACCTATGTACAAATTTTGTGCAGTACTGTGAACATTGTAAATAAGTGCTGTAAAATGTTCTTAATTAATTTTTTTTTATATTTGATGATGAGTGGCTTCAGTAGCCTAAGAATAATCATATGAACCTAACTGGAGTGAACACTTAATGTTTGGTGACAAATTTTATATTCTTTTAAATGTAAATGCGGTTAAGATTTTTTCTTTTCTTTTTTTATTTCATTATGTTTTGATCGATATCACATCCACAATGGGAATTTCATTTGGGATCTGCAAAAGGTATATCATCCTATCTGTTCGTATTTTGTAAATATTTATGGTATATTCTTGTTTTGTGACAAGTTCCACATCCCCGAGGATCCCCTCGCTGTGGAACAATTGGAACGAAAATACATGTAATTAATGTAATGTAATCTAATCTAGCAATACTGTGTGGTGTTAAAAAGATATTATCTAAAAGATATATTGCAATTAATTTAAAACTAAGAAGCAATTTATATAATACAACTAACATTCACACAGGAGATTCATAATTAAATTAAGACATGGATCTAAGCCACTGAGTGCAGACAGTTTCCACCACAATTGAACTTTCAGACTATTCTTTTGATTTTACAGATCACGACTTTATTTTTAAAATAAAATACTTCCCATGACTCGTGATTAATCAAGTCCAATTTTAAGAATTCTAAATTCTTTCAACCTGCATTATACACTTAAATAATTATTTAATAATTTCTCAAGATGATCATTAAATGAGATCTAATCTAATTATCAAATGTGACTGATTTCAGCTGAGAGTGTTGTAATAAATATTTTAAAAAATTGACAGCTCCGGCATCTCTCATTACAACATGTCATCCATTATTAAATACAGTATAGTAAGCATATGACTGGCAGCCTATACCCTTCCCCGGGTGTGGACGAAAGCCACCGGGCCGCGCTCATTGGTGCCCTACGAGCCTCTGCCTGTCACTGTGCGAAGGTCAAGTTTCTTCGGCCGCCTTTTCCACTGACCTCAGTGTCCGTGACTTTCGCAGAAATAACTGCGTGCACCCGCAATTAGCGGCGTGGCACGGCGTGGCGCGGCGTTTCTTCGCTCGCGAGTCGCCGGCGGCCTGCCGTTGACAGTCCGGCATTTCAGCTCAACAAATTCCGAGGAGTGTCTTCTGGCATTATAGACTGGTGGATACATCGCGAAAAACATCAGTATAAAAAGTATAATACAAAATACCGACATTCGGATGTGGTTCGGTAGATTTCTGAGCAGTTGTTGTCACATGTTTGAAGAATACACCGGCTCATGAAATGTACTGGAACCAGAAGCGAATATTGGTACGTTGTGTTATACAGACAACAGTGGTACTTGGTGTCATTCGTACGACGGGCTCGAAGATGATGTGACTGGAACGTCGAAACTTGTTGCCTAATAAAACAAATCAAATTAACGGCTGGTGTTACAGTACTACTACATTCTATTACATTTCATCGACCGATCGTTGTCTCACGCTCCTGAGCCAAAGATGGAGTTACATTTACATTCTTGGCTGGTCGTAGAAGTCTAGGGAAGATGACGATCAGCGAGCACGACAAGAATACAGACGCACTATTCAGAAACTACAAGTTAAGGGAATTAATTCGCTAAAATATTGTTTGAGAAAACATTAAAGACAGTGAACAAGAATCTTCGAATTTTGCATCAGTTTTTAGGTTTCCGTGCATCAGTGTGTGAAAACGGAACCTTTATAAGATCGCTTTGATGTCTGTCCATCAATCTGTCTGTGTGCCTTTTTCTCAAGAACGGGTGGACTTACCAAGTTCAAGTTTACGCAACGAGGGCCATGGCCTCTTGGCGGTGCAAGCGAACCTTGCAGAACTAGCACTCCTGGAAGAAAGGATATTGCGGAGACATGGCCTAGCCACAGCCTGGGGGATGTTTCTAGAATGAAATGTTCGCTCTACAGCGGAGTGTGCCCTGATATGAAACTTCGTGGCAGATTAAAACTGCCAGGAAGTTTCATATTAGAGCACACTCCGCTGTAGAGTGAAAATTTCATTCTACAATCAAAAGGTACTGTCACTTACATGTCGCATATTTTAATGTACGCAGATTCAGTCATCAAAACCTATAGGGTCTTCTGGTTGGCCTAGAATCATGATGTTTGGTAAAAAGGAAGGTTTCACAGTACAACCAAATAAAAAAGATCCAAAGTCCATCTGACACTTTATTCTGCTCCGTTACATCATCAACATAATCATTATCACTTCTACAGGTTCATCTGCATTTCCGAGGTGCATTGGGGAAGGTACTAAGTATTGTACCACGTATTAAGGTTTCTACTCGTTTGATACGCGTATGGAGCGCAAGAAGGATGGTAGCATAAATGCCTCTCTGTGCACACTGAAATTAGTCTAACATTATCTTCGCTGGCGGTCACTTTATGGGAGCGATTCATAGGGTGATGTAGTGTATTCCTAGATGCCTCCTAATAACAGTGCAATGGAACAAGTGCCAGTGTCAAAGTTCGCAGATGACAATACTCTTCCTGTTAAAACTAACAACGAATTGTACAAACTAATGAGCGAGATGCTAAGGATTCTTGGTCCAAACTTTGGATTAATTATAAAGGAATTAAAGACGCAATAAGGCTGGTTTCTCGACGGTAGGCCTATATAGCGACTTTTTGAATGTACGAACAGTGGAGAACACAGTAGTGGAAAAGTGAAAGAATTATTATACATAAGAACTGAGATTACAGAAGATGGCTGAAATAATAAAGACATCAGAAGCATACTGGCGCAGAACACGTAAGTTTTCATAAAAACACGAAGATAATTTCTATAATGTATTGACATAGACCTGAGGAAGAGTTTTATGAATATTTCTTTAAAATCAGTACCGCCATTAGACTGTTGTTTATTTCCAGTGTTACATTTACACTGCAGTATCATGATTTCGGCTTCAAAGTGCCATTACAAGTGTTTTAAGTGTCATAAAGTGCTTACAATGGCATACTCTCGTATTTAAAACGCACTATTAGACACATTGTCTAAGGGTCGATTTTTTTGGTGAAGTCTACTACTTTGTTTCAACACTGAGTATACTATCTGGCCTATGTTCGTCTGTAGCACAAAATTGTGCATTAAGAGAAACTTGTAAGCGTTAGAAATACAAAGATGGAGTCACAAAATCGAGACCACTACCTGCTGTGAGATTGATTAACCCCTGGTGGCGTTACGGGTACGTAAAGCGGTAATGAAAGAATGTAAGCGGAGCAACGACGAATGGGGAATCATTCCAGCGACGATACGGGTCGCAACTGGGGAAATCGTCTGAGGTGAGTCGCTTTGACGAAGAGCAGATTGTTACAGCCAGACACCTGGATACGAGCACTCGGGAACGGTGAAGCTGGTTGGTTTTCCGTGCGCCACTGTCGCTTCAGTGAAGAGCGGTGAAACCAAGAAGAGGCAGTAAGCTGTTGGACGTCCACGCCTCATAAAAGAATGTGGAGGTCGGAGACTTACCCACTCTGCGAATCAAGATGGGTGGCGATCTGTGGCAGGTCTGACGACAGAGTACGGTGCCGGTGAAGACACAAGTGGTTTGGAGCACGCCGTCCAGCGCACATTGTTGAACATGGGTTTCCTCTATGGACGACTCCCACGAGTTCCCATGATGACCCGACGCCATTATCAATTACGATTGCAGTGTGTACGAGATCATCGATACTGCTCTGTGTGATCAATGTAATAGTGTTCCACGGGCGGATTAAACACATTTCATATTACACCAGGTCGATGGTCGTGTCCGGATAAGTCATCATCTAGGTGAACATCTGCTGGAAACGGACGCAGGCCAGAGGGGATACTGTTGTGGTGTGGGGGACATTCACCTGGCTTCCATGAGACCTGTGGTAGTAATCGAAACTACCGAGACACTTGTGGACTGCATGAATATTGTTGCGCTCAACTTGCATTCATCCAAGCTAATGTGCTCCGTGACGGTGATGGTACCTTCTAGCAAGATAATAGTCCGTACGCAAAATGGTTCAAATGGCTCTGAGCACTATGGGACTTAACTTCTGAGGTAATCGGTACCCTAGAACTGAGAACTAATTAAACCTAACTAACCTAAGGACATCACACACATCCATGCCCGAGGCAGGATTCGAACCTGCGACCGTAGCAATCGCGCGGTTCCAGACTGTAGCTATTTTGTTACCTGCAGCTCTCATTACACGCAAGTCGCCGAAGTGGCGTCAACTAAGACTTTCAATACGGCGGCCGAACCCCGAAGGGGATATCCCGGCCAATAAATGCCATACGTCTATTTCATTTTCATTTGCCTCACTAGGCTGAGAGAATCCGATCCAGGCCTTTCACTGGGAAATTTAAAGTGATGACCAGGAACCGAATTCGAGACCTCGACGTTAATACGAGAAAGGCTAACCACCACACTACGAATGTGGCCCACTAAAATTGGTGACACACTGATACAAATCAAGTGCGAAATGGAGCGAAACTGGAAACACAGCCAAGGAATGAAATCTGCGCAGCAGTGGATAATGTCGTCTTGGAACCTGAGGCATCGTTTAGATTATGGGAAGAGCACAATACATCCACTGTTCTATAGATGGTCACGTAACAGTTACTGCTGTTTCACTCCACTAAAGCCAGACGAGATCATTAAGCGTCTGTTCCGCCTGCCGTGCAAGGAGAGAGTGGTGCATTACGACTGTCTGGCGTAGCGCAAAAACCACTCATGGGAATGTTTTCCGTGAATTACATTATCGTCAATGGTGAAAGAAGAGGGAAAATGCGTTAACGATAGAAGGAATGAGACGAAATGACTTCGGAGCACAATTCCAAAGTTGGAGCGTCTTGTGTGAAGTAAAAATAAAAATGTAAGGAAAATAAAAAAGTTTCGAATTTCTTCCGGCTCAAAGGCGTTAAGTCCGTAAATAACAAAAATGTCTGGTAAGGCCGAGGAAGAATTGGTGAGGTCGGAACGGGCCGAAAGCCTAACCCTGGATTGAGCGTAACTCTGGATTGACAGAAGATGATGAAGAAGAAGAAATATCAATAATGAGATAGTATGTCTGTCTTATAGGGTTTTAGTACAAATAACCCTGAAGCAGAAGTATATTAGTGTCTACTATTATACTGTGGCAACGGGACTTACGTCCTTCTGCCCTAAGAAGAAGAATCACTCGTTCTTTTTCGGTTGGTGGCAACGCTAAGTCAGTAATCACACGATGCACATTGCGGCACTATTGTAGTTGAGAAGTGGGTTCTGAACGACCTTGTCGATTCCAAATAATATCAAATGCGAAGTTCGTACTACGACGGGACAAAAGTACAATTTTCAGACTTCTGCTGTGCGACTGGTGACGAGACCTGGACAGTTCCCTAAACAGTTGGTAGCACTGACAATGGAACAGCACCACACGGATCGCCAAAGGAACAACAAAAATTTTAGAACTTCGCATAAAACAATCATGATAACAATTTTGGGACGTTGAAAGACTAACATTTACCTTGATTTTACCTTGAGGCATCTCTTTTAATAAAGATGATTGTTGTGCTATGCAGCAGGAACTGCTTCGCGCTAATATAACAAAGAAATTGTGACAATAAGGCACGTCTGCAAAATTTTCACAGATAACAGGAGCTGTTACGTGTTATCGGTAGGATATTACGGACTGATTGTGAAGTTAACTCCTTAAATCCTCCAGAGGCAAGCTTACTAACGGAAGCGTGAGTGCGTCTTCCTACCTCTCACCTTCCGACGTGTTCGCTGTTCTTCCATTCTCACTTGTGTTTGGACCCTAAGGAGTCTTAGGTTCCTAAATTTTTCTCCAATGCACGTACGATGTAAGCATTAAATTACCCTCCGAGGCACGTTGGGAAACTGCACAGTGTAAAAGTTTGTTCCACGTCTTGCTGTTTCGTCTCTTGCCAGTGTCGCTCATGACAGGTGTGGCGGTGACGCGACGCCACGAGTCGTTTTGTTGCCGGTCGTTGTGAATAGCGCCATTTGAATTACATTGTGCATTGTGATGTAACATACATGTGAATCGATCTTAAGTTTATCGAAAGACGCCACGAACCAATCGGATGCAGATGAAGGGTCGTAGCGCTTTGCCTGCACAGCTCCATCAGAAAATTTAAGTGGTGATATACATTCAAACCGTGTACTGATTGTTACTGGATAACGGATTTGTCCTTGGCGAAATATTTTTAGCAATCCAAAGACCTTCGTGAATTTTGTTTTGGAATACATAGAATATTTTCATATTCATTTTCCACTGAAATATGTTGGTTGCTTTTTTGCAATCGATACACCTGGCCTTTGATGGCTTGAAGAAAAAGCCATAAAAGGCTTCGAAAACGACTAAAAATAACAATAAACGGAGTTGAATGGAAAGTTGGTATAAGAATTGCCTGTGCACTGCAAAACGAAAATAATTTACAGCTGAAGTCCCTGTTATCCAGTGTTATGGAAGCAATGAGACCAACAAGAAGGTCCTCGTTATCGTTTCCAGCGCCACAGGTTTCACCGGCCCCCCTTGCGCGAGCGTACGACGAATAGAGAACCTCGCGGAAGTACTTGACGGTGGAGTGCTTCCTGAAACGGTAATAGGTGCGTAGTGGCTGCCAGCAGGCGGTAATGGCTCTTCCCTCTCGCGCCCGCAGCCTCTGCTTTCTCCGCTCTTCACGCTCGCCAGAGGCGAGCACAATGGTAACGTCTCGCTGATGGTATCGCCTCCCACTTGCCGTAGATCGCTCGTTTGGGTTCCGCCCCCAGGCTGCACGTAGTGCTCGATGCGAGAGAAACGCTGTTTGCGCCCTGGAGACCTACAACACGACGGAAAGTACCCGAGATATCGGTCAAGCGCATGTCAGAATACCGCTGCTAGCAGACCGCAGCTTTTTATGTTAAAGTAACTTCTCAGAGACGAACGAAAGCGAGGAGTTTAGCCACAGTTGTCGTCTTATTGTCGTTGTTGGGCTTTTCTCCAGCACCGGCGCAGGGTCAGTATGTGGGAAACAGCGTAAAAACCGAAACAAGGCTGGCTGGCTCACCGACCTTCGTCGTTAATGCGCCGGTCGGACTCGATCCAGAGCCGCCGCATCTCCCCGTCATGGAATCGACGCTTTAAAATGCATGGCTATCCATAATTGTAATTCACATTTCCACGTTATGAACGCTAATTGGATTCTCCTTGCGAACGCACTCTCCAGTGTGTTGTTAAAGAAATGGGTCATTTTTGTTGTTTTAAAAGTATGAGTCTAGGACAAAAATTAGTAACCTTGTAAGTAGGCTGTATCATATGATCCTGGCAGGGTCGCCATCTGAAACGTCCCCTTAGAAAAATTAATTAATTACTGTGCTGCTAAATCCCTTACGTTATTTGATTTTTAAACAGCTGAGCAGAACTGAACGTACTCAGACACATCTCTCTTTACTTATTCTGATCAACACTAAACTGACACACAATATTTTTGGCGCAACCCAATCTGACTTTGAGTAATCCCTACAAAAGAATGGCCATGACTAACAATAACCTATACCTTTCATAAATCACTTACCTCACAAAAATCTTGGTTACTCGAACTACTGCAATACAGCGAGCGCCAATACTGCTGGCTAAATAAAGGATTCTAACTACTGAAGGCACTAACTACTGATAGGCATAGTTAGCAAATGAAAGAATTTGATAGAGAACAAACAATGTATTTACCTTGATAGTGTTCAAAAGTCATTATATGTATCAGTTCATGACATCCAGTCTTACAAAATTCGTTTTTCTGTCGGACACACGTCCAGATCGTGCGCTCTCAAAACTCCTCCATCTCCCTCCCCACATCCACCACTGCTGGCGGCTCACCTCCCACTGCGCAACGCTACGTGCTGTTCACATCCAACTGCCCAACACTACACTAGCGAATATTCCAACAATGCCAGCCAGACACAGACTGCACGCAGCACAGCCAGTTATTTTCATACAGAGCGCTACGTGTCGTTACCAACATAAAAACCTAGACAGCTTACTTACAGCCTCCAAGAGACATCAAGTAATACCATATTACACTGCCACCAGCCTAGATAATGCCCTTAATTTGGCGATTTAGAGTCCAAAACGCCCATCAGTTCTGGGTATCTATCTGAAACCACTCATCAAGCCACTAAATGGATCCTGTAGTGACACAAAATGGCGGCAATGTTTATTGCTATATTTCATCTGCTCTATCACATAGTTTCAAATATTTTCTATCGCATTTAAAATCGCGTCATTTCACAGTCTGTGAACGTGTGACGGGCTGCTGGAGTGTTTATCAGACCACCCCCGCCAACACTACTGCTCTCATCGTGTAAAGCGGGAAAGTACACAGTATATTCGTTATGGGGGTGCAAAAGAAAATGGAACTGAAAAACGTTCCGGTGAATATTACTGTTTTTATGGCCATAAATTGGAACTCAAACCTTTCCGAACAGGTGTCGTAGGTCTAATGAATTTTTTATTGCCTTCGTGTGGGGGATGGGTACCTAAAATTACACCTGATATTTTTGAAACATCCTGTATGTTATTCAAAGATCCACAGTCCAATTACCTTGGAAATAATTCTACAGCATATTGATGTTGAAAATTATGGTACAGTCAATTATAATTGCTACCGCAGAAAACAACGATTCACTGACCTGGTTGAGTGTCTGTTCAAACAGCATGACTGATTGTCTGTGGGTTGAGGAAGTAACTGAATTTCTCCATAGTTTCTGAAAGCGACCACAGAAAATAATTTTCCGTTAATTACGACATTTTTCTTCAAATGAGGCGAACCTGGAGATATTCACGAAATCAACGACATACATCTAAACTGCATCAAGTATTAGACAAAGCTGTTACGGAACCTCACACGGTCGGAACATCGTAAACTAGCTTCTATATTATTAACATTTCACATTCAAAAGGGATCTGTTTAAGAACGGCTATAGTGAAGAAATGCAGAAAGATTCGGGGAAAATTTCCACTTGGTTCGATGAAGACCAGTTCTATTTAAATTTTATAAATACAAGATAATGTCTTTTACAAACATAGACGTGATGAATGACGGTTCAGGCTAGGGATATCCAGTTTATTTTTCGACTATATACCAAAAGCCATTGGAGATTTTAGAGTTCCAGGAGAAAGAAGGACAATGGATAGAAACCAGTGTCCGAAACAGTCATCCACCGAGGAAACAGAACATCGCTTTCACAGGGGACAAGGCTGTTCTACACAGCAGCTAGCTCCATCTTATCCAATGGTGCGTAATCGTGGCAGTCAGTCGCGATCACTGAATGACAGAAGACATTGCTAGACGTTCCGGCTACGGTCCCTCAGTGTACACAGCCACGTTTGCTGCCGAACGCACACTCCATCTGCCTTGGTCTTCATTAACTACGTTAGTACGTTACCGGCTGAGTCGTGCAATTAGAAATAATAAAATTTATGTTTTAACCAAATATTTTTGAATTTTAACAGCATAGAACTGACAATTTTGTCTTCTTAAGGCGAATCTACTGTGCTTGAAACGTTTAAGTTTAGATTGAGTTGTGAATGTAATTAGTTACTGCATGCCTTCTACAAAAGTATTTTTTTTTTCTTTCGTGGTCCTCACGGTGATGTCTGAATTAAAATGCTAACGAAATAGCCGTCGAAGCCGGTGGTGCAGCACAGTCCCTACAAAGTAGACCAATAAACGTCGAACACTGGAAACAATTCGTGAAGTAATTAGTTTTTGTACAGTGTGAGAGAGAGTGCCAGTAGCAGCAACATACTAAAAATCTTGACTAGTGAGCAGCCCGTGTGTTGGATGGGAGTGTATTTGGGGGCCACTTTTGTATGTTTTTCGTCAACAACCCGGAAACCGCGACCTCCGGAGAAAACGTATCGCAGTGGAAATTAAACTACATTAAATGACCTACAAAATGTACGATATTCAGTATTCTCTCGCGCTCTTGACGCAAGAGAAACATGAATAGCATCAACGAGCATGCGCTGTAGCTTAGGTGATTTTCGTGAGCTATTTTGAGATAATTTCATAAAATTTCGGGTGTGCAGCCGGATAAACACAACTTCTTTTTCTAATATTTCGGCTGAATACCGTCCAACCATCTTCAGAGTGATCCGAGGTCACTCTGAAGATGGCTGGGAGGTATTCAGCTGAAATTATGCGGCTGCACGCCCGAAATTTTATGGAACAGTCTTTTACGCCGCGAAAATATGAAGACGCCTGTTTTGAGATAGTTTTCCGACTTGATAGACCACAAGTGTCCTATATCAAATTCTTCCTCTCGACTTCCTCCACAACAGTGTTGTACTTTATAAACAGTTAATCGTTTACAGATTGCTACCATGTTCAAGACACAAGAAATGTTTCAAAATACATTTTCTGTTTAACTACCAACGGCGGAAAAACAAGAAAATTACAGTGAAATCTTGTTCAATCGTCTCTCATTAATCAGATCGCTTTCCCTTAATTACAATAGTTGTCTTAAATTGAGTACAGGAGAAAGCAGGTGAGGGTGTCCTGGGATAAAAGTTAGATGCACTGCATAGGATGGATAACTGAGAACTGCTGAGAAACAATTTCGTTGAAGCATTTGCAAATATTCAGGGTACTCAGAGACAGAAGTAAATGATGTAAATAACGTCCTACAAAATGTCAATGACACTGCCTACGGTATGATTTCTGATAACGGAATTATTGCTACTTGTTCGTCTCCAAACAATGGCGAGAGTGACGGTTGTTTAGTTGACGAAGATGGTTCGTATTCGAACGACATTATGACACTTACAGAGGTTACTAAGCAGCTAGATAAAATAACACTCTATTTGGAACGCCAGGCGGAAGCAGCTTCGATCGAACTACTGCTGGTGAAACGCCTACATGACTCATTGCACGTGACCGACATGCGAATCTGTGTCAAAAGAAATTTTAGTAGCTTTCAAGTGATAGAGCACAGCAATCAGTCGTTCCTTTCGTTCAGGTTTTATGAGACTAATCTCGTATTTGGCTAGTGCCTAGCCATTACTACCATTTCATGGTATCAATGCGTGTCCTAGTAGGTCAGTCGGGTTTCTGTCACAGTTCGTTCAAGTGTAGTGACAGAAACCCGAACAACAGGGGAGCGACGTACTAGGACATACACAGGTACTATGAAATAGTGCACTGATAATGGCTAGGCAGTAGCCGAAATCTAGATTTGTCTAATAAAATCTGAATGAAAAGGACGACTGATGGATCTGCTATATCGTATTACAATCGTTGAGTGCACTCACATTCCTAATGGAAGGTCTTGGTAAACTTATTGGTTACGGTACAAAACACAGTATTATTTCAGTATTTTGTCAAGACTTGTGTTAAAATATTATGTAATATGTGTACTGAAGTGAAGATGAATGTAAGTTGAGATTTTTATGGCGTTTTATCCATGCCACACCAACTCCTTTTTTTTATTTTTTGAATTCTAAAATTATCCAAATTTTCGATCTGAATGATCCACGGTCCAAGAGAATCCACATAAAATATGTGTTACTGCACTTGCAACACTTCAGACTGGAATCGATCTAAGATCCGACACCTAGCTTAACGCTCCACAATTTCTTATACCATCTTGAGGCTATGAAATTATTTGCAAGCTACACGACGCAATCAGATTAATGTGATCACCGTTATGTTCGACGTCAACGTGCGTTGACTGTTCACAGGCGGCAGGTGCCAACAATAGCAGTGTTTAGTACTGGGTGATCAAAAAGTCAGTATACATTTGAAAACTGAATAAATCACAGAATAATGTAGATAGAGAGGTATAAACTGACACACATGCTTGGAATGACATGTGGTTTTATTAGAACAAAAAAAGTTCAAAAAAATGTCCGACAGATGGCACTTCATCTGATCAGAATACCAATAATTAGCATAACAAAGTAAGACAAAGCAAAGATGAGGTTCTTTACAGGAAATACTCAATATGTCCACCAACATTCCTCAACAATAGCTGTTGTCGCGGAATAATGTTGTGAACAGCACTGTAAAGCATGTCCAGAGTTATGGTGAGGCATTGGCGTCGGATGTTGTCTTTCAGTTTCCCTAGATATGTCGGTCGATCACGATACACTTGCGACTTCAGGTAACCCCAAAGCCAATAATTGTATGAACTGAGGTCTGGGGACCTGGAAGGCCAAGCATGACGAAAGTGGCGGCAGAGTACACGATCATCACCAAACGACGCGCGCAAGAGATCTTTCATGCGTCTAACAACATGGGGTGTTTTTTTGTTCTAATAAAACACCATCTCATTACAAGCATGTGTGTCAATTTTTGCCTTTCTATGTACATTATTCCGGGTTTTATTAATTTTTCAAATTTATACTGACTTTTTGATCACCCGGTATATACAGCGTGACGGAGGACGCGGGAAAGAGTGCAGTCGTCATCGTAATGCGGGAACGGAGCAACCTATCTGACATCTAAAAGGGTATGATCATTGACTTTCGGGCGAAGGTTGGAAACATTTCCCAAACGGCTAAGTTTTTTTAACTGTATGCATGCCGCTGTGGTTAAAGTATACCGTTCATGGCAAAATGGGCACATCCGGAAACGGTTCCGAGGCAGCTGTGGTGTACCACAGGCCATAGATGACAGGGGCGAACAACAGCTGCGGAGATGTGTATTGGCGAACAGAATTGCAATTGTTCAAACAAATTTCGGGCTTGCAGCCGGTCGCCCATCATTCAGTACTTCGCACGATATTTCAACCTAGCACCTGCCAGTCATCTTCATGTGAGCCGTCGCAGGCTGGCGGAAACGTCCTCCGTCCCGCAATATATAGAGTACTGTAACCATTCTGCGCATGCGTCGAAAATTTGATAGATGAAACACACTGCCCGCCGGCAGCGCCCTCGCTGGTGGAATAGCGGAACTCAGTCGCCCTCCACGTTGCTGTTTGTCACGGCCGTCGACGCACTCTGTCGTCTTCGATTTGAGCAAATCGTGGACATGATGGGATTCCATTTACTGTCCAGCTGGTAGCCGCTGTCATGGTTTAACAGATTTTCCGCATTTCTACGGATTCTTTAATAATGGAGTCCCAGAAAGACGTTGCTGTGGACAAAATCATTGTTTTCTCATACTCCATTGACTGTCCAGTTGAAATACAATGTTCAGCAATAGCGGACTTGCTTGGCTGCAAAAGGAGGGTGTAACGTTGATGTTCAGTGCAGCGTTCTTTCACGGTGCGTGTGGTTTGACCTATGTAAGCCATACCACATTGGCCCGGTATCTTGTAAATTCGGGCCTTTCGTAGTAACAGTTTGTCCTTAACTGATCCCACAAGGTCCGAAAATCTTCGATGGTGGGCGGAAAACTACTTTTACATGAAATTTTCGGAGGATTCTTGCTCATTTTAAATGAAGTGTTGCCACAGTACTCTAAATATTGCGGAACGGAGGACGTTTTCGCCAGTCTGCGACGGCTCACCTGAAGATGACTGGCAGGTGCCCAGTTGAAATATGGTGCGCAGTATTGAACGACGACTGGCTGTAAGCCCGAAATTTGTTTGAACAGTCAAACTCCGGGAAAATTTTGAAATTCACATCAGACGTGCAACTACTAAACACTCACCGCCCAGGTAAACCAAGAGGCTACCTACAGTGACTTTTCACCGACTGTTCAGGGAACATTCCTACGTGTAGGCCTCCGCAAAAGGCGCTTGGTTCACGCACCCATGGTGACTGCTGTTCGTCGACGACAGAGGCTGCAATTTGCACGCCAGTAACGTAATTGGACGTCCACTGAGTGGCGACAGATGGCCTTTTCAGATGAATCATCTTTTATGCTCCATCGAACAGTTGGCCGTTGGTGTGTGAGCGTTATAGTCTGGGGGATGTTTTCGTGGCATTCTCTGGGTGAGGTCGTCATCTACATCTACATATACATTTATACTTCGCTAGCCACCCAACGGTGTGTGGCGAAGGGCACTTTACGTGCCACTGTCATTACCTCCCTTTCCTGTTCCAGTCGCGTACGGTTCGCGGGAAGAACGACTGCCGGAAAGCCTCAGTGCTCGCTCGAATCTCTGAAATTTTACATTCGTGATCTCCTCGGGAGATATAAGTAGGGGGAATCAATATATTCGATACCTCATCCAGAAACGCACCCTCTCGAAACTGGACAGCAAGCTACACCGCGATGCAGAGCGCCTCTCTTGCAGAATCTGCCACTTGAGTTTGCTAAACATATCCATAACGCTATCACGCTTACCAAATAACCCTGTGACGAAACGCGCCGCTCTTCTTTGGATCTTCTCTATCTCCTCCGTCAATCCGATCTGGTAAGAACCCCACACTGATGAGCAATACTCAAGTATAGGTCGAACGAATGTTTTGTAAGCTACCTCCTTTGTTGATGGACTACATTTTCTAAGGACTCTCTCAATGAATCTCAACCTGGCACAAGCCTTACCAACAATTAATTTTATATGATCATTCCACTTCAACTCGTTCCGCACGCATACTGCCAGATATTTTACAGAAGTAACTGCTACCTGTGTTTGTTCCGCTATCATATAATCATACACTAAAGGATCCTTATTCCTATGTATTCGCAATACATTACATTTGTCTACGTTAAGGGTCAGTTGCCACTCCCTGCACCAAGTGCCTATCCGCTGCAGATCTTCTTGCATTTCGCTGCAATTTTCTAATGGTGCAAATTCTCTGCATACTACAGCATTCTGGAAGGCACGATGGATCAACACAAGTATGCATGTATCCTTGGGGAACGTCTAAACCTACGTGCAGTATGACTGTCCTCGGCACAATGGCATGTACCAGCAGGACAACACAACGCGCCACGCAGTTCGCATTGTAAGTACGTCGTTCGAAGAGCAACAGGCTGAGTTTACCCTACTGCCCTGGCCATCACACTCCCCGGATTTAAACCCAAGGGAGAATCTGTGGGACCACCTCGATCGGATTTTTTACGCCGTGGATCCTAAGCCGATAAACCTATCGTAGCTGGCCATGGCAATGGAGTTAGCATAGATTTACATCCCTATTGGTACATTCCAGAACGTCAATGACCCTCTTCCTGCATGTCCACGCTGCAAAAGGTGGCTATTCATGCTTTTGACAGGTGGTCAGAATAATGTGACTGGACTGTCTACATTTAGTACTGCGTCCAACCTCCAAGATGATATTCTATTCATATGCAAGAACGAAACGAATAGGTCGCGTGCTACGAAGTGTGTGAGTTTGAGCGTATGCGTGAGTTTGTATGCGACGTGAGCGTACGTGTGTTTGCGTGTGTGTGTGAGGTGTCTGGCAGACACAGGAAGTGATCGCTGGGCCCTCGCCAGCTAGCGCGTCACAGTCGCGTCCCCCACATGCCTCCCTTTCGAAACCGGCGGCCAAAGCGCTTTCCCTGTTCTCAGAAGACACGGGCTGAACGCGCTCCACATACGGCATACATGGGCTTTATTAGACGCGGGCTCGTTAAGCTGTGCCCGCAAAGGAAAGGCACGCTGGTCCACACAGATTCCGATACGCATGTGCCGAGACTGTACCTTGTACCTCTTATCGACTGTAAGAGGTGGAGGAAAAATGTTTGCCGCGTTGATGTTTCCCTGAAATAGTGCTACGCTTGTAAATGATGGTTACGGAAATTAGAGCTCACTAGTGAGCACCCACTCCTGAGTCTTTAACGAATATTATTCACGTGAATAAAACATCGTTTCTCCTGCATTATATGTCGTACAATGATACAATTTTGTAGCTACATTACTGGCCATTAAAATAGCTACACCACTAAGACGACGTGCTACAGACGCGAAATTTAACCAACAGGAAGAAGATGCTGTGATATGCAAATGATTAGCTTTTCAGAGCATTCGCACAAGGTTGGCGCTGGTGGCGACACCTACAACGTGCTGACATAAGGGAAGTTTCCAACCGATTTCTCATACATAAACAGCAGTTGACCGGCGTTGCCTGGTGAAACGTTGTTGTGTAAGGAGGAGAAATGCGTGCCTTCACATTTCCGTCTTTGATAAAGGTCGGATTGTAGCCTATCGTGATTGTGGTTTATCGTATCGCGACAATGCTGCTCGCGTTGGTCGAGATTCAATGATTGTTAGCAGAATATGGAATCGGTGGGTTCAGGAGGGTAATATGGAACGCTGTGCTGGATCCCAACGGCCTCGTATCACTAGCAGTCGAGATAACAGGCGTCTTATCCGCATGGCTGTAGCGGATTGTGCAGCCACGTCTCGATCCCTGAGTCAACAGATGGGGTCGTTTGCAAGACAGCAACCATCTGCACGAACAGTTCGACGACGTTTGCAGCAGTATGGACTATCAGCTCGGAGACCATGGCTTCGGTTACCCTTGACGCTGCATCAGAGACAGGAGCGCCTGTGATGGTGTACCCAACGACGTACCTGGATGCACGAATGACAAATGTCATTTTTTCGGAAGAATCCAGGTTCTGTTTACAGCATCATGATGGTCGCATACGTGTTTGGCGACATCGCGGTGAACACACATTGGAAGAGTGTATTCCTCATCGCCATATTGGCGTATCACCCGGCGTGACGGTATGATTCAAAATGGCTCTGAGCACTATGGGTCTTAACGTCTATTGTCATCAGTCCCCTAGAATTTAGAACTACTTAAACCTAACTAATCTAAGGACATTACACAACACCCAGTCATCACGAGGCAGAGAAAATCCCTGACCCCGCCGGGACGTGACGGTATGAGGTGGCATTGGTTACACGTCTCGGTCACCTCTTGTTCGCACTGACGACACTTTGAACAGTGGACGTTACCTTTCAGATGTGTTACGACCCGTGGCTCTACCCTTCATTCGATCGCTGCGAAACCCTACATTTCAGCAGGATAATGCACGACCGCATGTTGCAGGTTCAGTAGGGCCTTTCTGGATACAGAAAATGCTCCAGATCTCTCACCAATTGAAAACGTCTGGTCAATGGTGGCCGAGCAACTGGCTCGTTACAATACGCCAGTCACTACTTTTGATGAACTGTGGTGTCTTGTTGAAGCTGCATGGGCAGCTGTACCTGTACACGCCATCCAATTCTGTTTGACTCAATGCCCAGAGGTGGTTGTTCTGGGTACTGATTTCTAAGGATCTATGCACCCAAACTGAGTGAAAATGTAATCACATGTCAGTTCTAGTATAACATATTTGTCCAATGAACACCCTTTTATCATCTGCATTTCTTCTTGGTGTATAACTTTTAATGGCCAGTAGTGTATTTTTACTAACATTCATGTAGCGTTTCGAGAGTCCTTGCTGTGCCTTTCTGGTGCCCGTTTGTATCAATCCATTGCATCCGTTTGAAATGAGGATGTAAATCCACAAATTGCGTCGCACGCTTTAATAAAACTTCTGACTGATGCACACTTTTTTTCTGCTCGATAAACAGCCGCAGCGTTGGAAATGACATACCAGTACGGCTGGATTAACATAATGGAATTTTGAAACTTGTAGTTGTTCACACTCAACCTAGAACGTTGACTGTTCTTAATACTTCATTTCCAAAACGTTGACGGTCGTTATGAATTAATGTACATGACTGACCACTAACATTAATGTGACCATCTATCAAAACCCTGAATAACTACGTTTAGCAGCACGAACTGCGGCGAGACGTGGAAGAAGAGAGTCAGTGAGGCTCTAGAAGGTACTGGCAGGCGCGTGGAGCCATGTCGATTCCAGCGACGTGGCCAGCCACGCTATATTTCTCGATTGAGGATCCGTGGCGCGAACAATGTGATGGGGGTGGCCCCACAGATTCTCGTTTGGGTTTAAATCCATGGTGGCCGTGGAAGTACGGTAAACTCAGCCTGGTGCTCTTCGAACCACGCACGTACACTGAAAGGTGCGTGGCACGTTGCATTGTCCTGGTGGTACATGTCATCGTGACGATGAAAAACAAAGTGCTTGTAGGGGTGGACGTGGCTCCCAAGGAAAGACGCATACTCGTGTTGACCCATCGTGCCTTGCAGAATGACGAAATCACCCTGGGAATCCAAAGAAAATTGCCCAGACCATAGCGCTCACTCCTGCACTCTGGGCTCATTGCTTTGAGAGGTTTCATGCCATACACGTCATCGACCATCTATCGGATAGATCATAAAACGCTATTGATCTGTAAAACCCACCTGTCGCGACTGAGTGGACGACCCGATGCGGTACTGGCGTGCAAATTGCAGCCTTCGTCACCGATGAACTGCAGTCAGCATGCGTGCGTGGAACAGGTGCCTGCTGCCGAGGCATATACGCAAGCACGTTGAGGAGACACTGTTGGTAACCCCTTTGTTCATCTGGGCGGTCATCTGCTCAGCAGTTCCCGTACACATCGCAGCACCTAACTGTTTCGGAAATGCTTCCACCCTTGGTCAGAAAGCCAGTGATCGTGCCTTTTTGGACTTGAGATGAATCGCTCCGTTTCCGCATAACGCTACGACTGCACTGTTTTCTATGCCCCCCATCTATGCTTTATATATCCTCCACTGTTAGTGTTGCCAGCTGCCGTCTGTGAATGGTTACTGCACGCTGACTTCGAGCATAGACGGTGATCAGATCAATGTGACTGGACGTGTATAACGTACAAAGTGGAATGTTTCAAGATTTTGATTTATTGCAATTGTGGAATGCTCAGTTACGTGTCTTTTAAGGTTCAAGTATGGTCAAATTGGGAGCGAAATCAGCTGAAAAAAAAAGAAAAAAATACAGCCATTTATTGCATGACGCAGTTCGAACCTTTCTAACCATTATTAAAGCTATTCAGCTTCGATTAAATAAAATATCCATCATTCCTGAAATTAAATCCAAATTCTTCCGGCCGCGATAAAGTCGACTTAGAGAATACTGTTTCTGGGACTATTCTATTTTCTTAATCAAGCCTAAGATTTACAACTCGAATCGACGCATGTCATCTGTATGCCCAGTTGTAAGTTTTGCGATATACAGCATGAATGAAAATTTTTCATGAAATATACAAAAAAAAAAAAACGAATTTATTAAGTACATATTGCTTACACACTACCAAATGAGTATGTCTAAAGTAATAACAAATAGTATAACAATTCCAGTTACAAGAAATAACACAAGAAATGAAAGAAAATGGCCGCCCGGGATTAGCCGAGCGGTCTAAGGCGCTGCAGTCATGGACCGTGCGCGGCTGGTCCCGTCGGAGGTTCGAGTCCTCCTTCGGGCATGGGTGTGTGTGTGTTTGCCCTTAGGATAATTTAGGTTGAGTAATGTGTAAGTTTAGGAACTGATGACCTTAGCAGTTAAGTCCCATAAGATTTCACACACATCTGAACATTTTGAAAGTAAATGTACACAATTACAAACATACATGTTTAACATATTAAATACCAATAACTGCTGGAGCCATACACTTCTTGTGAACACATCAACGGCAAGAAAGGTGGCTCTAATTTCTCTGTTTCAGGATGAAATGAACCGAAAACTTTATATTTGTGTAAACACACGCGACTTCCACTAATGGAAACTCCTGCTAATTTTGAGTTTCTACTTAGGAACAATTTTTCTTTCATTATCGTAGGGGCAACCTTTTCCTCCTCCTATGGGGCTTCTCAGGCTTCTGCCAATGAAGCAGTCAGGTTCCTATATTTTATGTCACGTTTTACTAGTCCTTCTAGGTGTTTTTATGAGAGGACTTGTTTTAGTAATCAATAAAGATTGATTAATCGCAGATTTTATCATCACTCGCCTTTATTATAGCTGTAACACAGTCATACACAAGATATAGGACAGTTTTGCTACTACATAACACATATAGCTTTTTCTTTAATGCTGTATTCGAAAGATACAGATTTTTTTGCTTGACGACCTCCAAGCAAACTGAAAACATCTTATGCGGACACCAAAACTCCACTTACATTGATGAAGATTTTCTCACTTAGAGCCGAGTATGTAGTTTATTTTATGGTAACTACGGGATACAGTGAAATTAAGAGATAGTAATTTATACATATAGTGGAGAACAGAACATACTTTCTGTCGTTCTGTTTGCTTGCTGTTATTAACATCAAATTTGAAATTTCGAATAGACATATTTGGTGATCGAAGCATTAATGTAATTTCAAATTAATTTTTGTTTTGTTTTTGGACATACCTTTTGTATTATTGCTGATGCAATATTTGGTAATATGTTGTTCTCTTCCTAGAATTTTTGATGCATCATAAAATACGGCCATAACCTCATTCGTAACTGAAGACGACACCGTATTGGAAGTGACGAACGTCGAAGAACATAGCTCTGCACCGAAGTGTGCCCATTCCTACAGATTTCCTACTGGGACATACGTTTCCTGTCTGTTGTCACTGCTTATTACAACGTCCGGAACTCTTGTGAGGGAGGCCTTGACATTTTAATAAAAGGAAAAACACACGGGCGTAATGCGTGATGAGGACGGACAGAAGGGCGCTCACAGCGAATGTCTCGTTCCGCGAATCGGAGGACGTCTCTCAAAAACAACAGAACTCTTCGTGACACACGGAGAATAAGAAACGAAGCGAACGCCCGAAAGCTACGTCATCACCTGCTGCCTATGGCCTTCAGCCGCGAGCAGACTTAAGGTTTGTTTTCCATAGTCTCCTTCTGGCAGACTCGTTCCCAACATTTCAACTTATAAAATTGAGTTACAGTGCCGGGTCTTTACGTTACTGGCGGCTGACAAGGCTGTCCATTCCGGCCTTACTTTATAAATGTGAAAAATTCAAACTTGCGTGTAATGAGAAAGTTGATTTATGTATTTTTGGTTGTGTAATACATATATTTTCTTATGATAAGACGTTATGGCTCTAGATTGTGAGATTTCATCCGCTACTTCTAGGTCGCGTAACTTCATAAGCTAGGAATGCTCTCACTTGGTCATGCTTCCTGGCCTACGTTTCCAATGGTTCTTGTAAACGTGCTGAGACGATTGCTGGGTTTCGTCCAAAATGGAATTTTTGTGTAGCTGCGTGGTTGTAAGATTGTGCTGCAGAATGTGACAATCATGACTGATGAAATTTGTGAAAAAGACCATAACGTAAACTAACAGTTGTTAACAAAGAGAAAGTTCTCTTACGCTAATGCAGTGCCTCTTTGGAAATGTATTTTTTGTCGAGGCCCTGGGCAGAACAAAGTAAAGGCTGGTGAATGTTACCATAATATGAAAGGAACTTGAGGGGGAGTCATTACGATATTATATTACGTAGAGATTACAAAAGTACAAAGAAAACAATTCTACTGCCTCCATCAGGTGCTTCGAGTGGAGATCATAAGTTCAGCATAATATATTGTGCTGCTTATTGCGAAGCCTCAATGTTCCGACGTCCAGTGTGGAATGAATGGGGAAGGTAGCGACTAAAATGGCACGGAAATTTGATGGGGAATACGTCTCGCTATCTGCTATGATATAAATGCTGAGAGACAATTTGAAACACAATTCTGCTGTTTCTACCCGTTATTTCGTGTCAAGTTCACCATCATCATTAACAATTACCATCCACTGATGGATATAGCCCTCTTCCAGACAGCACAATGCATCGTTATCTTCAGGTTTTCTCACGTACGTTTGTCCTGCTTGTTTCACTATTTTATCTCCCGTTAGCTTGACTCCTTGTCACGAAGGATGCAACACAGGATATATTTAAACCAGCTCTCATCACTTCGTCTCACTATATGCTCAGCCGATCTCCAATTCAGTTTCGTAACGGTCGCTACCAAATCGTCAACTTCTTTTATCCAGTTCTATGTTTTTCTTCCCTTCTTGTTCCCTGCACTCCGTGGGATTGATAACAGAAGGTGAAGACGAAATATTACGCGCCAAACCACGGAAATGTGGTTTCGCACAGGGCTTTCACGTTGCATTTCCTCCTTGAAAAGATGTGCACCTGTCGGAATATCGGAGTTTCTCGAAGACATGACCAAACGGAATTCCCGTGAGTTGTTTGAGCATTGAAAATAATTTTTGTTGTTAAACGGATCCGACTTTATCCTTGTTAAACAATTTTCATTAACAAATATTATCAATTTACGTTTTTATTTATGTGTAATGTTGATTTTTTCTTTGGTCGCGTATTGGAAAACGTAAATATTCTTTTATTTTCCAGATACAAGTATTGGACAAAAATATGGGGACTCGCGAGAAATGCACGTTTCAACATAAATGCAAATACCTGCAGGTTGCGATGTTGTATTTAACGACGAGCGGCACCAGCGCAGTGTCCTCAGGGAAACGAAGGAAAGAAGATTAGGGTTGAACGTCCAGTGTCCTCAGTATGTTGCAAGCGTCATCGTGATCACAACTCTTTCTGTGTAGTGAGTGCCTCGCGTCGGAGCCAAGTGAATTCGAACGTGGGCAAAACGTTGTGGGTCGTATGGTGTCTGCTTCTGTAATCAAGGATGCCGAAATGCTTGGTGTTTCAAGAGGTACCATATCGAAAATTTAGACTGCATACAGTGTAAGCGGAAAAAAAGTCATCCACTACCTCCCAGCGTGAACGAAAGTGCGTGTTGAGTGATCGTGACAGACTGTCACTGAAGAGAAGAGTGACGAAAAATGAGAGGACTACAGCAGCAAAAGTCGCTGCGGTGGTGAATGTCCCACTCGCGAACTAAAGCAACGCGAGGGGTGCTCCAGAAACAGGGAATTGCAAGGCGTACTTGAATTACGAAAACATTCATCAGCGATGAAAATGACCGTAACAGCAAAAACGTAGTCCCAAAGCCGTAAAACCTGGACCATTGAGCAATAGAAGAAATTTATTTGGTCGGATGAGTCTTGTTTCATACTGTTTCCAACCTCTGGCCGAGTTTACGTCCCAAAAGTGAAACATGGTACGCTTTCGATGGTCATTTCGGCAGCCATACCGTGGTATTCCATGGGCTCCCTGTTTGTACAAGGCCGCAATACTGCCAACGATTACGTGACCGTTTTGACTGATCGGCTCTATCCCATGGTACGTTTGTCTCCCCCCCCCCCCCCCCCCCCGTTCACGAAGCCCGCATCGTCCAGGAGTGTCATTATGAGCACGAGGAAGAATTGTCGCATCGTCCCTGACCACTGCAGTGATCCGATGTCAATATTATTGAGCCTTTGTGGTCTGCTTCGGAGAGAAGGATGTGTGATCACTATCTTCTTCCATAATCGTTACCTAAATGTGCCACTATCTGTATTTATCCATTTAGAGATGACTGGAAGTGGTCTTGAATGGCAACGGGTTTCCTATACCGTTTAGGAGTGGTAAAGTGTTGTGTTCCATGTGTCTCCATATTTTTGTCCCTCTTCCCCCCCCCCCCCCTTCTTATATTCCGACTCTTTCGTGGGGGAACGCTAATGCCAACACCATCACTTTGTCAGGAAAACAAACAAACAAGAAAATAACATGACACACACTAAGAAAAAATTGCACTACGAAGGAAATCGGTAAAAGTGATGTACATGCACAGACAAACCAAACGGTTAGAGTTTCAGAAAAATTGGATTATCTATTTGAGAAAAAGAGCTTCACAAATTGAGTAAGTCAGTAACGCGTTGAGGAAGATTGGCTGTAACGTCCCGTCGACATCGAGGTCATTAGAGACGGACTAAAAGCGCGGGTTGTGTCAAGGATGGGGAAGGAAATTGTACGTGCCCTTTAAAATGAGCCATCCCCACAACTGCCTGGAGGGCTTTAGGGAAATCACGGAAAACCTAAATATGGATGGCCCGACGCAAGTTTCAAATGTGCTAACCATAGTCAAAATCACTAACATTAATCAATGACCTATTCGTAAGTAAGGTAACTATACTAATGAATAAACCCTTACGATTAAGAATCCTTTAATTAAAATTATGAATTATTAATAATTTTAAACAAAATCGCTTAGTGCGTTGGTCCACCTCTGGCCCTTACTGCAAGGGACATCGTGCCAAGTTCTGTCCAATTCTGGGCGTTAGATTGCTGGCTGGAGGGCCCTGCGTATAATGGTCCCAACTTATTCAATTGGGGAGACATCTGGCGGTCTTGCCGAGGTAGGTTTTGGCAGGCACGAAGGCAAGTAGTGGAAACTCTCTCCGTGTGCGGGCGGGCAGTATCTTGCTGAAATGTAAGACCAGGGTGGCTTGCCATACAAGACAACGCGACGTGTCGTAGAATATCATCGACGTACTGCTGTGCTGTAGGGGCACCACGGATGACAACCGAAGGGGTCCTCCAGGAAACGAAATGCCACCCCAGACCATGGACCCCACTTGTCAGACCATACGGCGTGCGACAGTCAGGTTGGTAAACTATTACTGGCTGTGGCGTTTCCAGACACGTATTCGCTGATAACCGGGGCTCAGTTCGAAACGGGACGCGTCCCTTGTTTGCGTGGTGAAATTACCCTGCGCTGCCACACATTCATCCGTCGGCCGCGAAAGTTTCTCAGTTTTGCATTTTCCATCGATACCTGTGTGAATAGCAATTTCTGGCCAATTCTTGGGTCGTATCAGCACAAAGCTTATTATTATAATTGAAGTGAGCTCGACGAGAACAGGTCAACTCCGATGTTAGCGGATGGTGCTACTGTGACATTTTTATGGGCAAGCACAGACTGAAGCATACTCGGAAGTTAAGAAATCCTCAGTCTGCACTGTCCGTAGATGGCTGACGTCGCGACGTGACTGGTGGATGATTTACAGGTTAACTGTGACGCGCATGAAGTCGCTCGTGGAAAACGGGGTCTAGCGACCTCGGATAAGAAGCTTAGGCACCTTGAAAACAAACCAATTAAATGACATGTTTTCCATGTATTTACTTCCATCGTTCGTAATTGTTACGAGTTATTTCCTCTAGCAGTAATGAAAAGGCAGTAATACAGAGAAGCTACACGTCTCGTTTGCAGACCGTTCGTTTACGGCGAGAAAGTTATAGTCGCCTCCAACTCACCGGACGATACACCCATCCCGAGCTCTGTCTCGGTTTATTTCATACGCCTTACCAGGAGTAGGATGTAGAGGCTTATCACGGGGTAAGATAGACACTGCCTAAAGGAAAATTAAAGAGACCTTTGGAGAAAAGAGAACCACTTGTATGAATATCAAGAGCTCAGATGGAAACCCATTTCTAAGCAAAGAAGGGAAAGCAGAAAGGTGGAAGGAGTATATAGAGGGTCTATACAAGGGCGATGTACTTGAGGACAATATTATGGAAATGGAAGAGGATGTAGATGAAGATGAAATGGGAGATACGATACTGCGTGAAGAGTTTGACAGAGCACTGAAATACCTGAGTCGAAACAAGGCCCCCGGAGTAGACAATATTCCATTAGAACTACTGCCAGCCTTGGGAAAGCCAGTCCTGACAAAACTTTACCATCTGGTGAGCAAGATGTATGAGACAGGCGAAATACCCTCAGACTTCAAGAAGAATATAATAATTCCAATCCAAAAGAAAGCAGGTGTTGGCAGATGTGAAAAATTACCGAACCATCAGTTTAATAAGTCACGGCTGCAAAATACTAACGCGAATTCTTTACAGACGAATGGAAAAACTAGTAGAAGCCGACCTCTGGGAAGATCAGTTTGGATTCCGTAGAAATATCGGAACACGTGACCCTACGACTTATCTTAGAATCTAGATTAAAGAAAGGCAAACCTACGTTCCTAGCATTTGTAGACTTAAAGCTTTTGACAATGTTGACTGGAATACTCTCTTTCAAATTCTAAAGGTGGGAGGGGTGAAACACAGGGAGCAAAAGGCTATTTACAATTTGTACAGAAACCAGAAAGCAGTTATAAGGGTCGAGGGGCATGAAAGGGAAGCAGCGGTTGGGAAGAGAGTGAGACAGGGTTGTAGCCTCTCCCCGATGTTATTCAATCTCTATATTGAGCAAGCAGTGAAGGAAACAAAATAAAATTTTTTAGTAGGTATTAAAATCCATGGAGAAGAAATAAAAACTTTGAGGTTCGCCGATGACGTAATTATGTCAGAGACAGCAAAGGACATGGAAGAGCAGTTGAACAGAATGGATAGTGTCTTGAAAGGAGGATACAAGATGAACATCAACAAAAGCAAAACGAGGATAATGGAATGTAGTCGAATTAACTTGGGTGATGCTGAGGGAATTAGATAAGGAAATGAGAGACTTAAAGTAGTATAGGAGTTTTGCTATTTGGGGAGCAAAATAACTGATGATGGTCGAAGTAGAGAGGATATAAAATGTAGACTCGCAATGGCAAGGAAAGCGTTTCTGAAGAAGAGAAATTTGTTAACATCGAGTATAGGTTTAAGTGTGAGGAAGTCGTTTCTGAAAGTATTTGTATGGAGTGTAGCCATGTATGGAAGTGAAACATGGACGATAAATAGTTTGAAAAAAAAAAAGAGAATAGAAGCTTTCGAAATGTGGTGCTACAGAAGAATGCTGAAGATTAGATGGGTAGATCACATAACTAATGAGGAAGTATTGAATAGGATTGGGGAGAAGAGAAATTTGTGGCACAACTTGACTAGAAGAAGGGATTGGTTGGTAGGACGTGTTCTGAGGCATCAACGCTTCACCAATTTAGTACTGGAGGGCAGCGTGGAGGGTAAAAATCGTAGAGGGAGACCAAGAGATGAATACACTAAGCGTATTCAGAAGGATGTAGGTTGCAGTAGGTACTGGGAGATGAAGAGGCTTGCACAGGATAGAGTAGCATGGAGAGCTCATCAAACCAGTCTCAGTACTGACGACCACAACAACAACAACAACAACAACAACAACCAGGAGTAGAGAGGAAGGTTATTTGTGTTCAGTCTTAGGCGCCTTCGGCGTCTATAATAACAGTGATATGGACGTTCCCGCGGCGCTGCCTTGCACTTGGCCGCGTCTATCGTGGCGCTACATTTAGTGAGTGTGGAAACGTGTGATTTCGCGGCGGCGGCAGTAGTCACGGGCAGAGGTGCAGCGAGAGTGTGTAGCGGGCGGTAATTGGGGAGGATGGAGCCGGCTGTGGCCTTTCTCTGTGGCGACCACCGAGGCGGCAGCAGCAGGAGCAGCGCCAGGCCGGAGAAATCGGCAGCCCTTCACTGCGAACCGGTCGCCGCCGGCAGCCACGTGAGCCGCGGCTCCCGGCCCTTCCCACAGAGCGGACCTCTTTAAAGGCTGGCCTCCTTTACTGTGCTCCACACTCCAGAGGCCATCTCCAATCTACCGAAAGGAGGCCCAAAGCGGCCTCCGCAGGACTGTGTTTGAATGCTAAACCAGCGACTTTGTATCAGCACACTGTCGGGAAATAAGGTTGTCTAATGAAATTTCGGGAATACATTTGTCTACGCAACGTATGTAACTGATTAATATTGCAAGATGACAAGTTAACGAAAGAGCGAGAGAAGTCATCGCAAACGTGAAATGCTGGTACATTATAACAGGTGTAAGTACCTGTGTTGTTCAACTGCCAGATGTCAGTTTGTCGGATGGAGTTACGTGCATGTTGCGCATGGTCGGTGAGTACTCAGGGACTGTTAATGCTGTTTACGGATGACGCTTGGGTTGTGGTCCGATGATGACTCACATGTGCTCGATACGAAACTGGTGATCGAGCAGGCCAGGGTGACATATCACCACTCTGTAGAGCATTTTGGAAACAGCAGCGGTGCGTGAGCAAGCGTTATCCTGTTGAAAAACACCCCCTGGAACGCTGTTCATGAATGGTAGAACAACAGTTCTAATCACGAAATTGACGTAAAATGTTTGCAACTTGGTGCTGTCATTCGAAATCGCACTTCAGACCGTAACTCCAGATGTAGGTCGAGTGTGCCCAGCGAGCAGACAGTTTGGTAGCAGGCACTCAACTTGCCTCCTTCTAATCAATACATGGCCATCACTGGCGCGGAGACAGAACCAGGCTTCATCAGAAGACACAACAGACCTCCAACCTGCCCTCAAATGACCTCTCGCTTGACACCGCTGAAGTCGCAAATGGCTGTGGTTGTGTCAGTGTAACACACGTTAAAAGGCGTGTTGCTCGAAGCTGTCCTTGAAATTATGGCTTTGTAACAGTTCGTTGTGCCACTGTGATGCCAGCTGCTGTTCAAATTGCTGCTGCAGATGCACTATGATGCGCCAAAGCCATACGCCGAACATGATAGCCTTCGCTGTCGGCAGTGTCACGTGGCTGTCTTTTTGCGACCGTGACCACCCGTGCCAGCCGTCAAGCGCAGTGGCTACATTCCTGCAAGTCTTTCTGCAACATCGCAGAAGGAACATTCAGCTTCTCGTAGCTCTTTTACAAGACCTCGTTCAAACTCAGTGTTGATAATGATGATTTTGCCGCCTTAAAGGCATTCTTGACTAACATCAACTCACAACGTCCTACTTCAAATTAACGCTCACGACCGTTACAGCGTGTATTTAAAGCAAACTTGATTTGCAGCCTCATAGTGCCGCTACTAGAGCCACTCTTATACAAATGGTGCGAAATCATCTTTCGCACAACTCCATCTTGGTGTTGCAATTTCTTTTTCCATCAGTGTACATCTACATCCGTATTCCGTGGACAATCTCCCTGTTACATTATTCTCTCCAGTCATTCCTTGGCGCCGGCCGAGGTGGCCGTGGCGTTCTAGGCGCTGCAGCCCGGAGCCGCGTGACTGCTACGGTCGTAGGTTCGAATCCTGCCTCGGGCATGGATTTGTGTAATGTCTTTAGGTTAGTTAGGTTTAAGTAGTTTCTAAGTCTAGGGGACTGATTACCTCACACGTTAAGTCCCATAGTGCTTCAGTACATTATGAACAGTCCCGGCGAAGTCATTTATTGACAAGGGAGGTGATACTTCATTATTGTACAAGTATATAACAGGAAATTCAGACAAAATGAAACACACATGTAACAGTAAAGGACGTCCACACAATCGCATCAATACACAGTGTCTCCCCTCTCCGTCGGCAACGCAAGTGTGTACTCTCGCATGCAAACGATCATAAATGCGTCGAATGGCATCCTGCGATAGACTGTCCCTAGCAACTTTCACCTTTTGTTGCGTTTCGGCAATGGTACTTGCACGCTCTGCATAACGAATGAGTTCGCGCTTCTTCATGTCCCATACGTGTTCAGCTGACGAGAGATCTGGTCATCTTGCTCTCCAGGACATTTGTACACCTCGAAGAACAAGTTGCGTCGCCGAATTCGTACCCTTATTAGGCGCATCATCTTCCCGTCTATGAAATGGTACTGATACGGCGATCACAACCTGTGAAATGTAGCGGGTACTGGTTACTTTATCCTGCAGAAACGCCAAATGTGACCGCGGGTTGTAACTAACGGCCCCCCATATCATGAAGCCTGGGCTGGAACCTGTTTATTCTGGGCGAATGCGCTCTGGTATAAACAGCTCCCCAGGTCTACCTCATACAAATGTACGTCTATCGCTCATGAACAGACACAACATACTCTCATCACTGAAGACAACAGAGCCCAAACGAAGTCTTTCAGGACACTAGAGTTCCCTTTCTTGGAGGTGTCGTGACGTCACTGGTAGTCTGTCAAGAGCTAAATGTAATCTCAATTCTGCTGCAAGCAATCAGGTCTCAACGGTCTTTGATGACGTAGTAGGTGAAACTTGTTCCCGTATTTCGTCCCTGGATGATGTTCAGTTAGCCACCGCTGCTCACTCAATCCGTCGACGTGCATCTGTAATACATGGACACCTAGAGCATGACCTAGAGGTGTAGGTATGTTCCACAGAGCACTGTTGAAAGCAGCGACACACCGTTGGTACAATTGTGCCGCTAACCGTCGATACGTCCACCCAGCTTTCCACAGGTCCACAGTGCGGCTCAGTTCAAACTGCTGAAGCTTTTCACCAGGAGTCCGTACTCGTAGGTACGGCATGGTTGTACACTGGACTGAAACACTTCTAAGCGCAGCAAAGTTACTACCTGCACAGTGAAAACAGAGGGTGCAGAGACAGGTCCCCCGAGCGCCATCTGGTCGTCGCTGATCGTGACAAGTGAATGACACTGCAACTGGTACCACTGAACACAGTCCTTGAGGGTGTTGCATTTTTTCCCTGCATTGTGTCACACATTACTGCCCAGACGTACCTGTTAAAGAAGGCGTTCGACGTGTAGCCTTCACATTTGGAGGCAATACTGCAGTCGTGTCTGCTGCAAATTAGGAATGCTTTGAAATACCGTCTGACGGCAGTGCTGTATACTTCACTACTGAGATGTGCCGAGACAGAAAAAGTAGCTTCTTTACGGATGTTTATTTACTGGAACGTTTTTGCCTTTGTTGTCACATACTTTCTCAGTGTCAGCTTTCGCTATTAGCTGTGATGATCCACCCTGTGTACATAATTACAAAATTTTTTCGCCGGAGGGTATTGAATATCTTGAGAATTGCTTTAAATCGAAAGAAAATTTTTTTCTCTTCATGTTTACCAGTGGAATAGGATTTAGAAATTTATTTCTGTTGCAGACGGGTTGGGTTGTTTGGGGAAGGAGACCAGACAGCGAGGTCATCGGTCTCATCGGATTAGGGGAGGACGGGGAAAGAAGACGCCGTGCCCTTTCAAAGGAACCATCCCGGCATTTTCCTGGAGCGATTTAGGGAAATCACGGAAAACCTAAATCAGGATGGCCGGAAGCGGTATTGAACTGTCGTCCTCCCGAATGCGAGTCCAGTGTGCTAGCCACTGAGCCACCTCGCTCGATGTTGCATACGAATAACTATGTGTTACTTACTTTTAAAGAAAAAACAACACTTTCGACGATTATTAGGTTTAGATTTATGTTTAAACTTCTTGAGAGGGAAAATTTGTTCTCCAACCTGCCTTGACCCTCACACAGAAACTCTCATCTGCCTCATCCTAGCTTAAGCCAACACTGCCTAGATCTCCAACTCTCCTGAATTCTACAAATCCCTTGATACCGTGGAAATACATGTATTTCATCTCTACATCTACATCTACGTTTATACTCCGAAAGCCACCCAACGGTGTGTGGCGGAGGGCACTTTACGTGCCACTGCATTGCCTCCCTTTCCTGTTCCAGTCGCGTGTGGTTCGCGGGAAGAACGACTGACGGAAAGCCTCCGTGCGCGCTTGAATCTCTCTACATACGACCTCGCCTTTCGCATCCACCTATCTTTCCCATCTGGCGTCCTATACCCGCAAATCCACTTCCCAATTCCCCCCCCCCCCCCCCCCCCCACCGGTAATTGAGTGGTCAGCGCGACAGAATGTCAATCCTAAAAGCCTAAGTTTCGTCGAATGGGTCGCAGTTTTTGATGGCCCAGCATTGAAATCTGCAGCAATTTGCGGAATGGTTGCCCTTCTGTCACGTTGAAGGATTCTCTTCAGTCGCCGTTGGTCCCGTTCTTGCAGATCTTTTTCCGGCCGCAGCGATGGCAGAGATTTGATGTTTTACCAGATTCCCGATATTCACGCTACACTCGTGAAACGGCCGGACGGGAAAATCGAAACTTCATCGCTACCTCGGAGATGCTGTGTCCCATCGCTCGTGCTCCGACTATAACACCACGTTCAGACTCACTTAAATCTTGATAACCTTTCATTATAGCAGCATTAACCTATCTATCAACTGCGCCAGACACATTTTTTTCTTATATACGCTTTGCCGACCGCAGCGCAGAAGCTTATTTACTTATCTCTGTATTTGAATACGCATGCCTATACCAGTTTCTTTTGCACTTCAGTATATTTTCACATGTATCGGTTTCCGAATTTCTCAACTAAATTTCGGAGAGTAAATACAGCATGAAAACTTATTCTTGAAAATGGTGCCGAAACATGGACATTGTGGCAGAAAGAAGAGAAATACTTAGATGTTATTGAGATCTGGACGGTAGTAATAAAGATAATTTTAATATCAATAACAGTAATAATAATTACAATTATTATTATATTAATGTTACTGAACATGGACTTGTGATAGAAATGCTTAGATATTTTTGAAATGTGGATAGGGAGAAGAGCGCAGGATGTGAAATGGACAGTTAAAATAAGGAATGACTTTTTGTTACAAATAATGAATGACGAAAAACAAATACTGGAAACAATTGTGAGGAGGAAAAAAAACTAGCTAGGACACATTATGGCAGGAGACTGCATAACAAAGGATGCTCTAGAAGAAATGGTGACAGGAAAGAGAGCCAGAATTAGAAGAATTGACTACATGGAGTTAAATGCGTCATACGCAACTTCGAGAAGGATGACTGAAAACTGTGAGGACTGGAGAATGGCTCAATGACAGTGATGGACCTACCTAACAGACAAGCACATAATCGTCATCATCATCATCATCATCATCATAATTATATAAAAAATTTTTCACTAGTAGTTTATTTTTATTATTATTATACTGATAGACACTTCGGCGCATTACAAGCAGAAGTTGCAGCAGGTAACGTTTAGGTGGCGGAGAGGGGGTGGGGGACGGGGAAGAGGTTCCTAGCCAGTTCTGGATAAGAGCATGAGCTCTCAGCGAACGGAATTCCGGTGGACGTACAGATCCTGAAACACAGATCTCGAAGAAGAAACGCGGGAGACGAAACGGAGAAAGTGGTCCCTGAGGCAGAGCACATTAAGTCCGTGTAAAGGTTGCAAAAACCGTTGCGGAGAGCATCCCTCCATAGGCGGCGGGCGGTCAGCTGGACAGGCTGTCGCCTCCCAACTAGAAAGTTGCCCCCGCGCTCGCGAGCCGGTCGCAGAGCTTCGCTCTTTTGCAGACGACTCTCTCTGTCGCTCGCTGACAGGTCTGGCCACTTGGCATTGGGCTCAGGAACGTCAGTAACATGACTGGTACACTGGTCAGCCAAAACATTATGATCTTCCGCTAGGCAACTTTTTTTCCAAATTATGCAATAAATAGCAAAAACCCGTCGAAATTGCAATATTAATTTTCCTTATCTCCTGAGATATGCAATACCATCCATTACGACAATCGTATGACTGTTTATTTCAGTTGGACACACCATTGTAAATTAGTGCAAGACTGAAGTTCATTCACCAAACTACTGCAATACTTTACGATATTGTATTTAAATAAAATGAACAGTCATATGGTTGAAACTTCCTGGCAGATTAAAACTGTGTGCCCGACCGAGACTCTAACTCGGAACCTTTGCCTTTCGCGGGCAAGTGCTCTACCCACTGAGCTACCGAAGCACGACTCACGTCCGGTACTCACAGCTTTACTTCTGCCAGTATCCGTCTCCTACCTTCCAAACTTTACAGAAGCTCTTCTGCGAACCTTGCAGAACTAGCACTCCTGCCTGGAAACATCCCCCACGCTGTGGCTAAGCCATGTCTCCGCATTATCCTTTCTTTCAGGAGTGCTAGTTCTGCAAGGTTCGCAGAAGAGCTTCTGTAAAGTTTGGAAGGTAGGAGACGGATACTGGCAGAAGTAAAGCTGTGAGTACCGGACGTGAGTCGTGCTTCGGTAGCTCAGTGGGTAGAGCACTTGCCCGCGAAAGGCAAAGGTCCCGAGTTCGATTCTCGGTCGGGCTCACAGTTTTAATCTGCCAGGAAGTTTCATATCAGCGCACACTCCGCTGCAGAGTGAAAATCTCATTCTGGAGTCATATGGTTGTCCTAATGGGTGGTATTGCATAGCTTAGTGGATAATTTGATAATGAGCTTAGGGTTCGAAATTAGCCATCAGTGAAGAAAATCAATATTGCAACCTCAATGGTTTTTTGCAATTTATGCATAACTTCGTAAACCATAGTTTGCTGACGTCATGCCTCAAAAATCGTGGAAATTAGTCAATAACGTTTTGATCTAGCTTGGGGAACGAAATAAAGCAATGCTACTGCATGGCGTGGACGCAACAAGTCCTTGGCTGTGGCATGAGTTGTCTGGGCGAAGGTTACGCAATTCCGGTGAATTACAGGCCGGTCATTTATGTGTGCGGAGCTGACACTCCATAGGGCCTAAATGGTTTCATTGGGTTCAGATCAGATGAATTTGGTGGTCAAGAGATCAACGTGAGATACCATGCTCCTCAAACCACTGTAGCATCAAGACATCGCACTGGAAGATGCCATCGCCGTCGGGGAAGACAACAAATATGAAGAGATGGAAATGGTCCAGAGTAACGTGAACGTAGTCCACAACTGTCATTCAACTTTTATTCTTAACATAGGTCCCTTCGAAACCTACACGAATGTCGCCCATAGCATAAGACTATCCCCAGCGACGCGGTGCACGTACCAAGTAGCTGTTCGGCTGGATTATATCCCGACACGACCATCGACCTGGTGTAACAAGAAACCGTGATTTATCCGACAAGGCGACACGTTTCCACTGATCTACAGTCAACAGTCGATGATCCGTGCCCACTGCCCCATGTCGATGGTTCAACAAGGGAATACGTAAGGATCCTTTCTTTGCAGAGCCTTATTTTCAAATATCTGCGATTAATGATGTCTTCTGAGGCACTTTTGACTGTATCAGCATTGTACTCTGTCGTCAGATCAGTCACAGATCGCTGCCTATCTCTTTGTACGGAGTGGGTAAATCTCGGCCCACCACGTTCTGTGATAATTCATAGATATCTAACACCTTGCCGCCTGCTCGAGGTTGCCGTAGATTCTCACGACAGCAGCTCTCGATCAACCTACCAGGCTTCGCCGAGGTGTTCGTTCGCATGTGCTAGGCCATAACAATTGTAAGTAGGCTGTTTAGGTTTTCATGTTGGTAACGCCACGTAGCGCTCCGTATGAAAATCAATGGCTGTGCTGTGTGCAGTCTGTGGCTGGTTTGCATTGCTGGAATTTTTGCTATTGTAGTGTTGGGCAGTTGGATGTGAACAGCGCGTAACGTTGCGAAGTTGGAGGTGAGCCGCCAGCAGTGGTGGATGTGGGAAGAGAGATGGCAGAGTTTTGAGAGCGGACGATCTGGACGTGTGTCCGTCAGAAAAACGAAATTTGTGAGACTGGATGTCATAATGACTTTTGAGCACTATTAAGGTAAATACATTGTTTGTCCCCTATCAAAATTTTTCATTTGCTAACTACGCCTATCAGTAGATAGAATCCTTTATTTAGCTGGCAGTATTGGAGCTCGCTGTATTGCAGTAGTTCGAGTAACGAAGATTTTTGTGATTCATGAAACGTATAGGTTATTGTTGGTCACGGCCATTCTTTTGTAGGGATTATTGAAAGTCAGATTGAGTTGCGCAAGAAATATTGTGTGTCAGTTTAGTGTTAATCAGAATAAGTAAAGAGAGAAATGTCTGAGTACGTTCAGTTCTGCTCAGCTGCTTGAAAATCAAATAACGTAAGGGGTTTACCAGCACAGTAATTCATAAATTTTCCGAAGGGGAAGTTTCACAATCTGGCATTTGTCGAAGTCGTTATCTCAGTGGATTTCCCCATCTGCAACCGTTACCATTGGTGGAATGTTTTCCCATTCTTATCTGTTCTAGTTATCAACTTTCCTCCCTGGACACGTACCGGCCGGCCGCGGTGGTCTCGCGGTTCTAGGCGCGCAGTCCGGAACCGTGCGAGTGCTACGGTCGCAGGTTCGAATCCTGCCTCGGGCATGGATGTGTGTGATGTCCTTAGGTTAGTTAGGTTTAAGTAGTTCTAAATTCTAGGGGACTAATGACCTCAGCAGTTGAGTCCCATAGTGCTCAGAGCCATTTGAACCATTTTTTTGGACACGTACCCTCAACGCCACTAGATGGCATTCAGCGTGGCAGTGGGTAGTGGTCATTACGTTTTTGTTTACTAGTATACACGTAGTGCTCTACCAAACGCGCAAAAAGATGAGTGTATCAAAACTGATCTAATAATGCAAGCCGCGCGGGATTAGCCGAGCGGTCTGGGGCGCTGCAGTCATTGACTGTGCGGCTGGTCCCGGCGGAGTGTCGAGTCCTCCCTCGGGCATGGGTGTGTGTTTGTTTGTATTTGAGATAGTTTAGGTTAAGTAGTGTGTAAGCTTAGGGACTGATGACCTTAGCAATTAAGTCCCATAAGATTTCACACACATTTGAACATCTTTGAATAATGCAATGTGCGAAAATGTGCTGTAGCATCCACACACATTGCCATTTTTACTTGCAACCCACAACACAATGAGGTGCTAAAAAGTCATGAGATACCTCCTAATATCGTGATGGATCTCTTTGTGACCGGCGTAGTGCAGCAACTCGACGCAGCATGGATTCAACAAGTCGTTGGAAGTCCTCTGAAGAAATATTCTGCTATGCCACCTCTATAGCAATCCGTAATTGCGAAAGTGTTGCTGGTCGAGGATTTTGTGCACGAACTGATTTCTCCATTATGTCCCATGAATGTTCGATGGAATTCATGTCAAACGATCTGGGTGGCGAAATATTTCGCTCAAATCGTCCAGAATGTTCTTCAAACCAATCGCCAACAATTATGAGCCGCTGACATGGCGCAAAGCCTTCCATAAAAATTCCATCGTTGTTTCGGGACCTGAAGTACACGCGTGGCTACAGACAGTCTCCAAGTAGCCGAAAATAACCATGTCCAGTCAATGATCGGTTCAGTTTGACCCAAGGAACAAGTCCTTCCCATGTAAACACAAACCACAAAATTAAGGAGCCACCAGCAGTTTGCCCAGTGCTTTGTTGACAACTTGGCCCATGGCTTCGTGGGTTCTGTGCCACACTCAAACCCTACCATTAGGTTTTACCAACTGAAATCTGGCGACGGTTTTCCAGCCTTCTAGGGTACAACCGATATGGTCACGAGCTCAGGAGAGGCGCTGCAGGTGATGTCATGTTGTCAACACGTCGGTAGTCTGTTGCTATAGCCTATTAGCACCAAATTTGGCAGCGCTGTCCTAATGGATACGTTTGTCGTACCTCCCACATTGATTTCTGCTCTCGGTCGTTAAGTGAAGGCCCTCGGCTACTGCGTTGACCTTGGTAAGAGGCCATGCCTGAAATTAGGTATTCTCGGCACACTCTTGACACTGTGGATTCGGAATATTAATTTTCCTAACGATTTTCGGAATTGAATGTTCCATGCATCTAGTTCCAACTACCATATATATATATATGCATATTCATCTCCAATGACGTCTGTAACCTAAATGTATATGTCTCGGCAATAGTTTTGGCATTCTGTATGGAAAACTGATTATACTTGTCGCCAGGGAAGTTATTCATGTTACAAATCCCTTAATATGTTTGGAAATGGCTTTATTCGATGTGTAGCTACACTTGGTTCAGAAGGTTGACATTAACACAGATACCGATTGGTACGCTGTGTACAGATCCGAGAGACTTCTTCCAGAGTAATGAACTTAAGTACCTGTCAACCATTGTGTCATATCGTGCGTATACAATGGGAAGGCTAGGATAAAATACTGGATTTATGTTAATTGCACCAAAATTTCATAAATAAGATTAATCGATTTTATGAATAGGTGGTGTCAAAATGGTTATATACTTGAACAATGCAATATAGCCCAGCTTTATAAGAAAGGAAACAAACATGAGCATCAGAACTATAGAGGTATTATCCTTCACAATTCATGATGCAATCTGTATGCTAGAATTTTAACAAAACTACTATTGTTAGTCGGTGGAAATGTATTATCTGACGCCTAACATGGTTTCCGAAAAGGAAGATCATGTTCGGAATGTATATTCACCATAACACAACATTTTAATTTTGTATTTCCTGCAATTAACTTATGAACTATAGTGATATCTAGATATCTGTATTTATAAATTTGGGTACATATAAGTCTAATTCATAATATGAAATCGATTGGCTTTGAAGTATTTCGTCAATAATTACCACTGACAGTCCAAAAAATGTCGTGCTAAAAACAGTTTATCCTGATATCTTTTAATAGTAAGTTTACGCTGAAGGTGCAAATATTTATCTGCTTTTAACATGTTACAATTTGCACATCTCACACATCATCTTTGCTCTGTTTACATTCTTGGTCGGCATTTAATGAGCGATATCTTTGTATCTTTGCTTAATGATAATCTTTGCATTGTAAACAGAAACATCAAGTGTAGAACACATGTGCACCCAATTTAAAAACATAATAAATACTCAAATATTTTTGCGCAGTATGGACCTGACGATATTCGTTGACCGAAACATCTGTGTAAAGAAAAATATTAGCGATCTGAAGATGGGCATGGTAGCCCGATATCGGTTATGGCAGTAAAATAAAACATTCAAAAAGTATTTGTGGCTTGTTGTGTCAGTCACCAACTATGAACTTTGTTTAATTGCCACGATCTTGTGTAGGTACAGTGCATTAATAGTTTCGACAGGACTAAACTGCTGTCTTCATATCCACAGCGTGCAGGTTATGAAATCATGCTTGCGATAAACCGTATGATAAACAGCGATATACGGCCGTGACTCTGAAGATGGCAGCTTAGGGTACGTACACGCAATCAAGGCAATAAAAAATTTCATATATGAAGCTTTCTTTACATTGAATTCATTGATCTCTGTCCGGCCGATTATGTCAGGTATTTATTAAATATTTAGGGTGAAGTATTAAGTACAGGGCAAAACAGAAATACAAAATAAGTTAGACACGTTAAACTGTTTCTGTTGAACTTTACCCAGAGCATTGGGCAAGAAAGTCCACAGAGATTACTACATTTTTAATAAGTTTATGGATATACCAACACTGGTCTGTGGATGCAAGAGCTGGATTCGTAAGAAGAGGGATGAAAAGAGACTAGGAGCATCTGAAATCAATTTATTTAGATATGTAGCTTGATGTGCTTTGATGGATAAAAAGAGAAATTTTGACATCAGAACTGTACTGAACATGCAAAATATAACTGGCGTAATAAATAATATCGGTTAAAGATGGAAACAACATATAGATCGTATATCAGTCGCAGATGCTAGATGCAAGGTTAGGAGATGTTTTTACCACTCTCACCGTTTAACATACAATTCAAATGCAGTTGCTAGATGCAAGGTTAAGGGATGTTCTTACCGTTCCCAGCGTTTAACATACAATCACGGACATAGCTTTCACAGTTATGGTTACGTTATTTGATCAGGAGGGAAAAGATCTTTAGGGAGACCAATGAAGAGATGGCTTGACAAATTTTGAAGTAGACGTAACAGATCATGAAACCCAATCCTCGATGTAGTTAATGATGATGAATTACACTCTATTGATAATAAGTTGATACCACGAGTACCACGACGTTTATTCGTTATTTATTTTATAATATTAACTTTAATTAATAGTTCATAAAATTGTAAAACAAAAAACCAATCCAAGTTGTAAATTTTTTGGTTTTTATTCATTGGATGACTAGTTTCGGGCCAAGAACCCATTTTCAAATCATCATAACATAGTCGAAAATGGCATTTAAGAAAATGTGCAATGAACATTTACAATGCATACACTTGTCTGCATGTGCTGTTGTCGAAAATGGGTCTCGGCCCGAAACTATTCATCGAATGAATAAAAAGTAAAAAAATTGCAACCTCAGCTAGTTTTTCGTTCTACTGAATAACTGAAGTTGCTGACCTAAGCTACCTCAGCATGCTGGAAGTTCATAAAATTGTAACTGGTTACGGCATAAAAAGTAAGTTTGAAAACCAATACTGTCATGGTGACAAATGACTATTCTGTGGGTGATAGCTTCATCAGCACCCTGTCAGGAAGACGACTACAACCTGTGCTAATTTTAGCATTTTTTAACTTTTTGAGCGGTTTGGTAGTCAGTCAAATATTATTGATTATTTCAATGATTCATTCCAAAGCTTTGAGGCTATTTTGTCAATACTTGATGTCACGCATAGCGCTTGCTGAATAAGTGTGAAGCTGAGTCTCAGATAACTGAATAGACGCAGTACACGAGGGACAAAGTTACAGTAGTTCGAACTGTGTTGCGTCGACTGGAGCCGTTCTGTCCAACGGATGTCCAAGGTCCTCATTTGCATATGACGAAACGAGTCGCAATAACCGAATGTGAATTCTAGTGGGGGACGCTTCTAGCCGCCCGGAAGGCTGCGCCTGTGCGAAACTTACGGACGAGATAGATCAAAGAGAGGAGGACGTGGAGATCAGTGTTTAACGTCCTGTCGACAACGAGGTCATTAGAGACGGAGCACAAGCTCGGATTACGAAAGGATGAGGAACGAAATTGACCGTGCCCTTTCAAAGAAACCATCCCGGAATTTGCCTGAATCGACTTAGGAAAATCACGGAAAACCCAAATCAGGACTTCCGGACATGGGATGAACCCTACCCCTCCCGACTGTGAGTCCAGTGTGATAACCACTGCTCCACGTCGCTCGGTAGATAAAGATAACACATTAACTACTCGGTGCCGGCTGTGGTGGCCGTGCGGTTCTAGGCGCTACAGTCTGGAACCGAGTGACCGCTACGTTCGCAGGTTCGAATCCTGCCTCGGGCATGGATGTATGTGATGTCCTTAGGTTAGTTAGGTTTAATTAGTTCAAAGTTCTAGGCGACTGATGACCAATGTTAAGTCCCATAGTGCTCAAAGCCATTTTTGTTATTTGATATTAGATGTAAAATAAATTAACATCTGAATTCTCTGTTCATGAACGGCGCCTGTTCAAATGAATAAAAATGTGGCATCATTTTGCCAGAGGTCTCCCAGTCGTGCCCAGAAAGCTGGACGTCAACTGGTATGAGATCACCGTGACTGTAGCGTCAAATGGCGTGGGCCCCGCAGCACGAGGCAGGACTGAAAAAAGACATTATCTGTCAGTTAGCGAGTAGTTACGGTGCACTGTGGTGGTGTTCTTCATTAGAACATGACCCGGAGACATCATGTAGATGGATTAAGGGAACCACACCCTGCCTATCTAACCCATGTTAATTTAGGCAAGTATTTGACCCATTTCTGAAAAAACTATTTGATGCAGGACCTAAATATTTTTACTGTATGTTACATGATGCTAATAGAGTCAACTGTACTAAAATCTACTTGATCTATTTTATAGTTTTTAAGAAATACTTTTTAAAATTAATTAACAAAAAAATTTAAGTTTATTCTGCAGAAAATATTTTTTTGTGGACTTCCTAATGGTGGAATATTAATGAATGTAGTACCAGATGTAGCTTTTTATGTTATGCAGAGTCTCTGAAAATTTCATTCATTATCTATGATAGTTTCTGATATAATGGGGCATATGTACTGAAACTTTTAGTTTGGGGGAAATTGACTTTGAAGAAAAAACTTTTGAAATTTGTTAGTTACAGTTAATTAAAACTGTCCTGCTGCATATGATGGCCCTTCTTTGGCCTCTAGCAGGTCTTCCAGCTTCTTTTTCACTTTCCTGGATGTTGGTCTTGCTTTCTTGGCCACATTTGATGCAGACCTGTCTGCATCGGCTATCCTCATTTTATCACAATGTTGCAGCTCAGTGATCATATTTTCACCAGGATTAATTCCCAGCTTTTTCAGTACCCCACACTTTCCAATATTACCACAACTGAATGTAATAACAGCATCATGAACTCTTAGTTTCATTGTATGCATGCCTATAAATACAGTTTTAGGAAGGCGGTTCCAAATTATGCTGTTGAAACATTCATTTGGATTCTGTGTCTGCCCATGCAGACATTTCCTTAGAAGGTCAGGCTGAGCCAAGTCTCTGAAAATAGGTTTAATTGCTGTAATAACAGCAGCAGGAAGAGAATGCTGGTGAGAATAAGATTCTCCAGTTACCTGCGCCCCATTGTATTTGCACCACGAATTTTCTCCTGACGGACACAATCCATGACATGGCCTATCATCAGTAAAGGACTAACGGAAGAATATGGCCCAAACATCTCTCTTCATTGCCTCCAGATTTTCTTTGTTTCTCCTAATTGCTGCCCATAGGATACCTGCAAGTTTTCTGTAACAACTACTCGCAATCACACTTGAACAAAACTAACCGCGTGTTTGAAAGCGTGTTCTTCACAAACAGCAGAAACAAAAGAATACCGACCGTTTCATTCCAAGGATAGCCAACATACTCGGGAGTAAAAAAAAACCCTAAAGTGCAATGTAGGCGATATAAAGATCTAAAATATATGCAGAAAAGTGGGTGTGACACATAAAGACACGTGGTAGGAAAATGCTCTTCAACTCCTTGAGAAGAATCATCGGTAAAGTGGAAGAAGGAAGAAGAGTGATGAGTGTAGCCCAGGAGTTTGGTATTGCTCACAACACTGTTTCAATTGCATGAGGAGGGTTATGAACTACAGGAACTGCTGCCCGAAGGAGAGGAGATGGTCTGCCACGGTCACCAACAGCAACAGATGACAGCAGATTCGGACTGAGTAGTGACCTGCAAATCTTTGAACGCGGCACACTCATGGTGTTAACGTTTTAGTGACGCTATACTCCTTGCCCTTGGGCGTTTTTTCAGGAGGTGCATTCGGCCCTGACTTCATTTTTATGGATGGGAGTACGCCACCGTATCGAACAGCGGAGGTGCAGGAGTTCTTGGGACGAGAGGACATTTTGGCGAATTGGAGGGCTTTTCCGTGCCACCGACTAAAATCCCATCGAGCACTCGCAGGATGTGTTGGCGCAGTGAGTCCACGTGCACCAGCCAGCTCCTAGCAATTGTCAACACAAGAGGAGGAATGGAAAGCCCTACCACAGGAACTCCTTACCAACATTGTGGTCAGCATGGCAGCCTGCTGCAAAGCATCCACTGCAGTACGTGGTGGTCACACACACTCTTAAGAAATTATGTCTCGCCTTTTGAAATTTCCAGGGGACTATCATACATCGCGCTTCTGTTCGTCTCATTGCGAATGTTTTTCGGTTATCTTCCGTATCGGAAGTATGGTCAAAGTATCATCGAGCTATGTTACTGGGGAGTAACACATCGTGCGAAAGTTGCTTTCGTCGTTAAGTTTTGCACACCTGTGTGTACAGCACGCAAGCATCCGTGGTCAGGAAGGATTGGGGAAACCTGAATGTGGAGGGGTATAGCAGGAGATGAAAACTTGAATCACAGTACAAGGAAAGAAACTGAAAACGCTTCTTCACCCATCTCTACTTTTGAGTCACCTGGCATGAGGAAATGCGCTCCAGGAAGCACCAAAGAGCGGCCTCATGTGTGACGGAGTGCTTGCGTCACTGCTTTCCACAGTACTTGCCGGGGTTAGTGCGCTACAGTAGATTCTCTCTCTTAGCCATTCCATAAACGCAGCTATGCGCAATCTCGCCTCGCATTACGTCCACAGATAGCTTCCCGCTGGCAGCTGTAACACTTTACGACCTCTCCTCAAACGTTTAAGTTTGTATGTCCTGGAGATTCAAAACAGTAATTGCTCCTCAACGGCTTATGTTTCAAATTCCTCCTTTCGGCAATTTGTTCTCTCCAGCGAGAAACATGTATCTCCTGGAGATTCAATTGCCTGTCAACGGATTGTATTTAAATTTCCTCCTTTCAGCAATTTGTTCTCTCCATTGAAAAACATGCAGAATTATAACGGTATATTGGAAACCTCTAAGGCCCGATACACAGCCTCTTTTCGAATTGCCCACAAATATTGTTAACGCGCCGATTTGTGGTTCACTGAAAACACAAAAATTCAGTCCAATCTAGTTATTTCAACAAGAAAAACTGACACTATAGCTTCCAAATCTTCTGCTATACGATCTTTCTTACGTGACCGCTGCTCGGAAGTAAATATGCAGCCCATCGGTACCGGCCGACTGCTGTGTCATCCTCTGCCGGTGCCGTCATTGGATGCGGTAGCAAAGGGCGCCCTCTCGATCGTTATCAGTTTTCCCAACCTGGATCCGCTACTTCTCAATCAAGAGGTTCTTCAGTTGGCCTTACGAGGATGAATGCATCCCATTCCAACATTTCAATACTCCCACCAAGGAAAAACATCCCTGGCTGTACCGGGACTCGAACCCGGGTCTTCCGCATAGCAGCCAGCCGCGCTGACCACTCAGCTACTTTTTTTTTTTTTTTTTTTAATCTCATTTTGCTCGCTTGTGTTCGTTGCATCTGCTCGGGGCGGACGTCGTAGGGACATCCATTTATGTTCGTTGTTGATCGACTGACTCAGTTTTTTTTATTACAGAGGGCACGTAACCCTCTGACCGAACACGCTGAACTACCGTGCCGGCTAGCTAATGAGGCGGACATGAATGAGACGAGAGTCGAATTGGTTTTAAGTTTTTGTCTGTTGCTCGTGCTCCTGTCTATACGAAACCATTGGTTCTCTAATTTTGACTGTTTGTTACAACTTTTAATGAGAAAAATCTGGGGAAAGTCTCCGGTTTTAAATCTGCTAATAACACTGTATGCTCATATTGGCTGACATTTAATTGTTTTCTTTCAGCTTCAACATTTTGTTGACAGGGAACCAGTGACTTTATTCAAAAATGGTTCAAATGCCTCTGAGCACTATGGGATTTAACTTCTGAGGTCATCAGTCCCCTAGACTTAGAACTACTTAAACTTAACTAACCTAAGGACACCACACACATCCATGCCCGAGGCAGGATTCGAACCTGCGACCGTAGCAGCAGCGCGGTTCCGGACTGAAGCGCCTAGAACTGCTCGTCCACAACGGCCGGCGAAAATATAAAAATTTTGTCGTGTGTGCACTGCAGCTTACGCCATTCGAAGTCACAGATTGTTTATGACAATCAAAAAAACCAAATTTGTAGTAAGTAGATTGTCATTAGGTACTGTATTTGCTAATTTCAATTTGCTTTTGCAAACTTCAGTACCCAGACACAGGACACGCTGGGAATAAGGTAAGTTACTTTTATTTCAGAGCACATCTAATTTTGCATTCTTGTGTCAAGTAGGACGTAGAATTTTCAAGTACTGTGCTTATTAATTAGGTTAACTTAAAGGGAACAGTGCTGGTAATATTAAACAGTTGCCGGCCGCGGTGGCCGTACGGTTATGGCGCTGCAGTCGGGAACCGCGGGACTGCTACCGTCGCAGGTTCGAATCCTGCCTCGGGCATGGGTGTGTGTGGTGTCCTTAGGTTAGTTATGTTTAAGTAGTTCTAAGTTCTAGGGGACTTATGACCTAAGATGTTGAGTCCCATAGTGCTCAGAGCCATTTTAACAATTTTTTTTATTAAACAGTTATTTTCTATCGAGTTGAGGAGTACTCCATTTCGTTGATATTTCAAGTCGAACTTCGCGCTTCATGTTACGATAATTTCATAACTTACTTTATTATTGAGCTGCAGTTAATTGGTTAGCAGTTGAATACGATATATAAAGCACACGCTACATGAGAAGAAAATTTTTGAAAAGGGGATATTCAGTATTTGCATTTATTGATAAGCTTACAGCGTAATATATACCGTGGAGTATAAACAAGTAAGCTCGTCGGACAAAATATTATTCACCTCTTAAAAGAACATAGTAGCCGCTTTGGGGCGCAGTGTATGGTATAGAACTGGTATTAGGCGCTCATGTGGCCCACCACCACTGACGTTAAGCGGTGCGTGTACGAGTCCGTTGTATGGAATCAGCGTAGTAGATTTCGACGTGGAGGCGTTACAGAATGGCATAAAGGAACTACTGTGTTTGGACGTCTCCATGACCACATGGTGAGTGAATATGCCCGATTGGTGCATCAACGCTGACTGCGCGACATGTCTACAAAGAACGGTGTTCCACCCACGTGCATTACAAAAGTCTAAGAACAACGCTAGTGTAAAGATTGTAGTTGATCCAAGTCGGCGACGAGTGTTACGCTGCGTCAATGACAAATGGTTTCAAACAGGATATTTGTCACAGCACTCTTAAAATATATTTTTCTGTAAAAACAGAAACACAGAAGTGGCTAAATTTTAACTCTACTTGATTAATCTGTAGCTATTTTCAAACTTGAGGTCATCTTCAGGTTTAACGTTTAAAATTTGTCATGGCGAATACCACATTCCTACAATTTTAAAGTGTAATTCATGATTGACTATCACTGTGGGTATAAAAGACTCTGGCATATCGCACGACCTCGTCAAGTGTTTAGAACACAACTAAAGTTGTGTGTAGCCTCATTGGATAACATTTCACGGCATGGGTTCCCACCCTCGATTTGATCCTAAGGGATTCTCTACTATCGCTAGGAGACAAACTTCGCAATTTATTAAAGGTCGAGCGTAGGTCCATTGATCCCATTCCCCAAATTCCGCAACTTGCCAGTCACGCAGGGGTGCGCGTAAACCATCTACCTGATCGAAAGTATCGTACCTAAAGACTGGAAAGTTGCACAGGTCACACCAATACCCAAGAAAGGAAATACGGGTAATCCGCTGAACTACAGACCTGTGTAGCTGACGTCTACATGCAGTGGGATTTTGGAACGTATACTGTACTGAAACATTATAGGCTACCTTGAACAAAACGATTTACTCAATCAGCATAGATTCAGAAAATATCGTACTTGTGAGATACAAGTCACTTTTTATTCTCACGAAGTAATGTCTGCAATCGATAGGGGATGTAAAACTGATTCCATATTTTTAGATTTCCAATAGGATTTTTACACCGTTCCTCACAAGCCACTTCTAATCAAATTGTGTGACTATGGAGTATCGTCTCAGCTGTGCGACTGGATTCGTGATTTCCTGTCAGAAAGGTCACAGTTCGTAGTAATTGACGGAAAGTCAGCGAGTAAAACGGAGTTAGTATCTGGCGTTCCCCAAAGAAGTGTTAGGGACTCTGTGCTGTTTCCGTTCTACATATACGATTTAGAAGACAATCTGATCAGTCCGCTTAGGTTATTTGTAGGCGATACTGCCATTTATCGTCTTATAAAGTCGCCAGATTATCAAAGGCAAGATGTTGGTAGGTGTGAAAAATGGGAATTTACTCAAAACAATCAAAATTTTGAAATCATCCACATGAATAATAAAAGAAATTCGCAAAATTTTAAGTATACGGTAAATCAAACAAATCTAAAGGCTGTAAGTTCAGCTAAATATTTTGGGAGTACAATTACGAATAATATATTGGTAAGGTTACATAAATAACGTTGTGAAGAATGCAAACCGAAGACTACGATTTATTAGCAGAACACTTAGAAAATGTAACATGTCTAAGGAGACTGATCACATTTCGCTTCTCCCCCTCTTCTGATGTATTGTTGTGCGTTGTGCACTCCGCATCAGGTATGATTGACGGAGGATATCGAAATTGCCTAGAGAAGGGCAGCTCGTTTTGTATTATCGCGAAATAGCGGAGTGTGTCACGGATAAGATACGCAAATTGGGGTGCCGCTTACTAAAACAAAGGTGTTACTCGTTGCGGCAGGATATTCTCATGATGTTTCAATCACCAACTTTCTCCTTCGAATGCGAAATTTTTTGTTGGCATCCACCTACGTAGGGAGAAATGATCACTGTAGTATAGTAAGAGAAGCCACAGCTCGCAAGGAAGTATTTAAGTGTTCGTTTTTCTCGCTCGTTGTTCGAGAGAACGATAGAGGAAAGGCTTGAAGGTGGTTCGGTGAACCCTCTGCCGGACACTTAACTCTGAATTTCAGAGTAATCAAATAGATGTAGACACGCATATCTAATGACTAGATGTCAGGAGAGACCGAGCCACCTCTATTAAAGGAGGCGGGAGTATTGTGTTGTCAGTTGGGAAGCTGTAACAGGAGAATCTATCGGTCAGGAGAGCTACGTAAGTATCTTCGAGCTTGGACTAGGCACTGCATGTCACGCGAATAACAGATACATCGGGAACATTTCAACCCTTCCAAAGCTACCCAAGTAGACTGTTGGCGATGTGACTGAAGTGGAAATGCGAAGGAACAACCGTAGCTACACCAAGACCAGGATGAACTTATGTATCGACGGTGAGGGACCGTCGAACATTGCAGAGGATGACTGTCAAAAATCGCATGAAATCAGCGGAAGGAGTCAGTCGTAAGTTCCATAGTGCTGCCAGCCGTTCAGCTAGTACAACGACTGTTGCGTAGGGAGTTAAAAGGAATGGGCTCCAAGTGTCAGCAGCTCTTCATATGCCGCACATTCCTTTGGTCAATGTTAAGGAAAGCCTGAGGTTGTGTAAAGAGTGACACCACTGGATAGTGGATACTTATTTCGGCTGTTGACGAAGAATTCCTCAACAGACGCGTCACTGAAAGTATCCGCAGCAAATTTTAAGCTGTTACAAGCCTGATATTGTTGTCTACTAATAGATATCGGGGTACTTCTGATCAAATGTACATATTTGGGCAGACGAGTTATCTGCTCTTTGGAGAATGACGAAAGCGTACGACAGTTTTCATTCTCGCTTTAACTTTTTAGTTGTGTCGGTTTCATCCTAACACTCCGTAGGTAATTTGAAAAGAATACAAACTAATTTTGTCTTGGGGGTAAATAGTTTCGTACCAAAAGTTGACATGAAAACCAATGTTTTGTGCGAAGCTTAAATATATCGTTACCTCAAAAGTATAGTCTGAATAAGAGTACTTACAATTGGTGCTCTTTATTATTTATATTCTTTTATATGAACGGTGGTGTCTGTTCCTTCAGACACATCCAGAAGCATTCATATAATCAATTCACCTCAATGGGCGGATGTACTTTTACATTCAACAACCGCGTGGAGGACATGGTCGAGGACTGCAGATAGGTGGAGCCGGGTGGAATGTGGATAGGCTGGGTAGTGTGGCGAGATACCTCCCGAATGTGTGACAAGTTCTGTGTCTGGGTAGCGCAGTGGTTAACGCCGCTGCCTCGTAAGCAGGAGATTTCGAATTCGAGTCCCTGTCTGGCATACTTTTTCACTCGCCTCCGTTGATTCTGCATAAAGCACCGATGCAGCTGATATGATTAGTTCTTTCCCTTTCCTTTCTCCCCCCGCTTCCCCCCAACCATCATTTAATATAATACATTCTTTTTTTTAGCATTCCTTCTTCAACCTTCTATCAGTTAGGGTGTTTCAAATGGTAATTTTTTTCAATTATGTAACGAATCTGTAAGTGCACTCTTTAGCTTAACATTGCTACACTCCTACAGTATGGCTTTCTGACTTGTTGCGAGAAATGGGCTAAAGAAATTCACACAAGTCTGATGCCAGCTATGGAGTTTGTGTCCTGTCTTGGGCAAGTTATAGACTTAGGACATACCAGCTAAAAGTTCCAGAGTTAGTTTGCATCCAATATAACACGAACACTCTCTGAAATAGGTCGCTACATTCAGATTGGTATTGCTCATCAAACAGACTATACAGAGCAGCCTGTGTCATTCACAAGGATACAAGTAAAATTGTTAGCTTTTTAACCCAATGTCCATTTTTTTCTTTTGACTACGTTCACCTAATCACCGTGTGTATTGCAGGAGCCTGATACCTCCATCTCTACTGGCCTTTTTCTGGTGTGCGTGCGGCAGACAAGTGATGGAAAGGCGTCCACGTGTGGCAGAGCTGTGACGCCACTGGCGGCCTTGTTGCGTCACGCGGCGGTCCTAAACACGGAGAGAAACGCCGCAGGTGTCTGTCGGAGTGTCCAGCACGGCCCAGCACTTTCTCCCTGGCCTACGGTCAGTGGGGCCCAGTAATTACCCAGCAGGCCGCTGGCCGTCGCGCGCCCGTCTCGTGAAATACGAGGCACGCCACGAGAAAGCCGCACACTTCTCCTCTCCCGCGAACTGCACACATTCACTTAGTGCCTAATAGTGAAAGTCTGTTTTGGAATCGCGCCTGCTTCTCAATGAATCTCTCCTGAACCTAACGCGACTGACGTTTCTGTTCCTATTACGAACGGAATTCTTTCGTCGGTGCCAACACCTACTAATTTTATCAAAGTAACACGCTTCACAAATTGAGGAAGTCAGTATTGTATTGGTTCATCTCTGACCCTTGCTGCCCAAGCTAGGGTTTGTCGAGACGAAGAAAAGCCGCAGAAACGTTCGACGAGTACGAACGGGCATTATCTTGCTGAAATGTAAGCCCAGGAAATCTTGCCACGAATGGAAACAAAATGAGGAGTAGAATATTGGCGAAGTATAGCCATTACTCCTGGCTGGCGGGTGACAGTCGAGTTGGTGTCCCACCATTTCCCAGCGCGTCTCCATACAATCAACGAGATGCCAGCTGGGAGACATGTCTGGTGATATCCCAGACAGCTGTGTGATATCAACGGGACTCTCGCTCACCAGGAGATATGATCTAGGGTGCCATATCTTTTCTTAGCGCGACCTCTCTAGCGCCATCGAGGCCTCCTTACAGCGCAGAAGTACGTCGGCGATATTCTATGCCCTGTTTTGTTGCCTTTCATGGCAAGCCAATCCTGAACAAATGTTTTACTCTGAGTTAACGGGTGGGCAAACGATGTTTGGGATGTAATTAAAGCTAATATGAAGATGTGTCACATTAACGTTAAAAATTCGGAGACCTCGGTCCTTGACCGATCATCCTGGACGTCACTAGTCAGTCGCCAGGCATTTCTTTTTGACGAAAAATAGCCGACACTGACTGGTAGGTCAGTGTAATAAAGAAAAGGAACTGGTGAGACGAAGTGGATGGACAGAAGCTCCTGCAGGAAACTGTGCATGGACTGTACTGTCACTTCCGGATTCACACGTGATTGGAGGACAATGCCATTCGACTAATAGTTTTGGTATGTTGATGATACAGCACCTACAGATAAGTCATGATTATTCCAGAAAATAATTTAACATTGAGTCAAGCTGTACCAGCCAGTTATAGCGGATAGACAAAGATATGGAAACACTGAAGGCACGGCCTGAGTGGCCGTGCGGTTCTAGGCACTACAGTCTGGAACCGCGCGACTGCTACAGTCGCAGATTAGAATGCTGCCTCGGGCATGGATGTGTGAGATATACTTACGTTAGTTAGGTTTAAGTAGTTCTAAGTGCTAGGGGACTGATGACCTCAGAAGTTGAGTCCCATACTGCTCAGAGCCATTTGAACCACTAAAGGCACAACACATTACCGCGCCTAATACGCTGTAGAAAACCTATAGACATTTAAATTGGCTTCCATTCATTTAGGAATGGATAAAATCAGATCCTGAATGTTTTTCAAGGGAATCTTATATCAGTCTTCCTGAAAAATCATGGCAAGTCCAGGTAACGATGATGAATGTGGATAGCGATCACGCACTCTCTTCTCCGACGTCGATCACAAAGCATCAGTGTTACGGAGACCTGGTTACTGTTGTGCCAGGGGAGATGCGAAAAATCATCCTCGTGCTGTCTAAACAAGTTCTGGACGGTGCGAGCTGTGCAAACGAGAGCCCTATCGTCTGGGAACACAGCAACACCCTTTGGGAACAATCTTTGTTCCATGGGTTGGACATGATCAGCCAAACAGGTCGTACAGTCCTTGGCAGTAATGCGATATTTCACATTAATCATGAGGACCATAGGACACCACGACATGGCTACCCAAATGATCACCGAAATCCTGCAATGTCTCACGCTTTGGAAACAGTGTGCAACAAGATTCTTCCGAATAAATGACTTCGGCAACGCGCTTTCCTGTAACGGGCATCTGCATAACTGGTGAGTGGTTTTGGAACCCAGCTCACCCTAAAACTCCCTGCTTATGAAAGTCACTGAGTGTTGTTTTGGTGCTGACAGCATTCGCGAGTGGGACATTCAGTATTGCAGTGACTTTTGCAGCTGTAGTCACGCTATCTTTCGTCGCAGTTCTCTACAATTGCCATCCGCCACGATCACTCAACGCGTACTCTCTCTTGTTGTTTACATATTTATGTGCAACACCTGTACGTATAAATAAGGAGAGGTAGGAAGAATCGTTAAAGGCAGATATATTCCAGATATTTAAACTGTCACGGTCAACATAGGAACATACGGCGAGAGAAAGAGGGGAGGGAGGGGAGGGGAAGATGCAAAGGCTGCAGTCCGAGCCTCGGACTTAGGCAAGAGTCATACCGGTTTCAGTCGAACCGGACAACTTAGGGCGAATTGTAGGAGGAAGTGTGATAAACTCATTGATCCATTTAGCACTTCCGGTTGAATTACTATCCTCTTCTACAGATCTAGGTACAAACTCGAGCTGAACACTTAGAAAATTGATATGAACATCAAGGAGAAGTGAAAAGGAACAACCGCGACTAAATAAATACTAGGCGAACCTCATTTACTGGCGGACACGGACTTGCAAGTTGCCCCATTTGCATCTAAAGTGAACAAAGATAAATACCACCGAATAGTCTGGAGGAGACATTGCTGATAGGGCTCTGTCGGGATCCCTGCCGACGAAAACAGCACGTTGGAGAACGATTAAAACACCGCCGACAATGACATGCCCGGAATATTATGCAGACGAAGGAGAAATTTGATCAAAAATTCAAATTCGAAAGCGATTCCAAAATTTAGAGGTCGCAAGTGGGCAAACAAACTTCCACCTAAACTCAGGAGTCTATTATTTATGTCTCTTGGAGCTGCAGTGCAACATGTTACTGTAGTCTTCAATTGAAGCATGCGGGTGTAATATCCTCTCAATAAATACAAAAAAAGCAAATTTGATCTGGAGGGGAGAGGGAAGAGGGTGGGGGCAGAATTAGCGCCTCGATAAAGTCCACTCGCCAACAGCGGCTAGCTTTCCCAGTTGAGATATAGAGGATTGCCATTAGATGAATGCCTTAGGCAGGGATTCTTGCGTTTGTGAAGGTCCGCATAAAATCTGTTCATCCTCCTCAGGAAAGTGAAGAGTGTAATAAACACATGTGGAACAATGTCAATGTAGAAGAAAAACGATGCATACTATATAAGGAAAACTATCCGAGCACATTAATATGGAGTGTGTTCACCCTTTTCCTCTATGAAGACTTTAACTCTGCCGCAATCACTTTCAGTGAGGTGTCTGAATGTCTGTGGAGGAATGGTTGTTCACTCTTCCTCAAGAGCTGAAACGATCCCAAAGATCTGTCATTATCTTCAAAGTGAGCATCGGCCACAACACGAGCAGATCGTATAAAATAAAAAAATGGCCTTCCTCAAGGATCTGTGTTGGCTCCAACCCTTTATAATTTTTATATTAGCGACTTGCTAAATACAGTCAGCAGGAAATTTTGCCACGCCGATGATTTGGCACTAGTTGTACAAACTAAAAGACTTGGGGAAGGAGCGAAGTACTCACAGAAGATCTGGAGTTCTTGAAATCCTATTATAAAAAATGGCGACTCTGCCCTAATCCAACCAAGACTGAGGTGTGTGCTTTCCACTTGAACAATAAAATGGCCCACCAGGAACTGAATGTGAACTTCTGTGAACAAAGAGTCAAACACAACTTCAACCCCAAATACATTGGCATAACACTAAACCGCTACCCGACTTAGAAAAAACATCTAGAAAACGAAAGCCAAAAACTAAAGAGTCGCAACAACATGCTGAGAAAATTGACTGGCTCGACTTGGGGAGCTCAAGCATCCACCTTACGTACTGCCGCAGTAGCCCTGGTATATCCTGTTGCCGCATATTGCTCTGCTGTCTGGCATTCGGGCACTGATACTAAGAAAACCTACGTCCAGTTGAACGAGTGTATGATGATAATAACGGGTACTATTAAATCCACCTCACCCCCTTGGCTGCATACTCTAAGCAATATCCCACCTCCACAATTGAGAAGGCAAGAAGCAGCAACAAGAGAGCTGTCAAAATTCATGACTCAGATTACCCACAGAATCTACCAATCCATGATGTTCTGAACGAAATACCATCGACCCGCTTGAAGTCACGGAAGCCTATATGGGTTAATACACAAGCACATCAACCTGACATCAGAGAGCAATGGAGGCACTTTTGGAATGATTCTGGAATTAATAAACAAGGTATCCAAGATCCTACTCTGGAATTACCGGGCTTTGACCTGAAGAGATGTACCTGGACTAAATTAAACCGTATCAGATCGGGCCATGCAAGATGCAATGCACATAAGTACAAGTGGGGTCTATGCGACTCACCAGCCTGTGACTGTGGAGCACCAGAACAGAATGTCCGCCATATTATTGAGGAATGCCTCTTAAGAAGATACGCCGGACCTGTCTCTGAGGTTATATGTGTGAAACCCCCTTCTTTGGATTGGCAGTGCAATCTAGATATTTAGCTTTAAATATATGAATGAGTTTCTAGTTAGGCTTGCCAAGCTTTTAACGTGTAGTTATTTTGTCTTGAGTGTTTTTTTACTTTATCCTTTTGTGCTATTGCTTCTTTTTTACACATGTACTGTTTACACATTGTTTTGTTTTATACATTTCGTTTACATATTGTTGTACCTATATGAAATATTTTCGCTGTATTGCCATAAGTAAAATAAAATAATAAAAATCTTGCTGTCGGGAATGCTATTGTCCACGGATCATTGCTTCACAGATGCAGGTTTATGACAGGATTCATTCTCCTGCTGATACAATCATTGTCTTCGAACTGTTCCTACAATGTACCCAGTACATAATTCTACGAAATGTCTTCATATTCTTCCGCATGTACCATTTTAAGCGCAATAAGAGGACCACATCCTCACCATGAAAAACAGCCCTGCATCGTAAAACTACCTCCACCGTACTTCTGTTGGTGGTGACGATTTCCAGACGTTCCCAAACCCAAACACTTCCACAGCATTGCTGTAAAGTATAGGATGATTCATCATTCCACTCGTTTCCAGTCATATACGGTCCAGTATCGTCAGTCTTTACATCACCTTACGCTTTGCTTAGTACTGACTACAGGTATGTGTGGGCTATGAGGAACTGTCCGACCATTCTGCATCATTATTTTCAACTCCCCAAGAACATTGAGTTAGATGGACTTAGAAGTGATTCCTTCCGTTGATTTCGTGCAATTTTTCCCAACACCCTCCGCCATGCTGGACGGTCCCTGTCCGTCAATACATGACGTGTGCTCGATTTTTAGTTTCGCAGTGGTTGTACCTTTTCGTTTGCACCTGACTTCCACATCACCCACAGTTGACTTGGGCAGCTTCAGAAGGGCTGAAATGTCCCTGATGGATTTGTTACTCGGGTCACTTCCAATGACGAGTCCACGTTCGAAATCACTGAGCTCTCCCATTCGGGTGCTCCTGCTTCTCTAAGAAAAAACACAGTACTCTCCGCCTCTTTTCATACTGGCTGGTCTGCCTCTCGTGACATCTAGAGGTCAATTCCACATTGCATACGTGTGTTCGGAGTCTCTTAAACGTTTAATTAATATAGAGAATCCCGAAACGCTTTATTTCCACTTCATAACACTCTTTCTTGGGAGCTCATTAATAATGAAGAACGTTTGCGAACAGAGTACACCGCCACTAGGATTTTGACAGTGGGGCATTTCAAAGCTTAACATATCAAATATCGGCGCAAGAAGTGGAGAATCTTCACGCAGCTCTTGTGGAAAACTGTTAATCCATACGCCATACTCAAACGATACATCACCGCCTCCAGAATTAAATGTGACGGCTAATCGATGCGAGTTTCAATGGTAACGGAGGGCGTTTTGAGCATTTGCTGGGAGAAAGAGTTTCATATGTTATATCGGCTCGGATTGTTCCTGTATGTTCAAATGTGTGTGAATTCCTAAGGGACCAATTTACTGAGGTCATCCGTCCCTAGAATTACACACTACTTAATCTAATTTAAACCAACTTATGCTAAGGACGACACACACACCCATACCCGAGGGAGGATTCGAACCTCCGGCGGGAGGGGCCGCGCAACCCATGACATGGTGCCTCTAACCGCGCGGCCACTCCATACGGCGTTCCTGTATGTTTCCCATGGTTAATGTACAGCGAACAGCTGAAGAAAATTAAATATGTTAAGAAATAAGAGGTGTCAGGATTCACACCAATATAATATTTTGATTATTTTACATGTGGTGAATGTGTCCTGTAAATTTGGGCGTACCTTTTGTTACATAACATATGCAAGAATTTTCGCGTATGATGTATATCATTTCACCATTAAATGTTATATGTAGGTAACAACTTAGTAAACGACAGTTCTTACGTAATCCGTCCAGAAGGGCTGCACGAGCAATTGTCAGCTGCTGATTACGTAATATAAGTTCACATCATGTGGAATAGATGGTACTGCTCGCGCCAGCTGTGGCTATTGATGTATACTGCAACTATGGAATAACTAAGTTTCAGTCTATATTGATCACAGATTTACCCACAGTTCCAACGATATGTGCATTGTTCATTGATATGTACGGGTCTTAACAGTGACTCTTTTTTTTAGTACAGGACGAGTCATAAAATGGATGTCAAGCGGCCTTTATCAATTTAATATGTGATTAATATTTCCCCCTCTGCTATTTGTTAGGAAGGGCAAATTAGTCATTACTTAATCAAAGCTTATATTATCAACCAAATAAGCTTCTGATGAAATATAACGAAGGGGGAATTCTTATTCAACAATTAATTAGATTTCGCGAGCATGTTCTGCAGTGTGTGCTCGGGAAGAAAAGGGTATCGTACCATCTGATGATTGGAAACAATGATATTTTAGCATGTAGCTGGGTGACAAACTCAAGACAAACAAGAATATTAACAAAGTAAGACCCACCATCTCTAAGCCGTGTACGTGTTTGACAAAAAATCGACCTTTGGCCACTACACTTACTCAAGAGGATTGCGGACTCATTTCCGCACACAGGTAAATGTACATTAATTCTCGGGAGAAAATTTTCTTCGATGGCACCTTTACAAGGTATTCGCTGGAATAAACCTCGCTCATTAGGTTGGTGCTCTTCTAGGAACATCACCGATGTGGAATCTAAATTCCGATTGGCAAAAAGAGGAGTGGTCGTAGTAAGGGCGAGGAGAAACTTAAAAGCGAGAGCACCTGTGAGCCGCTCTGTCAGCTTTCTGTTTACAGTATTATATGAAGAGTGTTGTTGCTGTTGCAGGACTGCCTTTCGCCAACAGCAGCAATTATGAGGAGCTTGAACTTGCACTATCTCTCGACCACAATCCGGTTTTCAATACTTTCCATCTAATCTTCTAGCCAGCACATTTATCACATGCGAATGTCAAATTACATACGCAGTAGTGCGAGGTGGTTTTGTAGAAGGTATCGAGAATGTTTGGAATGGGTAAAGAGTACCATTGAGTCAGACGAGTTATTTTTTTGAGCGAAGTGTTCCATTTCCACGATTTTCTTTTCTACAAAAATTAATATTTCTTTTGTATGTTTGAGGGTTTTGTTCTCGACACGAAGGAATTCAGCGTAAGGAATCATTCATTATGCACAGATTGCTGGATTCCTTATCACTTCTTTCGATAGTTCCTCATATTAGCTACGACTGCGTAAGAAGGTCTGAGTGACATTTCAGAAGCAGTTCATGATAGTTTATTCTGACTTTTTACCGTTCAGCCAATAACAATATTTTAGATACATTCGTAACACACATACACAAGGAGAGAGAGACAGAGCAACACAAACATGAGTTTGTGCCTTATAGACCCAATGAAAGTGAAAATAACAAGAAAACTCGCCAGGAGTATTAATGACAAGTGTCCAAAACTAACTCAGCACAGCGAAATCAGAGACAAAAGACTTTCAGACACTTGGGACTTTGCTAACAACACGCACTTTTGTAGTCTAACTTGAAATATTAGCCATAGCAATAGAACGTAACGATCTCGTAAGTTTAACAGTATCCAATTTGACAATAACAGTTGAGTTGCCATATCGAGTAACATCAACATCAGGTACAAGGAGAGTTTGAAAATCGACAACAATGAACAGATGTATAAGTGTAGGTTAGAAACTGTGGGAAACTTTTCGTAAACAGCAGATTTCTCGGTAATACTGAAAGACTACTGACGGAGGGATTCCTCATAATATCATGAACATGCAGAAATTTCCGTAAAATTTAACAAAGGGCACTTGTCGAGTTTAGGTTCAGCACCCATCATGCGTAAGCTGCGAGTAATTTTTAAAGTAAGATAATACATTTTACACTAAGATACAAAATAAAAACGCAGCACCAGACTATTCCTCCTTTACAAAGTGAGATGACACAGTGTTAAGACAGTACACACAGTCATTCGGGTTTAGGTTTACCACGGTTTCTCTGTATCGCTGAATACAAATGAGGGGACTGTCTTTTTGGATAAGCACGGCTGATATCCCTCCACATCCTTCCACAGTATCTCTGTTCTCCGCCTCTCTTCTGTACTAACTCAGCACCCGCTGCTTCGCTCGCTTAAACTGTATGGTCTGCACAGATTTTTTTTTGTTCTTTAAAGAAACCTTTATGTTGTTCACAAACTGCAACATCTGAGCTTTTAGTTACGGCCATAGAAGCATTCCTGACCAAATAGTGATTCTAGTAGCTAGTGATTATAGTAGCTGGAGTCCAAGGTTTTTTTTAATCATGCCTTTTGCGTTTCCGTGCAGGTATTTCCACAGAAACTTTCATAGTCTACCATATATTTCTTTATACCTAATGAGAAATGACATATCGCTTTTTACAGATTTAACTTTAAAATTTTTTAATGTAACGAAAATTTTTTTTAAAAATTTGATTCCCTGTTTCACGCTCTGAGGGGCTGCAGTGAAATGGCATTTTTTAAATTTACAGTTGAGAAGCTACATACAACTTCTAACAGAATTAGCTTCAAAAATGTTTTCATAATGATATATTTCGATTAAAGCTTTCATCTCACATTTCACACTCGTAGGAGTTGAGTTTCCAAAAATGAAGATAGACACAGTGTTTTTTAAATTCCAGTGGAGAATCTAAACTCCAATTGTCATTGATTTAGCTTTATAAATATTTTTATAATGTTACGTTTTCATAAACCATTTCAAAAAACACTGAAATATATATTTTTTATTTGTAACCGGTAATTCAAATACCAATTTTCATAGATGAACTTATAAAAATACTGTAGTAGTTCATTAATTACGATTTATTTTCAAAGGAAGCTTTCACCCACTACTTCACCGCAACAGAAGTTAAATTTACAAAAATGCCGTAACATGTATTTCTTTACTTCTGATCGAGAAAGCAAATATCACTTTCCGCAGGTCAAGTTTCAAAATTGCCTTAACAGTGACATATTTTCAGAAAAACGCATCATCCCCTATTTCACCACCTTAGGGGTGGAATTAAGAAAAATATCTTCTTAAACGACACATAAAGTATAAGATCAACACCCTTTCCAAACTTCAAGTTTCTTTCCTTAGTGGTTTGGCCTGGACGATGATGAGCCAGTCAGTCAGGACGTTGCCTTTTAAATATACAGATTGACCTCGTCGTCAGTTCCACTCTTCTCTTTCACGTTAATGTTTTGTTGAACTACATGCAGTGTGATACCACACATGTAACACCAATTCACTATAATACGAATCAACCAGGGTTTTCATTTCGTCATATGTTTTGAAATATTATTTACTATATCATATTTCCTATTGCTTCCAAAATATGAAAGAATCCGTTATCTACTGCAACAATACTTCTATGATGATATTGATAACTTTTCATTGTCAGGAAACAGGAAACTGGCTTGTAATTAACATTTTAGCTGTGTTTCTCAATAACTAAAATGCACGTGCATTAAAATATCGATTATAGAAGTTTGTCGTCAACTGTTCATATGACCTAGAAGTGAAATTGAATTAAACTGTTTCCAATTTGCGGGCACTGAAGTATCTCGCAACGTTATTAGTAAACGGTACACATCCTGTACATTTTAACTATCAATTATATTTAAAAAAATAACTTGGAATGCAATAATTGAACGACGATAGAACTTAAGTATGTAAGGGCATATAGTTTCCACAGAAAGGAATAGCTGTTATAGAATGCATAAGAGATGGTTTAAATCTGAGAGTAGAGCTGTTCCGAATATTTTTCCTTGGTGTTTCGATGGGTTGTGACCTTTTTCTCTTTAACATGTAAATTTTTATAGAAACATTTCCAGTGCGGTCTGGCGTATATAAGTGCTGAGAAGGCACTGAATTTGAGGTTCGATCTAAATCACAAGACAAGGTGAAATTCAGAAGCTGCAATATTTCCGAAGTTTGTAAAGTCACTGTAAGTAGTCAGACAAACCGTAGCTTCTGGTGGTAAAATTATTCGCACTTCATAGACATTTTCTCCCCAAAAACTAGTGCATGGCTCCCTTCTCGCTTGATTCAGTTAATTTTTCTTTTTCGTCATTTGTATGAGGCAATTTTTTTTTTTTTTTTTTTTTTTTTGTTAATCAGTTCATATTCGTAATGTAGCCAGAATGAAATATGTATATGCCTGATATTATCTATCATGAAACTTATGTATTCATGTATCTCCGACGAACGTTAATAATTTTATGAAGCTCGCACTATCATAAGACGTAAGTTTCCACCGTCAGCAATTGTTTCTAAACAAATACTCTTCGTGCTCAGTTTTGAGGTTGGGACGAAGAGCGTTCAAAATTACCTAAAGATAAATGTTTTTCCGATCTATAATTTCAAGTTAAGTGAAGAATTTGGACATTAAAATAGCGTCTCCTCTATTAAATTAACGAAAGAACCTTTTGCCAAACCGAAAGCCGAAAAAAATAATCGTTCTGTACATAGTTTGGAACAGGAAAGTTACACCAAGCTCGAAGATCTGATTAGGATTTTCGCAGAGGAGTCTGAGAGATATTTGAGAATGTAGTGTACAACATCAGTTAAAAACAAACTTGGAGAATAACTAATAAAAGAATGACGCCACACCATAACGACAGAATTCCCAGGTGAGGAAATAATAAAACAATTCTTCTGAAATTCACGCAATCGTGATGATACCCTCCAGTCGAATGTTGCAATGAGGAACGGAGTGGAAGGTAGCAGAGAATTCGAAGTCACTTCCTGGCCGGTAGGCCAGTGAGAGCTTTGATGTGCCCGCCGAGTTGTAGCGTGAAGCGTGAGTCAACTGTCGCAGCCGGTTTTCTCGATCTCGTTTGGGCGCCATTTTACGGTGCTGTGTTTCCCAATTCACTGCAATAGGAGAACGCCGTTTGTCGCTTTACAGCGTCTCTGGGTATCTCAGTCGATTATGTAATTTAGAAAGACTGCTACAGGTAAAATATTTAATGTGAATCAGAATATAACGGACTAAGAGAATTATCCTCCCGTAGCTGTGGCAGGAAGAATTGCCAGTGTTATGTAGTAAAAATATGTGAAACCTGCCGCGTAAGAATTTGCTTCCCTCTCACTTAAAACGGATGGCGAGCTCTTAATACTTAAACTGTTATAACAGAAAAAAACAGTTCCCTCAGGCTCGAATTATCTGCAAGTGTGTCTCATTTTTCTTGATGTTAATTCCCCACTTTTTCGGAGCCAAATTTCTCTCTGGCTGGCCTCAAATTTCCACCTCCAAATACATTTGGTTCTATTATTTCTATTACTTTCTTTAATCGTACGCAGATCGCCAGAGGTGAGAGCTGGTTAGCATTTAACAATTATGTGAGTAGTAAACGTATAAGGAGCCAGTCGCCTTGCGGCGGAAATTACTACAAATCACGAATAGTTTAAATGTGCTAGCTCGACTTCTATTTGAAACTCAGTCATAGATTTAAGGATATTTCTGCCGACTACTAGTGAAACAGTTATTGGTTTTGACATAGACATAAAACTTTTTTAAACCTGTCATACTTAACGTGAGTGCCGGCCGGGGTGGCCGAGCGGTTCTAGGTGCTACAGTCTGGAGCCGCGAGACCGCTACGGTTGCAGGTCCTTAGGTTAGTTAGGTTTAAGAAGTTCTAAGTTCTAGTGCTCAGAGCCATTTTGAACTTAACATGAGAAAGATCTGAGACAAAGAAAATATTCCGATAAACAATGATTTCAATAAAGCTGAGTCTCATAATGGACTGAACAGCTGAAAAAGATTACGGTACTCAAAGATATAGAATTTCTAGATAATCTGAGGCATTTTCGGTGTGATTGTTTCACGGTGTGCTTTGTGCACTGAAGCGCCAAAGAAACTGTTATAGGTATGCGTATTCTGATACAGAGACGTGTGAACAGGCAGAATACGGCACTGCGGTCGTCAACGCCTATATACAGCAGTTGTTAGATCGATTACTGTTGCTACAATGGCCCGTTATCAAGATTTAAATGAGTTTGAACACGGTGTTATAATCGGCGCACGAGCGATGGGACACAACATCTCCGAGGTAGCGATGAAGTGCAATTTTTCCGTACCACCACTTTACGAGTGTAGCGTGAATAGCAGGAATCCGCTAAAACATCAAATCTCCGACATTATTGCGACCGGAAAAAGATCCTATAAGAACGGGACCAATGACGACTGAAGAGAATGGTTCAACGTGACAGAAGTGCAGCCTTTCCGCAAACCACTGCAGATTTCAATGCTGGGTCTGGCCATCAACAAGTGTCAGCGTGCGAACCATTAAACGAAATATCGTCGATATGGCCTTTCGGAGCCGAAGGCCCACTCATGTACCCTTGATGACTGTACGACACATAGCTTTATGCATCGCCTGAGCCCGTGAACGCTGGCACTGGACTGGTGGTGAGTTGGAAACATGTTGCCTGGTCCTGTGCCAAACTGTACCGAACTGATGGACGTGTATAGGTATGGAGACAACGTCATGAATCTATGGACCTTGCATATCCGCAGGGGACTGTTCAAGCTGGTGGAGGCTATGTGATGGTGTGGGGCTTGCATAGTTTGAGTGATGTAGGACCCCTGATACGTCTAGAAACGACTGTGACAGGTGCCACGTACGTAAGCATCCTCTTTGATCACCTGCATTCGTTTGTGTCCATTGTGAATTCAGACGGACTTGGGCATTTCCAGCAGGACAATGTGACATCCCACACGTCCAGAATTGCTGCAGTGGGGCTGCAAGAAGACTCTTCTGAGTTTAAAACTTCCGATGGCCACAAAACTCTCCAGACATGAATATTATTGAGCATATGTGGGGTGCCTTGCAATGTGCTGTTCAGAAGAGACCTCCACCCCCGTTATGGACATCCCTGCAGTATTTATGGTTCCAGTTCCTTCCAGCACTACTTCAGACGTTAGTCGAGTCCATGCCAGGTCGTTTTGTGGCACTTCTGCGCGGTCGCGTGGTCCCTACACGATATTGCGCAGGTGTACCCGTTTCTTTGGCTCTTCAGTATAGTTTCTACGTGCATTCACTCTTCTAGAAATCAATAAATAAGGTCTCCTATTGTAGGTTGCAGTAAAGCAGCATTTAGAAAGCTTTTACCACGAAACTGACTCAGAGCATAAAATTGAAACAGAGAGTCATGAGTGTACTAAAAATGTGGAGTTGCAGCATCGTACTTACAATCAGAAGAAACTAAGTCCAGATAGTAGTCTGCGACCCATAATTAATCTCTCACTTTTCAGAATAGCTTGCAATGTTTTGAAATTTACAGGCGGGTTAGGACTGAGAGGCAGATCCAGTGGAAGCAAAGATACGAAGGCAGATCGTGAGTGTTGTCTGTACAGCTCCATCAGTAAAAAGATTGCCCGCGAAAGCTACAGTTCCCAGTTCGAGTCTCGGACCGGCACACAGTTTTAATCTGTCATATAGATCGAAAGAAGTTTGCGAGCTTCGGCTTTTGGATTCTCAAATCAGTGCAAGCAATTGTCAAGATGAAGCCTTCATCAATCCCGCAACATGTTTTATTTCCCGTCTATGATAGGGGTGGGCTTGTAATTCATCACTGGAGACAGCCCTGTCGAAGAGACTCTGAACTCCAGCGTAAGGAGTACTAGGGATATAGTTTATTTCAGTGTTCAGTTTATTCTATGCTAGGAAATTATTCACTTCTTTTGCATAGTAATTATCATTTCGCTTGGGTTTATGTTTTACGGAGCACTTCAAATCATTTACTAAACATAGTATCTATTTCCATGTCGGAACTAAACAAATCGAAAAATGAAGGCGTAAAATATGAGTGAAAACCAATAACGCATGCTGTGCAAAGAGACTAATAACAAAGAGACTTTTTTACCTCACTGCCTATCGTATATATAAGAGTAATTTTATTAATGATACCGCACAATTCCCAATTCAATCACGGTATTGTTGAAAAGCGAGAGAATGCGTTTTGGTTACCAGCTCCTGGGATCAGGCATGCTTTTCCAATTCTCTATACATTCCAAAATTATCGAGTATTGTTTACAATAATTGCTTTTCGTGACTGGATTGATATGCATTTCCACCTGCCAGAAGCAGTAATCACGTGTAAGAGTATGACGACGTTATTAGACACAGGCTGACAGATTATATTTGGAAGCTTCGGATTGGAGTACAACCAAATCGCAGGTAATCACGGGTAAATTCAAATGTGAGGTTATAGGTTTTAAAATGATGCAAATGAACAAAAGATGGCTTATTGGTGGTCGAAAATGCCCATAGATATGTTTTTTAAATCAATTTAGTTTACAATTCAATAGGTGATATGAAACTTCCTGGCAGATTAAAACTGTGTGCCCGACCGAGACTCGAACTCGGGACCTTTGCCTTTCGCGGGCAAGTGCTCTACCAACTGAGATACCGAAGCATGTAAAGTTTGGAAGGTAGGAGACGGATACTGGCAGAAGTAAAGCTGTGAGTACCGGACGTGAGTCGTGCTTCGGTAACTCAGTTGGTAGAGCACTTGCCCGCGAAAGGCAAAGGTCCCGAGTTCGAGTCTCGGTCGGGCACACAGTTTTAATCTGCCAGGAAGTTTCATATCAGCGCACACTCCGCTGCAGAGTGAAAATCTCATTCTGGCAATAGGTGATAACTATTTTTTTTACATTAGTCATTAAACGTGACGTATTAAGGTCAATTTTACATTGCCCATCACGAGCTGTATCACAAGTCATTATACTGTTTATTCCGCAGTACAACTTTATTTTCTGAGACGCGGTGTATGACTTCTCAACACAAATGACTGAATCAGTGCCATTGTATGCAGAGGCTTAGACCTCACTTGATCCTTTTGTGAGAATGGAATCGTTACGTTTCTGTAGTATCCGAGAGAACAGGCCTGCCATGGAGACACGAATAGCTCTGCTGACAAATATCACATTTTTAGCTCTGCTGAAGATGGCCTGGGGCACTCTACACCACCGCACTGAAACTGAAGGTAGGACAATAGGCCATTGTTGCGGTACTGCACCGTGTGGCGTCCATCGAAAGAGAAGCCAGTGAACAGTACTGCGATTCCAGCAGTGTCGGCCGAGCGGCAGAGTGGTATCGGCTGCGCGACCGCAAGCGCGGGCGTACCTCGTGCGTAGCATGGCGGCTGTCGTCCAGTGGTGTCTGCACGGTGTCTGGGTCTGCAGTCGACCTGGCGGGCACACACTGCACGCAGAGACTGCGGCGCTCCGCGGCCGCCGCGCCGCCACCAGGGCTCGGGACTGCGAGGGGGGGGCGCCGCTTTCATTTCCAGCTAACCCAGTTTCCCTGCAGCCGGGCCGACCCGGGCCCGGCCACCCGCCACTCATCGACTCCACCCGCGGATACCTCTCCAAATTCCTCGCCAATTTCGTCTGCGGTGGCGTCGGACGCTGGCAGAGCTCCAGTGGGATCGAAGAGCTTGGCGTCCACCCACAACCTGGTCGAAACAAGCACACCGTGCAAAATAGTCAGCTTCAGAAGACACCACAACAATGCAGCGCATCTCCGCATCTGGTCTCCGTAATAGCCTCAGTCCGGCGGGACAGAGAGTCCACAAGTTTCTCCCTCTGCAAACGAAGCAATTCTGTGATGACTGTATCATGAAGAAAATCCACACACAGCTACAAATAGCACAAATACACAAATATTTTCTCTCTTGACCACACTATATTATTTCTCATTCGGCTAACTGCTGTCATCGGATCAAATACTTTAGAACCTCAGTGCAATGTTCACTGAACAGCCAAAAATCTGCTATACCTGCCTAATATCGCGTAGGGCATGGCGAACACGCAAAACTGCAGCAACACGACGTGGCATCGACTCGACTAACGTCTGAAGTAGTGCTGGAGGGAACTAACACCACGAATCCTGCAGGGCTCTCACTAAATCCGTGAAGAGCTCGAGGAAGTGGAGATCTCTTCTGAACAGCACGTTGCAGGACATCCCAGTAATGCTCGATAATGTTCATGTCTGCGGAGTGTGGTGGTCAACGGAAGTGTTTAAACTCAGAAGAGTGTTCCTGGAGCTACTCTGTAGCAATTCTGGATATGTGGGGTGTCGCATTGTCCTGCTGGAATGCCCAAGTCTGACGGAATGCACAATGGACATAAAGGGATGCAGGTGATCAGACGTGATGCTTCCGTACGAGTCACCTGTAAGCTTCGTATATAGACTTGTCAGGGGTCCCATATTCCAACTGCACACGCCCCACACCATTACAGAGCCTCCACCAGCTTGAACAGTCCCCTGCTGTCATGCATTGTCCACGGATTACGTACCCGTAAAAGTCCATCCGCTCGATACAATTTGAAACGAGACTCGTCTTATCAAGCAACATGTTTCCAGTCTTCAACAGTCCAACGTCGGTGTTAATGGTCCCAGGCGAGGCGTAAAACTTTGTGTCGTGCAGTCATCAAGGGTACACCATGTGGTCCTTCGGCTCCGAAAGCCCATATCGATGATGTTTTGTCGAATTGTTCGTACGCTGACACTTGTTGGTCGCCCAGCATTGAAATCCGCAGCAGTTTGAGAAGGGTTGCACTTCTGTCAGGTTGAACGATTCTCTTCAGTCGTCGTCGGTCCCGTTCTTGTACGATCTTTTTCCGGCCGCAGCGATTTTGGAGATCGGATGTTTTACCGGTTTAAGAACCTTCAACATCGCAGCGCGTCAGCAATCGTTGGTTAACATATTAAAAAGTAAATACCCGCCTCGATTGCGAAAAAAGCACCTAGTGTTAAGTGTTAACCCAGGTTTCCGCGTAGATAACTACACCTTCTTCAGAACAACAATAAAACCCACAAGTGCCTAAGATGACCTTTGTCAGCGATTAAAAGAACACCATAGATATACATTTATAAACGATAAAGAAAAGGAAAACAGAAACAGTACATATGTACAAAGTCAAAACCACTACTTAATGGTGTACGCTCCACCTCACACCGGCCTATATTCGATAGTTAATATCGAGTTACTTCATGCCGAGGTTAAGGGCTTAAAACTGGATGTTTTGGAAGAAATGCAGATCTTGAAGCATCTGCAACATGTTAAAGACAATATCCTCAATGACCAACTCCTACTAAGAAATAGAATTTTTTGAAGGTTTCGCGCCTTTACTTTCTTCTTCATACTTGTAAATATGATGAGCTGGGGATTATCACATGTGTGCGCTAATTTGCGAACGCGGTTGGTCAAGCTGTTCATCTTCTTTCTTTTTATCCTCATTTTCCTTTTAAGATGAGCGTGATTGTAGTCCGTTGAGCACCTCATGTTTTATCCCTATATCTTTATTACCACGACGTCTTTAGTTTACGTCCCCTTAGCCCCCCCCCCCCCCCTCCCCCCGGCTAACTACTGGCTTTAGGTATAGTTTTTAAGAGTTCCTCCTGTTGTCATGGGTAGCTTCATATAAGTTTCTTTAGTAGCATAAGCAACCGTGTGCGGTTATTTTTAGATTTCATCTCCTATTTACCTCGTCTCTTGTTCTATCTGTTTCATTTTTTATATAAGTTGAATCACGGTTGGGAATATATGGGCTATTTAGCTCCGACCCATGTACAAACTTTCTCCTATTCGTATGCGCTTGCGCATTCAAGTAACTTCCCTTGTCTTGCGCATGTGCATAGATAGCGGGTCGGGCTTGTAAGTGAGCGACCGTTTGTAGCTACAGTTTATGGCGGGTCATGGCCAATCGAACAAAGGATGGTGTGAGGTGGAACGTACACCATTAAGTTAAGTAGTGGTTTTGACTTTGTGTTTTCCTTTTCTTTTTCGTTTATAAATGTTTAGCTATGGTGTTCTTTTAATCATTGACAAAGGTCTTCTTAGGCACTTGTGGGTTTTATTGTTCTGAAGAATTTGTAGTTATCTACGCCGAAACCTGGGTTAACACTTAACACTAGGTGCTTTTTTCACAATCAAGGCGGATTTTTAGTTTTTTAATATTTTACTGGTTTCCTGATATTCACGGTACACTCGTGAAATGGTCGTACGGGAAAATTGCCACTTCATCGCACCTCGGAGATGCTGTATCCCATCGCTCGTGCGGTGACTATAACCACGTTAAAAGTGATTTAAATCTTGATAACCTGCCATTTTAGCAGCAATAACCGATCTATCAACTGCGCCAGACAATTGTCTTATATACACATTGCCAACTGCAGCGCCGTGTTCTGCCCGTTTACGTATCTCTGTATTTGAATACGCGTGCCTATACCGGTTTCTTTGGCGCATCAGTGTATATCGTCAAAGGATACATACTCGCATGAGCTGTAGATTTATATGCCCATGATTATGGCAGCTGACCTATATAAAGACGTCGTGTCTGCTATTTTCGAGTTACACATACGTCCAGACATTTTCAATGGGAAAGATCAGATAGATGAGAAGAAATTTAAAACGAATTGGTTGTCGTGAGAACTGACGAAGCATGTACACAAGTCAAAATCATCTTCGCAAGATTAAAAACGTGTCTTGATATTGAGTCAAGCGCAGCGTCAGACATGACTCTCTGGTGCCTTTCCCAGTCTTAAAGCCGAACTGAAGCAAGGAGAACATAAAATCAGACTCACACAGGCAAAGAGGACATTCCTGGCCAAGAGAAAATACTACTGGTGTCAAACTCAGGCCTTAATTCGAGGAGGAAATTTCTGAGAATGTAAGTTCCAAGCAACTCCGCCTGAGGTCAGTTGCCTTGCAACAGCCACTGCCGGTCTCAAGCCCGGATAAAGGGGCAGGATTGGGCATTGGGCTAACAACCCAGTCATGTAAAAAACTCTTTGTTACTAAACACAAAATTACCTCGGAGATAAACACGGATGCGGCACTGGTTTTGTAATACACAACAAAGCAGCAAATTCGGCGAAGGAATTCAAAGCTGTTAACAAGAAAACATCCTACATAGCACTTGGAAACCAAGTGTCATTCTTAAATGTTCATGCCCCAACTGAGGATAAAACAGATGAGGAAAAGGAAGAGTTCTATGACCAACTAGAACAAGCAATTGAGAGCATACCAACTAGAAAAGTCAGGAGAGTGCTGGGAGATTTTAATGGAAAAGCAGAAAAGAAGAGTTCTACAAACCAACTATAGGAAGGCTCAGTTTGCATTATGATACTAATGAGAATGGTCAGAGGATGATCAACTTAGCTATCTCAAAGAACCTGAGAGGAAGTTCAACTTACTTCGAACACAAGAGAATACATAAGGGAACATAGTGCTTACCGGGTGGAAGAACCACTAACCAGTAGATCACATCTTGGTGGAAAAGCGCTACAGCCATAGAGAACGGATGTCATGTCGTATAGGGGAGCCGACTGTGCGTCAGACCACCTTCTCATTGTGTGCAGGCTTTAAACTCATGTTCCCCTACATGAATAAGAAGAAGGGGTCACTAGAACCTACTTTGAATGTTGAGAAACTACGAGAAAGTGCCATTAAAAAACAATATGCTATGAAATCAAAAACTGTTTTGAGGTCCTAGAGACTCTGGAAGCGAAAGAGAACGTGGAAGAAACGTGGAAAGAAATAAAGTCCACAGTAGTAAATGTAGCGGAAGATGTATTGGGAAGAAAGAAGATAATGATGAAGAGGAAATGGTTCAACGAGACATGCCAGAAGGCTATAGAAAAGAGAAGGAAGATGAGGGAGAAGGGGCTAGTTGATAGGGAGAATGAGCAGAAAAGAGAACATTTAATCTACATCAGAAGGGAGACAAAGAGAATCCTAAGAGCAGAGAAGAGAATACATCTAACCAGTTTGCTAGAACACGTTGAGGCAGAGAGTAAAAACAAGAACTCAAGGCAATTCTTCCAATACATAAAAAAACGGAAACGTGGATTTCAGAGTGCAGCTTTTGTCATTAGAGATAGGAACGGCAACTTGATAAATTACAAGGACGGGATTGTAGAAAGATGGCAAGAATACTTCTCAGAACTGTTGAATCGCCCAGACCCAGATGAGATATTACCTGCAAACACTACGGAGGAAAGGAAAGGTGACGAAGATTGGGTTCAAATGGTTCAAATGGATCTGAGCACTATGGGACTTAACATCTGTGGTCATCAGTCCCCTAGAACTTAGAACTACTTAAACCTAACCAACCTAAGGACATCACACACATCCATGCCCGAGGCAGGATTCGAACCTGCGACCGTAACAGTCGTGCGGTTCTGGACTGAGCGCCTAGAACCGCTAGACCACCGCGGCCGGCACGAAGATTGGGAAGTCAGTGGTTAGTGAAGAAGACGTGAGGATCGCAATCAAAGGACTCAGGAACAACAAAGCCCCAGAGGAGGACAGAATAACATCAGAATTAATCAAGGAGGGAAGTGAGAGATATATAAACTGATCCAGTTGATATGGAAGAAGGAGACACTGCCAGAAGAATGGAAATTGGCCCAATATACAAGAAGGGAAACAAAATGAAATGCGATAACTACGAAGGAATCAGCTTGCTGAATGTAACGTATAAGGTGCTGTCCATCATAATCCTCGAAAATTGCAACCATTCATAGAGGACAACATACAGGAGTACCAAGCTGGTTTTCGACCAAACCAATCGACAATAGATCACATTTTCACACTAAGACAATTGTTTGAAAAACACTGGGAATATTATAAAGATATCTACAGCCTGTTTGTCGATATTCAACGTGCATATAACAGCATCCACAGGAATAGCGTATACAGTGCAATGGGTGACTTCAGAATCCCTGAGAGGCTAGTGAGAATGGTGCAAGCTTGTATGGAAGGGTCAAAGGCAGCAGTACGTTTCCGAGGAGTCACCTCAGAAACATTCGAGTTTGAGACAGGCCTCAGACAAGTGGATGCTCTCTATTGTGTTCTGTTCATTGTCATCTTAGAGAAAGTAATAACAGAGAGTAGGCAACAGGAGGGGGCTGGAGTAGAGATGGACGGTGACTTCAGTTGTCTCGCATATGCAGATGACATAGTACTACTAAGTGAGTGAAAGCAAGGGTGGAAAGGAATGTACCAGAAAATGGACAGTTATGCACAGAAGGTAGGGCTCAATGTGAATCAAGACAAAACAGCGTTCACACAATTAGCAAGAAGACAAGAGCAGGAAGAATGTTTTGAGATAGATGCCAAGAGGTTCAAGAGAGCACACCAGTTCAAATACTTGGGATCTTGGTTTACCACGGAAAACAACATAAAAATGGACATCAAGGAAAGAATAACCTTGGGGATGAAATGCATGTATTCCCTCAGAGAGACGCTCGGCCCTAAGTCGATCTCAGTGAACACTAAGATGAAAATCTGCAACACAGTGATATACCCAGAAGTAATGTACGGTTCAGAAACATGGGGCATGACTAAGCGAGAAAAGAAAAAACTATTAATATTTGAAAGAAGAGTAATGAGGAAGATATGGGGACCAGTTTTAGATAACAGAGAATGGAGGAGGAGGAGGAAAAACGAGGAAATATACCTTGTGATGCGACAACCAACTATCCTACTGAAGATAAAGAGCAAAATAATACAGTGAGTGGGCTATGTAGCCCGTATGCCAGATGGAAGACAGGCGAAGAAGGCACTGGAGGGGAAGCCAAACACCAAACGCCCCACTGGACGACGAAGGCAGCGCTGGATGGACGACCTGGCGAAGGAGTTAGCAGCCCTGAGAATTTAAGACATATGGAGGAACCGGGCACAAAACAGGAAGGAATGGAGTCAGTTTGTGGAAGCAGCGCGTGGTCTGCATAGCCTGTGATCGCTAGATATCTATCTATATACGTTTGAAGCATTGTGTGTTAGTGAAACGTATATTGTGAGACAATCGGAAGGGAAGAGAAGAGAATGGAAGTATTTGATATATAGCACTGCAGAAGCATGTAGTAAATTAGGTGGGCTGATGAGGTGAGAAATGAGGACGCTCTGCGGAAAATCGGTGAGGAACAGAATGCATGGAGACACTGATAAAAATAAGCAACAGGACGATAGGGCATGTGTTAAGACATCAGGAAATAACGTGTGTGGCTCTACAACAAGCTGTAGAGGGTCAAAACTGTAGAGGAAGACAGAGATTGGGATACATCCACCAAGTAATTGAGGACGTAGGGTGCAAGAGCTTTTCCGAGATGAAGAGGTTAGAGCAGGAGAGATCTAATGGATAACGTCGGCAAATCCAAAACGCTTTTTTCAGATGATGATGTACACAGAGAAGGAAATTCTAGCGACATGTAGAATGCGAAGAATGGCTGCAGACCTGCAGCGTAAACAAATGTACCGTATAGCGCACGAATAGTGGGGACAATAAGATGGGCCAGTCGAGGTGCAATTAGGTGACCGAGTGCGCTCGGACCTGTTAACAGTGCTGTTGAGATCTCAGAAGATGGGAGGGTCCATAGACACTCATCATAAGAATATAGGACAACTCTCGGCCACCGATAATGTTGAAATAAACTGTTGTGTCATGTTCTCGGTAACGTGAGTTACTGGGCCCAACTCCTGGTAGGAAAAACCCCCAAGAAACAAAAAACCACCTCTGGCTTGACCTACAACGTCCACGCGTAAATGGGAAATTGGTGAAATAGATGCATAATTTGAAAATCGGTGAAATTGCCACTGTCAGACCATACTTCATGCTTCCAGTCAGTTACAGTCCAGCTTCTGTGTTGTTTCTCTTGTCGAAAACATGCAGCTTTATTATTTCTGTAGACAATAACCTTTTGGGACGTACCCGACCCAACATGTTCATTGCACCCAATTACATTCGCAGTCTTCGTTCAGAAACTGGTTGAGATTGACCTGCATTCACTGTCACAGGCAGTTCCTGTAGGCTTTAAGACCGGTTATCGGTGACAAGGTATGACGATCGCCTTTAGTGTCTTTTGGTTAGGATCCTTCTATGATCACTGTTCTTATGTGCAATTACGTGGCAGCGATGGTACGCCATACCTTGTAAACACATTGGAGAGTCTGTGTTGATATATAAACAACTAGGGCAACATCACTCAGGGTGGAAAAACGATATCTTCTTTCGGCCACACATCACGTCGACGAATGTTACTGCGCTGACTTCACACAACACATTGCAACATTCTCACCACTTGGATGCCATGACAACAGTGATGGAGGGTGACATGACTGCCACTTCTATACCACCTTCAGTGTTCCAAAGCGACCAGTCTGACCTTCCAAGGGGGTGAGTTGAAGTAGAGTAGGGTCACCAGTGTTACCTTCAAATGTTTTATCCACTTTCCTTTGAGGAAAATGAACTGATGTGATCGCCGGCCGCGGTGGTCTAGCGGTTCTAGGCGCGCAGTCCGGAACCGCGCGACTGCTACGGTCGCAGGTTCGAATCCTGCCTCGGGCATGGATGTGTGTGATGTCCTTAGGTTAGTTAGGTTTAAGTACTTCTAAGTTCTAGGGGACTGATGATCTAAGAAGTTAAGTCCCATAGTGCTCAGAGCCATTTTTTGAACTGATGTGATCTGGACGCAGCCAGTACTGCATACTCAGAGATATTGCGACATTTCCGTGACTGACATACTCCGATTGGATAGAAAGCGCCAGAGTTCAAATAGTTCCCCTGTGAAAAACCTCGTAGTATTACAGACTTTATCCGACAGATCATTTACATGCAGGTTGACTCATCTGCCTTACCGGTGTTTTATGCAACCCGCAATGTTATATACAGCCTTAAAAAACCACGCGCGACATTTTCACATTCCCTCGCTCGCTACGCACAAACTATTAGTACTACAGAAAAAAATGAACGGGACCTTTTGTAGGAAGTTTAATGTAGTTAAATTTTGTACTGGTGTACGTTTTCGATGGAGATCTCGGTTTTCTAGAGAAACGTACAAAAACAACCATCAAACGTACCTCCACTCCCACACTCATCCCTCAGCAGTCAGGATTTCTAGTATGTTGTTCGTGGCACTCTGTCCTGCCACTGTACAACTATTTCTGACTACACGAACTATTCCCGATACTCGACCTTTTTTGCTCTCTATTTATTGGGATATTACGCCACCAGCATAGTCGACTATTTCGTTAACATTATTAATTTAAACGTGTACGTGAGCGTAGTGAAAGGTAAACAACTTTTGTAAGCGCTGCGCTTCTACTAATTATGTTGACAATTCGATCCAGTCATAAACTCCGCAAGTAAAGTATTTCGTGGTGAGAAGGCACGACGAATACAACGATATAATTGTTTAATTTATGCTGGTAAAATTGACAATTGTTAGTTAACATTTTCACAAACATTAGTTTTACTATTTGTAAGTGCTAGATTAAGACAGTGGCGTAATAAGCCCAGTGGTGAAGACTAAAATAAATATAATGCGGGAAATACTTTGTGCAGTCACAAATATATATGTACACTGGTAGGAGGGAGTGCCATTAACAACATACTAGAGGAGTGTGGGAGTGTGAGCGCGTTCGGAGGTCACTTTTGTACGCCTTTTGTCTTGAATAACCCGAAAATTACGGCCTCTTGAAAAACGTACACCAGTACAAAATTTAACTACATTAAATTTCCTACAAAAGTGTCCTGCTCATTTCTTCTCTAGGACTAATAGTTTGTACGTAGTGATCGAGAGAACATGGAAATCTCTTACTTGGCTTTTTAAGGCCAGATGTAACGCTGTGTGTAGCGTAAAACGACATCGGTAGGGGCAGTTGAATTATCCTGTGTATGGGGAAAAATCAGAGGCCTTGTCACATTAGCTTGAGTTTCGCCAGGATACGGTTATCTTTTTCGTGTGGTCTGAAAGATTGTTCAGTTTCGTTCAAAATATTGCTGATGCTGGAACACTGCAAAAGACGCGAACATGTACTTACCGGCTGTTGGACGCCAAATTTTGGGAACGGAATGGTTGGCACTCTTCGCATTGTGTTGCCTGTCATAGTTAAGGAAACACAATTACCCCAGGCTGCAATGGGTACCCTATCGCTGTCGCGGGTGTGGGAAATGGCAGAACGTAGTATTTCCTGACAAGGTGCGCTTCCACCCTTGTCTGCAGTGACGGTCGCAAACGTGTAAGTCGCCGCTACTGCGACAACAATCTTGCAGTCTGGATGATTGAGTGGCATAGCGCATGGATGCCAGCTGCGATGGTTTGAAGCATCAATGGATACAACATACAATCTCGTCTCCTCCCAGTTGAGCGCATATGCCCTATGAAGTAACTTCTGTGTATGTAATATTACTTCTCTGTGGGCAGTATACCAACTGTGAAAGCATCATTCACTTTTTATCTGATAACATCCTGGGGAACCGCTGTAGGAAATAAAACTTGCGTCCATTTGTGACTGCTATTAACTGTCAAGGACTGAGGCAAGGCTCTGCGCCTGTTACTATTTCAGCTTATGCTAGCGCGGAAATTTATTGACTTTATAGCAGCCTGTTTGGCTCTATAGATCCGAATCTAACGACTCTTCCTATCACTGTTTAAAAGTCTTACCTCTCCAATTATTTCATAATAGATTGGCAACAGACGCTTTAACGTTTATTGTAATACAGATTCGTGCTGACAATAGTTGTCCTATAGAGAATCCCAGTGTAACACTGAATTACGTTGACAATAATTTGATAACCGTGTGTTATCTCTGTTCTACAAGGGGGCCTTAGACAGTCAAATATAATGTAACTACCATTATTGAAAGCCTGCAGATATCTAGTTTCAGTGCGATATGATGCAGTAGTTCCATGTGAAGACTTCTGTTAACCGATTCTCTGTTGGTTCATAAAAGCGGAATAATATGTTACTGAACTACTGATTACATTTAATGGTCTGCCTTTCGTTATCAATATCTTGAGATCAATGAGACCTATCACATATGCGATAAACTTACAGCAGATTTTAGGTAGATGCAACCAAAATTCGTTATTCAATGCATAAATGTAATTGAAAACGCGACTTCCGATTGCACTGTGACAATTTTCAGTATAATGACGAAAAAGACTTCACCATCTTGGACACATTTTTGTGTTTATTTGGACTGCCCGTTTCGTATTTTGTTAAAACTCTTCATGAGATACAAAATGTAATTACTGTGATGTGCAGTTCATCATTAGGGCTTTGCAGCCATTGGATGTTGGATCTGAATGTGGCCTGTAACAAATATTGATATCAGTAACCCAATAAACATTAAAACGTGTACTAGAAGGTATCTATATTTTGTCATTGCAAAGCATAAACGATGTGCAGTGTTTCTTTAATAGGACAAAGACTCTGGATGTACAGAATACAGACCAACTACTATAGTACCATGGAAGCTATTCCTTGATAAATAATAAATGGACTACCATCCTCTCTGTTAAATTCAACCTAGTCGGCAAATATGGGGTATCTAGGAAACCTGATTTCTCGGATCGCTTGACAACATTCAGACAAATAGTACACTACTGGCCACTAAAATTGCTACACCACGAAGATAACGTGCTACAGACGCGAAATTTAACCGACAGGAAGAAGATGCTGTGATATGCAAATGATTAGCTTTCCAGAGCATTCACACAAGGTTGACGCCGGTGGCGACACCTACAACGTCCTGACATTAGGACAGTTACCGACCGATTTATCATACGCAAACAGCAATTGACCGGCGTTGCCTGGTGAAACGTTGTTGTGATGTCTCGTGTAAGGAGGAGAAATGCGTACCATCACGTTTTCGACTTTGATAAAGGTCGGATTGTAGCCTATCGCGATTGCGGTTTATCGTATCGCGACACTGCTCGCGCTGGTCGAGATCCAATGACTGTTATCAGAATATGGAATCGGTGGGTTCGGGAGGGTAATACGGAACGCCGTGCTGGATCCCAACGGCCTCGTATCATTAGCAGTCGAGATGACAGGCATCTTATCCGCATGGCTGTAACGGATCGTTCAGCCACTTCTCAATCCCTGAGTCAACAGATGGGGACGTTTGCAAGACAACAACTATCTGCACGAACAGTTCGACGACGTTTGGAGCAGCAGCTGGGAGACCATGGCTACGGTTACCCTTGACGCTGCATCACAGACAGGAGCGCCTGCGATGGTGTACTCAACGACGAACCTGTTTTTTTTTCTTTTTTTTTTTTGTTACCAGTCTACTGACTGGTTTGATGCGGCCCGCTACGAATTCCTTTCCTGTGCTAACCTCTTCATCTCAGAGTGGGTGTACGAATGGAGAAAAGTCATTTTTTCGGATGAATCCAGGTTCTGTTTACAGCATCATGATGGCCACACCCGTGTTTGGCGACATCGCGGTGAACGCACATTGGAAGCGTGTATTCGTCATCGCCATACTGGCGTATCACCCGGCGTGATGGCATGGGGTACCATTGGTCACACGTCTCGGTCACCTCTTGTTCGCATTGACGGCACACTGAACAGTGGACGTTACATTTCAGATGTGTTACGACCCGTGGCTCTACCCTTCATTCGATCCCTGTGAAACCGTACGTTTCAGCAGGATAATGCACTACCGCATGTTGCAGGTCCTGTACGGGCCTTTCTGGCCAGCGCATTCTCCAGATTTTACACCAATTGAAAACGTCTGGTCAATGGTGGCCGAGCAATTGGCTCGCCACAAAACGCCAGTCACTACTCTTGATGAACTGTGGTATCATGTTGAAGCTGTATGGGCAGCTGTACCTGTACACGCCATCCAAGCCGTGTTTGAGTCAATGCCCAGGCTTATCAAGGCCGTTATTACGGCCACAGGTGGTTGTTCTGGGTACTGATTTCTCAGCATCAATGCACCCAAATTGCGTGAACATGTAATCACATGTCGGTTGTAGTATAATATATTTGTCCAATGAATACCCGTTTATCACCTGCATTTCTTCTGGGCGTCGCATGAAAGAAGTCTTGAGTAGTATGTATTTGGGCTGACTCCAGCTAAGCATTGCAAAATCGGAATTGCTAATATGTGCCGAAACATCACAGAAACTGTGCTAGACGAATCGCAATTTCTCTGATGTTTCTGCAGGTTTTATTTGCAATTTCGTTATATGGTCGTGTAAACGACGTCGTTATTTTACATTATGACTCTTTACGATAGAAAACTTTTATGTTAATTGACTGTGGCCGCGTAAGCTTACGCAATTTTAATAGACTTTCAAATAATCAGGACCTGGTGTAGAGATTTGCAACTGGTTCCAAAAGTATACAAAGGTAAAATAATGCATTATAAAGACAAAAAGAGCCGATATTTTTGGACTGCAAGATAGACGATCAATATCTGGAATCAGTCATAAATTTAAAGTATGGAGAGTTATTGTTCGGAGCGATTTAACGTGGATCGACCACATAAATAAACCGTAAGGAAGGCAAATGCAAGCCTCAGATTTGTGGAACACTTCTAAGAAAGTGTAGCACACACACAAAATAGATCCTGGCAAAACAATTATTCGATCAATTCTTGAGATTTATTTTTCAGTCTGGGAAACTTGATAGATTTTATCCACGGTAGAGATAGAAAACAAGAAAGACATGTTGTGAAAGCCGATAGCTCCTAAACGGAAAGGACCGTTCTTTATTGAATTTGATGTAATATAAAATCCACAGAAGTAAATTTGAGCGTTAAAGCCAACATTTGTAATCAACCACGGCTGCAGACTGCGTCACAGTTATAAGTATTTCCTGCAGAAGAGACTGTTAACATACGAGTATACACAGACTAAAGTGATGGGTTCTGAGCCTGAGGATGACAGTTCACGATCGAAACTTGTAGCGAATAAAATAGCAGTTATTGTTGTTCTCAACAAGAATTTAAAATTTCAGCAGCTGTGGAGCACCGGTTACCCAAAATATTCAATGAATATCCGCATGATATGTCGTATGTTTCTTTAGGAGGCGTCACTGTGTCACAGTGATGTTGAAAAGATTGCAATGGGAGACGTTACAAAGAAGACGCTGCTCTTCGTGGAGAGCCTTGTTCACAAAATTGTGAGAACACAAGATCCAAATCGTGTCACAATATCTACATTTCCTGCAATGTTCATGAAGTTAAAATTAAAGAAATTCGGGCCCATAGACAATATTTTTTTCCCGCGTACTATCCTTGAATGGGATATGTGTCTCTTGCTGTGTGCAGATATAAATGCAAATGTAAGGATAGATTTAGGTCTGTTCCGCACAAACGACCACACTGTGTGTGGAAGAAATTACATACAACAGGAATACAATTTTGCTCAGGCCTGTAATATTCACTGCCGGCCGAGCGGTTCTAAGCGCTTCACTCTGGAACCGGGCGACCGCTACGGTCGCAGGTTCGAATCCTGGCTCGGGCATGGATGTGTGTCCTTAGATTAGTTAGGTTTAATTAGTTCTAAGATCTAGGGGACTGATGACCTCAGATGTCCCATAGTGCTTAGAGCGATTTGAACCATTTTAACATTCACTGCCAGTGCTCTGAAAGAAGATGCCGCTGTATCTGCCAATAACCCTGCACTCATCTGACTTTATCCTTCTAATATTCACGTTATATAAAAAAAAAAGTTACAAACCTACAAACTGCGGGTGTTTTAGAGGATGTGCTGTATAAACTGCAGTCATGGCCCCAATCCTGGAAACGTCGCTTGATGACGTTACAGAGCCCAGAAGTTCCGGGAGTGAGCGCTTGACTATAGGCCACTCCCTCCACAGTAAACATGAGTTTGAACGCACTGTGGTGTATTTACTCGTTCGACGTCATCTAACCACCCGAATGTTGCCAAATCCATTGCGAGGGAGTTCTGCTTACAGTCCGTTTGGGTACAAACTTGCGTGTGCTGCCGAAGAGCAGGTGACTTAAACCTTCCGTAAAACAGCTGGATGATATTTATGGACACGGCGTTTGCGAACATGGCTTCCTGTCCTCAATTTATTCCTCAAAACATCCTCTAAAGCCTTTAAAATTTTACCAATACGTTTTTGTTGCACCTATTGTGTAGTAGAAAAAGTAACAAAAAATGGCTCTGAGCACTATGCTCCTTAACATCTCAGGTCGTCAGTCCCCTAGAACTTAGAACTACTTAAACCTAACTAACCTAAGGACGCCACACACATCCATGCCCGAGGCGGGATTGGAACCTGCGACCGTAGCGGTCGCGCGGTTCCAGACTAAAGCGCCTAGAACCGCTCGGCCACAAGCGGCCGGCGAAAACGTAACAGATCATATACAAGAACAGCAAATGACCTCCTGTAAGATCTATACAGCAAATAGACATTCTCGCGCCATTTTCTGCGCTCATCGAGTACGTGACCATAATACTGTGTTCGTGCTCCAGTGTCTCACTTCCTGTCCCTGCGCCGCCTCAGAGCGCCTTGCCTACTAGACGGTGTTCAGTCTGCAACACCGGAGTGGTATTGACCGCGAATCCTCTGCGTCTGGAATGGATCGACCAGTCCACTCGTCTGCCGGGACCAGTTCCTGGGAGAAAGCACAGAGAGCCGGTCCGCCTACCTGCTGTAGTCGGACGCGGCAGAGGAAAGAAAGGGCTGCCACCGCCTATCTGCTTTCCCGCGTTGTGCCTGAGGTCAGGGCCGCCGGTGAGTGGCGAATCCGGCGGTCGCCCGACAAGCTTCGTCAACGGAGCTCCTGATGACCGAGCAGTGCTGGAGGCGTGACGCGCAAAGCGCATTGAGGAGAGCTCAGTCGGCTGTTGTTACCGTGGACGCTTAAGCAGTCACGTGAAGCAAACAGACTTGTGCTAAAAAGCTACATTGTAACCAACCAGTTCACGAGTAATTTTATGTAGTATGAATTTTTTCTTCATCTACGTCTACATCGATAATCCGTAATCCACCATACAACACGTGGCGGACGGTACCCCATGCTACAACCAATTATTTCCTTTCTTGCTCCGCTCGCAACTAGAACGAGAGAAAAATGACTATCTACATCCATCTGTAGTAGCCCTAATTTCTCCTGTCTTGTATTTGTGGTCCGTATGTTGGAGGCAACAGAATCGCTCTGCAGTTAGCTTCAAACGCCGGTTCTCTAAATTTTCTCAATAGTGTTCCCCGAAAAGAATGTTGCCTTCCCTCCAGATATTCGGATTTGAGTTTCCGAAGCATCTCCGTAACCTTTGCGTGTTGTTCTAACCTGCCGGTAACAGATCTAGCAGCCTGCTCCCGAATTACTTCAGTGTCTGCCTTTATGACCTGGTTCGGATCCCAAACACTAGAGCAGTTCTCAAGAACAGGTCGCACCAGCGTCCTACATGCAGTCTCCTTCACATGTGAACCACACTTTCTCAGAATTCTCCCAACAAACCGAAGTCGTTCATTCGACGTTATCGCTACATAAGCTCGTTCCATTTCATGCCGCTTTGCAACATTCAAACGACGTTAGGACCCTACTAATGCTGTATCCCAACATCACGAATTCGTTTTCCCACTCATCGGCATTAAACTTACATTTTCCTATGTTTAGAGCTAACTGCCGTCCATCAGAACAGCTAGAAATTTTGTTTAAGTCGTGTTGTATTCTTGAGCAGTCAGTCAGTGGCGACAGCTTATACAAGGTGAAGCGAAATTCGGGCATTAGGGCTTCGCAGCGTGACTTCTCACATGCTAACGATAGAAAAGGTGTCACAAAATTTCGTCTGGCGAGTAAATCTGTCAGAAAAAGGTCGTTAAAGAGTGGCAATCTGGCAACACTGTAACCACAAGTATCAGAACAACCTCTGTCAGCAGACAGCACTTGTGTTGTGCAGTTGGTGCAGTGGTTAGAGTTTTGAGGTAGCATGCAGGAGGTCGAGGGTTCGATCCTGAGTTAGGACGTATTTTCTTTATTTACTAATTTCATTCTCACATTTCATACTGTAACACATACCGTTACCTAGGTCACATGTATCCTAAATTTACCATGTTTTGTAACGCTGAACGTAACAAATACGTGCTTGGACAAATAAGAAATAGACAGTTGAAACAAATGACCTTCCATAGGACAGAATAACTACAAAAGCAATATCAATTTCGAGATGCTGAACATAATAGCACAGTACAATAACGCAACATCTACTTGTCATTTATACTACATGTAATAAGAGCGCTCAGATACCACATATTAGCAACCAGTGACAATAATAATGTCCAAATTAATGGCTACCTGACCTTCACAGTAGAACACGTTCTCAGAACAGAAGATGCTCAAAGCGACCTCCCTGCACGTCCAAACGTTGAGCACTCCACGGGATCATACAGCTGTGGAACCTTCGCAGCAAAGTTGTGCCCACAGTAACAAAAGCAGCATGAACACGTACTACCAATTCTTTCATATTCATCGGTGGAGTACGCGTGTTTTTTCAGTGTCCCCATAGAAAGAAACCCTGGGGATTTAGGTCAGGTGAACGCAGTGGTCATATAACTGGACCTCCATGTCTGAGAGATTTCCGTGGAAATATTCCGTCCAAATACTATCGCACATTAATTCCACAGTGTGGAGGTGCACCATCATGTTGGAACCATATTCTCTGCCGAACATGTAGTGGAACATCTTCCAGCGCATCAGGCAGATAGTTTGAGAGGAATGCATGATACCTTCATGCAGTTAACCGGTCAGGCAACATGTAGGACCCTCTCGTCCAAGATTCCTGCCCACACGTTGACGTTGTTGTTGTTGTGGTCTTCAGTCCTGAGATTGGTTTGATGCAGCTCTCCATGCTACTCTATCCTGTGCAAGCTTCTTCATCTCCCAGTACCTACAGCAACCTATATCCTTCAGAATCTGTTTGGTGTACTCATCTCTTGGTCTCCCTCTACGATTTTTACCCTCCACGCTGCCCTCCAATACTAAATTGGCGATCCCTTGATGCCTCAGAACATGTCCTACCAACCGAATCCTTCTTCCAGTCAAGTTGTGCCACAAGCTTCTCTTCTCCCCAATCCTATTCAACACCTCCTCGCTAGTTATGTGATCTACCCATCTAATCTTCAGCATTCTTCTGTAGCACCACATTTCGAAACATTCTATTCTCTTCTTGTCCAAACCATTTATCTTCCATGTTTCACTTCCATACATGGCCACACTCCATACAAATACTTTCAGAAACGACTTCCTGACACTTAAATCTATACTCGATGTTAACATATTTCTCTTCTTCAGAAACGCTTTCCTTGCCATTGCCAGTCTACATTTTATATCCTCTCTACTTCGACCATCATCAGTTATTTTGCTTCCCAAATAGCAAAACTCCTTTAGTACTTTAAATGTCTCATTTCCTAATCTAATACCCTCAACATCACCTGACTTAATTCGACTACATTCCATTATTCTCGTTTTGCTTTTGTTGATGTTCATCTTATATCCTCCTTTCAAGACACTGTCCATTTCGTTGAGCTGCTCTTCCAGGTCCTTTGCTGTCTCTGATAGAATTACAATGTCATCGGCGAACCTCAAAGTTTTTATTTCTTCTCTATGGATTTTAATACCAACTCCGAATTTTTCTTTTGTTTCCTTCACTGCTTGCTCAATACAACCGTGTCTCACTCCCTTCCCAACCACTGCTTCCCTTTCATGCCCTTCAACTCTTATAACTGCCATTTGGTTTCTATACCAATTGTAAATAGCCTTTCGCTCCCTGTATTTTACCCCTGCCACCTTCAGCATTTGAAAGAGAGTATTCCAGTCAACATTGTCAAAAGCTTTCTCTAATTCTACAAATGCTAGAAACGTAGGTTTGTCTTTCCTTAATCTAGCTTCTAAGATAAACCGTAGGGTCAGTATTGCCTCACGTGTTCCAATATTTCTACGGAATCCAAACTGATCTTCCCCGAGGTAGGCTTCTATCAGTTTTTCCATTCGTCTGCAAAGAATTCGTGTTAGTATTTTGCAGCCGTGACTTATTAAACTGATAGTTCGGTAATTTTCACATCTATCAACACCTGCTTTCTTTGGGATTGGAATTATAATATTCTTCTTGAAGTCTCATACATCTTGCTCACCAGATGGTAAAGTTTTGTCAGGACTGGCTCTCTCAAGGCCGTCAGTAGTTCTAATGGAATGTTGTCTACTCCCGAGGCCTTGTTTCGACTCAGGTCTTTCAGTGCTCTGTTAAACTCTTCACGCAGTATCATATCTCCCATTTCATCTTCATCTACATCCTCTTCCATTTCCATAATATTGTCCTCAAGTACATCGCCCTTGTATAGACTCTCTATATACTCCTTCCACCTTTCTGCTTTATCTTCTTTGCTTAGAACTGGGTTTCCATCTGAGCTCTTGATATTCGTAAAAGCGGTTCTCTTTTCTCCAAAGGTCTCTTTACTTTACCTGTAGGCAGTATCTGTCTTACCCCTAGTGAGATAAGCCTCTACATCCTTACATTTATTCTGCTTAACCATTTTGCAACTCCTGTCGATATCATTTCTGAGACGTTTGTATTCCTTTTTGCCTGCTTCATTTACTGCATTTTTATATTTTCTCCTTTCATCAATTAAATTCAATATTTCTTCTGTTACCCAAGGATTTCTATTAGCCCTCGTATTTTTATCTGCTTGATCTTCGGCTGCCTTCACTACTTCATCCCTCAAAGCTACCCATTCTTCTTCTACTGTATTTCTTTCCCCTATTCCTGCCATTTGTTCCCTTACGTTCTCCCTGAAACACTCTACAACCTATGGTTCTTTCAGTTTATACAGGTTTCCCATCTCCTGAAATTCCCACCTTTTTGCAGTTTCTTCAGTTTCAGTCTACAGTTCATAACCAATAGATTGTGGTCAGAGTCCACATCTGCCCCTGGAAATGTCTTACAACTTAAAGCGTGGTTCCTAAATCTCTGACTTACCATAATATAATCTGTCTGAAATCTGCCAGTATCTCCAGGCTTCTTTCATGTATACAACCTTCTTTTATGATTCTTGGACCAAGTGTTAGCTATTATTAAGCTGTTCTCTGTGCAAAATTCTACCAGGCGGCTTCCTCTTTCATTTCTTACCCCCAATCCATATTCACCTACTACGTTTCCTTCTCTCCCTTTTCCTACTACCGAATTCCAGTCACCCATGATTATTAAATTTTCTTTTCCCATCACTATCTGAATAATTTCTTTTATTTCATCATACATTTCTTCAATTTCTTCGTCATATGCAGAGCTAGTAAGCATATAGACTTGTACTAGTGTACGTTGATAACAAAGTGAAACTGATATTCACTGTCGCGGGTGACATGCGAGTTAACCTCACACCAATGGTGGACATTGTGCATATTGAAGACACCCTCACGAGTGAATGCTGCTTCATTCAACAATATTACAGTGTCTACGAAGTCATCGTTGGCTTGATGAAACCATTCACAGAATTACATCCGCTGATGGCGAGCTGCAGGATGCAGGTGTTGCATGAAAGCATATTGATATGTGTGCAGCCCATTAACTACCATGTGTTGCGAGACATGCAGCTGCGCTGCTACGCTACATATACTTCGCTGAGGTTCTCGGTGTATGGCCTCCAGAATAGCTTTCTCAGTAGTTGGAGTATGGCGAGTCCGTGGAGGACCTCTGTCACGAGATGGTGGAAGGAGAGAACCTGACTCCCGAAGGCGCAGCTCCGGACGACGAAAAACGTTTTCATCTGGATGACGTCGACGAGTACATCTAGCAGCATATTCATGAGCGGCAACACTATCCCGGTTATCAGATGCACCAAGGACTAGAAGCGTATCCATATATTCATCGTTTGTGTATGCTATAAGTCTGCCATACTGGTTTAGAGGTTTACAATGAGAAAATTCGGTACGTGTACGCATGTACATTGGAGTCTGTCATGGGTGTGCCACTCCGGTCGCAGCTAGTCCCTGTCTGGTGGACAGCGCATACGGTATAAATATGCTGTCAGTCCTGAAAGGCATAATTAGTAGGATAACACATAAAAATAGTAGCCGAGTTTGGACATTATTCGCAAAGCACGTTGCTAGTCCTAATGATAATGAAAGGCCCTAATGGAGTGTAATGGACCTGAATGAGGCAAGAACAATATTTGGACTAATCTATAGGACCACTGGGGGAGGGTACAAAGAAAACAGGTTTCGCATCTAGTAGATGAAGTGGTGCGAATAATTTCATGCCCACTGCGTTTTCCACGCTGAACAATCTTCCATGTAGTATGTAAGTGCAAATGTTTTCTAGAGGACCCGCTGCAATCACTGTTGACCATTAAGATTCCAGATACCGTACCATCTGGACTACAGTTACCAAATAAAAAACATATTCCCCAACCCAGGATCGAACCCTCAACGTCCTGCACGCTAACCCAAAACTGTATCCACTGCACCAAATGTACATAGTACCTAAAATTTGCTTACAGAGATAGTTACCATACATGTGGTTACAGTGTTGCCAGACTGCCACTCTTTAGCGTCCTTTTTCTGCCAGATGTACTTGCCGGACGAAAATTTGTGAGAGACATTTTTTATCGCTCGCGCATCGAGGAGTCGCCCTGCGAAGCCCGAGTGCTTGATTTTCGCTTCACCCTGCATACGCCACAGCGTCATCAGCAAACAGCTGCCCACCATGTCCGCCAAATCATTTATGTATATAGAGATTAACAGCGGTCCTATCATACTTCCCTAGGACACTCCTGACGACGTCCTTGTCTCTTATCAACATTCGCAGTGGAAGACAACGAACTCGGTTCTATACCTTAAGCAATCTTCGAGATTCTCAAATTCCACATGCACGTACCTTCTTTAACAGCCTGCAATGGGTCACCGTGTCAAACGTTTTACGGAAATCTAGAAATATGCCTGTTGTTCTTCATCCTTAGTTCGAAGTGTATATATCATGCGAGAAAATACATTCCTGGAAATGGAAAAAAGAACACATTGACACAGGTGTGTCAGACCCACCATACTTGCTCCGGACACTGCGAGAGGGCTGTACAAGCAATGATCACACGCACGGCACAGAAGACACACCAGGAACCGCGGTGTTGGCCGTCGAATGGCGCTAGCTGCGCAGCATTTGTGCACCGCCGCCGTCAGTGTCAGCCAGTTTGCCGTGGCATACGGAGCTCCATCGCAGTCTTTAACACTGGTAGCATGCCGCGACAGCGTGGACGTGAACCGTATGTGCAGTTGACGGACTTTGAGCGAGGGCGTATAGTGGGAGGATCATACGCAGTGCCGTAGGGGACCGCACCGCCACTTCCCAGCAAATTAGGGACACTGTTGCTCCTGGGGTATCGGCGAGGACCATTCGCAACCGTCTCCATGAAGCTGGGCTACGGTCCCGCACATCGTTAGGCCGTCTTCCGCTCACGCCCCAACATCGTGCAGCCCACCTCCAGTGGTGTCGCGACAGGCGTGAATGGAGGGACGAATGGAGACGTGTCGTCTTCAGCGATGAGAGTCGCTTCTGCCCTGGTGCCAATGATGGTCGTATGCGTGTTTGGCGCCGTGCAGGTGAGCGCCACAATCAGGACTGCATACGACCGAGGCACACAGGGCCAACACCCGGCATCATGGTGTGGGGAGCGATCTCCTACACTGGCCGTACACCTCTGGTGATCGTCGAGGGGACACTGAGTAGTGCACGGTACATCCAAACCGTCATCGAACCCATCGTTCTACCATTCCTAGACCGGCAAGGGAAGTTGCTGTTCCAACAGGACAATGCACGTCCGCATGTATCCCGTGCCACCCAACGTGCTCTAGAAGGTGTAAGTCAACTACCCTGGCCAGCAAGATCTCCGGATCTGTCCCCCATTGAGCATGTTTGGGACTGGATGAAGCGTCGTCTCACGCGGTCTGCACGTCCAGCACGAACGCTGGTCCAACTGAGGCGCCAGGTGGAAATGGCATGGCAAGCCGTTCCACAGGACTACATCCAGCATCTTTACGATCGTCTCCATGGGAGAATAGCAGCCTGCATTGCTGCGAAAGGTGGATATATATACTATACTAGTGCCGACATTGTGCATGCTCTGTTGCCTGTGTCTATGTGCCTGTGGTTCTGTCAGTGTGATCATGTGATGTATCTGACCCCAGGAATGTGTCAATAAAGTTTCCCCTTCCTGGGACAATGAATTCATGGTGTTCTTATTTCAATTTCCAGGAGTGTATTACGCGCAAGAACTCTTGGCACGTTCTGTATTATTTACAAATCTGAAGAATGGCCTTAAATCCTGAAACGGACATTGTTCAAATTGGTTGTGCTTAGATTACGAGTTACATATATTTAAAAAAATGGCTCAAATGGCTCTGAGCACTATGGGACTTAACATCTGAGGTCATTAGTCCACTAGAACTTAGAACTATTTAAACCTAACTAATCTAAGTACATCACACACATCCATGCCCGAGGCAAGATTCGAACCTGCGACCGTAGCGGTTGCGCGGTTCCAGACTGAAGCGCCTAGAACTGCTTGGCCACAGCGACCGGCTACATATATTTAACTCACTGGTTACTGTGCACTCTTTTAGACAATATGTGTACCATTATCAAAGGCAAATGTTAAAAGTGAAAATCTTAGATTAAGCACGAAATGATGTAGCCCTTGAAAGGAAACCAAGGGATGAAATGTTTGGTATTTCTTCACCGGAAAGAGAAACAGCTAATTCCCCCCTGAAAAGAACAACTGCGGATGAACGAGTTGGAGCAACAGATATTAAAATATGCCAACAGATAGTAAGGGATGCTGGATGCTTTTGGTATGAAAAGATAGCCACAAGGTAAGATGAAGACTGCATCAAAGCAGCCGAAGGAAAATTGCATCCACAAAGGAAAAGTGCAAACTGTGAACTGATATGTTGACAGCAGGTCAGATAAACAGGTACCCAAATTTTTACTATCTTTCTTATTCCTATCTTATGAAATTTACGCAGTTAATTAAACATTTCAAACCTGTGCAATATAAATTTTTTCTGGCAGTAATGAAAGAGATACCAAACAATAAACATGCAAAGTAATAATTCACAAAAACACAATTATTTTGTTTTCATTCATTAGAAGTATTTCAAGGTCTATATTTATTATCCTTGTCTATTTGGTAATTCAGGGATATTCATAAGTATCTTCACGGTTCCAGAAAATGCTGCACGGAAACTACAAGATAAGCAGAAAATAGACATAAATCAGTAGACAGAGCCTTTTTTCAAGTTTTGAACTCACATTACAGGTGCTCAATATGAGCGTTGCTGGTTATGCGGCAAACGTCTAAACATGCGTGTAATTCATTGAAGTCACTGCAGCTACTGTTTGGCAAGGCAAAACGGCAGCAGCCCGCTTTGAAGATACGTTTACTGGGTTGCCTATATGCAAGGGCGAGCTCATACCATGGGAGAGTACGAAGCGGATGGTTGATATAGGCTACATGTAGCTACATGCCTGCCCCTAGTGCTGCACTCAGCCTCTGTGCCACAGCGCGTTACGAGTCGAAACTTCGAGAGGTGCTCTCTCTCCTCTGACGTGCAGTTTCGCTACACGGCTTGCAGTTTTCGCGAAATGCCTTCTGAAACCTCAGAGGTACCCTGTATTTGCAGGTAGAGGTCCATTGTGGCTGGATGTTCCTGAGACACCGACTCCATGTAAAGGGAGGTCTTGCTTTCAGCGGGTTTTCAAGTCGTGGCTTGCTATGGTACTGTATCTTTAGGTTGATAGCAACTTGGTGTGGTGGCGTTGTTAAACAGGTTTTTGGTGGACGTGGTTGCTGACATTTTTTCACAGTTTTTAACGGCTGATTCCAACGTTATGATTCGGAAGTCTTAAAGAGATAAAATTTAAAAAAAAATGAAAAATAAGAAACGATGAATTGTTGACGGCCGAAACTTAGTAGAGATTTGAGCGTTTATAAAAAGATCGTGCGCGAGGCATACGTCAGCTACCACCGTAATGCCTTAGCGAAAGACCTTGCCGAAAACCAGAGAAAATTCCGATGCTATGTGAAATGGCTAAGTAGGTCGAAGGCTTCTATACAGTCACTCAACGGCCAGTCCGGTGAGGCAATAGAAGACAGCACACGGAAAGCTGAGTTCTAAATATTGTGTTTGAGAAACCATTCACTTAGGCAGCTCGTACAGACGTACCGCCAAATTACGGACCAATATTCTTAACATGAGGTTGCTGCAAAATTCTTGAACATATTCCAAGTTCGTATATAATGAATTTCCTTCAGACAGAAAAGCTTCCGTCCACAAATTAGCACATAAAGCTTTCGTCCACAAATCAGCACACACTTATGAGGCATCACTCGTGCGAAACTCATCTCGCTCTCTTCTCACATTATATCTTGCGACTACGGATAAAGGATAACAGACAGACTTCCGAAAAGCGTTTGACACGATGTTCCACTACAGACTGTTCACGAAGATCTGAGAATAGAAATGGTTTCCAGATATGTCGGTGGCTCGAAGACTTCTTGAGGCCTCCGGAAGGCGAAAAATGTCAAAATATGAAATTTTTGTTTTTTGCATATTAAAATTTTACCGAGTTTTCTGAGTAATATGCTTCAAGAATCACCCGTCTACCTTAATTCTAAGCATTTAAAAACAAATAAATAAAAAGGGCCTGTGCTGCTCTTTGTGGGCGTTTCCCAACCCGATTGACAGGTTGATTTTGTTTGTTTCAGGTTGGCCGCAGGGGAGTGTCATAGGACCGTTGCTATTCACAATATACATAAATGACCTGGTGGATGACATCGGAAGTTCACTGAGGCTTTTTGCAGATGATGCTGTGGTGTATCGAGAGGTTGCAACAATGGAAAATTGTACTGAAATGCAGGAGGATCTGCAGCGAATTGACGCATGGTGCACGGAATGGCAATTGAATCTCAATGTAGACAAGTGTAATATAATGCGAACACATAGAAAGATAGGTCCCTCATCATTTAGCTACAAAATAGCAGGTCAGCAACTGGAAGCAGTTAATTCCATCAATTATCTGGGAGTACGCATTAGGAGTGATTTAAAATGGAATGATCATATAAAGTTGATCGTCGGTAAAGCAGATGCCAGAGATTCATAGGAAGAATCCTAAGGAAATGCAATCCGAAAAAAAGGAAGTATGTTACAGTACGCTTGTTCGCCCACTGCTTGAATACTGCTCAGCAGTGTGGGATCCGTACCAGATAGGATTGATAGAAGAGATAGAGAAGATCCAACGGAGAGCAGCGCGCTTCGTTAAAGAATCATTTAGTAATCGCGAAAGCGTTACGGAGATGATAGATCCAGTGGAAGACTCTGCAGGAGAGACGCTCAGTAGCTCCGTACGGGCTTTTGTTGAAGTTTCGAGAACATACCTTCACCGAAGAGTCAAGCAGTATATTTCTCCCTCCTACGTATATCTCGCGAAGAGACCATGAGGATAAAATCAGAGAGATTAGAGCCCACACAGAAGCATACCGACAATCCTTCTTTCCACGTACAATACGAGACTGGAATAGAAGGGAGAACCGATAGAGGTACTCAGGGTACCCTCCGCCACACACCGTCAGGATGTAGATGTAGATGTAGATGTTTGTCGGAGAAAGAGGGATAGGGATTTCACGGTCTGTGGATTCTGTGCATAAGTTGGCAGGTCTGGCAGAAAATAAGACAGTTAGTTGTACACTGAAGTTTGCTGTGGTGTGGTTTTTGAGCGCAGTTTTGAGTGTGTTGTTCTAAAGTGTGTTGAGTAGGTAGACAGAGCCGGTGCATTGTTGTTCGAATATCGTTTTTTAGTGAAAATGGCGCGAGTGAATAATGGAACATTTAAAAAGCGCAAAGGCAAAGGGAAGAAGCATGTCTGGAAGGACCTTTCTGCAAATGTAGAGGTTAGGTCTGAAGCAGACAATGAGGCTTCCTCTTCCCTGGGCAGTGCATCCAAGAGGAAACTCAATACTAGTGAAGACAGCTACAATAAAATGTCTCAGGAACCAGATCAAATCAATGTAAATGAAATATTTGACATAAGTGTGCTGTCAGGTATTTTTAAAAATGATAGCAGGTGTAAGAATTATAATCAGGACAGTCCTGAGCTCCAAGTCAGGCGACATGTTGACCTTGTATGTGAAATAATGCCATCTTGCGAAATGTGTGATTACAAAGTATCATTTTTACTTGTCACTCTATGCAAAGTGAGTCAAAAAAGTTATCTGAACTTAATTTGAGCTGATTTATGCTCTTCGCTTTATTGGAAAAGGTACAGCCGCAGGACAAATGATGAGCGGTCTTATGAACTTGCCAAAACCTCCCACAAAATTTAGTATTTACAATAAAACATTAGTGTCTTCAGTGGAAGACATTGCACAAGAAACTATGCAGGAAGCAGCTGAAGAAGGTGTTAGGGTCGATGACAATGTCAGAAAAAAATACCTTGCTGTTGGCTTAGACTGTTACTGGCAAAAGAGAGGGCATCAATCACTCAGTGGGGTGGTAAGAGCCAGTAGTGGAGTCATTGCAAAGATGATTGGTGTTGTATTTTTTTTCAAAATATTGCAGATTCCCTGACAGAATTAAAAGTAAACATTCGGAAAGTTGTCAAGCTAATTATAGTGAAAGCAATAGTGGCATGGAAATTGAAGAGGTAAAGCGAATCATGGTACAATACTAGAGATGTCAATTTCCTACATGATGGCGACTCCAAAAAATTTCAAAACAATTGAATAATTGAAACCCAATGGTAATGACATCCAAGCAAAAAGTTGGAATGTATTGATCAAAGAGAAGAGCGTCAAATCTGTGACAGCTCAAAACAAAATTAGGAGGAAAGCAACTTGCTGATGGAAAGCTTATTGAGGTAGGAATAGCTGACAGGTGATATTATAGATTGCAGAGGTATTATGCGCTTTGTATAAGGCAGAATTCCAAATGTGTAAGCGATATGAGAAAGGTAATTTGGATATTACCTTTCCATATGCTGTCAACATACGCAAAACCTTAGCACAGTTTATGTCCATCTGGTCCATCGACGTGTAAGTACAATAAATTGAAAAATACACGAGAAATCAATAACCACAAGCGCAGTTTATTTGCAGAAATTATGGAAGCAATTAAGCCAAAATTCAGAGAATTCTCAAATTGAACGTTATTGGAGAAATGTCTACAAGCAAAACCTCAAAATTGCAATAAAGTGTGAAAAATGTAATTTGGAGCCCAATTCCCAAAACAGTTTTTGTTGAAATTAGTACTCCACATTTTGAAGGCTGTGATGCAGTAGCCGTTCACATTAAAGGAACTGTGATTAAGTTTGAGGTTCTGAAGGGACTAGAACTAAAATCAGGATGCTTCACATCTCAATCCATGGCTGCGATAGCCCCTGAAAGAATATGAACAGCTAAAAGGGTATAAAATGCTTAGCAGCACAAACTTCAACATAAAAATAGTGTAAAAAGAAAACTGTTGGATGAGACTGAAGACCCTGACAATCCATCCTACGCAGCTCGGATCTTCTAAACAGGTAACCGATTTTAAAGCTTTGGTTCTCATATTTTCATTTTTTAAATTATAAGAACAATTTTCTTTTAATCCATAACACATACAGGGCTCAAACTGTTGTAATACGTATATTTACTATTTTAAAATGTTTCTGCCGAACTCAGTGTCACAGAAAAGATATTATGAGGTAATCTATGTCAAATTTTTTGTTAGAAAATTAGTACTCAGACACAAAAATATTAATTTTTCATATTGCAGTCCGTTGCTCCCAAATTGATCAAAGCCCGTTTAACAATTCTTAAAAATTTCTTGATATCGTCTGAAGTAGTTTCCAAGAAAAATGTAACTAAAACTTTTAGCTTTAGCGAGGAAAACATACAGCCTTCCGGGTCGGCTTAAGTGATGGAACCCAGTACGTTGTCCTCGATAGCAAGTGTTCATCAAAGACAATGCTATCGTCAGGAGAGACTTAGTGAAATGTGATAGGCCACCCTTGATCTCTATATACATAAATTATTTGACAGATGGTGTGAGCAGCAATATGCAACTGTTTGCTGATGACGCTGTAGTATTCGGGGAGGCATCGTCGTTGAAGGACTGTAGAAGGATCAGGACGACTTAGAAGTCCCATCTGGTGTGATGATAACTTCCTTTTAGTCACCAGTCTTCTGACTTGTTTGATGCGGCCTGCCACGAATTCCTCTCCTGTGCCAACCTTTTCATCTCAGTGTGGCAACTGTATCCTACGTCCTCAATTATTTGTTGGGTGTACTCCAATCTGTCTTCCTCTGCAGTTTTTACCCTCTACAGTTTCCTTTAGCACCATGGAAGTTATCCCCTGATGCCTTAAAAGACGTTCTACCATCCTGTTCCTACTTCTTGGCAGTGTTTTCCCTATGTTGTTTCCCCATCGATTCTGCGGAGAACCTTCTCATTCGTTTCCTTATCTGTTCACCTAATTTTCAATATTCTTTTGTAGCACCACATCTCAAAACCTTCAATTCTCTTCTGTTTCGGTTTTCTTATAGCCCATGTCTCACTACCATAAAATGCTGTGCTCCAAACTTACATTCTCAGAAATTTCTTCCTGAAGTGGGCTTCTGTTCGCCAAGAAAACCCTCTTTGCCAGCTCTTGTCTGCTTTTTATGTCACTCTTGCTCCATCCTTCATGGATTTATTTTACTGGCTTTTCAGCAAAATTCCTTAACTTCAGTTACTTAGCCGTAACCAATACTGATGTTAAGTTTGTCTCTGTTCTTATTTCTGCTCATTCTCATTACTTTCGTCTTTCTCCGATATACACTAATTTCATATTCTGTGTTCATAAGGTTGTTCATTCCATTCAACACATCCCGCACTTCTTCACCTTCGCTGAGGATAGCAATGCCATCAGCGAATCTTATCATTGATATCCTTTCACCCTTAATTTTAATCTCACTCTTAAACCTTTGTTTTATTTCCCTCATAGCTCCATCGATGTATAGATTGTCTTGCACCCTTTTTAATCCGAGCACTTCGTTCTTGGCCTTCCTTTCTTCTTGTTCCCTCTTGGTTCTTGTACATATTGTATTTTATCCGCCTTTCCTTACAGCTTACGCCTATTTTTCTCAGAATTTCAACGCCTTGCACTTTGCACGCTTCTTCCGGGTCGACAAATCCTGTGAAAGCGCTCGATTTGTCCACCAGTCTTGCTTCCGTTATCAACTGCAAAGTCAGAACTGCCTCCCTTGTGCCTTTATCTTTCCTAAAGCCTCAATCTTTTTTCCATTATTCTGCATATTATTTTTGTCATTAACTTTGATCCATTAGATGTTAAGCTGGTTGTGTGATAATTCTTGCATTTGTCGTCTCTTGTTATCTTCGGAATTGGGTGGACGATGTTCTTCCGGAAGTCTTATACGCTCCACACACCAACGTGAATAGTCATTTTGTTGTCACTTCCCCCAAAGATTTAAGAAATTCAGATGGAATGTTTTCCCTCCCTTCTGCTTATTTGATCTTCCAAAGCTCTTTTAAATTCAGATTCTAATACTGGATCCCCTATCTGTTCCCTGTCGACTCATGCTTCTTCGTCTATCACGTCATCAGACAAGTCTTCTCCCTTGTCGAGGTCTTCAGTGTATTCTTTCCACCTGTCCGCTCCCTTTTCAGTTTAGCAGTGGAATTTCCGTTCAACTCTTAATACTACCGCACTTGCATTTAATTTCGCCGAAGGTTGTTTTGACTTTCCTATATCCTGAGTCAGCCCTTCCGACAATCATTTCTTTTTCGACTCCTTCAGGTACTTCATGCAGCCACTTTTCCTTAGCTTCCCTGAACTTCCTGTTTACTTCGTTACAAAGTGACTTGTATTTCTGTATTTCTGAATTTCCCTGAACAGTTTTGTACTTTCTTCTTTCGTCGATCAGCTAAAGTATTTCATCTGTTATTCACGGTTTCTTCGCATCGTCTTCATTGCACCTCCTGTTTTGTTTCCCACTTCTGTGATTGCTCTCTTTAGAGAAGTCAATTCCTCTACAACTGTACTGCCTACTGAGCTATTCGTTATCGCGGTGTCTATAGCTTCAGATAACATAAACGTATCTCTTCATTTCTTAGTACTTCTGTATACCACTTCTTTACACACTAATTCTTCCTGATAAGTCTCTAGAACTTCAGCCTACTCATCATCATTACTAAATTATGATCTGAGTTTATATTCCTCCTGGCTATGCCTTACAATACAGTATCTGATTTGGGAATCTCTGCCTGACTATGATGCAATGTAATTGAAATCTTCCCGTATCGCCCGGCCTTTTCCAAGTATACCTCCTCCTCTTGTGATTCTTGAATGGAATGTTCGCTATTACTAACTGATATTTACTGCAGAACTCAGTTAGTCTTTATCCTCTCTCGTTTCTACTATCAAGTCCGTATTCTTCCGTAACCCTTTTCTTCTACTCCTTCTACTTCAACTGTATTTCGATCGCACATGACTGTTAGATTTTCATCTCCCTTTATGTGCTTTATTACCCGTTCAATATCCTCATATACTTTCTATATCTGTTCATCTGCAACTTGCGACGCCGGCGCATATACCTTAACTGTTTTTGTCGGTTCTGACTTGCTGTCGATTCTGATGAGACTAACTCTGTCACTTCACTGTTCACAGTAACACACTCTCTGCCCTACCTTTCTATTCGTAACGAATCCTACTCCCGTTATACCACTTTCTGTAGCTGGTGCATCCCGCTCTTCTTTCCACTTGACTTCACTGCCCGCCACTATATCTAAATGGGGCCTTTGCATTTCCATCGTTTAAACTTCTGACGTTCCACGCCCCGACTCCTAGAACGTTATCCTTTCGTTGGTTATTCCATCTTTTTCTCATGGGCACCTCCCCTAGGGCAGTCTCCTCCCGGAGATCTGAATAGGGGGACTATTCCGGAATCTTTTCTCGCTGGGGATGGATGGAGAGGGAGAGGAGAGAGGATCCCTAATGTGGAGTGGCATAGGTGGGGAAGAGTTAAAGTTAGTAGGAAGGATAAATATAGGGGCGGATCTCATTGTCTGGGAGAAGGAGCTGAAGTTAAGCTAGGGTAGGATTTGGAGTGTGTGTATGAGTAGGGACGGAGGGAATTGTTTGTGAAGGCGCGGCAGCATGCCAGGGTTGGTAATCGGTGGGAAGACAATGGGGTGATTGGAATGTAGTTTGCGGACAGGATAGGGGATGTGGGGATGTTCTATGTGGGTGAGGAGTGGTGTAAATTTGATAAATGTTATAGGATCGAGGTGGGGGCAGGTAAACGGAGTCAGTGGCAGAGCACAGCTTCTTAAATAAGCACAAGATTTTGACCAAAGGCGAATACTTGCTCACTTATCGAACTATTGGAACTCGTGATCAAAGGAGTAGTTGAAACTAGACTTTGTAAAAACAGTTTCAGTGGATGCACGGGCTATTCTCTTAGCATTGGAAGTGTGCACTTGACAAGAGAAAACCACAGAGGAATACTTCTCGCAATTCACCACCTAATGCGGTGGATGGCACTGCAGGTAATATTAAACTGCTGGCCATTAAAATTACTACACCAAGAAGAAATGCATATGATAAACGGGTATTCATTGGACAAATACATTATTCTAGAACTGACATGTGATTATATTTTCACGCAATTTGGGTGCACAGATCCTGAGAAATCAGTACCCAGAACAACCACCTCTGGCCGTAATAACGGCATTGATACGCCTGGCATTGAGTCAGACGTGGATGGCGTGTACAGGTACAGCTGCCCATGCAGCTTCAACACGATACCACAGTTCTTCAAGAGTAGTGACTGGCGTTTTGTGGCGAGCCAGTTGCTCGGCCACCATTGCAGACGTTTTCAATTGGTGAGAGATCTGGAGAATGTGCTGGTCAGGGCAGCAGTCGAACGTTTTCTGTATCCAGAAAGGCCCGTACAGGACCTGCAACATGCGGTCGTGCATTATCTCGCTGAAATGTAGGGTTTGCCAGGGATCGAATGAAGGGTAGAGCCACGGGTCGTAACACATCTAAAATGTAACGCCCATTGTTCAAAGTGCCGTCAATGCGAACAAGAGGTGACCGAGACGTGTAACCAATGGCACCCCATACCATCACGCCGGGTGATACGTCAGTATGGCCATGACGAATACACGCTTCCAATGTGCGTTCACCGCGATGTCGCCAAACACGGATGAGACCATCATGATGCTGTAAACAGAACCTGGACTCATCCGAAAAAATGACGTTTTGCCATTCGTGCACCAATGTTAGTCATTGAGTGCACCATCGCAGGCGCTCCTGTCTGTGATGCAGCGTCAAGGGTAACCGCAGCCACGGTCTCCGAGCTGATAGTCCATGCTGCTGCAAACGTCATCGAACTGTTCGTCCAGATAGTTGTTGTGTTGCAAACGTCCCCATCTGTTGACTCAGGGATCGAAACGTAGCTGCACGATCCGTTGCAGCCATGCGGATAAGATGCCTTTCATCTCGACTGCTACTGATACGAGGCAAAATCTATCGACGTACAGGGCGCCACCTCTGTACGCGTTATCATGACGTAGTCTAACGAATCGGATGCCATTCTGTGGATATAAAAGAGGGAACCTTAGCAGTTCACGACAGTCAGTTTTAGTCCATGACGAAGATGAGGGAGGAGATCATCGAAAGCTTGGAATTTTATCTGAATTTGACTCTGCAAGTGAATCGAGAAATTTTTTGTTTAAGGACACCGTCGCGAAAAAAAACGTAGCCAAACTAAGCTGAGTCGTTGTGGCAGATTTAAACTGTGTGCTGCACAGGGAATCGAGCCCGGAAGCTTGCTCTTCTCGAGCAGTGCTCTTACTACCCGGGCAAGACTCGCTGACCCGTCCTCACAGCCTCGCTTCTCTCAGTATCTCCCTCCTACATTCCGACCTTCGCCGAAGTTGCTCTCCATACCTTGAGGGACTAGCAGTCCCAGAAGGAAGGATACATCAGTGGAGGCCCGTATGAAACTAGTCCGAAGACTGTTGAAGTTAGAACGCAGAAATGTCCTCATAAAACGTGCATCATAAAGGCACCTAATCTCTCTGATTTTATCCTCATGGTCTCTTCGCGAGATATACGTAGGAGGGAGCAATATACTGCTTGACTCCTCGATGAAGGTATGTTCTCGAAACTTTAACAAAAGCCCGTACAGAGCTACTGAGCGTCTCTCCTGCAGAGTCTTCCACTGGAGTTTATCTATCATCTCCGTAACACTTTCGCGATTACCAAATGATTCTGTAAATAAGCGCGCTGCTCTCCGTTCGATCTTCTCTATCTCTTGTACCAACCCTATCTGGTACGGATCCCACACTGCTGAGCAGTATTCAAGCAGTGGGCGAAGAAGCGTACTGTAACCTACTTCCTTTTTTTTCGGATTGCATTTCCTTAGGATTCTTCCAATGAATCTCAGTCGGGCATCTGCTTTACCGACGATCAACTTTATATGTTCATTCCATTTTAAATCACTCCTAATGCGTACTCCCAGATAATTTATGGAATTAACTGCTTCCAGTTGCTGACCTGCTATTTTGTAGCTAAATGATAAGGGATCTTTCTTTCTTTGTATTCGCAGCACATTACACTTGTCTACATGGAGATTAAATTGCCATTCCCTGCACCATGCGTCAATTCGCTGCAGATCCTCCTGCCTTTCAGTACAATTTTCCATTGTTACAACCTCTCGATATACCACAACATCATCTGCAAAAAGCATCAGTGAACTTCCACGTCATCTACAAGGTCATATATGTATATTGTGAATAGCAACGGTCCTATGACACCCCCCTGCGGCACACCTGAAATAAGTCTTACTTCGGAAGACTTCTCTCCATTGAGAATGACATGCTGCGTTCTGTTATCTACGGACACTTCAATCCAATCACACAATTGGTCTGATAGTCTATATGTTCTTACTTTGTTCATTGAACGACTGTGGGGAAGTGTATCGAATGCCTTGCGGAAGTCGAGAAACACGGCATCTACCTGTGAACCCGTGTCTATCGCCCTCTGAGTCTCGTGGACGAATAGCGCGAGCTGGGTTTCACATGACCGTCTTTTTCGAAACCCATGCTGATTCCTACAGAGTAGATTTCTAGTCTCCAGAAAAGTCATTATACGCGAACAAAATACGTGTTCCAAAATTCTACAACTGATCGACGTTAGAGATATCTGTTCGACGTACCTTCTGAAAACGGGGATGTCCTGTGCCCTTTTCCAATCCTTTGGAACGCTACGTTCTTCTAGAGACTACGGAACACCGCTGCAAGAAGGGAGGCAAGTTCCTTTGCGTACTCTGTGTAAAATCGAACTGGTATCCCATCAGGTCCAGCAGCCTTTCCTCTTTTGAGCGATTTTAATTGTTTCTCTATCCCTCTGTCGTCTGTTTCGATATCTACCATTTTGTCATCTGTGCGACAATCTAGAGAGGGAACTACAGTGCAGTCTTCCTCTGTGAAACAGCTTTGGACAAAGAAATTTAGTATTTCGGCCTTTAGTCTGTCATCTCTGTCATCCTCTGATTCAGCACCATTTTGGTCACAGAGTGTCTGGACGTTTTGTTTTGATCCACCTATAGCTTTGACATAAGACCAAAATTTTTTAGGATTTTCTGCCAAGTCACACAACAGCAGTTCTATGCACTACAGTAGCTACAGTAGCGAGCCAGTGGGTGAGTTGGACCTTCCATCGAGCTACAGACCCCCTTGAAGACGTCTCCCGCAGTCGGGGACGAAACATTGGGAATTGACAGAATTCATCAACCGACCACGGCATAACAGCCCGGATAATTATAATGGACATATATTTTAGTATCCTCCTGGTATGCACACTGATTTCGCACTGGATTCCTTCTCATCTTTCACAGCTATATCCCTCAGAGGCCCCACTGCGCACCTAACGTTGGAGCTCTCAACTACCTGTAATCTAACCGTCTGTGTATATCCAGACCTTTCACGCCGAGAGGATTCCTCTGGAACAGGGCGAGCAATTGCATCTGGCTCATGAGTCCCGTCAGCCCCGCTCCCCGACCCCCGCCGGGAAGTATGTCGCCGTCGACGACACCGAGGAACGACTCCCACTCGGCCACAATTGGGGGATCAACCTCAGAGTGTTCAGTATCTGGGGCGGCCACAATAGTGAAACGATCGGGGAACACACGAGTCGTGCTGGACTTCCTTCGAATCGCCTCGTCCAGCACCATACAGTGATGACCATGGGCAACATCCCCAAGCTACGTGCCCGAAGACAATACAGCCTGAATCTGTGAGCGAAATGTCACTGACTCGGTTTGCATCTGAATACACCAATCGTAGTTCTTATACATACTGAAGACGGCCTTATAAATACGCAGACACCAGCTAAATATAGGAGTTTAAGCTAAAGAACACTGACGAAATTCATAAACGTCGCTTCTTATGAAAAGCTGTGTCAACTCACAATACGCTGGTGAGCTGCTACTGCTGCTGTGAGCGCTGTCACTCGACTTTGGGATCTAACTATTACAAGTGGCTCTTGAAAAACACACAAAAAAATGCCCACCGCGATGCAAACAGCAGTTCTATGCACTACACAGTTAAAGTGCGGAACTGTGCCTGAAAAATACGCACGAAATATAGGAGTTGAAGATTAACAACTCTGACGAAATTTAAAATAAATCGCTTCTTATGAGGGGCTGTTTCAGCTCTTGGTACTCTGATGAGCTGCTGCTACTATAAGAGCTTTCATTCAGAGAATAATGTGTTCATTAAAGTTAACACTAATCACGTGTACATCTGTGCATATCCTGTAAACTGACTTTTTCGACATTATTTAGACAAAAGAACCGTTCAAATGATCTATGGGGCATGTGTATTCAATTTCTGCACAAGGTCTTGAACACGATACTTCCAGGAACGCCTTGGAACTCTCCTTGCTCCTAAAAATTTAAAATGGTCATGAACCGTGAATCTACTTTCAATTTTTTAAAGAATTAACTTTATTTACTGGTAATTTATCAAGAAAATTCACACTTTTAATCACACTAGGTGAGCGTGGAAGTAGTTGCCAGGAAGTAACTGACGGAAAATTATTTTTAATAAATGTGAATTTATTCCTAAAAGCCTTTTCAAAACAAATTTAAAATTACAAGCAGAAAAGCACACTCGAAATATCAAGTCACAATTTAACAAATGTGAATTTTATTTCTAAAAGCCTTTTCAAAACAGATTTAAAATTATAAGCAGAAAAGCACCCTCGAAATACCAAGTTACAGTTTTATTTAGAGGCAAAGAACAATATTAACAGTAGGAGCCTTCGGGCTGAGAAGTTTGCCTGCTCCCTTTCAACACGGCCGTATACATGACCGCTCACAACCACCTCTGAAAGAGTACACTGGTGCAAATCTGCAACACACCAGATTACTTTAAAAAAATTTAATAACTCACACAAACATGTAAATTATGCACTCCGTAAGAGGAATGGAAATGGTACAACCCTCAAATTATTTGCCACCAAAAGTGCAACCTTTTTTTAAAGAACTCTTACGGTGGAAGGGTGGCAAGCTTATAACGTAAAATAACTACTTAAATAAAACCCTAGAAATGCAGAATAACATAATATGTACAACATGCTCTACATTACACATATACCACCTCGCAAGATGATAGGAAAGACAAAAAGATATTTCAGGAATTCGTCCTTTAAGCAATAAATTTGTTAACACCGAATCCGACAAATATGACAGAGGCAGTTATTACCTATGGCAGACCGACCGACAGACAGAGAGACACTAGCTGCCTAACAAATGTGGACGGGAGACAGACGAGCAAGTTGGGGACGAGAGACTGACCAAGAAAACAAGCAGAATTTAATAAGTAAATGATACAACATATCACAAATCACTTAACTTCTAAAACTGCGTTGTCTGGCGAAGACCAGGCGCAGGACCCCAAAACCCTCTCCCGAACCGTCCGCTGCCAGCCGTTTCAACGGACGCCGGAAGGCGCGACGATCTTCCGTTTCGCGGCGTCGCAGCTCGCACCGGGCAGACCGATGTCGTAGGTCGGCTCCTGCCGTTCTCGTGTCGGCCGCGAAGCCACTACCCCTCGCTATACAGCGCGGCCCACTGGACTGACGTGGCGACCTCACATGCGCCGACGCTCAAGCCGGACAAGTCATATTGTGTCCCAGTGCGCGACCGACCAACCGACCGATCCAACCGCCAATGACCGTTGCCTGAGCAGACTGGCGGCTTAACGCACAGACTCAGATGCAGGAACTCAGTCCCGACCGGGCGACCACTAGCTGAGTTCTGTTACTGGCGGAGTGGCAAGACTCTCATTTTCTGGCTTTAAAGTTTGATCCAAACGACAGACATACTAGCACTCCGACGACAGACCGACACTAACTGCCACACAAATGCAAACGAGAGACAGACCAGCAACTGGTGACGCGAGACTGATCTAGCCTCACTCCAACTGACCAACTCAGAGTGACTGATTGACCAACTGCCGAGCTCATAGCGCCCCCTAAATGCACGTGAACAGGATACCTTTCCCCTTTCACACCAGAGGGAGACACCAAAGCTGCGATTGCCACAGCGGCGCCACCGCGGAAGGTGACTGCTTTACAGTACGCGCTGCGGTGCGCTCTTCATAACAGCAAATTTTATCACGGCTGTGGCCAACTACGCTGACTGACCACATTGGGACGATACAATTCCACTTTTACAAAATCCCTGTGTCAGAAAGTGTGCGCATGTGTGATAAAGATGTTCTGCAGGGAGTCCTGAACAGAGTGAAATCGATTGTTTAATAAAAGAGAAGTGCAACTGTGTAAGACACAATGAAATTTATTTTTGCACCCGGCAACACGACTGCATAGTGAATCACCGTCAACGAGAAGTGGTCACGTGGTTTAATTTGAAAAGCGATGATCAGTCAGTGTATTGCTCGTGTGCCGCAGGTGAAGCCTAGTCTGACATTTCCTTCAGCGCCGTGGCATAGCAACGACTCCATGGTGTGAGCTGATGCTGACATTACAGTGACACAAATGGCGCAGGACGGACGTACGACTGCGGCAAGAGCTGCTCCACAAGTGTCAAGCGGACCACATGGCTGCTTTCTCACAACAGCTTCCACGGCGCAGGCAGAGCCTACTGCCCGGACTTATTAACCTGTCGAGGCGACGGCAGGCTTCACCGCAGCACCGCGAGTAATTACCGTGTCTAAGTCTGCGGCAGCCCTGCAGCTCCGAACCCACGCTGTGGCGGACGCTTTTTGCTGCCGCTTTTATGTCGCACTCTTCACACAAAGAGGTGGCACCAGGCCCGGATCTAGGGAGGGGGTGGCGGGGAGGGGCAAACCGGAGTATCTGCCCTGGGCGACAATTTCTGGGGGCGCCAAATTCGTATTCTTGAAACAGACGCCTAACACCCAGTGCGCGATAGCCTGCCGATTAATCATATGATTCTGAAATGCATCCCTGTAGATTTTTGAAAGCATTTAAGTTGATTTCTGAACGATTCGTAAGTTGAATTTTGAGCGCGTGCACCTGTGTTCGTGATATTTCCGCAGACAAAAGTGGACGGGGTTATACGACCCGAGCAGAATAAACCTGAACGAGTGAATGCCAATTGATGTTTGTTTTTTACGTGATTCATTGAGTAAGCGAATGATAAGCGTTATTACAATTACTAGCGAAATTCATAGATTCAGACCGCCAAAGTGAAAATAAACGAGTAACAGGAATAACAGGCAAGGAAGATTACATATTATCTTCTGTGTGTATCCAAGAAAATAAAATTTTGACAGAAAATGTTTTGCCAGATTCCTACACTGCTAAGGGCCAGTTGTGCAGCCCCCGGTTGGCAGAGGATTTAAAGTCTGTTTTAAAGTAGTTGTCAGTTGACGTTTGCGCTGCGAAGTTGCGGCGTTGTCACGTCAGGCACTGGCTGGAGGCAGCCGCCTCAGCACATCGCTACCCCCGGCGATAGAAAATCGTTTTAAAGCCTGTATCTTCTACAAAAAGTAAGTAAAAAATTTCAAACCCACATATGATGTATATCTCTACAATTTCTCTCAATATCTCAAATTTCTATTCTTAATTTTAATTAGGATAAGAGTTACGTTAATTTGTTTCACACCATCTAAATTCTAGATTTCGCAAACAGCTTCTAACTTATCACGTCATTGCTGAAAAACTATTGGTGTCACAGCAAAATACTTTTTTCCATGCATTACCAAAATAATGCACTCAGCAAAGAATCCTTAAAGCTTTTCGTAGTGCATTACGTTTCCTGTATATAAATGTCTGAAAACAGCATTTTTAAGCAACCCTATCAGTACTGAACTCGAAACAAGTATGACGCTTAAAATCTCTATCTCCTAAAAATATTATGTAAGTATTTTGAAATTTACGTACAGTATCGGTATCAGTGGTATCTATAAGCATATCAAATATCTTTTCTTAATTTTAATTAGGGCCGTTGTTACAATAACTATTGAAGTGTGAGATATTTTCGCATCGGGAAAAGTTTTCTTCTTTAGATTGCAAATCTCGAAAACTATTACACACGTTAAATAACATCTTGGTGTGTATACAAAAAGAAATAGAATTAAAATAGAGTCTAACTTACCGTATGGAGATGACGAGAGCTGGCCAAACAGTATTTCTTAGCCTCACAACAAGAATAAGAATTAATCGAAATAAATTCACAAACACAATATTTAATGATAGTAAGTACACTACACACTAATCAGACAATACGAAAACACCGCTTAATTCAGAGTCAGAGTCAGTGGAACTATCCATGTTTCTGCTCGTATTGACAGATATAACCAAGTCTTGGACACTTTGTTGTAAGATACCTTCATTGTTCCATGCGTCCTGTATCACTCCTTTCGTGTGATGGACTACCTTCTGCCGGTCTTCCGATGTTACAATTTCAACTGCCTCTTTCAAAAGGCGTTCCACTTCGGTTAATGTGAATTTCTTATTTTCTGGAGCAATATGCCGTTTAAACTGAGCCCAAATCAGCTCTATTGCGTTGAAATGGCAATGGCAAGGAGGCAATCTGAGCACTTTATGCCCGTATTATTTTGCTACTTCATCCACAATGTAAATCGGGTTCTTTGGCTTGTGTTGCGATACAAGTTCTAATAATTCTGCCAATGTCGAATTACTGTCGAATGTTTATGTAACCAACTAACAATGTCGTTTTCCCTCGTTTCCTTTGTGGGTGCTTTATCTTGTATTACTGAGTGATAAGGAGCGTTATCCATAACAATGATAGAGTTTTTTGTTAAGTTCTGTAGCACACAGTCTTCAACCCATTTTACAAAAGTATTGAGGTTCATCTCTTCGTGGTAGTCGGAGGTCTTATTTGAACTGAATAGCAGCAGACAATTTGGAATGAAACCTTTTGAATTTCCGGCATGTGCTACAATTATCCTTTTTCCTCTGCCGATCGGAGCTGCCATACTACCGCTGATGGTTCCGTCTGTCCAGCCTTTTTTTAAACAGTGTCCTGCATTCACCCACGCTTCATCAACCCAAACGATATCATCAAAATTTGTCCCCACTAATTTTCTAAGAAAGCGGCATCGCCAGGCTGCAATATCGTGGCGCTTCATTACTAACTTTTTGCCAGAGATGGATTTATAGCGGAATCCTAACATTTTCACGACTCGTAACAAAGACGATTTACTACCCTGGAACAGGTCAGCCGCCGCTGTGAGGGTGGCATGTAGTTTTCTGAGTGTTGGATACTGCTTCCTTGAATAAAATGCGTATATTTGACGACGAATGGCATCTTCCTGAAAAGAGTCAAGTGTTGTGACCCTCTTCTGTATTCGCCTCTTTTTCCCAGGTGTGTCCAATTTAGATCACTTGAGCCTTCTTCCGTGAATTTCTCCTTGCAGATTCTTATTACTGATCGTTCGCTAACTTGCAGAGCAGCTGCAGTTCGCTCCACCACCTTATCCAAAGGGACAAGAGGACCTCCTGCATACCTCTCTGTCTCTCAAAATACTCCCTTAAGGAATACACGTATCCATGCGCCTGACTGCTTATAACGACGCCATGTCTGCCACTTGTTGCAGGTTTCCGAGGAGTGTGCAGCCTCGGCCTCCCTCTCTTGCGACTGCTTTCATCAGACATCGTAAACACGTGAAGCTACAAGTCACTCAAATGTCTCACCCGCACGTCTACAACGGCTCGCTGAGGACTGGCCTGCACAATGCCTTAGTCACCTCAGCAGAGCGAAGTGGCAACGCAGTGGCAGCCCACCGCGCCGGCTGCCATTGGTTTATTGGTGGCGGGAGCCCTGCAGCCCGTTGCCTGTCAAGGGACAACTAGTTTAAATAATAGTATAGTTCTGTTCTCGCAATAGCGCGGTAAACGCTTTGTGCGAACGCGTAATAACCCATAACCAGACAAAAAACGCGGGATAACTAAAACGGTGATTCTGGGAGGATGAGAGAAGTTAACTGAAGATAGAGTTTTGAAAATGACACGAATAATTAGACAATTAGTGACGACAAGATTGTTTGAACGAGGAAGCAGAAGAAGCGAGGACATCAACACAAATTATATGGAAGAATGTGAAGATTCCAAGTTTATATAAAAATTTCGTGCTGCTACTACTACCTACTACTTTTCGTCCTCGTGCATGGTGTAACTATATCCTAACATAGCACGTTTTGATTGTAGTAGGCCAAATAGGCATTTGATATTGGTACTTCGTGAATTATATTCTCTCGTGTCATTTGTGTAAGTGATGTAGATAAAAACGACCATTTGTGCCAAAACAGACTCCCTTATTTCTGAGGAGCATTGTCACGTTTTTTCCCCGTTTCCCGTGGTCCCCCCCCCCCCCCCCCCCCCACTCCCCGTCGGAGGCTCGAGGCCTCCCTCGCGCATGGGTATGTGTGTTGTCCTTAGCGTAAGTTTCTTTATGTTAGTTTGATTAGTGTTAAAGCCTAGGGACCGATGACCTCCGCAGTTTGGTGCCATAGACCCTTACCACAAATTTCCAGTTTCGCTTATTTGGCGTGTGTTACAATTGCTGCAATATTAGAAACGCCTATTTCATTTTATCTAGTGGGCAGTGACAAAAGAGACGTAATCATTTCGAGAAACGACACTAGTTTTGGATACTATTCATATTAGCAGCTTTTTCGGTATTAGACAACGACATTTTGATGTTTCGTGTAGCAAAACGTTTGACGAACTTTGATGAGGTAATAGATTCTTTCGCAACAGGGAAAGAGCACCGTCTAAAGCCGTAACAAGATTATAGAGAAAAAATGCTAGGATCTGAGGATTGAAGAACTGTGTACTGTCTTGTTTGTCTCTTGTTTTACTAGTTTTGTGTTTCCTATATTTAATTTTATGTTACACAGGAGATAAAAAAGCAATAAAAGTGCAAATTTTCTGAAGAGTTCGTATTCTCTCGGTCACAATGAATCACACCAAGTATTATTTGTGAGCTTTTGATTTTTTTTTATTTTTTTATTTTTTTTAAGGGACCGTAGGATGTCAAACCGGCCCACTGGGAGCAGGTGAGGCACCACAGGACTTTTAATTACCACTGTCCTGAATACAGGTTTGATGGCTTCCATTACAAAATATACACCTTTGAATTCCATAGAGCGAACTACAGTGGCTTATGATAAAAAAATGCTGTGTGAAGTGACGTGGCACGGCACTTTGGCACGCCTGAGACCAAATAACGTGTCTTACATTTCCTCGGATATATATGTTAGAAAGGTGTGCTGTACAAGATGAACATATTTCTGAAAAACCCATTTTTAAATTTTTAACGTCCTATCTCAAACGCTCGAGAAGGGGGAAGGAGGGGGGGGGGGGGACTGTGAAGTTTTTGACCCGGTTGCCATCCTCTTAATTGGCTGATATGTGTCGCGCGTGCTCCACGGCACGTTTTCTTCTGCAGCAGTTAATTTGCTCTTGAAATACAATTTAGAGGAGTGCGTAACGAAGGCATATCTATTTTTCAAAATTTTTCGTTGGACTGTGTTTTCATACTTGTGTTTTTAATGATTACCGGCGTCGTTCAGGTTTATACTGAAGTGTACATACTTTTATACTTTTTACATGTATATTTCAAATTTATGTAAGAACGAATTGAGCATACCCTTTGGTTGTTTTAACAGACCTGAAGATGTTCTAAACTTGATCGACATATGTAATAATGTAATAATTATTAATACAGATGCGAAAATAGACTGTAAACGCACCTCTATACTGATAATGTCAGGTAACTACACGTGCAAGTGTTTAAATAGCGAAGCCCGGGAGCAGCTAAGTGAAGCGGGTGAAGCGAAAAAAGTACACTGAAGTGACAAGTCATGGGGTAGCGATGTGCACATATATAGAGGTGGCGGTAGAACCGCGTACACGAGGTATAAAAGGGCGGTGCATTGGCAGAACTGTCATTTGGACTCAAGTGATTCGTGTGAAAAGGTTTCCGAGGTGATCATGGTCGCACGTCGGGAATTAACAGACTTTGAAGGCGGTGTGGTAGTTGGAGCTAGACGCATGAGATATTTCATTTCGTAAATCGTTAGGTAATTCAATATTCCGAGATCCACAGCGTAAAGAGCGTGCCGAGAATACCAAATATACCTCTCACCACGGACAACGCAGTGGCCGACGGCCTTCATTTAAAGACGGAGAGCAGTGGCGTTTGCGTAGCGTTGCTAATGCTCACAGACAAGCAACACTACGTGAAATAGCCGCAGAAATCAATCTGGGTCTTGTGACGAACATATCCGTTAGGAGAGTGCGGCGAAATTTTGCGTTAATGGATTATGGCGGCAGACGACCGAAGCGAGTGCTTTTATAACAGCTCGACATCGCCTGCAGGGGCTCTCCTGGCCATATGAGCATATTGGTTAGACCCCAGACGACTGAAAAACCGTGACCTGGTCAGATGAGTTTCGATTTCAGCTGTTAGGAGCTGATGGTAGGGTTCAAGTCTGGCGCGCACTCCAAGACGGCCTCAAGATGTCAAGGCGTCAAATTGTCGACAACAGCTTGTGCAAGCTGTTAGTGGCTCCATAATGGTGAGGGATGTGTTTATATGGAACGGACTGGGTCCCCTGGTCCAACTGAACCAATCACTGACTGGAAATGTTTATGTTCGGCTACTTGGAGACCATTTGCAGCCATTAATGGACTTCATGTTCCTAAACGACAACGAAATGCGATTGTTGGCGGTAGGTTTGAAGAACATTCTGGACGCTTCGAGAGAATGCTCTGCTCTCCACATCGCCTGACATGGATCGCATGAAACATTTATGGGGCGTAATCGAGGGACCGGTTCTGATTCAATATTTCTGCAGGGGTCTTCTGACTTGTTGACTCAATGCTACTCCGAGTTGCTGCACTACGCCGGGCAAAAAGATGTATCCCATGGGTTTTGGCACCTCACTGTGTGATCGGTTGAGTAAGAGAGTGACGCGAGGCTAGCGAGGAACACGTTGTCATGAACACCCCGGAACTGAAAAGCGTTGATATAATGTTAGAGCATGCAAAACAACATTTTTTTTGACAATACTGATGTTTTGACAATTCAGAAAAAGGGAACCATCATCAGGAAAAGAGACTGAAAACATACACAGCAAAAAATTGCGCGTTTATTTGCCGAAAGCAAACGGAAAGCCAGTGCCACGAAATCTGTTGTGTTATAAGTGTACGTTTATGAATACGTTGTGAGTTTCTGGCGAGTAATGTGTAAGTAACACAGTTTGATTTCCAGCGTGACATTTTGCATGTTTTGAAAATACAACAAATAACTGCTATTTGTAAAACAATCTGTGTATTTAGGATTACCCGTGTTTTTGTGTTATCCTTTCTGTCTCGGGCCCGCATTAAACAGGATAATCGGGAACTTACTGCATTTATTACTTATCATCTGCCTTTAGAAAAATGGTTCAAATGGCTCTACGCACTATCGGACTTAACAAGAAATGCTTCAAATGGCTCTGAGAACTGTGGGACTTAACATCTGAGGTCATCAGTCCCATAGAACTTAGAACTACTTAAACCTAACTAACCTAAGGACATTACACACATCCATGCCGGAGGCAGGATTCGAACCTGCGACCGTAGCAGCGCGGTTCCGGATTGAAGCGCCTATAACCGGTAAGCCACAGCGGCCCGCCTGCCGTTCGACATCAACTGGTATGAAAAGGTCTCGTCCTGACTTACGATCTCCCACTATACGCATCCACATTATGGTTCCTTGCGTGTATTTAAAAGACATTATAAGATCGTCATCTTAATCTTTCCGTATCTTTGGAATACCTCAAAGAATATGAATATTTTCGGAGTTCAAATGGTTCAAATGGCTCTGAGCACTATGGGACTCAACTGCTGTGGTCATTAGTCCCCTAGAACTTAGAACTACTTAAACCTAACTAACCTAAGGACATCACACACATCCATGCCCGAGACAGGATTCGAACCTGCGACCGTAGCAGTCGCACGGTTCCGGACTGCGCGCCTAGAACCGCGAGACCACCGCGACCGGCGATATTTTTTTTTTTTCGGAGTGCACATAACATTCTACTAACATCAAGACGAAATAATAATTTAAGGCTGGTGTGGCACTGTTGTTTATATTTCGCGCTAAGGCATAAACTTTAGTTTTGTGCGTATTTTTTCTGTTTTCGCACATATATTTATTAATAATAGCAACGGCTGAATTGTTGCTAATGCAAATGCAATTCGAAATTCGTCAATGGAGGGAAAGTTACTTCTCATAGGTAAGTACCTCAATGGTTTAATTATAGCCATCATGTTAGTAAGAGGTGCTATTTGTGTCGATTAACATCGAGACAATATCGAAGGCAAAAAATGTATGGTTTCAATAAGTAACTGTAATTCCATGTGTTTACAAGACAAGTACAAGAAAAACAGGACAGTGTGGGGGTAAGAAACCAGTCAGTGTATTAAATTTATACGATGTTCACCTTCAGATAAAGACAATCTGACTCATTGAGTACGAATTACACAGATTTCCAAAGCACGGTGCTTATTTTAAAGTAAGAAACTATAGTGGCTACTAGTGCCTATGACGTGGTCAGTGAGTATAAGCGATTAATATTTTAGTTAACCTAAGTGGCTGAGTAAGTCCGCCTTCTGTGTCGTAGCAGCTCGGACGTGCCTAGAGCTCCGGCCGCGTTCCTTTAGCGCGAGCTTTATTTACATCTGTGAGGCTCCACATAGCAGTGTATTGCTTGTTACAGATGCTAGCGAAAGGTGACAATCAGGTTCATGTTCACTGCACGATATACAAGACCGAATCCACACGATATCGAACGTTTAATGGGCGATGTCGTGAAGCTAGATTCGCGGGAGCTGATGGTCTCCACCTGTCTGTAGTGTGGGGCGTAGTACACGTCAGATCTATAGACGAAGCAGCGTGCAACAGACTCAATCGTCGACCCACCAACGGTTATCGTTTTTGCCACACTGACGGGAACGTGTCGATAGGAGGTTGTCGCTCCATCGTAATCTACTATGGTCATCCGAGGACCTGCTCTGGCTGCGGACAGGAATTTCTTCTCCGAACTGTCTTCGGCGACGTCTTGTACAATTGCCTCGGGACACCAGCACCTGCCACAGCAGACGACATTTCTGCCTATTATGCATGTGGAAGAACTCGGGAAGAACTTGGGCGACGTGCGTGACAAGCCGCTGCCTAAGGAGCCTGTCATACGAGTATGGCCCACGATCTCATGTCATCGAGGGCGAAGATGAATTTATCACACCAACAGCAAGACACCCCATAACAACTGCAGAGTGAAGGTATTCCCACGCTCCCATAGAACCCATCTTCAGTTATGAAAGCGGATCCCCCTGCAGAAGCGGCCGCGCGACTACGAAAACAGCCGTCGCCGACGAAGACGAGCAGCACAAGCGAGGTGGCCAACAAGATGGTGGGAATGATCGCGATTCGTCTCCACCGACTGGCAAGGACGATTCCCCATCGACAGAACCTTTGCTACTCATCACAGAGGAGACAGAATCTCAAGGAAAGGCGATAGAGACAACTGTGCAACAGGATGCCGCCCCACCTGTCAGGCTGGCCGCTGTGGCCGAGTGGTTCTAGGCGCTTCCGTCTGGCACCGCGTGTCTACTACGGTCGCAGGTTCGAATCCTACATCGGGCATGGATGTGTGTGATGTCCTTAGGTTAGTTAGGTTTAAGTAGTTCTAAGTTCTATGGGACTGATGATCTCCGATGTTAAGTCCCATAGTGCTAGAAGCCATTTCTGAACCCACCTGTCAGTAATACAGACGAACACACTCAATAGCGAGCGTCTCTATCAGTTCATTGGAAGATTGAGCGCAAGAAGTGGACCAAACTGACGAGACACAGGAAATGGACGTTCAGTCATGGTTCCAACCGACAATGAGCCAGGAGGGGACCTCGATAACGGCTGCCAGTGAGGTGTCGTATGGTCCCGGTCCAGGAAAAATGCTGCTTTGCCAGCCTTTTCGTTGGTGCATAACATTATAGCAGTACACAGCCAATACGATGTCCCACGTCTACCGTATTGGAACAGTTAAAGTCAATGGTATTAGCAACCCAGTAAAATTTCAAAAGCTGCAGGATATGCTATGGGCAGCGGACGTCGACAGAGATTTTCCACAGGAGGTACGAACCCATACCCGTATAGAGTTTTATGGTTGGGACGACTATCGTTTAATCGGCGCCGACGGTAGCGGTGGCACAGCCATACTGTTACAGGAAGGAATAATGGCGGAAGATGTGGAATACGTGTCGACATGTGTTGGCGGCGACTTCAACCGCGTTCTGCTGTAGGAGGAACAATGCCCTCACTTATTCCGCTGCCCAGCGTTACAGACGATGGTCCAGGACCTTGATACGTACTAAAGAAAGCACAGCGACGGCCGCGGATATACGTACCTTATGAGCCATTCGGCTAGCCGGCAAGATGGGGTGTATCTGTCGCGTGGGCTAAGCATGGCGGCGATTGACGCCGAAGTGTGGCCATACTGTTTACAGACCACCAGCCTTACATGTGCACCATCGCTCTGTCAAGACAAAAGAACAGGCACAGCAAGGGTGCAAGGAAACATGACGTTACCACGAGCGGGGCGAGAACTGCTTACGGTGGAATGAAGACACATGTCGTCAATGTCAACAGGATCAATGCACATACGATTCAATGCTTAAATGGTGACTCTGTTGTGTCAGAGCAGCATTACGCAGAACGTTCACGCAATATTGCCAGTAAAAGTCACGTTAGAACGGGCGTCTTCTAAATTTTATTTCACAGCCCTATGTGAGCTGGCAACGCAGCCGACGTCTGCCGACTATCAGCGGGCTGTTCAGCCTACAATTGCACAACAGCTGCGTCTTACAGTGATGAAGGTGGAAATAGTTAAGGTAGGCATGAAGATGCTCGATGGATTAAACAACAAACTACCATCATTAAACTATACAGCGAGAGAAAGGCGGCAGCAGCGACGTACACTTATATGGGATGTTGAAATGGACGATGGATCGCGGGCCACGTTGCAGAACTATATTGCATCTGCTTTCACTCACTACCTCTCTGCAGAGGAACAACTAGACCGAGTAGGAATCGCGGATGTGCTTCGAGAAATGTCTGTGGCTGAATTTTCCACTGAAGAGGACGACCTTATGGCCGAAATTACCACAGATGGGACACAAGTAGTAGGGCAACAGGGCTATGGCCCCACATTGCATTGTTGCCAAATTTGTTCAGTGTGGCGGATCTGAGATGGCAGAGATAGATGTGTCAACGTCATAAAGGGAAGTTCAAATTTTGGCGGGATAATAGGTCCACTAACCTAACCCCTCACCTCCTCTCCCTCCTTCCCTCCCCACCCATCACCAAGAAAATGGCGGGAAAATTTTGGGGGGAAAAATGGCGGGAAGAAAGGTCACTTGCGCTACCTCCACTAACCTAAGTCATCCATCCACCACTGCTTCCTTTGAATTGGCGGGAAAAGGAGTCAGTCTGTGCTGGGCTGCTGGATATGAAGGATGTAAATCAGATGGATGGAGCTATGACAACATGTTCTCATTTCCACTGAATGTTCAAAACACAGTCCTGTCACACTCAACTTAGCCTGTTCCTACACACGTTGCAGAATGTGGTTGACATAGCCCTCTCCAACTTCTGTCATGTCCCGACTTAAACTAGAACGATCAGATGTGCAGAGCTGCAGGAACGGCAGGTCAGAGTTTGAGGAGCAGTTGCAAGATGCATAGGTGCTATCTAAAACCACATTGGAATTTTACTGTAGCAGATAGGTTCGAAAATGTTGAGATATGAGAATGCCAGAAATATGATTCACTAGTGGCTGTAATCAGTAAAAGAGTTCTCCATGGGATCCAACGCAGTATGTGACTGACTGTAAAGACTCCATTCTGAATCGCAGACAGCATTTCTACCAGAAAGTCTAATACTACAGATCTGAAAAGCTTGTGTGCATTTCTTTCGAGCTCAATCAGCACACCATCTACTGTAGTGATCATTCTCAATCAACCATCACCTATAACCCAGTGGATATATTACAGAACCTCTGACAAGGCATTGAGATAGAATGCGTTACAAATACTGGAGAAATATCTAGTATTGGCACGAGCGAGTTGCAAATATCGGCTTCATACCGCTTTCCTTAGCCGAATCAGTTTCTAAATTCGGTGACATTATTACGAGCTTACATCGTCGGCGACGTGTAACGTCACTTTTGATCAGTTAATACACTCTCCAGGGATCACCATGTGCATTCATTGCCGCGGTATTTGTGTGCAAAAGCCACTTGATTTGGAGGTAATGCCGAACCTCGATTTATGCGGCTTGTATAGCTTTTAACATGGATACCATTAGCGATACTCTTGAGCACCTGTAGAACCAAGACCGACTGTGGTAGTAACATAGTCGTTGCTATCGCGTTTATTACATCTGGCGGCTTGTAAGACGATTACGTTTCTCTTTCTATGACGCAGTGGTACCAGAACTTACGATACATCTCCACCCATCGCTGATTTTCGTTCAGTATTGTTTTGGGTCACCAGAATTGAGTTATTGGCGAAGTATTATACTTAGTAGTAGGAGATGTGTGATAGATTTGCCTTGAGCATCAGGCTTATATAGTAAGTGAGTGTGTTCATACATGTGCAAAGAAAGTGTATATGTCCTGTCGTAAGGAAAGGTATGGATTTGACGTGGAAAGCTGCGATAGCCACAAAGGGAATGAAAGACTCTTTTTTTTTTTTACTTGGAAAATTATGTCAAGTCATAAGAATGGTGCAGATATTTTTATTTCCAGAACCACAGTCGTCAGTGGGGGTATTTCTGAACTTCACTCATTGTCCAATATCGTCCGATTGATGATGATGATGATGATGATGGCATTGGTTTCTGGGGCACTCAACATTGTGATCACCGGCGCCTGTATAGGTTCCAACCTTTCCATTTCCAGTCTCGCCACTACATGAATGATGATGGGATGATGAGGACAACACAGAAAAAACTGGTTCAAATGGCTCTGAGCACTATGCGACTTAACTTCTGAGGTCATCAGTAGCCTAGAACTTAGAATTAAACCTAACTGACCTAAGGACATCACACACATCCATGCCCGAGGCAGGATTCGAACCTGCGATCGTAGCCGTCGCTCGGTTCCAGACTGCAGCGCCTAGACCCGCACGGCCACTCCGGCCGGCGACAGCACAGACACCCAGTTCCCAGGCAGAGAAAATCCCCGAGCAGGCCAGGTCGTCTGATTGAAGTTGCAATAGTAACATTTAATAGTAGGTACAGCGATCAAATACCTGTATGTGATCTGTTTCCTAGGACGATTCTATCTGGGGGTGCGTGATGCGCGGCGGCAGTGGCTTTTGGTGGAAACACTTCATGTGTCTGGCTTATGGCAGGAGCTGTCCAAATGGAAAGGCTGATTGGCATACAGGACTATAGCTGTCCTAACCATATCGTCCTGTAGACGGCTGAATACGAACTAATACTCAGTACATGTTGGACTGCCTTCGTGACCGCGTGTGTTCTCCTTGGAAATTTTGACAAAATTCAATATGGACGTGTATTTGCACTGGAGCGTTATTCCCTCCCATGTAAATTATCTGGGTGACTGCTTCTGCACATTTTCTGTCTTAATTTGGACGAGAGAACATCGATTTTGGTGTGTGCTGTGTGAATCTAGCAGGGGAAAGACAGGTTGAAGAAATGTTTCCTGTTTCTCTAGACATGAGAAACGCCTTAGATGACTTTGTAAATTATAAGGATGATTTGGAATCTATTATATCACCGACATCGGTATTCGCTAGTAGAATTACCAGTTTCCACTATTATTTCCAGTTTTCACATAAATTCTTCACAGACTATATAAGTTTCTTGTTCACTGTGGTTACCAGTACGTTCCATCTTGCTGCACCCCGTTAAAATTTCGGGGTTCTAGAGAAATAATTTCTAGTCTGTATTTTCAGAATTACACTGTGCAAGCGATACCGCTATGCAAGTGATATTGCTACATGCTTGATATCGATAAATATCGTGTAAACGGTGTGATATTCTGGTAAACCAAGTGAAAATTCATATGTTCTTGTAATCCCAGAGTCTGGAGGAGGGTGTAGAGCCGGCCGCGGTGGTCTCGCGGTTCTAGGCGCGCAGTCCGGAACCGTGCGACTGCTACGGTCGCAGGTTCGAATCCTGCCTCGGGCATGGATGTGTGTGATGTCCTTAGGTTAGTTAGGTTCTAGTTAAGTTCTAGGGGACTAATGACCACGGCAGTTGAGTCCCACAGTGCTCAGAGCCATTTGAACCATTTTTTGAGGGTGTAGAAAGCAAGCATGCAAGCATGTCAGGTAACACCTTTGTGCCGAGGGGAACCGACGCAGCCTTTGTACAACAGTTTGGCGAGTGACCTAACTCTTCTGAGGGAGCTCTGGCCATGCATCAGGCCAGCGTGAGCGTGTGTGTGGCGGCAGATGACTTGTGACCATCAACTGTGGTGGATGACTGTCTGACCTCATGGGAAATATCTGGTGCTGCGAGGAGTATACATAAAATAAAAAAAAATAAAAAAAGGTTCAAGGTTCAAATGGCTCTGAGCACTATGGGACTTAACTTCTAAGGTCATCAGTCGCCTAGACCTTAGAACTACTTAAACCTAACTAACCTAAGAACATCACACACGTCCATGCCCGAGGCAGGATTCGAACCTGCGACCGTTGCGGTCGCGCAGTTCCAGACTGTAGCGCCTGGAATCGTTCGGCCACCCCGGCCGGCGCGACGAGTCTATATGGTGCATGTGCTTATGCTATCTATCTTCTTCATATATGTATGAGTGTGTTTACTACATCGATATGGTATGTGATGATATAGGCAGGTTGGAGATCAGCTTCACGCAGAAATATTCAAGATGTTCTCAACAGTAGCAGAACAGTTTAAATGAGAAAGTGTATTTTCATATTTCATGATCCGTAGACCACTTTTGTAAGGTTTAACAGTCAGTGCGATATGTCGATCTGCACAAAATAGTTTCGCCATTGAAAGTCATCTGCAGTAAATGGCGGACAGTGCTCCCACACCAGCAGCAGAAGTTTGGCGCGTTTCACACCGAAAAATTCAAACTTTGCTCAACCACAGCAGAGCAGTGTAATTGAGGAAGTGTCTTTCCATATTTGATGATCTGTACACCACTTTTTCAGGGTTTAACTGTCAGTGCAATATGGGATCCGTACAAAATAGTTTCGCCACTGAAAGTCATGTCTACAGAAAAAAAAATGTTGGACGGTGCTCCCACACTGGCAGCAGCATCAACTTAACGGGTAAATTCAGTAAGAGCCAATCATAATACTCCATTCATTCACAACATATCCTTTGTGCTGGGTTTAGTAGCCTCTATAGACTGGTTCGAACAAGATGGGGGCGAGGTATGTGTGGAAAGTTCTGAGAGTAACGTGATGTCTTCTTTGTTCAAGTGTTGAAAGACACGCTGAATCAGACCATCCATCTCTGGCGGGATCCTGAGCCTTATCTGCATAGTTGCATTAGGAAATCTCCAGACCAGTAGCTGTAGGACACTGAAAATTCTAGCCATTTTTCTCTTCTGTAGGACAGTGCTTCGAATTCTGCTTGCATAATTGTTCTGAATTTCCCGTCTGTGCTTGGACAGTGCTCTCTTTTCAAAGAAGAAGGATACTTTTGTGAGTAATGGTGCTTTGGCAAGCCTCATTAGGACCATCAGAGAGAATGAATTCGGTGTTATTCTGAGATATTTTCGTGAACTGATCCTGTTAGGACAAGAATTTCCATGCAGGCAAGCTGAGACATCATGAAAGGTCCTGTTAACTATCCCTGTGATACTCTACGAATTCCAGGAAGGGTTGACATGTAATGGACGGGCGGTCCCATTAGGATTGCTAGGAAGAATGTATCCTGTGTTATTCAGAGATATTTTCATAAACAGTTCTGAAAGCATTGCAAAATATTTCTATACCACGTCCAGAGGGAGACTTGGCTCTTATTTATATAGGCATGAAACGTAAGTATGACACTGACCATCTTTTAGCTGCACTTGCGAGGGTGTGTCGCTAGGCAAACATGTTGCTCAGCAATTAGGCCTGCGCTGGACCCACAGGTACAAAGATGATGCATCAGCCACAGTGGGCAGGTAAACAAGTACGTGGCCAGGCGCGTCTCACACGTTGGACAGACTCGACCGGCGGATGCGCCCAACACATTCGGTCGTCATTCTGCCTTTGACCTCTATAGGAAAGAGATGGCTCATATGTCATGGTCGAATTTCTTAACAATATTTCGAAAGTATTTTTACATGCAATGGGTGTTCGTGCACTGGAGTATTTTGGCTGTTTAAGAGTTGTGAGAGTGTTTGCAGAGCGTTAAACATGCATTATTTTGCCAATTTTACGCATAGTGAATGTGTCTGAACACCAGTGTACTGCATTATTTTGTGAACATGTCTTTAGGCTGTGGTATGCATTATTTCGACAGTTTACAACTAGTGAGCATGTTTGCAGAGGTTTTTACATGCATTATTACGACAATTTACGTGTTGTTTTCGTGTCGTACTTTAGTGTACTGCATTATTTCGGTAATTTACGAGTATTTTGCAGGTATGAAGGCTATTTATTGTGACTCCAAGCACGTCAGGGCGAGTGTTTTGGATCAGCATAATAAATAAACTCTGTGAAATCCATCCCTAAATAAATTGTTCCAACTTCCCACTGAATATTAATTAAGGACAATACTTCCTCTCCAGTAGCTGGACACAGACTGAGTCTTTTTCCTACTTTTTCCCCAGACCGCCATCTTGAATTACATCATGGGAGGGGAGAGGGGGAAGGACAACAGCGCTCTCTGGTGGTGGTACTGTCTACTAGGTCAGTTGAACTACAGACCTCAGGGTACACGTCTGGGATGGAACTACTGCCTATGACAACTCAAATTGTTTAAATAAACAATACATGCAAATTAAAGGCTTACATCCATCCTATCCAGCAGCCCAGCACATACTGAGTCCTTTCCCTGCCAATTCCAAGAAAGAGGTAGTGGTTGGATAACATAGGTCGGTGGAGGTACCCCAAGTGGCCTTTTATCCTACCTTTTTTCCCATCAAAATTTTGCCAGCATTTTCTTGGTGAGAGGAGGGGAAGGAGGTGGGAAGGGGAGGGGAGGGTGTTAGGTTAGTGGGGGTAGCCCAAGTGACGTATTTGGCTGCTAAAATTTGAACATCATGACGTCATTGTGATATTGTCACGTGTATCACCACCATCTTGGATCCGCCACCTTGAATAAATTTGGCAACAGTGCATCATGGGGCCATATCCATGTTTCCCTACTACTGACACAGTCCTAAGGAGTGGGGCATTAAACAAATCTCTTGGAAGGGACGGACACACTGTTGAATTCTGTTGCGCTGTTGCACACCTGATGGAACTGATGTAGGTACAAAATGGTTCAAATGGCTCTGAGCATTATGGGACTTAACTGCTAAGGTCATCAGTCCCCTAGAACTTACAACTACTTAAACATAACTAACCTAAGGACATCACACACACCCATACCCGAGGCAGGATTCGAACCTGCGACAGTAGCAGTGGCGCGGAACCAGACTGAAGCGCCTAGAACCGCTCGGACACCCCGGCCGGCGATGTGGGTACAGATGTACAATGAACTGTTAACACTTACCTTACATGTCTCTACAGAGTTCACAGTAGGCATAATGATACCCATTTCAAAACAAGTTGTGGTCATAGATCACGAAGACTACCGGCCTTTGACGTCATTTAACACAGATTATAAAATCTTTGTACATATACTTTGTGCCCGTCTTCAAGTTGCAGTAAAGGACAGGATACTTTTCGCTCAAACGTTTCTAGGCGGGAAGAGCAACCTCCATATGGCGTTAGGGGCATACAGGCATGTCACAGCATTGACGTCAGCATGCACGTTACGAGGAGTACTGTTGCAGTGAGGGAGTTCGACTACACTTTCGGCAAAGTGTATCATGTGTTTCTACACTTAGTCATGGAATGGCTGGGAATCTCCAGGTCCGCATCTCGTGGTCGTGCGGTAGCGTTCTCGCTTCCCGCGCCCGGGTTCCCAGTTTCGATTCCCGGCGGGGTCAGAGATTTTCTCTGCCTCATGATGACTGGGTGTCGTGTGATGTCCTTAGGTTAGTTAGGTTTAAGTAGTTCTAAGTTCTAGGGGACTGATGACCATAGATGTTAAGTCCCATAGTGCTCAGAGCCATTTGGGAATCTCCATCACGTTTGTGGACACGATCTTGCGGTTGATTCATGGCTCCCACTCGACAGTCTTGGTGAACGGTACTAGCTCAGAACCTATCATGATGCAGTGCTCAGTGTGGCAAGATAGCCCCCTTTCGGCCATCTTATTTGCAGTTGCTCTTAAGACTACACTACAGGGTCTTCGACAACTCCTTGAAGGTATCTGACTGCTGGCCACATCTTTCTGATGCCGTGCATACGCCGACGACGTCGTTCTTTTCTTCAGATGAGGAGACGAAATACAGGTAGTGCTGGGATGGCTTCGGCAGTATGGAACGGTGGCGGTAGTGTCATTATCGTACGGAAGGCCTGCTGTATGGAAATGGGAGAGAATTTCACCAGGAACAGCTGTGCCCATTACCAGCTTCCCCACTCTCAGGTGTTTGGGACTGGTGTTCCATGAAACATATGACGTACATCGGCTAATAATTGTTGATGGCTACTGCAGTAGACTACCGCATTAGTACGACAACACGCTCTACGTGCAACAGATATATTCCAGCGCTCACAGTATTTCAAGATCCGTCTGGCACCAAAAATAGATCTTTTGGCTCACATACTGCTGTTTCCCACCCGGTTCGCGTGAAGGTTACAGTTACCATTCGGACATTTAGCGAGTCCTGACCTCCTCTTTAAAATATACTATCTTGACGCTGCCATCGAAAGAAGTAGGCATCGGACTTGTAAATGTGAGAAAAAGGGCCTGTGCAATGTTTCATAGTACAAGCCAAAACCTTTGGAGGACTGAGAATGTCACCTTAATGGGGGCTGTGATCGACGAATAGCCCCCCATTCCCTCCGTCCACCAGTAAATGCTGGCAACACTACGGCACCGCCATCGCATCTTCGGGGATTCTTCTTCGAACACAGTTACATTCAGGACGGTTTTCCAGAGTCCACGGTGCCCACAACTAAATGCAAATCAATTAAATGCAAATAAAAAAACTGTTTCATCCCTTTGGTTACATCCTCAGGAATGGGGAGGAGGAGACATCGTGGCCAGGCCGTGGGTTGTGACACGTGCCCGACCTGGCTCTGTCAACCCATTGACTGAACCCTTAAAGTGCAAAGAAGGCGTTGGTATATTTAAAAAAAATAAAAAAAATAAAAAAGTGGCGAAGTGTCAGACTGAAATTCCAAAGGTATCAGGTTCTATTTCCAGTTGATAACTGGCTCGGTCAGTCAGTTCAAAGGTGGGAGGATGGCAACGACGGACCACCTCCAAACGGATCTTGCCTAGTTACGCATTGTGATGTTCAAAACTATCTTCGGTTTAATGATCGCTTTATTTGGTTACGATGAGGAAATATTAAATATATGTAATGTATATAGAACATAAAAACGCGAGAAATTTTACCCCTACAAATATTACAAAGTGCGAAAAAACAGTATTGTGGTGTGAGGATTAGCTCAGATTCGATGTTCATTGAGGCACTTTCGCTTTGGCATAAAAAATGGTTCAAATGGCTCTGAGCACTATGGGACTTAACATCTATGGTCATCAGTCCCCTAGAACTTAGAACTACTTAAACCTAACTAACCTAAGGACAACACACAACACCCAGCCATCACGAGGCAGAGAAAACCCCTGACCCCGCCGGGAATCGAACCCGGAAACCCGGGCGCGGGAAGCGAGAACGCTACCGCACGACCACGACATGCGGACGCTTTGGCATACTAGGAAGCCATTTCGCAACGGCGCTGCAACACAATTTATAAAAAAAAAAAAACAGACGCAGCAACACGATAAAGCCCAGTACAAGACTTAAAAATAGCGAAAACATTCTATATGCGCAGTTCGAGCTCACGCAGCAGATTTTTTGCTAAAACGTGTGTTTCGTATTTACATGCAATTTAATTATTAATCTCTTTAACACATACATTACACAGAATAGGATAATCGTTCCAGAATGGATTAATTACATATTTCGACTGTCACTGGTTGCGGTATATGCGATGGGCCAGCTACATAATGGATTTGCACCGTTTTACCACTCGGTACTGGACTTGTAATGCCTCTTGAATTCCTTTCGATGCGAGCATTCTCAGACTTGAATTTTCTATAATTCCGAGCACATTTACGAATAGTATGAGACGACATCTTTCATCATTTTGCAGTTTACAGTTTAATACCGATTTTCACGTATATTCCGGCAAATATTTTTACTGTCTCACTTTGGGTGGAAGTAGTGCTGTGCAAGTACTTCGCAATGACTCCCTAATCAATGTCCGAGCTAAAAGCGTTTTCACGCTTCTACAGTTCGTAACAATCACGCCCACGCTACACTGATACGATGACGTCAGAGGCTAAACGAATACTGCGGGGCAAATATGCACAGACACGATCTATTCGTTGTGGGTTGAACTGTTGTCTACGCGTGGTTAATCTCATAGTTATTAGCGATTAAAATCTCACGGTGTTATACAAAAAAGTTCGGCTGACGTCAGAAACAGCTACATCTGAGCGGTTACACTTGTCTAAAACAAGCAAAATGATTTTACATTTATCTCTTTAAGGCTTTAAGCCAAACCCATTCCAGACAACGATGCAAGTTATTGATGCCTATGAAGCGCGTGTACAAGAACATGACACACTTGAACTGCCTGTGTCTCCATTAGCGATGTAATTGTATTCAAAATCAACAAGTAGCTTACGGGCAAATCTTATGCCGCACCATAGCCACGTGAGTGCTGGAGTCGTATATTGGCGACCCAAATACTGCTCTGTGCAACTGAGTGTTCCTACTGTATGGAATTTCACCAAGAGCTATTTTAGTCCATTTACCATTCATTCTCCTAGTTACATTTCCCGCCTACTCCATTTGAGTTTCATTACAGTAGTAATTACGTCGTCCATTCCTGATTGTACCAGGATCCATGTACTTGCTTTACTCTGTCTCTCGTATAAGGCTCCCTGTCGTATTTCTCTGTGAAAGAAACAGTACCCGTGACATGAGTTCGACTGATATATGTTGACAAAGCTCACACCAGCTTATGATGAATACAGGAGTATGTTGCCAGAAAGCTGCCAGCTAGCATGGAGTTACCACTACAAAGTGTGTCCGCTTGACCGCGCGGGATTAGCTGAGCGGTCTGGGGCGCTGCAGTCATGGTCTGTGCGGCTGGTCCCGGCGGAGGTTCGAGTCCTCCCTCGGGTATGTGTGTGTGTGTTTGTCCTTAGGATAATTTAGGTTAAGTAGTGTGAAGCTTAGGGATTGATGAACTTAATAGTTAATTCCCATAAGACATCACCCACATTTTTTTGTGTCCGCTTGTGGGCTGCAATCTGCCATTCGTTTTCTCGCAGCAAGACAACGATCCACTGTCGACATCCATCGGGAGTTAACCTCTGTTTATTGCGAAGGCTCTGCGAGCATTCGGATGGTTCGACGTTGGCGTGTACAGTTTGTCGAAGTTCACGAACTAGGAACAGCGCACAGGCTATGTTGCCGTTCCTGCAGTCGCAACATTGTGAAGAAAGCTCGTCGAATTACCATGACAACATCCTGATGCGGCTACCTTCTGGGGCTGTAATTGGACGCCCATCCATCGCAAAGATCCTGACGGACCACCTTCATTACCGCAAAGTCAGTGTAAGTTGGGTGCCACGTTTGCTGATTGATGTCCACAAGCAGCAATGAGTGGAATCAGCCGGAATATTCCTGAAAATGCATCAGAGAGAGGGCTATCTTCTTTTCGAAGCTTGTCATTGGGGATGAGATCTGAGTCAGTCATTCTCGTCCTGGGACAAAATGTCAGGGCACAGTGCGGAAGAAACCTGGTGAAAGTACCTCAAAAAAGGTGAAGGTCATATATCCCGCAGGGAAAGTTATGGCATCCATCTTTTGGGACTGTCAGGATTTTTTCTCATTCACTGTCTGCCTCGTAAGATCTCAATGAATGTAGTGAGGTATTATTATGTGTTGAGGTATCTGCGAGCATCTACCAAACGAAAACGTCCTGGACTTTTGTCTCGCAAAGTTCTCTGCCTGCGCGACAATTCTCGCCCTCATACAGCTAGAATGACGCAGGAGGAGGTCGGAATGTATAAGATTTGCAGATGACATGTCAATCCCCGCAGAAAATCAAGAGACGATGACTCAAATGCTAAATGACCTGAATGAAGCCTGTACAGCATATGCTATGAAAATTAATAAAAAGAAAACCAAAAGCATGGTCACCGGCCTAAAGAAAATAAAAGTGAAAATTAAGTTGCTGTCAGAAATAATAGAACAGAAAGTATTTGGAAAGTTGGATTAAAGAAGACATGGATTGCCAACAAGGTATCAAAGTGATAACTGCTGTGTCGATAGAGGGATTTCAAAAGCAGAGAAAACTCCTAACTAGTTGTTTAAACAAGGAATTAAGGTAGCGTCTGGTTATGTGCTTAATATGGAGCGTGGCCTTGTATGGAGCAGAAACGTGAACTTTGAGAATGCAGGATGAGAAGAGAATTGAAGCTTGTGAAATGTGGATATGGCGTAGAATGGAAAAGATCGGTTGGACTGACAAAGTTAGGAATGAAGAAGTACTGAGGAGAGTTGGAGGAGAACGGAGGATGCTGCTGACAATAAATGACAGGAATCTGAACTGGATAGCCCACAGTCTAAGAAGAGATTGCGTTCTAGTAGAGGCAAGTAGAGATTTCGCTCGGGGAAGGAGAGGGGAAGGGCTGAAGAAAGTTCCAGATGCTGAATGATGTCAGCAGGCCACAATGAGGGTACCAAAGAATGAAGAGAAACGCAGACGACAGAGAAGCAGGGAGGGCTATGCAGTCAAAACCTGCCGCAAGGCAGACAACCCAATGAGTACTCCTGAATTTTACTTTGTAAAGGAACATTTGAAGACGTAGTTGAGCATTTCAGCATTTTCTTTGCTACTGTTAATTTCAGTTTCAACCTGTTGAAGATATTCGTTTGATAAATTACGGTGAGCTACGAGGCCTTGTACGAGATGCGTCACCAAAGTCAAAGCAGAGCTACTTGGTACTCATTTTAAGAGATTTGATTTCCTTACATAGAGTACAAGGACTGCAGTTCTTTGCAATGAGTGTCTTTATTTGCTACTTCGTGAATGTGCTTGTGGTTATGTCGAGTCTCGGGTAGGTCGCAACACCGGAACATGGCGACTGTTCCTCGATTCATCCAGGATAAGTTCCAAGGCAGTATTGTTACAGAACGGAAACAAATTTGTATCAGTACCTGGTTGTGCAAACCGCCCACCAGTAAGAAACCTACGGAAGCATTGCGTTGCTTCTTGAAAATATGCCCTGTTGCGATTAAAACTGGCATATCTTTGATGATTTTCAAGTAATTACTACTTCATAGTAATATCGATTATCTCTGGCATTCAAGTCGGTCGAGGCCGACGTCTTTTGACATCGTAAATCTGCTGAGTATATGAGTGTCATGTAATAATGTATTAACGCAAAAAGACAGCTAGGTTGCAACGTTTTTCTCAAACTTCATCTCCTCGACGCAGATGATGAAAGTTTTTATCACGACATCTGGCGAGGACCCTATATTATCAGGACGCGCGGAGTGCAGCGATTTCGGCTGACTACTGCTGTCCACTTCTGCGTGACGTGTCAAATGTTCAACAACACACAAGTCTACAGCCAAGAAATTCAAAGCAAACAAACAAATTTAAATTAAGGAAGATGTATTTTCTACGTGTGTTACACTCAAAGCCAAATTCATTAATACTCAATGTAGCGAAAAATTCTTTAGTGAAACTACTACCTCTGTAGAGTTGCCTTGATACAGTGTCACGGAAGGACAAATGATTGATGTCGACTGTGCTAAATGGAAACAAATGGCTTGCATATAATAAATCGGTATGTTTCAGTCATTATAGAACGAATTTCTGGTAACCAAGAAATCGACTGAACTTTTTTCCTCACGCTCTGCCTTCATATGGCTAAAATAAACACAAATATAGGCTAACTACTCTAAACATCATATTTATAGTTTGCTATCTGGAATTGCTGAGGATGCGGTAAACTTTAAACAGTAGTACCCTGCAGAGGCAAATAGAAGAGGATGTAGATGAAGACGAAATGGGAGATACGATACTGCGTGAAGAGTTTGACAGAGCACTGAAAGACCTGAGTCGAAACAAGGCCCCCGGAGTAGACAACATTCCATTAGAACTACTGACGGCCTTGGGAGAGCCAGTCATGACAAAACTCTACCAGCTGGTGAGCAAGATGTATGAGACAGGCGAAATACCCTCAGACTTCAAGAAGAATATAATAATTCCAATCCCAAAGAAAGCAGGTGCTGACAGATGTGAAAATTACCGAACTATCAGTTTAATAAGCCACGGCTGCAAAATACTAACGCGAATTCTTTACAGACGAATGGAAAAACTGGTAGATGCAGACCTCGGGGAGGATCAGTTTGGATTCCGTCGAAATGTTGGAACACGTGAGGCAATACTGACCTTACGACTTATCTTAGAAGAAAGATTAAGAAAAGGCAAACCTACGTTTCTAGCATTTGTAGACTTAGAGAAAGCTTTTGACAATGTTGACTGGAATACTCTTTTTCAAATTCTAAAGGTGGCAGGGGTAAAATACAGGGAGCGGAAGGCTATTTATAATTTGTACAGAAACCAGATGGCAGTCATAAGAGTCGAGGGGCATGAAAGGGAAGCAGTGGTTGGGAAAGGAGTGAGACAGGGTTGTAGCCTCTCCCCGATGTTATTCAATCTGTATATGGAGCAAGCAGTAAAGGAAACAAAAGAAAAATTTGGAGTAGGTATTAAAATTCATGGAGACGAAGTAAAAACTTTGAGGTTCGCCGATGACATTGTAATTCTGTCAGAGACGGCAAAGGACTTGGAAGAGCAGTTGAACGGAATGGACAGTGTCTTGAAAGGAGGATATAAGATGAACATTAACAAAAGCAAAACGAGGATAATGGAATGTAGTCAAATTAAATCGGGTGATGCTGAGGGAATTAGATTAGGAAATGAGACACTTAAAGTAGTAAAGGAGTTTTGCTATTTAGGAAGTAAAATAACTGATGATGGTCGAAGTAGAGAGGATACAAAATGTAGACTGCCAATGGCAAGGAAAGAGTTTCTGAAGAAGAGAAATTTGTTAACATCGAGTATAGATTTAAGTGTCTGGAAGTCATTTCTGAAAGTATTTGTATGGAGTGTAGCCATGTATGGAAGTGAAACATGGGCGATAACTAGTTTGGACAAGAAGAGAATAGAAGCTTTCGAAATGTGGTGCTACAGAAGAATACTGAAGATAAGGTGGATAGATCACGTAACTAATGAGGAGGTATTGAATAGGATTGGGGAGAAGAGAAGTTTGTGGCACAACTTGACTAGAAGAAGGGATCGGTTGGTAGGACATGTTTTGAGGCATCAAGGGATCACAAATTTAGCATTGGAGGGCAGCGTGGAGGGTAAAAATCGTAGAGGGAGACCGAGAGATGAGTACACTAAGCAGATTCAGAAGGATGTAGGTTGCAGTAGGTACTGGGAGATGAAGCAGCTTGCGCAGGATAGAGTAGCATGGAGAGCTGCATCAAACCAGTCTCAGGACTGAAGACAACAACAACAACCCTGCAGAGGCCGTTCAAATTCGATCTGCAGTTCAGATCAGGACTTGTTCCTTATGGTATGGTACTAGTTTTGATTTGGTAATGAAACATGTAATCAGACCTTTAGCCGCAAAGTTAAATTAGCGACAACATGAACTGAATTACCATACGTTCCTTGACTGTCTCAAAGCATACGTTGGCAATGCTTCGAATTATGTAATCATATGCTCGTATGTGGCTGCGAGATATTCTATTCACTATATACAGATCTAATAATTTCACATTTCATACCATTCTCGAAAACACTGCTGTCGAATATAATTGATAAATATCTTAACAACTTTACGCTGTGGTAGATGAGTTTACTTAGTTGAATTAATTGCTAAAATATTTGTGATTAGGTAGTTCCCCAAAGATACGCAACGGCAATTTTTCCATTTATGAAGAGTTAATTCTACTATCATTCAGTGTATTGTCGTGGTTAAAAAAAACCATTTTTGAACAAATGTTCAAATGTGTGTGAATTCGTAAGGGACCAAACTGCTGAGTCATCGGTTCCTAGACTTACACACTACTTAAACTACCTTAAAGTAACTTATGCTAAGAACAACACAAACACACACACATGCCCGAAGGAGGACTCGAACCTCCGGTGGGAGAGGCCGATCAATCCGTGACATGGTGCCTCAAACCACTCGGTCACTCCTCGTGGGCCGGCCGCTGGTAGCCGAGCGGTTCTAGGCGCTTCAGTCTGGAACCGCGCGACCGCTTAGGTCGCTGGTTCTAATCCTGCATCGGGCATGGATATGTGTGATGTCCTTAGGTTTGTTAGGTTTAAGTAGTTCTCAGTTCTAGGGGACTGATGACCTGAGATGTTAAGTCCCATAGTGCTCAGAGCCATTTGAACCATTGTGAACTCCGCACGGCCATTTTTGAACAAACACGATGTTTAAATCGCGCACACACGGGCTATTAAAATTAACATATAACATGTAGAATGTGAACTACTGTTACAACGCATATAGTGTACACCCTTTTAATTGGTTTGAGATTGTTAAATTTACGTTACCAAGGTCACCGTGTGTTTACGTCTTCATTAAAACACACTGTAACTTAATTCACTTTTTAAAATTATTTTCCGGCTTACTGTTTGATATCTGTGATCGCTCCGAGTGGAGCACAACGATTTACAAACAGTAGATGCTGGAGGGATCACCACTTATAGCGGACTCGTTAGAATCAAGAAATTCCTACCTAACACCTCGCTCGTAAATTGAGTATTAAGATTTTTGGATCTTTCAAGTAATAATGCGAAGATCTCGACCTTATCCATTGACATTTTACAGTGCAAAAATAAAATGCAGAAGATGCAGTTTCACAGACTGCAGTTTACAATATGCTCCTGTTTTATGCCCTTAAGTATGTCATTGTATTAGCTTGTACTAAAAATTGAACTACTGAGAAAATGATTACACGATAAAGAGGAAAGTGTGATGCTAGTCGTAACCTTTGATCAGTGTCGGAAAAATTCATATCATAGGCGATGGTTTGAAGTTAAAACACCCAAGTAGTTTGGATTATGTGAATCTACTTCAATTGTGAGCAAATAGTTTTACCTATAACTTTGTTGCCCAATCACAACCAATAACAAACACATTTCTCATTTCTTGAACAGACGATGCTGGACAGGTCGACTCCGTCTTCAAGTCATCTGATAAGAAGGAAACCATCGTGAGGAGTATTTTCACAAGTGTGTGACTTGCTCAATGAATTTTCTGCAGATGCTACGCACTACGTTACTTTGGACGCTGAGTGTTCGACGGAACCGAAAATAATAACGGATGAGCCCTAGGGGAGCATAACAGGACCGTCAGTGTTCTCGATATATATACACTACTGTCCATTAAAATTGCTACACCACGAAGATGACGTGCTACAGACGCGACATTTAACCGACAGGAAGAAAATGCTGTGATATGCAAATGATTAGCTTTTCAGAGCATTCACACAAGGGTGGCGCCGGTGGTGACACCTACAACGTGCTGACATGAGGAAAGTTTCCAACCGATTTCTCATACACAAACAGCAGTTGATCGGCGTTGCCTGGTGAAACGTTGTTGTGATGCCTCGTGTAAGGAGGATAATAGTGTACCATCACGTTTCCCACTTTGATAAAGGTCGGATTGTAGCCTATCGCGATTGCGGTTTATCGTATCGCGACATTGCTGCTCGCGTTGGTCGAGATCCAATGACTGTTAGCAGAATATGGAATCGGTGAGTTCAGGAGGGTAATACGGAACGCCGTGCTGGACCCCAACGGCCTCGTATCATGCAGTCGAGATGACAGGCATCTTATCCGCATGGCTGTAACGGATCGTGCAGCCGGTCTTGATCCGTGAGTCAACAGATGAGGACGTTTGCAAGACAACAACCATCTGCACGAACAGTTCGACGACGTTTGCAGCAGCATGCACTATCAGCTCGGAGACCATGACTGCGGTTACCCATGACGCTGCATCACAGACGGGAGCGCGTGCGATGGTGTACTCAACGGCGGACCTGGATGCACGAATGGCAAAACGTCATGTTTTCGGATGAATCCAGGTTCTGTTTACGGCATCATGATGGTCTCATCTGTGTTTGGCGACATCGCGGTGAACGCCCATTGGAAGCGTGTATTCATCATCGCCATACTGACGTATCACCCGGCGTGATGGTATGGGGTGGCATTGGTTACACGTCTCGGTCACGTCTTGTTCGCATTGACGGCACTTTGAACAGCGAACGTTACATTTCAGATGTGTTACGACCCGTGGCTCTATCCTTCATTCGATCGCTGCGAAACCCTACATTTCAGCAAGATAACGCATGACCGCATGTTGCAGGTCCTCTACAGGCCTTTCTGGATACAGAAAATGTTCAGCTGCTGCCCTGGCCAGCACATTCTCCAGATCTCTCACCAACTGAAAACGTCTGGTCAATGGTGGCCGAGCAACTGGCTCGTCACAATACGCCAGTCACTACTTTTGATGAACTGGGGTATCGTGTTGAAGCTGCATGGGCAGCTGTACATGTACGCGCCATCCAAGCTGTGTTTGACTCAATGCCCAGGCGTACCAAGGCCGTCATTACGGCCAGAGGTGGTTGTTCTGGGTACTGATTTCTCAGGATCTATGCACCAAAACTACGTGGAAATGTAATCACATGTCAGTTCTTGTGTAATATATTTGTCCAATGAATATCCGTTTATCATCTTCATTTGTTGTTGGTGTATGAATATTAATGGTCAGTAGTGTAGTACACTGGTGTGAGGGGCGAGAATAGCTTTCGCCTGATGTCTCACTACCAAGCAACACAGTCCGATGAAACCTGAACCATACTTAGAAAGGTCAGCTACAATACAGTACAGAAGATAACTCAAAGAAATATGCAATGAGACGAGCAAAAGTGACAGTTTTACTCAAACATAATAATTACATTGAACACAGCAACTTACGATTGTCCCCTGCACATCACAAAAGGTGTGACGTGCTTCCTAATTGTTTGTGATATGTGCAAGGGCGGCAGTGCATGCTCGGCAACGTGCTCCCTAGCTGATCACAAGGTTCTTGAGAACTCTTGTCTTTGGGTGTCATATTTCTCCACCAACGCTCACTGGTGCATGTTCACGTGACGTAACTGTCTCCCTGAACGCACCCCACAAGTGCTCGATTGGATTCAAGTTGGGGAGACGAGCAGGCCAGTCAGTTCTTCTAGATATTCTAATGTTCTTGGATAAACTGCGCGTTCCTACCTATCGCCATTTGATGATACGTCCAGTATTGTCGAACTGTCTTTTAGTGGTCCACATGTAATGGAGTGCAGAGGCGTTATGTTGCACAGGCACACTGACCTGAAAATCTTTGGAGCGGTGCACTTACCAGTCTACTTTTTCCGCTTGTGAATCTTCTCAGGGGTGCATTTGACTTTGAGATTATTTTTATGGATGACAATACCTGAGCACATCAAAGTGCGCAAGGTTGGGAGATTTTGTAACGAGCGCGAATTCGGCAAATGGATTGGACTGCCCGTTGCCCGAACTGAAACCGCTTCAACAACGTGTGGGATGAGATGGCGAGATTTGTGCACCAGTGACCACCCAGTACTTGCCAACCGCGTGGTGGAGGAGTGGTACGCCCTGCCACAATAACTCCTTCCCAGCCTTGTGGCCAGCGTGGGAACACGTGCAGGGCATGCACTGCTGTCTGTGCTGATCACACAACCTACTAAGACGTACCGTATCCCGCCTTTTGTAATATGGGGGACCGCCATAAATCGTGGTGACTTCAGTGTAACTATTGTCTTTGAGTAAAAGTGCGTCACACTGCGCATTTCCTTCAGTTACCTATTGCATTAAACTGTATCAGTTCTTTCTCTGAATGGTTCAAGTTACATCGAGCTGTATTATTTGGCAGCGACACGCCGTTCGAAAGCTGCTTTCGTCCTTAAGTTTAGAACACCGCTGTATAAAAAATTCACCAAATAAGATCAGAAACATTCTCAGACTGTTTGCTGACCGAAGTTGTTGTCTACTGTAACGTCTTGATACTAGACGATACTAAGGAAATAGAACGACCTAGAAGTATAATATATTAAACTGAGTGGCAGCTGTCTTTAACTGCGAATAACTGTAAAATGACACCCGCAACAGAGAGAAAGAAACTGGAAATATCTGCTTACGAGATTTATGATAAGTTTCAGAACGGTAATGTTACGAAACGATATGAAATGTGAAACTTCCCCTTTGAATGTGAAGAAAGTGCTGGAAAAACTCTTACGTTATTAGATTTTCAAACAGCAGAGCTAAACTCAACGTACTCGGAGAGTTTTCCCTTTACTTATTCTGATCATCACTAAACTGACACACAATATTTTTAGCGCAACGCAATCTTTCAGTAATCCCTACAGGAGAATGGCCCTAATAACAATAACCTGTACCTTTCATGAATCACTTACCTCACAAAAACCTTCGTTACTCGAACTACTGCAATACAGCAAGCGCCAATACTGCCAGCTAAATAAAGCATTCTAACTACTAAAGGCACTAACTGCTGATAGGCATAGTTAGCAAATGAAAGATTTTGATAGAGAATAAACAATGTGTTTACCTTAATAATGTTCAAAAGTCATCATATATATATATATATATATATATATATATATATATATATATATATATATATATATATATATATATATCAATTCATGTTCACATCCAACTGCCCAACACTACAATAGCGAATATGCCAACAATGCCAACCAGCCATAGACTGCCCACAGCACAGTCAGTGATTTTCATACAGAGCGCTACGTCGCGTTACCGACATAAAAACCTAAACAGCCTCACTGTAGTCCTTGTAGAGACAATGGTATTGGTGGGCCATCAGAGGCGCAGACCCACTGTATTCCTTGTAAAGATGTCCAGTAAGCATCTGTTGCAACTGCACGGGTGCACAATCACCATCGAAGAGTCTTGCGGATAATATAACAAGTCCATGAGCATCACTTGTACAATCACAAAACTTTTTGGAATTCCTTAGCACCAGCAATGCAGTTAACCACTGCCTTGCTGAACTATCATCACTCGTCTGACAGTCCCTGTTTTTTCACATCTTGTGCGTATACTATGACCAACAGAAATGTTGGCAGTGAAATTAAAATAGTTAATTTGAAGAACTGGTGTCTATACAACTACAAATTTACGACATGAGAATACAATAACAAAGGTACAAAATACATCATTAAAAAACATAATAATACAGATAACATTTGTAGTAATATAGGCTTTACAAAAGAATAGAAATAAATATATACATCAGTGTTACAGGAAAGAAGAGCTATCGAAACATTAACTTCACACATGAGCATTAAACAAAACAGAATAAATAATGTCTAAACATCTTTCCAAAGTAAATAACGTATTATAAATGCAAATTATATTTGAGGATAACAGCATAGCTCATCTAGTGAATGTAGCTTAGTATTAGAACAACTCTGCAACATAACTCTTATCAGATAAACACATAAAGACAAGAAGAACACAAATACACAAGGGTAAATAAACACATAGCAGAATAACACAAAAGGAAGAAGAGGGTTTGCTTTCAGTGTGACATTTGTTACTGCAGTATTTATAGTATTTGATTTGCAAACAAAATGTTCTTTACTTATTAGAGATCTCCCTTAGTTCATCATATGTTTCCAAGAAAATCCTACCTAAACCTGTTGTCCCTAAACCCTACTTTTTTTGTTCATACCCTCTTTCAACATAATTATTCTCCATTGTACACTACTTTTTCAGCCAAACCTTCCTCTTATAGCTTCTGAATGCATTTCTTCCAATTCATCACAACTCATTCTCTTATAGAGCCTAGCCCCTCTTAAGCTAACTTAAATCTACTGAGCTCAGATGCATAAACTAAGGGACGAGGCAATGCAGCAGCACAAAAGAATTAACACAAACAGCAATGACAAAAAAATGCAAATTGGCAAAGCAAGCAGCAGTGGTTGTAAATAAGCAAAGAAAATGCAATATTACAGCTAATATGAGCCAATGTGCAGCAACAAGAAAAATAAATCAGTAGTAAAATTGGCCGAATACAATGTAAAATTCAGTAGATCTATGCCTGGCAAATAGCAGCAACAAATGCAATAACTTATACCTAAACATGATACACGTCAAGCAGAAAGATAGGAAATCTCTAAAACCTATGTCAGATCTTAACGCTAGAGTGATGCATCACAGTAAGTTACTCTACCAAAAAGGTGACCAAATCATTGTGATGGGAAATGTCTATTTGTGCTTCCTTTTCTTTTTAAGAAAAATTAGATCATAAAATTATTATTTAATAGGTCTGTAGGCATAAAATAGTGATATTAGTACATCTATTAAATTTTATTTTAACCAATGCTGCAGTGCAACTAACAATTAGATATTATACAAAATAGAAAAATACATACATAAAGCAAGGCATGAAATGTCATTCACTAGCCGTATGGAATTTCATGACTCAGTAAAATATCTTTCAACTAGAAAGACATTAGTTGTAAAATGTTTCTCATCATTTCATTAGGTATTTCAGTAATTATCAGAAAGTACAAGCTCCAAAATGTAATCATATGTTTTCAAGTATGAGCGTGTCGTATTTGTGATGCTTTCTACAAAGGAATGTTAATAACGAGGTTAATGGCCTCGTTTTTCTCCACCTGCCCCTCTGAAAGGTATGCACTAATGGATTTTTTTCAGGCGACTGTCGCACAGCTGGGCGCCCACAGTGCATTACGTCTAGGTCACTTACCTTCCTTACCGAAATATTTACAACAGCGGTTTCCGCTACAGTGACAGTTTGATACCAATGAAACTTCACAGGTTGAGAATTTACAGTACAAATGTATGGAAACGAAATCTCATAAATAACAGTGTTGTGATATTCACATTCATGCATGTCTGAAAGTACAATTCTTGGTTTCCAACATACTTTTCACAAATCAAGAGTCCTTAACCACTACTCATTATTCATATACATATAAACACGTAATGACATTTCTCATATAGCATCATATTATTGATCATAAACATATCTCCACAGCATAATACACATCGTCATTGTAATAATATCATCATAGCACATCAATCAAATCTCAAAATGGTCGTAGCTTCCTCCAATGATCTCAAAACCTTTAGAAAAAATGCTCTCTACACGTTTCAATAAAGTCATCAACCTCAAATGTACTTCAAAAAATCATGATCCATGTAAAATACATCATTCACAGCTCTCTTAGTATCACAAAGGTTCCAAAAAATTATGAACAGTTCACAAAGTACAGACAAAATACAATTTCATAAGTGTGAAGTTATTCAACTGTGTAACTGTGTAGACATCTGTCACTGACTTAGTAAAAAAAAGTTTGTCTCTCTCAGTAAAATAATCAGATAGCTGTGTAATTCTGTGTTAGAGAAATATGGTACCGACGTGTAAAGTTGTATAGGCAAATACCATATTAGTTAGGGCTCCTAGCGCTTGCCACACGCTTACTACACAAAGTAGGCTTGTATCCCCTGAGGATTAATGTAACTATACCCTCAGGTGTTACAGATTACAGCAATGGAATGAAATGTATCACCGAAAACCTTCTTTGTATCTTTGTAATTCAAAAATCTTTAAAAATAAATGTTTTAAGTACAAAATTAATCACACAAATACGTGTACTGTAGCGCTAAACTGTGCGTCTTGTTGTAAGATACGGTAACGGTACGGTAAAAATGTGCCAGGTGTCGTAATTGTCGTCGTCCGTAAGCAAAGTTCTGTAGAAGTTAATGTACTGACCTCGTAATAAACAAAAGTGAAATGCTATGCGTATAGACATCGTAGTTCTTACATACATTACCGTGATCAGGAAAGTACTATACTTAAACGAAATGTTGTGCTACAAAAAAGGCCATCTCATTGTAACTATATCACAAAAGTTACTACTAAAACATGTATTAATTTACAGAAGAATTCAGAAAAACTGTGTAGATATGAAACAGACACAGAGCTAAAGCAATAATATATATTTTATCACTCATTAGTAGCATAGAGATATAATCGTGTAGCCGTGTCATCTGGTATTTCTCAGAAAGTACTTTAAATCTAGAATGTATTTTCAAGTAAACCAAAATGTTGCATTAAAATCTCATTAGCAGTACCGGTATATGTTCTAAGCGTGTAAGCCTTACAGTCGTTACGTAATTGTGCAACGAACAAGAAAGAATGTGCACACAATAACACTGTGTCGTCTGTTCACTACAAAAATGCATTCATAATTACTGTCTAAATAGTTTGGAGTGGATAGTTAACTTTAAAACATTGTTGCATGTAAACAGTTTCTAAGTATGACAAATGACTAGCAATGTGAAGTGAAAAATTTAATGGTAAAGACTAAGTTAAACAGCAGATTATCTCTCAATAAACGGTTTTACATGTGAAATGTGGTGCAATCTTTTACTCTTCCTAGTACGCAAAGTTTCAACTTCAACGCCATTATCATGTAGTATACGTTGGATTATGTAAGGTCCATTGTAAATCAGAAGGAATTTGTGACTCAAGTGTTTCTTCTTATGTGTCAATGAATGAGCTTTAATGAGAATTTTCTGACCAATATATAGTTTCTTTGCATTTGCTTAACCGTGTAGTTTTCTCCTTTTGTCTGCAGCAGAATTTATATTTTTAATAGCCAAATCAGTTATGTCTTTGTGTCGAAATTTACGTGTATTCGGAAAAGGTACAATCTCTCTGATTCTGTTCGGTGGTTCTTCATTCTTCACTACAAGAATAGGTGGAAAAGCTGTGGAGTCATGAGGCATGTCATTCAGCACGTTTTGAAACAATTGTAAATATCTGTCCCAATAGTGATGCTTTCTGTGACAATAAAGTCTGCAAAGCTTATTGATTTCTTCCATAATCTGTTCAGACGGGTTACAATGTGGTGAGTGCAATGAAATAAAAACAGGTTTTATTTTATGATTCCGAAGCATTCGTGACCAACCAGGAGATCTGAATTGCGGTCCGTTATCTGAAATGACTTAAGTAACGTGTCCAACTTCACGTGAGAAATTTTTAACAAAGGCGTTGGATACAGACCGTCCAGTGGCTTTACGTAACGGTGTGAAAGAAACAAATTTTGAAGTAAGTTCAACAGCGACTAGAACGTACGAAAATCCATTCGATGTTCCGACAAGGGGTCCCAAGAGATCAACAGCAGCAATTTCATTTAATTTAGAAGGAATGATAGGATACAATGGAGCACCATGTGAGGTAGTAAATGGTTTAGCCTTTTGACAAAGTTAACAAACAGACAAGACTCTTCGAATTCTCTTTTCCATATTGTTAAAATAACAAGTCGTCCGGCGAATATGACAACATTTTCGTGGACTAAAATGTAACTGAAATGAATGTACCATATAAGCTTATTAACAAAATCGTCAGGAGTGCAAAGTACCAATAGCTTGTCATCAACAGTGCAGTGTTTGAAGAGCATGTTGTTTCTAACCGGATAATAATGCCGAATCTGCGTGTTTGTCTTTTAATACCATTTACATTTGATGTCTTTCCAAATCTGATCCTTTCCTTGTTCATGAGCAATGTCTTTTAAAGATGTGGTGATTAGGTTTTCAAAGGCGACTTTCTGAATGTAAAGAATACTGAAATTTTTCTCGAGGTTGCCTTCTGTGTTACTTTCTCAAGCCCAGCCTGTGCGTGTGACAGTGCGTCCGCAACAATGTTCTCCTTGCCGGGAATGTAGACTATTGTGAAGTGGAATTCTGGCAGAAAAAATGCACAACGTTTAAACCTGTCATGACTTAATTTTGAAGACATAAGAAATTGTAACACATGATGATCACTGTGTGCTTTACCGTGCTTAGCATAAAGAAAGGAACGGAATTTGTTAAATGCCCAATCGATAGCTAAAGCTTCTAATTCAGTTACGGAATAATTTTTTTCAGATTTTGTTAGCACTCAGCTAGCAAAAGCAATGGGTTTTTGAGCAGTAGTATCATTTCCTATGACTTCTTGAAATAAATGTGCACCAAGACCGACTTTAGAAGAATCCATGCTTAGGCAGAAATCTTGTGACAGATCTGGATGAGCTAGTATTGGCGCGTTAAGTAGCGCTTCGTTCAAAGAATTGAATTCCAACTGTGCCTGTTCGTCCCAGTTCCAAACAGTATTCTTTCCAGTGAGAGAACAAAGTTTTGGTGTAACTAGAATTTGCATATTCAGAAAACGACGGTAAAAATTTACGAGACCTAGAAAACTGCAGACCTGTTTTTTTTTTTTTTTTTGTGGATGCAACTGGAATGGCTCTGATTGCTTCTAAATTTTCAGGATCCGGCTGGATTCCTTCAGAAGAAATAATATGTCCTAAAAACTTCACCTTTGACTTACCGAATTCAGACTTTTCCAAGTTAACTGTAATTCCAGATTTTGCAAAAATCGTAACACACAGTTGGGGATGCGATTATGTTGTTCCCATGAGGCTTCTGCTTTTAGAATATCTTCCACATAAAAGATGATGAGACGTTTTAAGAACTCAAGTAATGTGGAATTTAGCCCACGAATGAATGCTGCCGAAGAAATGTTCAAACTAAAAGGAAGTTTCCGAAATTCATAATAAACGCCGAAACAAAGAAAAGCTGTGTATTTTCTACATTCTGGATGAAGTTCGATCTGATAAACTCTCGATCTGAGATCAATAGAAGACAACACTTTTACACCATTAAAAATTTGAAGAAGTTCTTCCATCGTTTGCGGCCTGTCTGTTTCAGGAATGATGATAGTATTGATTTGTCTCGAATCTAAGACAAGCCTGATTGATCCATTTTTCTTCTCAACAACATGTAATGAATTGTTGTATGAGCTTACTGCAGGCTCAATAACGCCCTCGTCAAGCATAGATTGTATTTCTGTTCTAACACAGTCCCTATAAAGTGCCGGAATTACATATGGTTTAACAAAAAATTTGGTATGCTCACTGACACGAAATTGGTATTGAAATCCCTTGATTGTTCCTGTTTTGTTAGCAAAAACTGTGGAATGTGCTTGTAAAATCTCAAAAGGGATCTGCCTATCAGTGTCAGCACAATTCTCAGTTGTTTGAATTTTATTCTTAACTAACTCATTAGTATCAAATACGCCATCGATATCATCCCTGTCAGTACTTGCAGAGTGATTGTTAGTGTCTGGCTCCATTGAAAGTTCCGAACTGTTGTCTAACAAGAGGTAAAGCTGATTAATTTCCTCGTCATCGTTTGAGAACCAATTTTCAAATTTCAAAGCTATTGACTTACCTCGTTTCTCTAAACTTATTTCAGCAACGTGGAAGTTTAAGTTTGCTTTGTATTCATTCAAAAAGTCAGCTCCCTATATAATTTCTGTTGACAGTAATGGAAAGATAAGAAAGTTCATAGAGAAACTGTGGCTTTGACAAAAGAATTCTAAGTTGGCTTGTTGACATATATCTACGGTTTTTCCAAAGATTGCATCTTGTAATTTAATCTTACGTAACGGAAGTGTGGGGCAATCGTTCGATTTGTTGCATTTGCGAAAAGCTGTTCCACTAATCACAGAAATGGGCCTGCCAGAGTCAAGTACTGCCGTAAATTTTGCATCATTGACTGTAATGTGACTTTCGGGATATGCAATGCTATTATGTTTTACGTCGTGTTCCTGGAGTAAGATGTCCCTAACGTCTTCCATTTTTACGTAATTAATAGCCAAGGCAGCTGCGTCGTCAGCTTCATAAGTACGTTTTTTGGCTGCCAGCAGTTTGAGTCATTGTCTACTGTCTATTTGTTGTTGCGCATTGTTTTTGGGATTTTGGGACCTAACCTCTACAACTTCATCTTTTCGAGAGGGCCCTGCCCTGTTTGAATCCCGCCACTTCTGATTAGATTCTGGTCTGTTGTTAAGATAATATCGTCTGTCGTCATGTCGGTAGTTCCTGTAATTTATTTCTTGTCCGTCACGTGGTGGAGACTTATTCCTGAGTTGTAACTGCACGCTGGGCTGTTGCGTATGAAATTGTTCTGTCTCCCTTGATAATAATTGTTCTGGTTCCCATATTGTCTGTTTCTATTATTGTCTCTGTCATAGTCATTACCGCTGAGAGGTGATCTTTCTCTGTAATTATTACTACTCTGCCAACGGTTATCATACGGGTGGTGTCTGTTTCGGTCACAATTTGTGCTCTAAGAATAGCCTTGTCGTGTCCAGTTAGTATTTCTGTCATCGCGGAATTGTGACGAATGAGACCTATAATTGTTGTGTTCCTGTTTTCGCGTCCCGTGAATGTCAGTGACAGTTTCTGATTCTTGTAACAGTCCCTGAAAACCTTCGATATCGTCTTTGCAACGTCCTGCCAAAATAATATTTCGTTAATGTTCAGGCAAGTTGATTAAGCAAATGCGAATAAGTTCTGAGGGGCTGTATGTGTTTGACAGATATTGATTCTTATGCATCATGTGTTCAAAATATTTGACAAATACTGGAAAATTCAGATTGTTCGAAATGTTTCGTCATTAGGATGCTATGTTTTACGCGAATTTGAGTAGCTTGAGACCAATATGCTGAGAGGAAGGCATGATAAAATCCTCCTTCACTGTGACAATCATGAATGACCGATCGCATTCTTACAGCTGGTTCATTCTCTAAGTAGCCACACATAAATTCCAATCTGTGCTCCAATGACCAGTTGGGGGGAAAACAATTGCAGAATTGATGAAGCCATGTTTGTGGATGAATGTCGTTGCCGGAATTCTGAAATGTTTTGAATTTACGTGTTGTAATAAACAGCTTATAGTCAAAATCATCACGTCGGCGAGTCACATATCGGTTATTGTTACGTCGTTTCGGCGGTTCCATCTCAAAATTCGGTGTACCTTGCCAATTTCTTTCATAATTTCCGAAATGACCTATGTTATTATTTTGCGGCTGTTCCGTATTTCTATGTCCCTCTTCCGTATTGGAGCACGAGTGTCCTCTGAAATATGTAATATTTGTATTACTTGTGCCATCTGAGCTTGTACTTCCCGGATTTCTCATTTGTGTTGCGTATTAATTTGATTCTGATTTTGTTTGAAATTTCTAATTTGTTCATACTCTTCTGTGTTAACAAAGGCTACTAGTGTTGTGTCATTCAGATCATCATCTACCTTTGTAGATAAGTTGGGCTACTTTCTCCGATCATGAACTGATTTCCTCAGTGTGTTTTCTGAACCAAGTTTCAGACTGTCCATTTGTGTTGAAAGCGTATCTACTATGTCATTTAAGTTTCCTTGAGATTTTTGCAAGTCGCACGCCCGAATCGGTAGACGCAACTGGGTCATTTTTAGCTTGCATGGTGTCGTGATTTTCATGAACAATAGTTTGCAGTTCTTTTATGGTTGCTTCGTGATTCTGTAATGCATTTTCATGACGCGAAAAAATAGGTTGGAAATGCTCACAAATTTGTGTTTTTACGTCATTATAAACTTTTTTACATTTAGATTCTATATTATGTTACTCAGTAGTTAAACCTTTGCGTGTTTGTTCAAGTGTTGTGTCTAACGTTTGAAGCTGTTGTGCATTAATTGTAATAACAATGCACTGGTGTCTGAAACATGTTCCTCTGTACTTTTAGACAGATCATTTCCACCGGCAACATTCGCGTTTTGAAAAGCAGAAAATGTGTCTTGACTTGATTGAGAGACGAGTAATAATACAAAACCTGAATCTACAGTATTTGCAAAGATTGTGTCCTGTCGTTTCAGATTCCTGGGGCGAGCTTTTGCCGACCGATCGAACGACATACTACCCTGTTCACTAGCTGTTTCACTGTCTACACCATTATTTATTTCCTGGTCCATTTCTCTATGCACAGTCACCAGATTATTATTCTGAATATTTGTTAATTCATTACATTGTGGCGCTAACACACTACTCTCGTCTTCCCTGTCATTTCTCAATATACTTTGCAGCCTAGTGTTACTTTTTTCACACTCCATATTTGTCAAAATATTTTACATGATAACACAGAAAAGCACAATTTGTAGAGCAAAGTAAGAAAAAACATTAAAATAGCACTGAAAATAATATCCAATTAATTGCAAGCACAGCTGCAAAATAGTTTGTACAAATCTACAACAGTTTTACTGTACAACAATGCAAAACTACAAGTATGAAGGAAATTCTCTCTACAATTACGCTCCAGCAATATACAATAACTACACTAATTAAACTACAAGAAAAAATCAGAAAATTCCAGTGAGGTATCCTGACAGGGTCGCCATATGAAACTTCCCTTTTGAAGGTAAAGAATGACAGTGCTGAAAAAGTCATACGTTATTAGATTTTCAAACAGCTGAGCAAAACTCAACGTACTCAGACTAGTCTTGCTCATAATAGTTCAAGACTGGGAACGTTCAGTTTAGTTCGCAGTTCCATCATGAACTAGGTTGCTCTTTTAGTTCGTTAGCTCCCATCTCGATCTCGAGAAAGACAGTTCGCTCGCCTTGCTACCGCTACTGCACATTTTATTCGTTATGGTAGTCTTTTAAATAATGACCAGTGTTGCCAATGCCTGTATTATTAGTTTTATGTCGAGTAATTAGACTTCAAAAGGCCAAATAAACCAGTTATTTACACTAATGGGTAAATTGGGGTAGTAAACTACTTTACTTTACATACATTTTAAAATATATTTATTTATTTGTTTATTAGTTCATTGTAGGAATATTATTTACAGAATATGCTAGATGCATTTCTTTTGTGAATAAAAAAACACTTTCATAAATAATCGACTTTTTTAAAGTTTTGGAAATAACCAACAAGAAATACACTCCTGGAAATTGAAATAAGAACACCGTGAATTCATTGTCCCAGGAAGGGGAAACTTTATTGACACATTCCTGGGGTCAGATACATCACATGATCACACTGACAGAACCACAGGCACATAGACACAGGCAACAGAGCATGCACAATGTCGGCACTAGTACAGTGTATATCCACCTTTCGCAGCAATACAGGCTGCTATTCTCCCTTGGAGACGATCGTAGAGATGCTGGATGTAGTCCTGTGGAATGGCTTGCCATGCCATTTCCACCTGGTGCCTCAGTTGGACCAGCGTTGGTGCTGGACGTGCAGATCGCGTGAGACGACGCTTCATCCAGTCCCAAACATGCTCAATGGGGGATATATCCGGAGATCTTGCTGGCCAGGGTAGTTGACTTAGACCTTCTAGAGCACGTTGGGTGGCACGGGACACATGCGGACGTGCATTGTCCTGTTGGAACAGCAAGTTCCCTCCCGGTCTAGGAATGGTAGAACGATGGGTTCGATGACGGTTTGGATGTACCGTGCACTATTCAGTGTCCCCTCGACGATCACCAGAGGTGTACGGCCAGTGTAGGAGATCGCTCCCCACACCATGATGCCGGGTGTTGGCCCTGTGTGCCTCGGTCGTATGCAGTCCTGATTGTGGCGCTCACCTTCACGGCACCAAACACGCATACGACCATCATTGGCACCAAGGCAGAAGCGACTCTCATCACTGAAGACGACACGTCTCCATTCGTCCCTCCATTCACGCCTGTCGCGACACGACTGGAGGCGGGCTGCACGATGTTGGGGCGTGAGCAGAAGACGGCCTAACAGTGTGCGGGACCGTAGCCCAGCTTCATGGAGACGGTTGCGAATGGTCCTCGCCGATACCCCAGGAGCAACAGTGTCCCTAATTTGCTGGGAAGTGGCGGTGCGGTCCCCTACGGCACTGCGTAGGATCCTACGGTCTTGGCGTGCATCCGTGCGTCGCTGCGGTCCGGTCCCAGGTCGACGGGCACGTGCACCTTCCGCCGACCACTGGCGACAACATCGATGTACTGTGGAGACCTCACGCCCCACGTGTTGAGCAATTCGGCGGTACGTCCACCCGGCCTCCCGCATGCCCACTATACGCCCTCGCTCATAGTCCGTCAGCTGCACATACGGTTCACGTCCACGCTGTCGCGGCATGCTACCAGTGTTAAAGACTGCGATGGAGCTCCGTATGCCACGGCAAACTGGTTGACACTGACGGCGGCGGTGCAAAAATGCTGCGCAGCTAGCGCCATTCGACGGCCAACACCGCGGTTCCTGGTGTGTCCGCTGTGCCGTGCGTGTGATCATTGCTTGTACAGCCCTCTCGCAGTGTCCGGAGCAAGTATGGTGGGTCTGACACACCGGTGTCAATGTGTTCTTTTTTCCAATTCCAGGAGTGTATTTCTGCTTCAGGTACAGGTTAAGTACTAAATGACACAAACAATAATACCTTTACCATTAACAGAAGAAACACTAACACTTCTAATTTGTTACCAAACAATTAGACATAGAAAGAATAACTATGACGCCTGAGTTAAATCGTATTCTGAAGCTTTGCGTTAATTAATGTCTTCTAATTTTCGAGTGAAATATTACAAAAATTTTCATATTGTTATGTAAAAACATTAATTTGGAAACTTTGGGGGGGGGGGACGGGGGGGGGGGGGAAGCATGTGATTTTTTTTTAAGGCCTACTGCGGGCTCTGGCTCCGTCTCGCTATTGTCCGTCGGTCTTCGGAAAAGAGCGAACGAACTAAGTAGCGAGGTTATCCGTGAACTAGTTCCCGTAGTTCGCCTGTGGGAGTACTCTTTCGAACTAGTTCGTTCGCGAACTACACAAGACTAACTCAGACAGTTTTCTCTTTATTTAGTCTGATCATCACTAAACTGACACACAATATTTTTAGCACAACGCAATCTGACTTTCAATAATCCCTACAAAAGGATGGCCCTGACTAACAATAACCTATACCCTTCATGAATCACATACCTAACAAAAATCTTCCTTACTCGAAGTACTGCAGTACAGAGAGCGCCAATACTACCAGCTAAATAAAGCATTCTAACTACTGAAGGCACTAACTACTGATAGGCATAGTTAGCAAATGATAGATTTTGATAGAGAATAAACAATGTATTTACCTTACTAATGTTCAAAAGTCATCATATATATATCTATCAATTCATGACATCCATCTTTATAAATTTCCTTTTTCTGGCGAACACACGTTCAGATCGTCCGTTCTCAAAACTCTAGCATCTCTCTCTCCACATCCACCACTGCTGGCGGCTCACCTCCAACTGTGCAACACTACGCGCTGTTCGTAACCAACTGCCCAACAGTACAATAGCGAATATTCCAACAATGCTAACCAGCCACAGACTGCCCACAGCACAGTCAGTGATTTTCATACAGAGCGCTACATGGCGTTACCAACACCAAAATCTCAGCAGCCTACTTATAAATGGAACCAACACGTGAAAGCAGTATTAGTGAACTATCTAATACATCCCGTAGGGATGAACAAAGAGGTTTGGTTGAGAGTGAACGGATACAGTCAGTTATTTTTCTCTCGCTGGATGCCCGAATAAAATACGACAGACAGGGTCTAATATCGGTACAAATTAGCTCCTTCTGTGCATTTTGCTGCGATTTGTGATGCATTTATTTAGATGTATGGTGTCAACGTAGGAGAGACAGTTCAAGAAATTCATGTCGAATAAAAATGACACCAATAATGCACTGCGTATAATATTTATGATGCCTTCATGAGGAGGAAACACGAAGTAACAACCTTGTGGTTGACACACATCTGTGTATCATTTAAAAGAAGGCCTAAACGAAATAATGTCAAATAAGAGTAGGGCTGTGAAATTCTCTGAAAATACTGGGAGGTAAAAAATTGAGAGATGGCGTTACTAATTGGCTCTTACAAAGCAAACCTAGTTTTGCCTCGGAAATGTTTGTTAAGGCACTCATTAATTAGCGCTCGCACGCGAGAGAGAATGAGAGTGTTACGTCTAATTACAAGTAAGTTGTGATTTCTACAGATAACTGGATTAATGTCATGATCCTAAATTAGCTAGTTAACAGTCTAAGTGAGGAAAATGGAACCTGTAATTAGTTTTCAGGTCGTAACGTAAAGGCGTCTTAAGACTTGACCATAACATCAGCGTATTCTGCAGGTAATGAAGTATTTGGATAAAGCTGTGCACAGCACGGTATGCTGTTTTCTAAACTGTTCATTTGCGGAAGGCTTAGCACTATGACGAAAACATCTTAAAAGCCTGAAATTTATGTTACGCATGACTAATAATGAAGCGTTGCGTGCTGGTCCTAGGGAAAATAATTAGACGATATAGTCAGATTACTTTTAGTGCACTGGTAAATCTGTATTGAGAGCCCCTTGACTTTAATGAAGCGTTGCGTGCTGGTCCTAGGGAAAATAATTAGACGATATAGTCAGATTACTTTTAGTGCACTGGTAAATCTGTATTGAGAGCCCCTTGACTTTTGAGTGAAAAGTTACTTATTTAAACAAATCCTTTGTTCATGCAGATGTTTTTTATTCTTCAAATCTGATTAGCACATGCACCCACAGTCATAATTTTTTATTGTGCACATCTCTGCTTCCCTTAGAGTTTTCAGTATGTGCAATACCCTCTAGTTATTCCCTCATGTTTTAACATATGTATTATCATTTTGTCCCTCTTTGTTGTCAGTATTTTCAATATGTTTCTTTCTTCACTGATTCTGTAAAAAAACTGTTCATCCCTTATCTTATACGTCCACTTAATTTTTAATATCCTCGTGTGGTACCACATTTCAACGCTTCGATTTGTTTCTTTTCTGGTTTTTCCGCAGTCCTTGGTTCACTGTAATGCAATACTGTGCTTCAAACGTATATTTTCAGAATGTTCTTCTGCAAATGGAGGCCTACGTTTGATACTGGTAGACTTGTTTCGGCCAGAAATGCCCTCTATGCCTGTGCTAGTCTGCTTTCTTTGTCCTGCTTCCTGCATCTGTCATGTTATTTTGCTGCCAAGGGAGCAGAAATCCTGAACTTCATTTACTTTCTGGTCACTTATATAGGTTTCAAGTTTAACGTTTATCTCATTTCTGCTAATCCTCATTACATTCACCCTGTCTTCGGTTGTTAATACTAGATTATTTAAGCAAAACAAAGATCCTTTTAAAGGTACGTGCTATGGAAAAAATTAGCAAACGATATATACATATTACTAGAGACTGAACTATAAACAAGTAGTAAAGCTTGTGGGAATTAAAGTTACCAGAAACCAGGGGAAGGCTTTATTTTAATGCAGATATCAACTGACAGTGAAGATAGCATCATCTTTTTACACAGCCTGTGAGTCTATGTGAACATGCACTGAGATTGTCAAAATCAAACGTCGTAAGTAAACTAAATGAAAAGAGTTTGTTTTCTTAAGAGAAATGGCATCACAATAGTATCGAGACTCCAAAAACTTAATAACGTGAGGGCTTCTAATTGTCAAAGGTATATCGGACGTAGCACCAAGTGAAAATACGCTGGCAATGGCCGCCGATTCATCACCAGAGTATACGTATTAAAAAACAGCAGCTTCGGATGAGGACGACAGATCAGCGAAGAATGTGATTGGCAGCAGCACCTTTAACACACTGTGACTCAGATCTTTCAGCTCGATGATATGTTTCGTATCGTGAAGAAATTATAGACAAGGATTGAATAAATGACTATGATTTCGATATTTGATAGTGTTTAGTTACGCCTCGATACACTATAACATTTTCGGCTCTGTAGACATTTTCAAGTGAGTTTACTACTAACATACACATTTTAGCATTAGTATATTATTGCATTATTACAATTTACAGTACGAAAAGTCGTACCCATTAATACGTAACATACCATTACAGACCTTTCGAAATTTGTTGCATAATATTGTTGAGTACATGTCGAGAACACCATGCTCATTCCAGAATGAAATTTTCACTCTACAGTCCAGTGTGTGCTGGTATGGAACTTCCTAGCAGATTAAAATTGTATGCCAGCTAAGCCATGTATCTGCAGCATCCCTTCTTCCAGGAGCTCTAGTCGTGCAAGAATCGCAGGAGAGCTTCTGTGAAATTTGGAAGGTAGGAGATGAGGTACTGGCGGAAGTCAAGCTGTGAGGATGATTCGTGGCTGGTGCCTGGGTAACTCATCTGGTACAGCTCTTTCGCACGGAAGGCAAAGGTCCCGGGTTCGAGTCTCGGTCTAGCATGCAGTTTTAATCTGTCAGGAAGTTTCATTACATCCGTTACTCGATCATACACGGATCAACATGTTAATGTTACTTATACTTTATGTCGCAGCATAATGTGAACGTATCAAGCATGTAGTCAACTACTTCACACAAGGACCACATATAATTCTACAATGACGTCACAAGCGAAGTATGTATTTGGGATTTGGGTCTTCGTTGATGTTGCTAAGAGGATGTTTGATGTATGGACCCTTATCATAAGGAAATAGGTTCTTTATTCTTTCATTACATAACAGGAATTACAAATGTAATACATATATATTAAGCAAATGTATTAAGGCTCAAGTCACACACCAATCACTGGTAAACATTTTCGGCTGTATCTTATATACGTGTAGATCTACAAGACTACTCAGCAGTTCAAACTTAAGTGCATGGCAGCTGTTCCTCGAACCACTTTTACTCCATTTCTCCCGTGTTCCATTCTCCAACACCAGGTGGGAAGACAGAACCCTTGGATCTTCCCATGTGAGCTCTGATTTCTTTTACTTTGTTACAATGATCGTTTCTCTCCATGTAGGCGGTTATCAAAATTTTTTCGCATTCGAAGGAGAACTTTGGAGAACGAAATTTCGTGAAAAGATCTCAGCGCAACTAAAAATGTTCTTTGAACATGTATGATATCCATCGTCAATCCTACCTGGTAAGAATCCCACACCACACAGCGGTACTCTAGCAGAGGACTGACAAACATGGTGCAGACAGTCTCTTTAGTAGGACTGCTGCATTTTCTGTGTTCTGCTAATAAATGGCAGTCTTTGGTTTGCGTTCCCCACAAAATTATCAATTTGCTCGTTCCAGTTCAAGTTGTTCGTATTTACAATTCCCAGATATTTAGTTGAATTGACAGCCTTTATATTTGTGTGACGTATTCCTAGTACAGGTTATAAACTTTTGAAAATTAATAGCGTCCTGCGTTTTGCCATATTATCCTATAAATAATAATAATAATAATAATAACAATAATAATAATTGGGAAGATGAGAGGGAGCGGCCAAACGAACTACTCGTAAAATAGGAAGGACGCTAAATATTCAATATGTTAAGATTGATAGAAAATTACTCGAAAATATTTATTCCTCAGTTCCGTCTGGTCATTTAAGAACACATTCAGAGCGCTATGCAAGCATTTATACTTTTCAGTTTCTTCCAATAGATCCATCTGTTTGCTCTTGGATTGTGCATGTAGGACTGGTGAAAAACCGCTCCAGTTACTGTTGATAATTGGAGTGGTGTTTCATTAATCAAACCGTTGCACGATCAGCACCTAGAGAAACTATTAAGTACTTCTAGGATGTTGAAAGCTGAGTTTGTCTAACCTGATGTCCTCAGCCGCATAAATGCTTTCCAGTGTTTTACAGTACGTATTTTACAAATAGTCAGTTTACTGTGTTCTTTAAATCCGACTTTGAATGTGAAACGAGTTTGTCGTATATACTTAATAGACACAAGTCAAACTTCATCTCATAAACGCGTGAATTACCCATTGGATCAATCTTTTCGACTTCGTGTCTTGGAAGACTTGCTAAGTTATTAGTCGTGTCGAAAAACATCCGTGCATTGATTTTATTAACAATTTTTTCAATTTTATCTAATAGACTGAATTTGTATTCATTGACCTTTAACTCTTCCCTAAGTGGGGTAATGAATATGATATGCTTGACATGTAACACTGTTTGCAATGTAGCCAGTTTCGAAAGGACAATAATGGTATGGTACCACCTGATAATCTACTCCTTACAGCTTTCACGGTGTAAATTGTAATGCTTTAATAATTGACTAATGCTTAAATATGTGTTTTGTTTTTAGAGTCACTTGAAAACGTCTGCATATCTGAATTCGTAGTAGTGTATGCAAAGGAAATAACAGTCAAAAGGCTAAAGCCTTATCATTAAGGTAATTCTACATACCTGTTACTCTAATAATAAGAAAATTATAGACAAGGACTATTGGAGTATACAGAAGAACTGGTGTTACAGTTAGTATCGCGCTACATATGTGTAACTACGTGTAGCTGTAATGCTAGATCAAATATCGTAAGAATGTCGTTTTAAACATTCGGCACTTCGCATTGCTCTATCCCAAGCGGGAGTACAATTCAAGATGGACCGCAAAAACGTATAATGCACCATTACAAAACTGCAGGATACGGAAATGGTTAGGGCACCTTGCCTCGCGATTTGTGCATAATTCTGTGATTATGACAATACACGACCTTGGTATTACGTCAATAAAACTTCATTTCAATGTGATCATTATATCTGAGAGTTCCAGTTTGCGGAAATGGACACCTGTATAACAAGAGAGTCGATTTTTCTAGAGTCTAGATAGTCGTTGAAAGGAGTAAAATTTTAACAAATTGCATTACTCAAGGCTTCTGACCAGTGTCCTTGTATTGACTGCATTTCGTTCATACATGTAATTGCAGACGTTGGCAGCACAGTTCTGCACCTACACATATATTCCACAAGCCACGGTGTTGTGCGTGGCAAAGGAATTAGGGAATTTCTGTTCCATTCCTATTGCGTACTCAGTGAAGGATAAATAACTTTATATGTGTGTTAGTGCCCTGATCTCTCTTTGTTATTCTCATGGCCTCTGTGCAATACACGAGGGTTAGAACTTTTATAATGGCAATTATTTATTTACAGCTCGTACAAAATAGATATGTATTTCCAAGTTTTACTGACCTTCAAAGTAGTCTCTAGCATTGTGTATAGCCCGTTGCCAGCGATGTGGAAGTCGCAGGATACTCTTAGCAGTGACAGTTGTGTTGACAGTTCGAGCGGCGCGGTCTATTGCCCGACGAATTTGTAGCAGTTCTGAAGCGAATGCCGTGAAGTGTTTCCTTCAGTTTAGAAATCGAGTTGAACACACGATGGCTTAAGTCCGGGGTGTGCAGTAGGTGGTATAGCACTTAGCAGTCCCATCAGTCAAACAAATCAGTAATAGCTTGCACTGTACGTGCTTGAGCATTGTCCTGCGAAATGATGCTCAGGTCCTGCAGAAAGTATCATCACTTCTAAGCTGGTCGTAGGTTGTGTTCCAAAAACGAACAGCATAGAGATAGAACTGATGACACTTTCCGCAGGACCTAAATATCATTATGCAGGACAACGCTCAAGCACGTACAGTGCAAGCTGTTACTGATTTGTTTGACTGACGGGGCTGCTAAGTGCTACACCACCTACTGCACTCCCCTAACTTAAGCCCTTGTAAGTTCAGCTCGATTTCCAAACTGAAGGAAACAATTCACGGCGTTCGCTTCAGAAGTGCTACAAATTCGTCGGGGAATAGACAGCGCCGCTCGAACTGTCAACAGAACTGGCTCTGCTAAGGGTATCCTACAACTTCCATATCACTGGCAACGGGTTATACACAATGCGGATGACAACTTTGAAGGTCAGTAAAACTTTAAAACAAGTATTTTATTTTGTACGAGCTCTAAATAAATAGTTGCCACTATTAAAGTTCCAACCATCGTATAAAGGGTCCGGCAGAACGAACAGTAGGATATAAAAAGGAGAGAACCTGGAAACAAACTGACATATTTATTGAAAAACAACTTGTAAACACAGAAAACTATATGCTATTTATATACGTATGCCTTCTACTTGGTTTTAAATAAACAGAAAGAAGGTTTCGCTCACATTCCGTGCGTCGCTCCAGGCGACGAACGAAAGCTTCCATCAACTGATTCAACATATTCAATGGGATCTCCTACCCAGCTGTACGTATTCTCTCTTTGAGTTGAGCCGCGGTACGAGAACGTGTGGCGTACACTCATATCTTCGAGTATCACCATAAGCAGAAATCACGAAGACATCTGGAAGCGTAAGGCGAAGTTTCGCTGTGCGACTTTATCCTGTTCGTTTAGTTTCTGTACGATGTGTACTCTGTGTGGGTGGACGTGCAAATTGTTGCGGCGATGCGCGGCAGAGAACGACTCGCCGCTGTCAGCGTCCAGGTATGCCTGGCGGCGGACCGGCGAGGACTTCGGCTGAGGGCTGGCTGGCGTGGCTCCTCCGCTCGCCACGTGGTCCGCTTCGTCGTCCCTTGCCCTGCACTTTCCTCCTATACAGAAGATACAGTTGTCCCGGATTGTTGCACACACCGTACAATCATCCGATGACACATGTCGTTTTAATTTGAACTGACGACGAAAGAGCGCTGGACTGCGATGAGACATTCGTTATTTTGTAAATACGCATCGACGGCCAATGCTTGATGCTCCGAACACCAAATGATCTTAATTACAAAGGACAGTGGCAGTCCTACCTCAGTGTAGTGCGAGAGTAGATATTTCGCTGACGCGCAACAGCCACGCCGTACTACGTGACTCAAATCCTATTATTCATTCTGCCGGACCCTGTACGATTGTGGAACAGAATTGTCACGTTTTTTTTCTCGAAAGCTGTTCCTATAATGGACCGACAGCGACGCCGTCCTCCTTCCAAAGATACCCATTTCAATTTTCTGATCGTCTCTGTTAGACTTTCGTGTGAGTGTGCAGCCCTTTACGATTGCAGTAGGACGTCTCTGAATTCGTGCCTACTTGTCTGCAAAATCTGGAGGAGTATTCCAGGATCCGTGGCCTTAAGGCATTGCCTGCAATTTCGTTTACAGATTCAATGCACTCCTCCCCCCCCCCCTCCCACCCGTATCCCTCCCAGGAAATCTAAAAGTATTCTATTCCCTTCATTCACAATTTTTATGTGATGACAAGAAGGTTCATTATTACTGAACACTCGAGGCAGCTCATCGTGGTTTTGACCTGTAGTGAGAATTGACTGTCCCGACGGTTGTTGGTAGATTATATATTATGAATGAAAACACAAATGACGCTGGTGTTATGTATCTAATATATCACTGGTGTCTGATATCACACAAATAAAGGGAGCCAGATGAACTACATTGAAATAATGGAAATTAATTAACATATTTCGATTTCCCCCAGGTTAATACTGAATGATCAGAGACGGTTCCCTTACTGGCCATTTCTAACTGCAGATGCTTTTCACAATCCCATCCTACCCCTCTGACTCACGTGTTCCCATTTTTTCCTTTGTACCACCTATAATTTCACTTGCCCTTTTAAAAACTTTTACTTTGTAATATCGTTACTGTTTCACTTATCTGCTTAATCTAATTTGTAGATTTGTAATTTGTAGATGTAATATTACATTTGTTAACGATAAGATTGCCGGCCGGAGTGGCCGTGCGGTTCTGGGCGCTACAGTCTGGAGCCGAGCGACCGCTTCGCTCGCAGGTTCGAATCCTGCCTCGGGCATGGATGTGTGTGATGTCCTTAGGTTAGTTAGGTTTAATTAGTTCTAAGTTCTAGGCGACTGATGACCTTAGAAGTTAATGGCATAGTGCTCAGAGCCATTTGAACCATTTGAACGATAAGATTATTTTGTTCAACCACTCCCGTGGATGACGTCACCAAAGTTTACTACTCAGTTTATTTTCTTCCCAGAACAGTTGTTGTAATTTGATATATAATTCATTATTTAATGTGTTATACATATGTAACACAAATTCAATAATTTGACATAACATTTTCACCAAATTTTTCCTTTTTTTTAGTCTTAAAGCAAACGTTAACAATGTCATCTTTCAAAACCAACTGAGATACTTTGCACTCCACTAGTTTAAAATCTATGATTCTAAAAAATTTCACAGTCATACATACTTACCTTTTACATGATGATGGTGTAAAAGCCGAACACCTTTTAGTGAAATAATAAATATTGTAGAACATCATACCAGTGTCGTGTGTGCGTTTTCATTCATAATGTTATGAAAATTGCTGGCTCGATCAGATCACAACTGCACCGGTAACGCTGGTTTATCCACTCTAACTAGACTGAAACTGAACTGGTCAGTCGGGATTGTACTGGACGGGGTACACTTTCAATAGGTGACAGCATTCCGGTAACCCCGGCGAACGGGCAACGGTTTGCGACATACACCGAATGAAGTATCGCGAAGAGCTGTGTGCAAAACGAACTGCCGAGTGTACTACGATGCTGAATATACTTGACTATGCGTCTCCTCGAAAAAATAAAGCACCTTTATTAATTTTTTATTCATTTGGAGGAACGTGTCTGACGTCCTGTTAGACACTGAATTCCCGAAGCCACAGTATGTAGCATCCTGCTCTTTCTAGAGTCAGAAGACTGGTTTGATGTGGCCCGCCACCAATTCCTCTCCTGTGACACCCTTCCCACCCCGGAGCAGTAATTGCAACCTACTTCCGCAATTGTTTGCTTAATGTATTCCGATCTTTGTCTGCCTCTAGAGCTTTTACGCTCTACAGTTACCTCTAATACAATGGAAGTTATTCCCTGATGTCTTAACAAGTCCTATCATCCTGTCCCTTTTTCTTGCCAGTGTTTTCTATATATTCCTTTCCTCGCCGATTCTACGGAGAACCTGTCACTTTCTTACCTTCTCAATCAAACTAATTTTCAAAATTCTTCTGTAGCACATAGCAAATGGTACGGTTCTCTTTTGTTCCGGTTTTCCCACTGTCCGTATTTCACTACCACGCAACGGAGTACTGCCGCGCGAGGTGGCCGCGCAGTCTAGGGCGCCTTGCCACAGTTCGCGCGGTTCCGTCCGTCGGAGATTCGAATTCTCTCTCGGGCATGGGTGTCTGTGTTGTCCTTAGACTAAGCTAGTTTAAGTTGAATTAAGTATTGTGTAAGGCTAGGGATCGATGACCTCAGCAGTTTGGTCCCATAGGAACTTACCACAAATTTCCCAAACGCTGTGCTCCAAACTTACATTCTCAGAAATTTCTTCCTCATCTTAAGGCCTATGTTTGACCCTAGAGAATTCCTCTTGGTCAGGGATATTCTTTTTAACAGAGCTAGTCGGCTTTTCATATCCTCCTTCTTCCGTCTCCCGAGGTAGCAGAATTCCTTAACTTCACCTACTTCCTGATCACCAATTATGATGTTAAGCTTCCCACTGTTCTCATTTCTGCTGCTTCCCATTAGTTTGTCTTTCTTCGATTTAATCCCAATCCATATTCTGTACTCATTAGACTGTTCTCTCCGTTCAACAGACCCTGTAATTCTTCATCACTTTCGCTAAGGACATCAATGTCGTCAGCGAATCTCATCACTGATATTCTTTCAGTTTGAATTTTAGTCGTACATTCAATCAATTTTTTTTATTTCTGTCATTGGTTCCTTAGTGTTTAGGCTGAACAGTAGAGCGAAAGACTACATCCCTATCTTACATTTTTAATTCTAACGCTACGTTCTTGGTTTTCCACTCTTATTGTTCCATTGGTTCTTGTACAAATTGTATAATAACTTACCCTTATTTTTCTCAGGATTTCGAACGTCTTGCACCATTTTACACTGTCAAACGCTTTTTCCAAGTCGAAAATTCCTATGAAACTATCTTGACTTTTTTCAGTCTTACTTCCATCATCAAGCGCAATAAGAGAACCGCGTCTCTGATGCCTTTACCTTCCCTGGAGCCACACTGATCGTCATCTAACAGAGCCTCAGTATTTCTTTCTCTTCTTCTGTATAGTATTCTTGTCCGTAACTTGGATGTATGAGCTGTTAAGCTGACTGTGAATTAGTTGTAGCATACTCGTTGAAAAAAAAAAAAAAAAAAAAAAAAAAAAAAAAAAAAAAAAAAAAAAAAAAAAAAAACTGCACAGCCCCTTCATAAAGTGTAGTGTCGTTTAGTAATTGTAGTTTTCTGTGTTTGAAAGGGAACAACACTGCAGCAATATGAAACAAGTATGAATATCATAGAACGAAGTGGCAGACTTGCTCAGTGAGAAACCGCGTGCTACAAGAAAATTTGAGGGTCTGGTACTCGAACGCCGGAGTACCACAGTCTAGGTGATTATGGAAAAAGTGAAAATCCGCCATAGATCATGCCGGCTCCCTATCAGTCAGTTCATTAGTGCACCTGGTGATGGCAGCGTAGACGCTGGGCTGAAATATTGTGTCCGTTGGACACTGATATCCTGCAGTTCAAATCAAAGGTTCAAATGGCTCTGAGCACTATGGAACTTAACTGCTGAGGTCATCAGTCCCTTAGAACTTAGAACTACTTAAACCTAACTAACCTAAGGACATCACACACATCCATGCCCGAGGCAGGATTCGAACCTGCGATCGTAGCGGTCGCGTGGTTCCAGATTGTAGCGCCTAGAACCGCTCGGCCACCTCGGCCGGCTAATAGAACACAGAAAACATTACAGTCTCCCTTTGATTCAATACAATGTTCGTAAGTTAGAATGATACAGTGAAACAGCCCTCAAAGTATGCAAAAACAAATTTCTATCGATGTATGGTGCAGTTGTTTCTCAGTAACAGTGCTCTGTGAACTGAACATAAAGGCCCGCTCGCCCTAGGAACCAAGCACACAGCTGTAGCGCCTAGAACCACTCGGCCACCTCGGCCTGCTCGGGCAGTTCAACTGTGAACTATTTCGACATGAAGTATGCCGGGAGAAGCTGGACAATGACAAGTCACAGGTCACTTTTCAACATCTTGTTTAACATTTTGAACATGCGAACTCTCGCCGCCTGCTGAGTTGCAAGACTGCTCACTGATCCACCAAACAAAGGCGTCAGCGGAAGTGTTGTAGTTATGTCAGGCCAATCCAGTTGACTCCTTCAGCCGCCATGGTAGAGCCACTGTGAGCCCCAAACAAAGGAGCAAAGCAAGCGGTTGTAATCGGTGGTGTCACCACTGCCGAAGAAGTCGAAGAACCGGCTATCTAAGGTCAAGGTGAAGCTGGGGTGTTTTAGGTACTTCCATCGTGTGGTGCTAGAGATTACACTCATGAAGGGAAAACCGTTCTGAAATGTCTTGTCGCGGTTACTGGTGACTGTCAAGACGAAACGTCGCGGGAGACTGTTCGAGGGAATCTTTTCTTCCGCGACAACGCGCCATCGCAATCTGTACTGTACGCAGTCACACATGCTACTTGGTTGGCTAATACATTCTGCGTTGACTCCTGTGATCTCCGACACAGCGCTCAGTGACTTCTTTCTCTTAATTCAGATGAAGAAACTACTCCGTGGCTGGCATTTCCAGAAAGCCGACGACGTGATTTTCGAGGCGGAACGATTTCTGATGGGCCAAAATGCAAACCAGTGCAACCAAGATTTCGGACAATTGATACATCTTTGAGAAAAATGCGTTACATTTAAGGGTGAATGTGCAGAGACCAACAACAAACGTCACCTTTATTTCTCAGAATGATGGTTAAAACTTTCTGGTGTCCGTGGTAGGGGCTTGGCTCTCTTCTCTGTCTACAGTAATCAAATCCTGACTGAAAAATGAGACAGCGATATGAAAAATGTCTCTTTGATGCCAAATTTGTCGTATTTTTAGGTCATAGAATTCTTGAATTTCAAGTATCCGTTTGTGCTTGCATTACTGAACGAGCAAGAAACTGTATCAACACCCGGTAACAGCCACGAAGTAGTGAGGATGTAGGTCTACGTTTCGCAATTAAGATCTGAGAGTACTGCCACTCTTGTTACTTCAAAGTCTTACAAAGGTTGCAGGAGGCATCACTCACATGACGTATTACTTGACACTTCATTTTCTCAAGATAAGAGACAAAGCAGTAAATGTTGGCGAACAGGAAGATTTCTGGTCATCATATTTAAAAATTATGTTTGATGTTCTTCTGTTGTGTTAAATGGTAGCAAACGTGGAGTATCTCCTGAAATACGTGATTTGCTCGAAGAATTTATTCCTAGTAAAGCTCGTATGCAATGCTGGACTGCTAATGTTCGCCAGAAATGTAAGCAAAATCAGACGTCCTTAAAAAAAGCGCAGTAGGACTGCTTATGATCTCAATATACGGAAGGGTCAGCAGCACTTTCTCATTAATCACTGATGCTGCTGTTGTCTGCAGAAAGGTAACGTTGCTGAATTAGTCTAACGGAAATTCACAACGACTGACGCAGCATTTATGCCTGGAGTACTGTAAAACAAGTCTCTTTACAGATGTATAAACGCTAGGTAATAAACTAAAGATAGGTCCCAATAGCATCAAATAACTGGATTTGTGGTATGAATTTCGAGTTTAGCTCAGGGAATTAAGTTTAATATTAACGGACCTGTAAGTGTAAGTCCTACTATCACATCCCTTCTAATAGAATAGTTTTTCCACAGACTTTTTTCTTCATTTAGTATCTACATCTTCATCATATTCCGCAAGCCTCCTAACGGTGCGTGACGGAGGGTACTTTTGGTACCACTGAGTGATTCCCCTACTCTGTTCCAGTCGCGAATGGCACGTGGGAAGAGTGATTGTAGGTTAGCGTCTGTATTATCTCTAATTTCTAGAATTTTCTGCTCGTTGTCCTTTAGCGAGATATATGTAGGAGAAAGTAATATGTTGTCCGACTCTTCCCATAAAGTACTCTCTCGTTGATTCGTAACGCCTCTCTTGTAATGTCTGTAACGATCACGTGACGAAACGCGCCTCTCTTCTTTCGATCTTCTCTCTCTCTCTCTTTCTCCCTCTCTCTCTCTCTCATTCCTATCTGGTCGGTAATCCATAGTGATAAAAAATACTGAAGAATCGATCGATCAAGTGCTTTACAAGCCACTTAATTTGTGGATGAGTTACATTTCCTTAAGGTTCTTCCTACGATTTTCAGTCTGGCTTCTGCTTATCCTTTTATGTGGTCATTCCACTTAAGGTCGCTATGGGTAGTTACTCCCAGATATTTTGTGGTAGATACTGCTTCCAACAGTTATCATCAATCATGTAGTTGTACAGTAGTTGCTTTCTTTTCGTACGTATGAGTTGACTTCGTCCGCTCAGTTGGTTTCGTAGAGCAATTGTAATAAATTATCCATACTTTCAGACAGATGGACAATGCCTTCCATGAAACTTAGAACGATTTTTATTTTGTGCAGCCGACATTCTATACTTACATTTTATTTCTCTCCTCTCATTGCTTCCACGACGTGAAAGTTGAACAACATATGTGGTAAGCTGCAGTCCTCCCTTACACCCTTCTTAACTGAAAATTGAGTTTTCGATTATGTAATCTAAGGACTCCCACTTCCATATTTGTATATTATGCCTGGGTATGTGAAACTTACAGTTGTCTAAAAATACACAGACGTCACCGAGGGACTCGTACAATAATGGAAAATTGTCTTAGAGTAGCACTGTACGTCGTGGTAATTTGAGGGAAGTTTGCAATGGTAGAGGGCTATTTCTCAAGGCAGTGGGCATTTCTTTTTGCAGTACTCCAGTTAGAAAATTGAAGATAGGTGACCCTGTAGTTCGTCGAAATGCAGACCACGCAATCGAATGGTAGGGTCAAGTTTCTCATCTCATGAAAACTGAATATCTGTATTAAATGATACAGTGACAGACTGCACTGTCCAAAAGTAGTTACAGAACTTGTCGATGTGCTTCGGTTGATAATCTCCCATTTAGATGTAGATGGACGAGCTTGCATCAAATTAACATCGTGACAGCGAGATATCAACACACTTGTTGCGACTGTGTGTTCGTTAATGGCAGTATAATTTTCAACATACAGAGCAACGATCTTGATGACAAAAATTAAAAGTACAACCAGGACAATACTGACAGTCATTTTTTCTTTGTAACACTCTTCAATGTTTCACATATTTCTATATTTTGATGTACTTTTTAAAATGTGTATAAGCTGTGTTGTTCTTTAGCGTTCAGAGTGCGACTACAAGGTGATACCGGAGGGCAAATAAATCAGAAAAAGTACGTGAACCCAACAGAAGGATTATTATTTGTGTACTTTCGCACTCCATTGTGAATGGTGCGGTCGGAGCCTTCCACATATTTTCTGCCCGCTCTACAAATGGAATATTAGTTCCACTGCAGAGGCTTGTGAAAGCATTTTCCAAACCGGTTGTTCTCCTGCAATTACAGGCTGTCGAGTTCTTGTCTGAGGATTCACTTTCAACTAACTTTTACTGCAGAGAATCGGCATGGAAGCGTTTTTATCTCGGTTTATTTAGAATTCTGTTGAACTAACGTAGTCTGATTTAGCTTTGCCGATATGTAGGACGCTCTGTCTCATTACGTATGTGGCAAATGTGATTGCAATTTCATATCGTTAGTCCTGGAATGACAGTTTAATAGTAGTAGAGTTTCGAGAAATACGTAACATTTTTCCTAGCAGCTCTCTTCCTCACATCGTTTAATACAACCATATTTCTCTACTTCTGGTGAAAATACCGTTTGTTGACGCAATAAGATTAAGAAAAAATGGAGAAGGGTAACCTTGAACTTCTTAAATTTGTTTTTCCAGTGGCGCATATTACAAGTATTTTTCAGGAACTCTCATTGAAGAAATGATTGCAGCATTTAGAGTCATGATTTGTGCATACCAAGCACACAATGATATAGATTACGGACTGTCGCCTGCAGTTCCCCATTTTATGTCGCAACCTATTGATGAATCGCAGCAGCTGCTTGGCGTTGTTGTCTGCCGTCCTGAGGCAAGTGTTGAACTATTTAGGAATATCACAAGAGAAACTTTGGAAGACGAATACCGACGGCTTTCTGCTCGCATAGCGCTGTTACTTTACGAAACCAATATTTAAGCCTGAATGAAAGGTATTGTACTTTGTCATCTATGTAAAATAAGGACCGATGGAACATATGTAATTAAGTTTATCGCTCTTCCATTATCATTAATATAAAAGTTTACTAATATTTGTCTTAATCACAATGCACTGTTGGAGGTGAAGTTAGGATTCCTTTTTCTTAAAACGGGTTTTTTCAGTGATCCGGATTATTATTTTTTATACCTACGGTGCTCTCCTGTAGCTTGGAAACTAGTATGTTCTTATTTCGTACTTCGGCCTGAGAAATATTCCCAACTTAAAGGACTAACTGTACATTGCAACAGTATGTAACTTCAATAGACTGGCAGGAGACTCTAAGGTCATAAAAATGTTAATGTTTTCCTGTTTACCTATATCTTTGTACGTACTTTTATGAAATGACTGTAATGGTACTGGAATCTAAAGGTCTGTGGGCTTCATCATAATTTAACATTTCTTTATTTTCAAAACAACTTAAAGGGAAGTTCTCTATCAGGACGGACGATCCCCAGTGTAGTTTTGTATTTTATTATTAACTGAGAAATCGCCAAGCGAGAATTAATCAAATGACATCGAGGAATGCTCTTAACAACAAGCCAACAGTGACATAGAAAGTTAAAGAAGTTTCTAATAATAAACATAATAGTTGCAAACCAATAACTCTTATTAAAATTACATAACTTTTACCCAGAACTGTTCCTGTATAATATTGATTCGACACAGCCAAATAAGACATGAACACAGGAAACAATGTATCTTAACATGTGAAAGCAGATGATATTCCAAATCATCAACAAATTGAGTTACAGAATGTTCTAAATTCACTTGCTCATAATTACCAAACACAGAAAATTGTAGATTCACCTTCTGATTTAAGACAATGTCCGAAAGTGGGATTGGTGCAGTGAAACTGCTTTCAAGCCATGCAAGAACAACTTTCTCTCGATACACGCCACAGTTGCTCCTCAGTAACATGTGACTTGTGGACTCAATACAAGGGCCCACTCGTCATCGGAACCCGACGCACAGCGCAGGTGTAGCCGTACCGCCGTCCTCGTTCGAGCAATCTGACCGGGTTGACCGCTCCACAGGAAGTTTTGGCTGCCGGGAGCGCAGTGCTGCTCCTCCAGTCTGCGAAGCGCCTTCCCAGCAATCGCGGCCGTCGTGTGCATAACACCAGCGCCGCGCTGGACTCGCTGAACGGGAATTCAAATCCGCATTTACTGATGACGGAAATGAAACATCACCCCCCCCCCCCCCCACTCCTTAGACAAAAAGGTTAGCGAGGAGGGAAGGAACGCTGAAACATAAGTATATAATCTCTGTGTTAAACATTCTGTCTTCTACGAACACTATCACAATCCGCCTCTAGGTGCAATCTTTGTTATTCACTCCAGTACCCGAAGAGCACCCGGTTTTGATTACAAAGGCTAGTGACAAGATTGAAAGTACTTGGGAGACTAGGTCGCTAATCTTTGAACAAAGCCTTCATAGGTAAGTACATATCCAACAGTCTTACGTTTATTGACGAGTACCTCGCTGCTGATAAAGAATTTCTCCATCACCTTATTCTGCCTGCTGCTTCCTGTTGTAAGGTTTTTAATCCACACAACGCTGTCACCTGGCTTCAGTGAGATCGGCGTCCTCCCAGATTTGTAGCGTCGCTCTGGTTACTCATGAGCGCGTTTAAGACTGTTCCTGCGAGCGCTTCCAGTCCCAAATTTGCATAGCATCAGCTATCTCAAGAAGTAAATCATTCGACTTCCATGAATTGGACCATGGAGAATTATGTCTAAGGGCAAATTTAAAGCGGCCAGGGTTTGTCCATGGACCTCGTGTGTGGTGTTGGTAAAAGCACATCCCAGCCAGTAAAGAGAGCTGACCCAACGCCCACTGTGAAATTCATACCGGTTAGCGTCTCGCAAACGTGGATAGGCCCGAAGTAATCAACATAACTTCTGTCCATGGGCTGGTAACTGCCTCAGATAACGAAAAACCCTGCCGAGTATTAATCATTGGTTTGTTTGCAGCAGACATCTTACAACTGAGGACCAATTCCTTAAATTGTTTGTCCATCCTATTCCAAATACATTATTCCTAAACCTTCATTTTGATCTTAAAAACTCCAACACCGCCACATATAATGAGGACGTTAGCTTTTACAAAATATGGCTTAACAACTTCTCCTCTCTTGGTATTTTCCCTCAGGTGACCCAGTTCTGGATCATTAAAAAGAAGTGGACACCCACTCAGAATAGGACAAGCCATATGGTCTGACATATCCATCTCCTTAGGTTCAAAAAAATGGTTCAAATGGCTCTGAGCACTATGGGACTTAACTTCTGAGGTCACCAGTCCCCTAGTACTTAGAACTACGTAAACCTAACTAACTTAAGGACATCACATATATCCATGCTCGAGGCAGGATTCTAACCGGCGACCGTAGCAGTCGCGCGGTTCCAGACTGTAGCGCCTAGAACCGCTCGGCCACATCGGCCGGCTGGGTAGATCACGTAACTGATGAGGAGGTACTGAATAGAATCGGGGAGAAGAGGAATTTGTGGCACAACTTGACTAGAAGAAGGGAGGTGATCTTCCTCCCTGAACATCCAACTTAATCTGTCACCCACAAGGTAGTCATAGACTCAAAGACGCTTAACCCTGCAATGAAAGGCAGAGATTTAACCGCCCACCTTGCAATAACACTCATATACCTTGGTCTAGCCAAAACCCAGCCAAAGGCCGGGTTATCTGTTTCTGATACAAATAGGCGGTGTAGGTCTTGAATTTTTCAGTGGCGAATAAAACAGCCGAGTCTTCTAAGTCATACACGGAGTATTTCACTTCAGCCAACAACAGGGCACGCGATTTGTAAGCAATATGATGACTTACACCATTATCTTCCTGTAAAAGCACCCCTGTGAGCCCTGCCAGCAATGCATCTGTTTGAATGATGAGCTCCTCATTGAAGTCGAGCACTACCAACACTGACACAGTGGTCAATGACATTTTAACACTTTGAAGTGCTGCTTCTTGCGAAGCGCCCCATTCAGGTTTCCTTTCTTATTTCCTGAGGTCATTCGGTGGTGCCACCACCCAGGAAAAATTACAAACACATTTTCTAAAATAATTCATCATGTCTACGAAGCGTGCTCGTGCTCTCGTACTCTTTGGGTCCAGAACCGTCTGAAAAGCTGAAGTACGGGTCTAAAAAATGGTTCAAATGGCTCTAAGCACTATGGGACTTAACATCTGTGGTCATCAGTCCCCTAGAACTTAGAACTACTTAAACCTAACTAACCTAAGGACATCACACACATCCATGCCCGAGGCAGGATTCGAACCTGCGACCGTAGCAGTCGCGCGGTTCCGGACTGAGCGCCTAGAACCGCGAGACCACCGCGGCCGACGAAGTACGGGTCTGATTTAGCCTGACACCATTAGTGGAAACTAAGTGCCCAAGAAGGATATTACGGGTTGCGTGAACTTCACTTTCGATGGCTTGACTGTGAAGTCAGCCATGTGAAGACGGTCTAGTATTTCGCTAATATGTTCTACGTGCTCATAAAAATTTTCGCAGAAAATTTACAAGTCGTCTAGGTAGTGATAAACACTAAAAAACTTAAGAACAGATAAAAAATTGTATACATCCGTGGAAAGCACTGTGGCCCGCCAGCCGGAGTGGAACCACGCAACCGCTACGGTCGCAGGTTCGAATCCTGCCTCGGGCATGAATGTGTGTAATGTCATTAGGTTAGTTAGGTTTAAGTAGTTCTAAGTTCTAGGGGACTGTTGATCTCAGAAGTTAAGTCCCACAGTGCTCAGAGCCTTTTGAACCACAGTGGCCCCTATCGACAGCCCAGATGGAGCCACGTTATATTCATAGAAGTTCAGTCGCTGGTAAAAGCCGTTACAGATTTCAATTCTTCAACTAGAGGACCGCCGGCCGAGGTGGCCGAGAGGTTCTAGGCGCTTCAATCCGGTACCGCGCGACTCCTACGGTCGCAGGTTCGAATCCTGCCTCGGACATGGATGTGTATGTGTATGATGTTTAGGTAGTTCTACGTCCTAGGGTACTGATGACCTCAGATGTTAAGTCCCATGGTGCTCAGCCATTTGAACCATTTCTGAACTAGAGGACTTTGATAATACACCTGATTCAAGTCGAGAGTAGTTTTCTGAAACCGTCCAAAATAGGCTTCGTGCGAAGAACTACTTTTTTATTGAATGCGTGGTAGTCCATCACATCACGTACGTCATCTTGCACGTTGGGTACCACAAAAATAGAAGAAGAGTAGGGCGGCTCAGATGGTAAAATAACTCTCTACCTAAGCATTTCGTCTATGGCGACTTTCAGCTATTTTATGCGAGTTGGGGAGTTGCCTCTAAGTTTTGTCTTATTTTCTTCCCCTTTCACTTCACTCAAGCAATCGGACAAGACGTCAGTAAACTGATTAAACCTGAATGCGAAAATATTTTGCTGACACGATCTACATATGGAGAAACGATCACCACGATAAGGGAAATCAGAGTTCGTACGGAAATATATAGGTCTTCGTTCTTTCCACGCGCTATACGAGATTGGAATAATAGATAATTGTGAAGGTGGTTCGATGAACCCTCTGTCTGGCACTTAAATATGATTTGCAGAGTATCCCTGTAGATGTAGATTACATACTTGTTGCAGCCAACCTCTTCGCCTCTGCTCAATGTAAGCACTCCGATTGGCCCTTTGACACACCTTTCCTACCAGTGTTTACAAAACCCATAATTGTTTTATTATATCTGAAATAAAATGTCCCACTCCTCCAGTCCGGAATCGGGGCCATCGTACCGCTAAAATCAGCCCCTAGAATGGAAGGAACCAATAAATTCCAAACCACATTCATCTTAATGATCCAAATCAAGTTCTGAATGTGTAGCTTAAAGGGAACAATTACATCTCAACAGAATTAGCCACTTTTCATGATTCTATTTCCCATGCAAGATCAGGAAGCTTGTACATAGCACAGTGGACTAAACGTCACTCTTCATTAAGGAGGCTCAACGAACTCCCAGAATCCAAAAGAGCACACACTGATTTGACATTTATAATAATTCGCCTTTTGTCAGATGGTAAACTGTTTCTTTGTTTGTAAGCAGTTTCTCACCAAGTGACCATTCCTTTGGCACCTACAAGATCTGCACTGCGCAAAAAACAATTTTTTTTTCTTTTAACTGATGTCATCCCCGTGTGAGAGATAACTGTCACATACTGATCGTCTAAATTCAAAAAAGGATAGTCTTTTACACATCGCTCTTTCAAAGATTGCTCTAAACGTCCCTTAACCAAGGGCCGCGAAACTTGATAAAATTTTTGATCACTCAAGCCAAACACCTGTCCCCGATCCTGTAATTCTGCCAGAAAGTAGAGTGAACATTCAACCTCCACACAACATGCCTTTACCAATATTCCGCTCTCCCTTAGCAAACCTGCAAAAGGGTTACCCGATTTAGTAAACAACTCAGAAAACCGCACTGCCAGTTCTCGACTACTATACCCACAACACACTGGTTTCGCGGACGAGATTTTCCTCTCCACTCCCAAGATCCCTGATTTCTCGAAACTAACTCCTCAACTGATTCCTGCGGCTGCTTACAATGCGTATCTTTGATGCTGTCACCACGCAAATCCCGAAATCCGTTAGCATGTGGGCCACACGTGCTTTGATTCTACTAAGCTGTGAGCAAGATGGCTCTTTTACTTAAAAGGAACACTGTATCAATTCTACCTCTCGTGGCGCACGCATAATGCGAAGAAATGCTTCACTCAGATCAACCGTTGACAGTTTAGGTGGGGCTAAGGGTTGGTCAACTGCTTCTCTCAGCCGACACGTCAGCTCGGTCACACTTTCGGAAATGTCATATCCTCTAATAGGCAGACCGTAAATAACTACTCTTTGTGTAAGTCTGCAGCACCAGGCACCTCCCTCACAGACATTCTTCCTCTGAAATATAAAATATCAACAAGTTGTTTCCAAATACCAAGCAAAATCACACAGAATTAATTGTCACTATAAAAAACAACTACGTGTCTAAGATTCAATACACCCATACCTACTGTCTTGCTATTAAGCACACTCAAAACCACGCTCTCCACGATTTTAGGAGTGGCGGTACAGGGATCAGGAGGTGCGCTTAACGGTTTCATCATAATTTAACATTTCTTTATTTCTTAAAAGAATCTCGAATACAAGTTCTCTATCAGAAGCGATGACCTCCCAGATTATGTTTGTACTTTAGTACTAACTAAGAAGCCAACTACGACATAGAAATTTGAAGAACATTCTAATAAAAAACATGTTGTTGTTGTTGTCTTCAGTCCTGAGACTGGTTTGATGCAGCTCTCCATGCTACTCTATCCTGTGCAAGCTGCTTCATCTCCCAGTACCTACTGCAACCTACATCCTTCTGAATCTGCTTAGTGTACTCATCTCTCGGTCTCCCTCTACGATTTTTACCCTCCACACTGCCCTCCAATGCTAAATTTGTGATCCCTTGATGCCTCAGAACATGTCCTACCAACCGATCCCTTCTTCTGGTCAAGTTGTGCCACAGACTTCTCTTCTCCCCAATCCTATTCAATACTTCCTCATTAGTTATGCGATCTACCCATCTAATCTTCAGCATTCTTCTGTAGCACCATATTTCGAAAGCTTCTATTCTCTTCTTGTCCAAACTAGTTATCGTCCATGTTTCACTTCCATACATGGCTACACTCCAAACAAATACTTTCAGAAACGACTTCCTGATACATAAATCTATATTCGATGTTAACAAATTTCTCTTCTTCAGAAACGCTTTCCTTGCCATTGCCAGTCTACATTTTATATCCTCTCTACTTCGACCATCATCAGTTATTTTACTTCCTAAATAGCAAAACTCCTTTACTACTTTAAGTGTCTCATTTCCTAATCTAATTCCCTCAGCATCACCCGATTTAATTTGACTACATTCCATTATCCTCGTTTTGCTTTTGTTAATGTTCATCTTATATCCTCCTTTCAAGACACTGTCCATTCCGTTCAACTGCTCTTCCAAGTCCTTTGTCGTCTCTGACAGAATTACAATGTCATCGGCGAACCTCAAAGTTTTTACTTCGTCTCCATGAATTTTAATACCTACTCCGAATTTTTCTTTTGTTTCCTTTACTGCTTGCTCAATATACAGATTGAATAACATCGGGGAGAGGCTACAACCCTGTCTCACTCCTTTCCCAACCACTGCTTCCCTTTCATGCCCCTCGACTCTTATTACTGCCATCTGGTTTCTGTACAAATTATAAATAGCCTTTCGCTCCCTGTATTTTACCCCTGCCACCTTTAGAATTTGAAAAAGAGTATTCCAGTCAACATTGTCAAAAGCTTTCTCTAAGTCTACAAATGCTAGAAACGTAGGTTTGCCTTTTCTTAATCTTTCTTCTAAGATAAGTCGTAAGGTCAGTATTGCCTCACGTGTTCCAACATTTCGACGGAATCCAAACTGATCCTCCCCGAGGTCCGCATCTACCAGTTTTTCCATTCGTCTGTAAAGAATTCGCGTTAGTATTTTGCAGCCGTGGCTTATTAAACTGATAGTTCGGTAATTTTCACATCTGTCAGCACCTGCTTTCTTTGGGATTGGAATTATTATATTCTTCTTGAAGTCTGAGGGTATTTCGCCTGTCTCATACATCTTGCTCACCAGCTGGTAGAGTTTTGTCATGACTGGCTCTCCCAAGGCCGTCAGTAGTTCTAATGGAATGTTGTCTACTCCGGGGGCCTTGTTTCGACTCAGGTCTTTCAGTGCTCTGTCAAACTCTTCACGCAGTATCGTATCTCCCATTTCGTCTTCATCTACATCCTCTTCTATTTCCATAATATTGTCCTCAAGTACATCGCCCTTGTATAAACCTTCTATATACTCCTTCCACCTTTCTGCCTTCCCTTCTTTGCTTAGAACTGGGCTGCCATCTGAGCTCTTGATATTCATACACGTGGTTCTCTTCTCTCCAAAGGTCTCTTTAATTTTCCTGTAGGCAGTATCTATCTTACCCCTAGTGAGATAAGCTTCTACATCCTTACATTTGTCCTCTAGCCATCCCTGTTTAGCCATTTTGCACTTCCTGTCGATCTCATTTTTGAGACGTTTGTATTCCTTTTTGCCTGCTTCATTTACTGCATTTTTATATTTTCTCCTTTCATCAATTAAATTCAATATTTCTTCTGTTACCCAAGGATTTCTAGCAGCCCTCGTCTTTGTACCTACTTTATCCTCTGCTGCCTTCACTACTACATCCCTCAGAGCTACCCATTCTTCTTCTACTGTATTTCTTTCCCCTATTCCTGTCAATTGTTCCCTTATGCTCTCTCTGAAACTCTGTACAACCTCTGGTTCTTTCAGTTTATCCAGGTCCCATCTCCTTAATTTCCCACATTTTTGCAGTTTCTTCAGTTTTACTCTACAGGTCATAACCAATAGATTGTGGTCAGAGTCCACATCTGCCCCTGGAAATGTCTTACAACTTAAAACCTGGTTCCTAAATCTCTGTCTTACCATTATATAATCTATCTGATACCTTTTAGTATCTCCAGGGTTCTTCCACGTATACAATCTTCTTTCATGATTCTTAAACCAAGTGTTAGCTATTATTAAGTTGTGCTCTGTGCAAAATTCTACTAGGCGGCTTCCTCTTTCATTTCTTAGCCCCAATCCATATTCACCTACTATGTTTCCTTCTCTCCCTTTTCCTACACTCGAATTCCAGTCACCCATTACTATTAAATTTTCGTCTCCCTTCACTATCTGAATGATTTCTTTTATTTCATTGTACATTTCTTCAATTTCTTCATCATCTGCAGAGCTAGTTGGCATATAAACTTGTACTACTGTAGTAGGTGTGGGCTTCGTATCTATCTTGGCCACAATAATGCGTTCACTATGCTGTTTGTAGTAGCTTACCCGCATTCCTATTTTCCTATTCATTATTAAACCTACTCCTGCATTACCCCTATTTGATTTTGTGTTTATAACCCTGTAGTCACCTGTCCAGAAGTCTTGTTCCTCCTGCCACCGAACTTCACTAATTCCCACTATATCTAACTTTAACCTATCCATTTCCCTTTTTAAATTTTCTAACCTACCTGCCCGATTAAGGGATCTGACATTCCACGCTCCGATCCGTAGAACGCCAGTTTTCTTTCTCCTGATAACGACATCCTCCTGAGTAGTCCCCGCCCGGAGATCCGAATGGGGGACTATTTTACCTCCGGAATATTTTACCCAAGAGGATGCCATCATCATTTAATCATACAGTAAAGCTGCATGTCCTCGGGAAAAATTACGGCTGTAGTTTCCCCTTGCTTTCAGCCGTTGGCAGTACCAGCACAGCAAGGCCGTTTTGGTTAATGTTGCAAGGCCAGATCAGTCAATCATCCAGACTGTTGCCCCTGCAACTACTGAAAAGGCTGCTGCCCCTCTTCAGGAACCACACGTTTGTCTGGCCTCTCAACAGATACCCCTCCGTTGTGGTTGCACCTACGGTACGGCCATCTGTATCGCTGAGGCACGCAAGCCTCCCCACCAACGGCAAGGTCCATGGTTCATGGGGGGAGGATAAAAAACATAACAAATAACAAATTACAAATAAATCTTATTAAAAATAAATAACCTTTAGTCAGAACTGCGCCTGAAGAATGTTGACTGAACATAGACGAATAAGAAATGAAATGAGGAAGTAATGCCCCTTAGCAAGTGCGACAGCGGGTGATACTCTAAATCACGAAGAGATCCTTTAAAAAACTAATAAATCTTATTCAAACTAAGAGCTAGATATTGGCTAGTAACACCAGCATCAACAGTGGACTATAAACTGTTCTAACTTCACTTTCTCGAAAATCACAGAACGTAGAAAACATTACAGTCTCCCTTCGATTCAATACGGTGTTCGTAAGTTAGAATGATACAGTGAAACTGCCCCCAAAGCATGTAAAAACAAATTTCTATCGATGTATGGTTCAGTTGCTTCTCAGTAACATGTGCTCTGTGGACTCAACACAAAGGCCCGCTCGCCCTAGGAACCCAGCGCACAGCACAGGTGTGCCCGCATCTTCGTCCTCGTTCGAGCGATCTGACCAGGTTGGGCGCTCCACAGGAATTTTCGGCTGCTGGGAGTGCAGTGCCGCTCGTCAGGTCAGCAAAGCGCTCTCCCAGCACCGGGGCCGCAGTGTGTGGAACTCCAGCGGCGCCTGCACGCCGCACTGGATTCGCTCAGTAGGAATTCAAATCCGCGTGCACTGGCAACGGCAAAGAACTGTCCCACTTTATATTACATCCTACATTTATACTTCGCAATCCCCTTTATTTTTTATGGATTGTTGCTTGAAATAATAGTCAACATGGATCCTTCAAAGTCATACATTTGTTGTACACTTTGTGGAATTGCAAGGTTCGTTTAATTTAACTGTATTAAATTCTTTATTTGTATGTTTTACATGTACTGACTCATTACAAACATGCCTGTGTGTTTCACTTACTGGTTTACCTTAACTTCTGGAGTTTTGTCTTTGATTACAAAAGATTTTTTTCCACATATAATGTCACCTGGAAAGTCGATGCATATCAGGAATAATAATGGTCCTAATATTGTAACCTGTGGAATCTCTGTATTAATATTCGAAGGTTGGAACTTTAACAGTGGCAGCTATTTCTTTACGACTTATACAGAATATATTTGTTTCAAAGTTTACTGTCCTTCAAAGTCGTCAAGAGTATTGTCCGTTGTCATCGATGTGGAAGTCGTAGTATACCTTTATCAGCGCCAGTTGTGTTCAGAGTTCGTATAGAGCAGTCTGTGTCCCAACGAATCTTTGCAGCTGTACTGAAGGGAATGTCATGAATTTAGGAACGAAGTTGAAGCCACTAGGTTTTAAGTCTCGGGAGTGTGGTGGGGGGCACTGCACTTCCTATCCCAATCGACAGAAGAAAATCAGTCACAGCTTGCGGCCATATGCACCCGAGCCTTGTCCTATAAAATGATTGGCAGATCCTACTGAAAGTGTCGCCGCTTCTTTCTTTAAGCCGGTCGCAGTCTGTGTTTCAAAAATGGACGGGTTAGAGAGAGATCCGGCGACAACTTCTGCGGGAGCCTCCCGCCATTTTGCAGGACATTGCTCGGGTGTATAAGGCGCAAGTTATGACTAATTTGTTTGATCGATGGGACTGGGACGTGTTGCACCACACACCGCACACCACACACTTAGCCCTCGTGACTTAAACTTGATTCCTAAATTGAAGGAAGCATTCGCTACAGCACTATTAGAGAGATTCGTAGGGAAATAGACCGCTCCACTGTCGGTATCAACACAACTGATGCTGCTAAGGCTATCCTACACATTCACATCGGTGGCAGCGGATCATATACGATGCTGATGGCTACTCTCAAGGACAATAAAACTTCGAAACATGTATCTATTTTATATAAGTTGTAAGTAAAAAGTTGCACTATAAAAGTTCCAACCGACGTATCTTAGATCTCAGGTTTAACTAGAACCTGCAATTTGAAACTTTTAAAATTCTTAATGATTTAGCATCTTTAATAGAATTCTTTGGTCAAAGGTGCAAAATGCCCTGGTGGATCTAAAATTATGTCTATGATGCTGCCATCATTGTATAGTACATCAGGTATCTCTTAATAGTGGAAAATTTCTCATTCAAGATTTCTGCTGGGCGTTACACATTATTCATTGGCATAACTTTTTTCTGTAACTTATTTATTACGTTTCTATTTATTTTTATTTGTTTTGTGTTTTACAAATTTGCAGTCTGCTTTATTTAAAGAAGTTTTTTTTCGGCATCTAGTAATCTAAAAATATCAATATGTAAAAGTGATAAAGATTTAGGAATTCTGTCTCAGAAACGAAATATTTAAGACATGAAATACCACCTGCTATTATCCATTTGTTTCTCTTGAACATTGCAGTAGGTACTTTTGGAAATGTGTAAACACCACCTTTAAAAATTATTCTATGCTTTTTTTTAACAAAGGGATTTTGAGGGCAAGTGTTTATTGGAATTTAACAAAAAAGTCGTAAAAAGAACAAGAGCAAGGGTTTCTGCTATAAACTGAGAAATTCTATAGAACTTTCGTTCCTAGTTTGCCATATGAGAGTCATTGGAGTGGCATCATATATATACAGTGGTGTCATATGCGTTCAGCATAAAACGGATATTTCTTATGGACATGTAGTCGGCACTGGTGTCATCTGTAAAATTTGATAAATACAGCGTCGATTTATTGACAGGAAATGGCATAGAATGCTGTACCGAAGCATTTTCTTACTGTATGATAACAGCCTTGCACACACTAAGCGTGGTACTCCGAACGTTTTGGGATATGAAACAAAAAATTCAGTTCTCGTACCAAGTGACGTTCTTTATTTTCTGTAGAAGACTGGGCGCAGAATATGGCATCAAAGCTGTTCGTGCTGAGAGTACTTTCGAAACACTTGTTTATGTACTTCCCGGATAATTGTCAAACCCGTCACATCACTCTACTGTCTGTTGAAGATTAACGACCAGGAAGAGAGAGAGTGGGGAGGGGGGAGTGGGAAGGAACTGAGGTGGAGGAGTGAAGGGGGGGGAGGGAATGCGAAACGATCTACAGAAGAACATTGCAAAAGTACTGAAAATTCTCGCAACCTCAAGTGAGTCGTTGCCCTCAGGACTGGTCAGGTGTGAATTGGTAAAGCGGAAATGTGAAACCTTGTAGGCCAACTACTTTCGCCGGAGCAGAGAGTCCGAACCTTCCCAGTTACCTGATATCGTGTCTCTCCTTCGTAACGCCACGCGAAACTGTGTGATGGCGGATACTTGCTTTCGTAAGCGTCAGCTATCGGCTTACGCACGGCTGGACGACGGCAAGTAGGTATGACTGACAATGAGATAGGTCACCTGGTCAGTGGTCCCCGCCTACCTTTTGCACTAATCACGTATCACCAAATTCTCTGAAATCAGTTGCGGTTGCTTCTCATGTACAAGTTTTCTGATATGCTTTCATGAGGGCCGTAAAAGTATGCAAAGAGGGAACAGACGCCCTAGACAGGGGAGATCTCATCAGAAATTTGGTTGGAAAACTTAATGAAACTTCGTTTCTGAAACGGACTATCATTACCACTTCCAATGAGTGACCTTTGCCAGTGAAAGTCAGCACAGTTTCTTCACTGAACACGAGATGAGGATCGTCCTCCTCTAGTAATCAGAACTGACGAGACGGCTACAAAACAGTATCTTCCTTGATTTTTTCGATCTGTGCGTGTGTATTGATAACACTATCATATATTAATTCAGCCAAAAGTTACGGTGCAAATGTTCTCGGCAACTTTCTGTATTATAATATGATACGGTTTATTATTACAAACGGAAATTTTGATACTCTTCAGAGTTTCCGTATTATAATATAGAAAAGTGCCGAGAACATTTACTTTGAGTTCGGTCTGAGAGAAATGTCTGATCTGTACGCGGAAGGTTCTGCAAAGTTTGCTAATTTGTGATTCCCGAATATTTTTAATACAATGCACGCTAGCTGACGATTTGGAGGTACGTTCGTGTTTCCAGTAATCAGACACCTAGTTCGACATATCTGCCGCGGGGGGTAGCCGCTTGGTCTAAGGCGCCTTTCCACGGTCCGTGCGGCTCCCTCCGTCGGAGGTTCGAGCCCTCCCTCGGGCATGGGTATATGTGTTGTCCTTAGCGTATGTTAGTTTAAGTTAGATTAAGTAGTAAATAGGCTTAGGGGCCGATGACGTCCCATAAGACCTTACCACAAATTTCCAATTTCCAAATGTCTGTTTGAGTAATCCGGCAATGTATTCTTGTCACATTTCAGAAATTTTACGGGAAGATAAATTCTGTCATATGTGAAAAAACTCATAGCAATGTAGAGCATGAAACCAATGGTGAGTATCTAATGAAAGGTAGGAAGTAAAAAAAAAAAAATGTTGTAAGTAAAGGTAGTATGAAACTTTCATGTTGTAAATCTAATCTGACTACCTGTGGCGCACTGGCGGTGTCACTTGCACTATAGAGTGCCTGCTTGGTAGATTTCTGAACCTCTAGTTATCTTGATGTGCCGCCATATACAATGTTACGGACTTATGAGGATAAAGCAAAGTACAGCTGAAACTTCCTGGAAGATTAAAACTGTATGCCGGACCGAGACTCGGACACGGGACCTTTGCCTTTCGACCACAAGGGCTCTACCAACTGAGCTATCCTAGAATAACTCCCGCGGCCTCCTCACAGCTTTACTTATGTCAGTACCTCGTACAGGTGTGTGCGCCACTGGTTCTGGATATATTGTTTATCATGCTCACATCGTGGCTGTTCTACAACCATCAAAAAAGTTTTGCATAGTCCTGGATCCCAGAACTCCTGAAGATAGGCGTTGACTATGGTTATTGTATTACAGACACAGTCCCTTTGACTGTTCAGAGATGTCACTAAACCCGCCCAAAACCCAAAAGACCATGCATGTGTAGTGTCTATTAGACGGAGGGGGTCTGACAGCCGATCAGTTCCAGTCATTCCACCAGGAAGAAGCTGCACGGCTCGTGTTGTCTGTAGTTCAACCATACCTAGACCGTCAACACCGCGGTTCGATCGTGTCCGCATTGTTACTTTGTGCTAGGAAGGGCACTCAACAAGGGAAGTGTTCAGGGGTCTCGGAGTGAACCAAAGCGATGTCTTTAGGACATGGAGGAGATACAGAGAGACAGTAACTACCGATGACATGAATCGCTCAGGCCACCCAAGGGCTACTACAGCAGTGGATGGTCGCTACCTACCGCTACCTGTGGATTATAGCTTGGAGAAACCCAGACAGCAATGCCACCAAATTGAATAATACTTTCCGTGCAGCCACAGGTGTCGTGTTACGACTCAAACTGTGCACAATAGGCTGCACGATGCCCAACTTCACTCCTGACGTCTGTGACGAGTTCCATCTTTGGAATCACGACACTATGCAGCGCGGTACAGATGGGCCCAACAAAATGCCGAATGGACCGCTTATGATTGGTATCACGTTCTCTTCACCGATGAGTGTCGCATATGCCTTCAACCAGAAAATCGTCGGAGACCTGTTTGGAAGCAAACTGTGCAGGCTGAACACCATAGACACACTGTCCAGCGAGTGCAGCAAGGTGGAGGTTCCCTGCTATTTTGGAGTGGCACTATGTGGGGCCGACGTACGCCGCTGGTGGTCATGGAAGGCGCCGTAACGTCTGCACGATACGTGAATGTCATCTTCCGAGCGATTGTGCAAACCGTACCGGCAGCATACTGGCGAGGTATCCGTCTTCATACACAACAATTCGCGCCTCCATCGAGCACATCTTGTGAATGACTTCCTTCAGGATAACGACATCGCTCGACTAGAGTGGCCAGCATGTTCTCCAGACATGAGCCCTATCCAACATACCAGGGATAGATTGAAAAGGGTTACTGATGGACGACGTGACTCGCCAATCACGCTAAGGGATGTACGGCGAATCGTCGTTGAGGAGCGGGATAGTCTGGACCAACAGTGTCTTGATGAACTTGTGGATAGTATGGCACGACGAATACAGGCATGCATCAATGAAAGAGGACGTGCTACTGGGTATTAGAGATACCGATGTGTACAGCAGGAATCTGGACCACCGCCTCTGAAGGTCTCGTTGTGTGGTGGTACAACATGCAATCTGTGATTTTCATGAGCAATGAAAAGGGCGGAAATGAGGTTTCTGTTGACCTCTATTCCAATTTTCTGTACAGGTTCCGGAACTCTCGGAACCGAGGTGATGCAAAAGTTTTTCTGAGGTGTGTATATGCCAACGGCTGCTGACGTCCGACCGCATGGCATACATACCTGGAATGATTTCAAAATGCAGCGAAAAGTAATTGAGCCCTCTGTAAGTGATGGAATACAGGAAAACAATATTTACCAGCCTATACAGCACAAATATCCAACAGTGACAGTGAGATCGATTTAAAGAAAATAAGAGGTCGTTTTTGTTTTCATATAAAGTCCGTGCAACACATGGAATGTATTCAAATGCATGTACAATATACAATATGATACTAATTAGGAATCGTTTTACCTAACGTCCGATATAAGGCAGCATATATTTGTCCGTGTCGGCTGGTCCCGGCGGAGGTTCGAGTTTTCCCTCGGGCATGGGTGTGTGTATGTGTTTGTCCTTAGGATAATTTAGGTTAAGTAGTGTGTCAGCTTAGGGACTGATGACATTAGCAGTTAAGTCCCACAAGATTTCACAAAGATCTGAACATTTGTCCGTGTTGCAGCAAGTACTGAAATTTAAACTGTATGTCCGAGCTGTTATCACTTCTTAATGTAAATAGTTAATACGTTTTTGGTATCACATACGTTACTTGTACTTCTGAGAAGCGTATCAGTCTCCAGCGGGCGACGAATTAAAATTCGTGGCGGTAGCGTTGTTAATAATGACCAGTGGCTGTGTCTACTTATTTTACATCAGCATTAGTGCCCGTTGTCTCAAGGTCCTTTGATTATGATCAACTGAATATCCACATTAGAGCAGTTATGCCATCGCAGTGAGTAGGTTTCTTAGTTTTCCTTAAGGAAGGAAAACCGAAGACGTCATTTGTTGATTTTGTAATCTTTTTCTTATTTATTCGTATTTGAAGTATATGAAGTTTACTCGCAGTTGCGAATACTGGCAACCATCAGCTGTATAAAGCAATGACGACACTAAAAATTTGTGTCAGTCTGAGAATCGAACCCCTTTTTGCCCCCTTTGCGCGAGCGGTCGCCTTAACCGCTTTGGGTATCCGTGCCAGGCCGATGGCCACAACCAAAGTTCCATATGTCGTCGTTTCTTCGTCATAAGCTGTACTCGGGCAGACATTATGTAATTCCAGTACGGGAGAGGACATTTTTAATTGATAGTCGGTGCCTGATATCGGTGGACAAATACGGTACTGCAGTGCATGTGTTGTTAGAAAGAACGATGCAGTCTGTTCATTCGGACATGCATGCATGCATTGCACGCTTGAGAAGAGGAATCATATCGGCATTTGCTTTGGCATTTGCATTGGTATTTTGGTGTAAGAACATGACCTCTAGGGCTATTATCAGACTATCAGTATTATGTCAAGGATCATTGCCAGCCCCTGCACTAAGCGTTGAACCTCTGCAATTCTTCCTTCATTTCGTTACAAATTTCAAGCATTGCGACTTTCCTGTTCAAAGTGTTCCTAACATAAGCAATTGTAAAGACGTTAGAGTATCAAAAACTATTTGGATACAAAGGACCAACAGAAAATGAATATTTCAAGTGTAAGAAGTCATGGACGAGTAATTATACATATTTGCAATCTCTATTTACTTTATGAAACATACTTTGTTATTCCCTACCGGCTTTGGTTGTTTTTACATCCGTCTACAGATGATGCGCAATTAGGTTATTACGTAAAACGTATATTAAGTTGAATAAATGTTCTCTACATTCACATCTTGTTCTTCCTTTCCGCCGGCCGGAGTGGCCGAGCGGTTCTAGGCGCTTCAGTCAGGAACCGTGCGACCGCTACGGTCGCAGGTTCGAGTTCTGACTCGGGCATGGATGTGTGTGATGTCCTTAGGTTACTTAGGCTTAAGTAGTTCTAAGTTCTAGGGGACTGATGACCTCAGATGTTAAGTCCCATAGTGCTCAGAGCCATTTGAACCATTATTTTCTTCCTTTCCGTTTTAACACCGAATTACTCTGAAGACTAAAACGTTATGACGACGTCATAAATAGTGTGTTGGTACACCTTCGAAACGCAATACAGCAGCAGTTGTGCTCAGTATGGATTCGGTAAGTCCTTGAGAGGTCCCCGACATTCGTCCAACAGATGTCTGTGCAGAGGTCACAAAGTGTCAGTAAATTAAAGTCCGGTGGTTGGTGGGTGTAGAGTGGGCTGCCGGTGACGTTTGAGATGTGTTCCATCCGGCTCAGATCAGGCGAAATTGGTGGCCAAGACGTGAACACGAGTTCACTATCGTGTTCCTCAAACCAGTGTAGAACAGTTGTGGTCTTGTGATATCTACGATTATGTCTCAGGATGAAGCTATCGCTACCTGGGAAGACATGAAGCATGAAGGTATGCAGTCGGGCAGCAGTAATGTTCATGTACTCCACCGTTATCATGGTGTCTTCGGTTACAATGACAGGCCCACCGGAAGCCAAGGTGAATAACCCCTTATAGCGTAGCACTGCTCCCACCGACCTGCGTCTGTGACGCGGTGTATGTTAAGAGCAGCTGTTCGCTCTGTGGCGGCGTTTCCAGGCAAAAAGAAAAGGAATTCATTGGACGAGGCGACACGTTTCCTGTGAATCACGACCCAGTCTCGATGATCCAGTGGCCAGTGCAACCGTAAATCATGATGGCTTTGGCACGAAATGTGAACACGTTGGGGTTATCTGCTGCGGAACCCCGTCTTCAACGATGTGCGCCGGTTAGAGGCACTAGGCCGGTTTGAGGCACCAGGTCACGGATTGCGCGGCCCTTCCCGCCGGAGTTTCGAGTCCTCCCTCGGGCCTTGGTGGGTGTGTTGTTCTTAGCATACGTTAGTCCAAATTAGTTTAAGTAGTGTGTAAGTCTAGCAGTTTGGTCCTTTAGGTATTCATACACATTTGAACAACAATGTGCGCTGAACGGTGGGTTCTGAAACACTTGCGTCTGCACCAGCATTGTTCTTTGTCGTTAGGCCTGCCGCAGACAGTCGCTTATCCTGCTTTACAGTGCGGGTAAACCTCAGAATTACCCATTCTGTGATGAAGCGTGGACATCGAACTTCTTGTCGCCTACTTGTGGTTTCACTATCCTTCTACCACTTTTCATCGGTGCTCACAACGCTAACATCGCAGTTGTCGAGATGCTCGTTACCGTGCGTCGGACCGTAACAGTCTGCCCCCTACCGCAGTCGCTTGCGTCAGTAGAAAAAAATGGTTCAAATGGCTCTGAGCACTATGGGACTTAACTTCTGAGGTCATCAGTCCCCTAGAACTTAGAACTACTTAAACCTAACTAACCTAAGGACATCACACACATAAATGCCCGAGGCAGGATTCGAACCTGCGACTGCAGCGGTCGCGCGGTTTCAGACTGTAGCGCCTAGAACCGCTCGGCCACCCGGGCCGGCTTACGTCAGTAGACTGCACATTTGCTGCCCGTATCGTCGCTAGTTTGGCCATCACGCAAAAGAACCGCCTCAATATCATCTCACTTTCCTAAATCATTGCCACTCAGCTATAATTCCAATGCTAGTAAAAATTCCTAAAAAACAATAGACGTAACTATTTTTAGTGTAGAATATGATAAAGTACTTTCCAAAAGGAAATACTTACCCGCTTCTACGAAAAAATTGACAACTAACGTCACAAGAAATTTTTCAGTATATATATTTTTTTATTTGAACCTCTGGAAAACAAAATCACTGACATATTTGAACCAAAAACAACAAACTCTCAAAGTTTATAGGTATATGGGGTATATATTTTGTCGTGAAAAGATAGAAGTATTCCGAGATAAAAAGAAAGCTATTGTAAGAGGCATGAAACTGTTTCGCCTACGTAACGAAAAATGTGTTTTGTTGGACCTTGTAGAAACTATTAGCGAGAAAGTTGTTAAGTTGATACATCATTATTGTATCGTGCCTCGTGTGGAGCCATTTTATTTACGAGAGACTTCGTGTGCGACAGCGAGCAAGCACTTGTATGCTGCCGCCAGGATTTTAGTTCCCACCGCTCGCGTTGACAGGAGCGACAATAATCCGTACCTCCAAAAATTTTATATTTGCAGCTCTTCCTCACTGCATCCATCACCCAAACCGTAGATACACGCTACAGAAAAGCAACTGTAGGTATTTTCCGAGCAAAACATATTTTTATGTGTGATTTTGTGAAACACGCATGTTTACGAAGTATCCTACACGACTGTTGTCCTAAGCATGCAGTAAGTGCATTTTACGCCAAACTCCTTTCTTGGTGCTGCAATATCTTTGCATTCCACTGAAAATTTTCCTCCATAATTATTCTTTCTACATCAAAAACCAAGTGAGCGGAAAAGACAAATAACGGAGGTCTCTGAGGCAGAATACTTAATTTTTTTCATGGGGAGATATCTCTGTATTTTTCTAGCAGTCGTATACTCTCATCCGTCGTAGTATCGAAGTACTTCCATGATGCTACTCCAGGCGGGTGTAAAATGAATGTGCGCAACAGAGAATAACACATGCTAAAATTAAGATTTGGCCCTGTCTGACAACCTCCTGAAACAGATCTTAGGATCTATTAATTCTATAAATTACTATCTAAACATGATGAAGGCAATTAATCCTACTAAATGATTAACATTGACCCTGCTTACATATTTATTGTAGGTTAAAGAAAACACTTTATATTACAAAGTTTACATTTCCAAAGTAAAATTACTAATCAATTGCCCAACTCTGCCCCTTATTATGAATGCGCAGTCTAATATCAATAACGTGAAATGACTGACATCATCTACGTGTCAAACACTAGAAGACACTACTTTCAAAGATGATCTACGGTGTTGTGGAACTTCAGTGGAAGTAAACTAACGTGATCACAGCTGTTTAGCTTTTATAGCACTAATAAGCCGAAGCAATTTGCAATATCACCGTATGTGTTGCGTTCGGTGCGTCGAAGTGGTGGTTCTCGTACTCGTCTGCGATGATGGAAGAACTCCAGCCACAAATAAACTCTTTCAAAGACTAGGACGGCAGAAGGCGTTCCTCTGACTAATATACTCTAATACTGTCTTCTCCTCTCTGTGTACTACAAACGAGAAACGCGAACTCTCAGCCACAAGGATTGAGTTCAGATAACGTCTCAACGTAAGAATAGGAAGAGGAAGCGCTTTCAGTTACTGAACGCTGCGTACTCAACGACGACTTCCAACCGGAGGTGAAGTCCAAAACCGTTTCGGTTTCCCTTCTGTACAGTGCCTAACTGTTCTAACTATAAACTCTCCTGAGAGCAAGGACAGCAAGTGTGTCAGTATCAAGAAAGCTGATATCTAGCGACCGTCACACACGGGCGCTCACAACGGATGGCTTCCCAGTAAGGCCCATCTCCTCACCATCGTAACTCCGAAAACGAATCATATTCCCAAAACCATGGAATATTCTACCTCTCTACTGATCCTTCCGAACGCCGACCGACCATATTTTTGTCTTTTGTCGTCCAGCGCGGAAAGTTTGCAAGGAAAAACCTACACTCGTACAATGGTACGTTTCTGAGTAAAAATTCTTGGAAATAACCCAGCCTGCGTGGTTTCCGAGGTGCCTCTTCTTCGTTCCTCTCTCCTGCGTCCAATATTTGCAAACTTCGGAAGTATTACCCGGTTATCCTTCTGGCCCTACTACAATAGCGACCGGGCGTCACCCTATTGTGCTCCAGAGCTCAGGTGCCACGACGTCCGACTACTTCCTCTACTCAAGCAGCACCAACACTTGTGCGGGCCTTCCACCCAGGACCTGAGTTCCACGTGCCGTTTCATTTCCACTATCGTTCCAACCTCTACTAGTATGATAGTAAATACACACCGTCGCCTTTCATGCAGCAAGCGTTAACAGTTATTTACAAGGTACACGTGACAATGTCAGTCTCCTTTAACCATTCATATATACGATGTACAACCTATCAAATGATGTCTAATTGTGGTTGTAGTTCACGGTAAAGTATGTAGATGAGTGCTTGTAAGGTGTGAAATTATAGTCACCTTACATACTCACAATGAGATTTTCACTCTGCAGCGGAGTGTGCGCTGATATGAAACTTCCTGGCAGATTAAAACAGTGTGCCGGACCGAGACTCGAACTCGGGACCTTTGCCTTTCGGGGGCAAGTGCTCTACCATCTGAGCTACCGAAGCACGACTCACGGCTGGTACTCACAGCTTTACTTTTGCCAGTATCCGTCTCCTACCTTCCTAACTTTACAGAAGCTCTCCTGCGAAACTTGCAGAACTAGCACTCCTGAAAGAAAGGATATTGTGGAGACATGGCTTAGCCACAGCCTGGGGGATGTTTCCAGAATGAGATTTTCACTCTGCAGCCACTTTTAATCTGCCAGGAAGTTTCATATCAGCGCACACTCCACTGCAGAGTGAAAATCTCATTCTGGAAACTTCCCCCAGGCTGTGGCTAAGCCATGTCTCCGCTATATCCTTTCTTTCATGAGTGCTAGTTCTGCAAGGTTCGCAGAAGAGCTTCTGTAAAGTTTGGAAGGTAGGAGACGAGATACTGGCAGAAGTAAAGCTGTGAGTACCGGGCGTGAGTCGTGCTTGGGTAGCTCAGTTCGTAGAGCACTTGCCCGCGAAAGGCAAAGGTTCTGAGTTCGAGTCTCGGTCCGGCACACAGTTTTAATCTGCCAGGAAGTTTCACCTTACATACTGTTCCACGCACCAACTTTTTGTCAAAATTGTCAGATTCAGTAATCTTAGATCTCTGTTTCGTATAGAATGACAACGTGTGGTCGCGTCTACGGATTCTGCCGATGTACTGCACTGTTAATAAGGAATACATTTGTTTCGGAAATACCACAATGTTTTGTTCTAATTTCATGAACCTGTGCAAAATTTATGTTATTCCTGACTTTTTCGCTATTGTGCAGATCAGTAAAACAAAAAAAAAAAAAAATAAAAAAAAAAAATAAAATTCAGTCGTTCGATACCACAAGTGTAGGTTGTTTTGCTATGTCTTTTCGGCCTTTCCGCTCACCGACCAGAGTTGCACTTCGTGTAGGTCCTTGTTTCTGTATTTCGTTCACTATCAAAAACTCGATATTGCGCGGAAGAGTGAAAGCAGACGTGAGCACATGATATCACACAGAAATATCATAACATTCCGCTGGCACTGACCTAATAGTGTGCATGCAGTAAGAAATGAGGCTGACGAAACACAGCGCTTACTGCCGGACTGCAGTGAGCGGGCGTGATCTTGAGGTCGTGACGACCACTTTTTTTCTAGAATGCTTCCCCATTCGCCTCTACTGCGCTTATATACTACAGTTTCTCACTGCGTCACGTCCCAGCAACGTCAGTTCGCCACGACACATTCAGCCTCGCTGCGGCCCGCGGTCATACTTTTCTTGCTGATCTGTGGGTGGCCGGAATGCATCGTAAACACAGTTTGCATGTCTTTGTACAAGAGATTAACACACTATAATACGTATTTGACAGGTAACGAAACTTACAATCGATTTTGCTTTGGAACATCGGCTTTGGCAAACTTTGTCCATAGATTTCGTATGTTTTGGGTCAGTATTCTATCTATGATGCTTAATAGCTTTGAAGATGTATCTTTCATTGGAGTTTACAAAACAATATGATGTATCCCATATAAATACGTAATGGAAAATATTATGTTAAGCAGCTATTTTTGACAGATGTATTACTGACAGATGCATTCTTAGGACTAACATACAATTTATTTATTCAAGTAATGGAACATAATTATCATATTTTAACAGCTGTTCTTGAATCGAATTGAGTAAAAAAGAAATTTATGAATTTATGGAATAACTTGACTAAAAGAAGGGATAGGTTGATAGGAAATCCTGTGGCATCATGGAATTGGCAATTTGGAAGCGAGTGTAGTGGAGTAAAATTTGTAGAGAGACCGAGGCTTGAATAGAGTAAGTAGTGCAAATGGACTGCAACGAAGAGTCTTGTATAGGCTTCACTAACATGTAAAGTTGCACGAAACCCGTCTTCGGACAGAAATTTCAGCAACTATTATGAATTAATATCCGGGCTTATTGATTTGGGTAAATATTTAATATTAAGAGGAAAACTTCTAAAATTAACCGCACCTTTACAGCTAATGTTATGACACGTTACTGTAAAGCCTAAGAAAAAACTGCGTTAGCGTGCTGCACCATATTAAATCACTTACTTCGTCAGTGAAAATAAGTTTCTCCACAAACAACAAAATCCCGAACAGCTATATACATACTGTCCACAAACATGGCACACTACGCAGTAAATCATAAATTTATAAGATTAATTGTGATTCATGTTCCTTTTTCTATGTAGAGCGAAAAGGGAGAAATTTGGGGACCATTAGAAAGAACATGTATGTGCACTCTTTAAACAAACTGAGCTCCTTCGGTTGACACTGAGAGTGAGTATAGTCATATGTATAGAAAATGACATGGAAACAATACACATTACCAACAAACAATTGGATCTGTTAGAGAAAATTGACATCTGCGCACATGAACAGTCCTCGAGCAACTGTTTAGAAAATGAGAAGACTGATGAAACAAAACCTTCACAATTATACAGTGTGAACATTAATAAAACGACGAACTGCAGGGACGGATTTCTGACTGGAAAGGGGAGGAAAAATTTAGTTTGTTATGTTTTGAACTTCCACTGCTGTGAGTCTGAATACCGAATCTTTCCTGCTCATGCTGACAAAGTTTTATGAATATATTTGTAAAAGTATAGACAGTGGAAATTAAAATGTCCTGTGGTGCCTCTCCTGCTCCAAGTCGGCCCGTTTGACGTCCTAACCCTCTTAAGAGATAGCACTAAAACATTCGCCAAGTTATAACGCTCCCTCCTCGTGCATGGATCGTTCCGACATCTGTTACAGGGTGTTTGCTGTCAGTTGTTTCACGCCGTACATCTGTATAATGCAGAATTACCCGTGATGTATCTGAAAGGCCAACTGTCGCCTCTCAGTGGACATCCAGATGCGGTACTGGCGTGCGAATTCCAGCCTTCGTCGCCGATGAACAGCAGTCATCATCGGTAGATGAAACAGGCACCTGCTGCGGAGGCCCATACGCAGCAATGTTTGCTGAACGATCGTTGAAGAGACACTGTTGGCAGCCTCTTAGTTCATCCGGACGGTCAGTTACTCATCAGTTGGTCGCACGTCTTTTCGGCTGTACCAATCTCCCCACCGCCGTTCACCCCTGCAATCTACGGCCAGTGGTGCATCAGAATGGCCTCGACGCCGGTTTTGTAAAGCACCATTTTACCAAACAACGCATACTTTAACAACGGTGGCGCGAAAACAGTTTAAGAACTTAGCCGTTTCGGTAATGCTTCCACCCTTGGCCCGAAAGCCAACCTTTAGACATTCAGATAAATTGCTCTCTTTCTATATTACGACAACGACTTCACTGTTTTCACGTTCCCCCGACAAGCTTTGTATACTCCCCAGTGGTGGTGCTGCCACCTGCCGCTTGTGAGATGTCATTGCACGTTGACGTCGAACATAACACATTAATGTGACTGGACGGTGAATTACAAGCGTCATGCCGGAACAAACATAAAGCACTCCGTCTTCAGGTCACAAGTGGCCTACCGGGGCCATCCAACCGCAGTGTCATCCGCAGTTGATGATGCGGATAGGAGGGCCATGGGGTCAGCACACCGCTCTCCCTCTACTATTCGGTCGAGTAGCTCCTCAATTGGCATCACGAGGCTGGGTGCACTCCGAAAAATGGCAACAGCGCATGGCGGTCTGGATGGTCACCCATCCAAGTGCCGATCACGCCCGACAGCGTTTAACATCGGTGATCGCACGGAAACCAGTGTATGGTAGAAACATAAATATTTAGTAATCATAAGAGCACGTCTGCCAGTAACGTCACAACACTTATTAAAAATCAGTAATTACTATGACCTGTGATATACATATTCTAATATAAAATAAATTTAATATTGTAACAAAATAGCCTCGGGCATGGATGTGTGTGATATCCTTAGGTTAGTTAGGTTTAAGTAGTTCTAAGTTCTAGGGGACTGATGACCACAGATGTTAAGTCCCATAGTGCTCAGAGCCATTTGAACAATTTTTTGTAACAAAATAGGAGCTGTGAGTGGTAAGGTACCAGGTCACAAAGACATAACATGTTAATGAGAAAAAAAGACTTTATTTAATAAAAAAAATATTTTCCTATTTCCTTTTAAACACGTGAACTTTAGAAAATTTCAGTTAAATGTGAGAAACAAGGAAAAAATTAGTAACTGGAAATTGAAGTACTTCCAGTTGATTTTTGAAAGCACTAGATAGCGTGAACCTTTTATCAAAACAATTTCGAATGGCTCAGTGTGAAATCGAGATCTCATTAGTACACAGAAAGAAGGTTTCGTCTAACACATGTCCCAAAGAAAAAAATGCATCAGTAGTCAGAACGTCAATTAAGAACAGCAAGCCGAGCAAATGAAAAGAAGGACTGGGCCATCGTAAAATACAAGATTAGCTAAATCAAGAAAATATTTGGAATGTAGTCGAGTTAACTCGAGTGATGCTGAGGGTATTAGATTAGGAAATGAGACACTTAAAGTAGTAAAGGAGTTTTGCTATTTGAGGAGCAAAATAACTGATGATGGTCGAAGTAGAGAGGATATAAAATGTAGACTGGAAATGGCAAGGAAAGCGTTTCTGAAGAAGAGAAATTTGTTAACATCAAGTATAGATTTAACTGTCAGGAAGCCGTTTCTGAAAGTCGTTGTATGGAGTGTAGCCTTGTACGGAAGTGAAACGTCGGCGATAAATAGTTTCGACAAGAAGAGAATAAAAGGTTTCGAAATGTGGTACTACAGAAGAATGCTGAAGATTAGATGAGTAATCACATAACTAATGAGGAGGTATTGAAAAGAATTGGAGAGAAGAGACATTTATGGCACAACTTGACTAGAAGAAGGGCTCGGTTGGTAGGGCATATTATGAGGCATCAAGGGATCACCAATTTAGTATTGGAGGGCAGCGTGGAGGGTAAAAATCATAGAGGGAGACCAAGAGATGAATACACTAAGCAGATTCAGAAGGATGTAGGTTGCAGTAGGTACTGGGAGATGAAGAAGGCCGGCCGCGGTGGTCTCGCGGTTCTAGGCGCGCAGTCCGGAACCGCGCAACTGCTACGGTCGCAGGTTCGAATCCTGCCTCGGGCATGGATGTGTGTGATGTCCTTAGGTTAGTTAGGTTTAAGTAGTTCTAAGTTCTAGGGGACTGATGACCACAGCTGTTAAGTCCCATAGTGCTCAGAGCCATTTTAGATGAAGAAGCTTGCACAGGATAGAGTAGCACCGAGAGCTGCATCAAACCAGTCTCTGTACTGAAGACCACAAGAACAACAGGTAAAATGGCAATAGCTCAGGTTGCTTGCATAAAAAGCGTATAAATAAAATATAAAGAAGAATGCCCAGTGAAATAATAATAAATTAAACTAATCGTGAGTACAAAATTAAATATAAATATAAAAACCGGGCTGAAAACTGCTCAGAAAAAACTACTGTGTCATGAACAGAAACCTTCAGTAATGTAAGTTATCCCCTGTAAACCTTTTAAAAAAAATTAAAGTATTTCAAACACACACAGTGTGTGTGTGTGTGTGTCCATAATTTTGGTTCCAGTTTCAAAACGTCGTAGAAAAAGAACCACTGCTCAGAATGACGTCAGATTTGAACAGTATATTATTGACGTAAGGGGAAACGTTCTGGGAAAAATGGCGAAAATTCGACCAATAAATGGCGCTGTAAGCATCAGGATATGTACATCAACAGACGCGCGGCACACGGCTGTTCCTCAGATTGTATCCGTGGCTGTCACTATGAAGGACCGCGCGGTCCTGATAAAGTTCTTTTACAAGAAAGGCGACTGTGCGACAGTAGCCCCACAGACGTTCCAGACACTCAATGATATGAAAAAACATAGTAGTCCGATATGTACTGAGGGATGGAGAAAGTGACCACAAAATTCGAAAAGTCAGGTTCTTTCGAAGTGCAGTGTGGCAGAGAGAGGATAATAGTTCATCTGACTTCTGTTGAAGATCCGGTTACAACACTGCAGGAGGGGACCAGCAAAGGTATGCAAACATGCAGTGCACAGGCAATTGTCCGAAAGTTGGACATGCCTGCGAGCACGGTGCATAAAACCCTACGAAGCATGCTGCATTGCTATCCATAAAGAATCACCCATGTTCAGGAATTATGTTCTTTTGACCTGCCAACAAGACAAACGATCGATCTGGAATTCCCCGTGGAATATTCTGTGGACAGAGGAAGCCCATTACCGTCTCCGAGGACTTGTAAATACAGAGAATTGTAGACTATGGGCAATGGAAAAGACGCAGGCACATCAGCCACTACCATTTCATTCCGAAAAGATTACTGTATGGTACAAGTAGACCGCAGCATTTATCATAGGGCAATATTTTTTTCAAGGAGACGAGTGCTGCGGGTTCTGTTGCCTGTAGCGTCACTGGCGAACGCTGCGAGAGTCTTTTGGTCACCAACGTCTTTCCAACGCTTCAACAGCTTGACTGTGTGGCTAGGACAATTTTCAAGCAAGATGGCGCTCCTCTGCACATTGCACAGAAAGTGAAGCGGCAGCTGCAGAGGTATTTCTGAAATGCTAGAATTATCAGCCGTCATTTCCCTACAGCCTGTCCGTCTAGATCACGTGGCCTTATCAAGTGTGACTTATGGCTATAGGATTATCTGAAAGAAGTTTTCAGTGCTCCAGTTTCGAACGTAGATGAAGTGAGGGCACACATTGTGCGACGCATTCTGGACCTGAGGCCCAAGATACTCCGATCTGTAATGGAACATGCTTTTTGTCTCTTTCAGCCTGTGGTAGGATTGAAACATCTCTTGCGACAGTCTCACGACAGTTAGAAACCGATGGCATTTTGTTTTTTATACAATTTTTGACTCCAGGCCAATTTAAAACAGATGCAATTTTTCTTTTGGACCCAGAAGACCTAAAAAACAATGTCACATTGCTCTTTATGCAGTTTTTACCCGCAGGATAGTTAAAAACCGAGTTTTCCCATCCGACGTGGTACGACCTTGCCATTGTCGATTGGCTTGCCTAACTTAGGTTAGGCCCAAAGTGAGACGCGTATAGCGCGTGTGGCGCGACGCAGCGCAGCGCGCCTTTTTGAACATCACAGGTTCAAATGGAACCGCGCAAATTGTGACGCGACGCGACTGGGACGCGACACGCGCCTGCGCCAGGTCGCGCGGCGTTGTGGTTGAGGCACAGTTTCTCGCGCCACGCGTCGCGCTTGCCTCGCTAGCACCGTGGGAAATTTGAGGCGGGGGGAAAAGTAGCCCGGCCATATGCTCACATCGGAACGGTGCATATGAGCAGTGGTAGTATTGGCCATACGATAAATTTTGCCTTACTCTGTACTAAATTTCAGTGCCTTTTGGTAGTGTTTCGTTTTTCGCCATTTAAACGCCCCAATTTTCTTCGTCAGTACATTATACTTTTCTGTTATTATATCTGTATAGTTTTGTTTTGTTTTTCTTTTGTCAAGAAAATGTGTACTTTAGTAACTGATGAGACATTGGCCACTGCAATTGTATCAGATGCCTCCGCGATGTTTTCAGATCGCAAGGAGGGACAGAGGGTAGTGAATATGGAAGGAAGGAATATTATAAAATCATGTGATTAAGAATCAAGGCAGGAAACTAAAAAAAAAGAAAGGTTATCTTCTTGCTGCCTAGAATGCTGGCGTATCTGTACGATCTGTTACAAAAATTTAGAAAGAGATAACCTGAAGTATAAAAGTCTCACTGTGATTACTCTGATATGGATGTAATAATGTATTACGACACACTGCTATACGCATGTGAACCTTACATTTCCACTGCAAGCTAGAAACAGTCGAAAAGCAGTCACTAATAATAATGTTTTAATTGGTTCGCCGTGATAAGAAAAAGCATTTCCATTGTTGCATGCACATTATCAGCATTGATAACTAATTATACAACAGGCTACACAAATGAAGAAAATGCTCGGTATTATTACGAAAGTAGGAATATCCTAAAAGAGTGTCATGATTAGATATATTTAATTTGAGGAAATGTAGTGCTGACAAAGGCAGATCTACTTTCATGTCGATGTTTTTCGAACTCCAACTCACAAGGCACACATGGCTAGCTTGTGCGTTCCTGTTGTGCGCATTATCCCCCGCTGCTGCAGATATACTGACCATTGTGTTGTGTGGCAGATCCGTTGTTTATTTTTCTCAGTAACAACTATTTTATTCGCGAACACACATTGTCAGTTTGACAAGCCGTAGATGAGTAACCAGTATCTGGCATGTGCCTATCATTCCGCCTGAATAAACGGCCGTCATTATTTTAATACTGCTCGGGTCAAGAGAAGGAATAAAACCCTTTGGTAAGTTTCCATTCCAGTTGATCAGTGTTAAAAATACGATAGGTTTCGGGGATTCCACCAAAATTCCAACAGAATTGGCAATCTATTTTTGTGTGAGTTGTTAACCTTTTTTCATTCGAAGAAGCATAACTGTTTTTGAGTAACGGTGACATTTCTCTTGGTGACTGGTTTAATTGTACTTCCTTTTTCACAGTGTAATTTGCCAAACTCATTTCACAGCAGCTATTAAGACAGAATTCCGAAAAGGAGTGCCTCATTAAACAAGTAATTGGGAATCACACACCTCTATAGCTTACGAAGAACCTCACAGTGTCCGTTTGCAGTAACATAAAAGAAGAAATTTCATGTTTATTTTCATATTAGGAAGCTCTTGTTTCGCTAGCTGTCGATAACTCTTAAAAAATTACTGTCACTGGAATGAAATAAATAAAAAGGGAAGTATAAGTACTGATATATCGCCATAGATAAAAAAGTTCCGTGTGTTTAAGTATTGGTAAAACACTCTCCTCCTTGTGTGCTATCATTCGCCAAACTTTCGTTTCGATGTCTCGAGCGGTTTAGGAGATATGAGAGATGCTGCGAGTATTTCATTCTCGCGGGAGTGAGGGCGCTACATGGGATCCATTTTCTCGAGATCGGAGGCAGATAGAGACCTCCTCCCAAGTCTTAACAAAAATTCAGCATGTTAGCTAAATTTCATACGCAGCAACATATGGTGTAATACGCACCAAACGCAAAATCATAGCGACCCCTAATTTTCGTGTCAAACGTTTTGAGTTTTGCGTAGTGTCTTACTAAAATGTGTACATCAGAATAAGAACGGTCATTAGCGAAGTGATGAGCATTTCGCCACGAAGCTGACATATAACGTTACAAGTAAGGCGAAAATCAAATATTTTCTGTCAATAGTTCCTGTAAAAAGGTAGAAAGGTAACAGGTTACGCGCGGTTCGGTTCTGTCAGCGCAGAGCGTCGCCAATCGGCGCGTGCTAAGTATGGTGTATGCGTCGCCATATGCGCTGGACCCGCGCAACTCGTGCGGCACGTGTGTGTCGTGTCACGTCACACGTGGTATACGCGTCTCAATTTGCGTCTAGCCTTTCAGTGCCACAACTGTTGACTGCCGAACTTCCCCAGTCTTGCACATGAACAGTGCGCATGGTTCACCGTCCAACTCAAACCATAGCCATCGTAGTGTGATTTATTTGTCATTTATAGTCGATCCCAATTTACGTTAAGATGCTTATAGCGCCGTCTGTGGGAAGATTTTAATTTTTTTGCTCCACGACGTTTACCCCTGCGTCAAAAATATCATATTCAAATCTGTCGTCATTGTGAGCAGTGATTCTCTTTCCACAGCGTTTTGAAACTGGAATTTTGATTCTGGACATCATGTACATAGTTCCAATGACCCAGCGGATAGCTCCTAATGTTCTTACAGTCTACATACTACTGTCACACTAAACAAGTCCATAGTCTCAGCCATTCTACTTTGCCTGTGATTTCCGAGCCTCTCAAATAGCAACAACAGTACTTGGCTATCTTACACTCAGTCTGATCGATGTGTTTCTCAGCCACGTACATTGTCAGATTAGCGGCTCACACCGTGGCTCAAAGTGACATTCAGTTTTCAGTGGTAACGACAGAGCGTGTGCTGATTCGTGCCATTGTTACGTTGGCGCGCAGTGTGTACATGCCCCCTGGTGAGACGTGAAACAGGCGGTTGCGTAGCTACATGCTAAGAAGTTACAGCGCGCTTTCGATTACATATAGGAAAGCTCACAGGTCAATATTCAATATCGTAAACATAATACTGCCCAAAAACGAATGCCGTCTATTGGTAAAATTTGCTCAAATCGATAGCGAAAAAGAAAATTGATTGTAACTTCTCCTTCCTGTCAGTTACTTATTATTGTCGTCTCTCCTCGTGTGAACAGACATTAGCTATATTTTACATGCATTGGCCTCATATTTCGGTACCAAACTTGCGAAATAGAAAACGAAAATGTGAATGTTTAGGACAGATTTTAACCTAATATTTGTTTTATGTGCCAATTTAGTGTGCTGCTTCAGTCGATGGATGTGAGAACACATGAATTCCGTAGAGAACAATAAAATAAATTTAGTAAAATTACCAGTTATTAGTTGGTTCATTTACGGCCTCAGTAATATCGACACATTCATGATGTTCTTTCAAACATCATACAGACAGTTATATTGTTCATCAATACGAAAATTATCGAATGCATGTAGCACAGTGTAACTTCGGATTCACTTGCACGTAATTAATGTTAGCTAGCTAAACCAGTCTTGCTTCTTTAGTAAGGGTGTCAGGGGAATGAATGCAGTTCTTTTTTTTCATTTTAGAACCACCTGCCCGTGTCCCACCTGTTTGTGGAGAGCCTGGTTGTTCCCGTGGGACAGTAGTCAATTTGCGTTCATTACCAGCGCCTGCTGCATAATCAGCGAACGTCGCGCATTTCTTTCTGAAGAGTGGGCTAATGAGCGTTCCGTCAATGGCTACGCTTCCAACGTTGTTTTCCCTAAAAACAGAGAAACAGTAACTTCAAAAATCGTTGATAATACTTGTAATTTTCCGTGGTCAGCAAGTAGTATTACCGAAGTAGCAACATACAGAAAAATATTTAAAAAATGAGAGACACTTAAAAATTAACATTTTGCTTTGTAAACGATAAAGTATCTGGGAATCGGTGCAATTTTTACTCTTAGTGATGAAATACATACTTACAGATAACATTACAGAAACTATATCTGCAATAAGTTACAGACACAGAATTGTATTATGAGAGACAGAAAATAAATTAAATATTGAGAACTACAAATATTTTACAGATGCTGAACTATCAAAGAGAAACTGCAAAAGATAAGGGTCAAGAGGAGCATCACATATCAGAAAGGATGTAAGGGACATATTGCCTATTACTTATACTTTGGGGAATTTAGAATTTGAGGAGGCAAGAAAACAAAATACGTTAAATTTTTCGAAAATGTGTAAACTGTAATTAGAAACAGACAGTGAGGTCACAGAAAAAATCCAAGAATGTAACAGGAAACTTTCGAGCCGATAGAGAACTTCAGCCGAGACAAAAATAAAAACCAAAGTTCAAGGAAAAATAGCGCTATCAATCGAATTTTTCGATCTCTTAGAACTGAAACGTACTTGATGCTGAATTTAGGTAACACGTAAACAAAAGAAAGATAACAATAATTAGCTGGGAAACAACAAAAAATAAAGTGTCGTTCAGGAGCAGAAGCTTTTAGTTGCAAACTTCAGACACTCATTGACTGCACCATGTGAGAAACTGAAGCAGATATAATACCATAGCATCAACTAGAATAGCTAACTGTTCGGAAACAGTGGTCGATTACATTTGTTAGCCTGCCGGTGTGACCGAGCGGTTATAGGCGCTTCAGTCTGGAACCGCGCGACCGCTACGGTCGCAGGTTCGAATCCTGCCTCGGGCATGAATGTGTGTGATGTTCTTAGGTTAGTTAGGTTTAAGTAGTACTAAGTTCTCGGGGACTGATGACCTCCGTTGTTAAGTCCCATAGTGCTCAGAGCCATTTGATTACATTTGTTATTGACAGGTCAAATGAGCAAAGCACTATTACAAAACCAACAGTCAAAGGCCTCTCAGTCCATGAATTATGTTCCCAATTAATACTTAATCCAGGTCAGGATATAAAACCTACTAAACCTGAGTTCAGTCAGATGGTTACAATTAAAACATTAAATTAAGAACGTTACTGAAAACAAGAACTGGTTATTTGAATGGAAAGTACAGCACCTTCAGTAATTAAGTACTCACCCTGTACGAATATTATGTGCCATCCAGATAACTTTCTTTGAACCAAACTATACAGCTAAAGCGTATTAATGAAACAATCAAGGTATCTTGAACTTTGAAAAGGAAAATGTTTCTGTGAGAAATGAATAGCTCCGAATAGCTCAGACGTTGATGATATAGTTCGTTGGAAGGCGTAGTTACTGAAGAACATTAGATGTAAATAAAATAGCGCAGAGGCCTAGAAAAGTACACATAAACTTAGATGAGCCAAAGAAATGATAACTAAATTGTAAATAACATGAGCTCTAGCCCAAGAGGTTAACTATATTAAGAAAATATTTGTTATTCAATTTGTTTTTTGAGTAATATAGTTCACACACACGCCAGGTATGCTTAACTGCGACTAAATATAAATAATTATTTAAATACGTTAAGTGAGGTTCTTAAATTTGTTGAACCGACAGGAGGAAGAGTCAACTAATCAAAATATATAAGAAAACATTGAAATGTGAGTCCTCTGTGTGAACTCTTATATTAAAACTGTCTCTAATCTCACCAACCAAAATTGTGAAATTTTTAATTATAACCAAACATTAAATTAAAGTACCCCAGATGTTAAAATTTCCGAAAGTAAACCTCACATGGATCCCTATTGAAATCTGTATTGCAACTGCTATTATTAATTTAGTCATGAAGCGTTCTGATTATTGAACTACTATTTGAGCGCGTAACTAGAGCGATTAATTTATGTATACCGGTTTCTGAATGTTGCAATTCCCACAATCAACAAATGCACGATACCAGTACTCGTATTGTAGTACTGGGACATGTTTAGAGCCACATTTTCTATAATTCTGCTATAGATTAGGAAAAAAATATCACGATTCACACAGTTAAAAAAAAATTATTGTTTCAGTTTTAACACTGAAAACTTGGACACGTCTTCTTCATTACTAAAGCTGCTATGAAATTCGACGCTGCAAATAAGTCTTAGCTGAACGTTAATGACAATTTCGCATCAGTTTGATGGCTGCATAAATTCTATGACTCGATGCAAACGACTTTCGTACATGACTTCGATGAAATCCCACAGCGAGTAGCCACAACGATGAGTGTCACTTACGTGTAAGTGTTAACTTCGTCATTAGTTTCACGACTGACTGTTTCCACATTCTTAGAGAAGTGGACGATATGGAGGTCGAGTGCAGGCTAATGAATTACTGCACTCCACGACAGCATGACAATAAATGCAACTTTACACGGTACGAAAAAATATTCCAGGGCGTTTGCAATTCATAGTGGCATACAAATTAATATGTTGAAGACAGTAATTATATAACTCGCATGAAACTCGGAAAAAATAATATGATATTTGTACACGTAGTGATGTGATGTTATAGGATAAGCTCTAATGTGTGTAGTATCATCTGACAACAGAAGAAAACATGAAATAGGGAACTGAAAGAAACATTCACAGAAAGTTTAATAACGGCTCCTGAGGGCAATATATTATTCATAGACTTTATAGTAAGTAATTTTTTATAGTATTTTCTTTTATAATTTGTTATATTTCTTCTAAATTCATATAATTTTGTACCGTAACTATTTTTACTATAAAAATCTTAAAAACTGCCCTGAAACATTAACAACTTCCTACAACATGTAAGCGTTATAAATAAAACAATAAGGTTCCCATTATGTTAACGACCTCAGGGTCACTTTCATAGGTGTTATTGTGGCTTTGAGACAAACCGAACATTGGTATCTGGAGTATTTCAGTGCATGTCATTGCTGGGCGACGATCTGTCGATTAGTAACGTTGGGATTTGCCTAATGCTAATACAACACCCTAGAGAAAAGAATAAAAGGCGGTTGTTGCATGTGAGATGGTGTCTGGCTCGAACTGACCCTGGGGTCTATGAACAATGACTCTAATAGTCATTGATTACACCTGGAGCCAAATTCTTGGGTGAAAGTAGACAATAAATGAGTCAGGCTGTCTCCCCCACGCCTCCCCCAAATGGGAGTATTATTCCGTCTCATCATTCATCCCCGAGCCTTCTACAAAACTGCCCTGGATATTTCCTTAAATTTGTTTGGCTAGTGCAGATTCTGTGACCTGCCAGTTCAGCTATTTGTTATTCAACTTTTATTGCTGTTGCATAATACCCTCTTTCCTCACGCTAAAAACACACACTTGCCAAAAAGCTCACTCCAAAAATATTCTGTTCCTGAGAAATGTTTAGTTTCCAAAATCTCTCGACATCAGTTAACATAGTTAACATCTGGGTTCTCTTAAGAATAGATATCGTTGTTCTCAGACTCAACCATCATGCATTGTCAGTAACCTGAGTGCGGCCAACAAGCCTTGGATCCAGTCCCTTGGATCAACTCCTAGAATGGTTTTCACGAAGACGCATGAAGCACAGTTGTCTAGCAGGATGCTTCCCCCTGCATCTCGTGGTCCCCTCATAGCCACATGTTACAAGATTTATTTAGATGAATGCACGAACATCTTGTTTTTTGTCACTCCATGATACAAACGGCGAATAACGTAAAATGCTTCAGTGTGAAAATTCCTAAGCAATGCAAGAGAAACTACACTTTTTGCCTTTCTTCAAAAGTCGATAAATCAATCCAGATTCCTTATGTGGCGACAAACTTCAGTATCTTTGCAGATTACACTGAAAACTGAAACAACTGCACGTCTTCGTGGTAATAGGACTTCCATTGTGCAAAGTGCTATTTGAGGACAACGCTGGACAGTCCGTACAAAGAAAGATATGTAAATCAAAATCCACATAAACATTCGTTATAGCACTGTAAGCCAAAACTTGTCTTAACAGGTATTGACAATAGATCGATCTTGCCAATAGTTTGATGGCGAAACGAACTTGAATCCCACAGAAGAAATTTGGAAGCGTTTGGATCAATGCTCATAAGATCAGATACGGTATCCAAGAGATCTGGACGCCTTTTCGGCTCGTTTGGTGGGAAGGGTTAAACAATGACCGATCCATACTGCAAAAATTAACAACGTGAAGATGCTACATACCTCCAAGGGTGCTTTAATTAATTTTTGTCTTGAGAAAAAGAATCGTTATATTTGTGCAGGTCTCTTGACCACCAAACTAAAGAATGAAGGATGATTAGGGATAAAACTCCCGCCTTCCCACCTTCCCGCCTAAATCGAGGCTCAGGATGAGAAGTCACTAGGCCATTGGAATAGAAATGGGCCAGGAAAGTGGCTGTTGACTGTTTCAATCAATGGTTTTCACATAAAATGAAACACACGATGTTTGGATCAGAATGTCCAGAATCTGAGCTGAGCAATGTACTTTCTGAATAAAAGTTCGGTGTCGTAATCACTTTGCCAACTGTGAGCCCAGCAGTTACGAAATTTAAAAAACTAGTCAAAAAATACAACGGTGATATTGATTTTCAGATTTATTGTTATTCTACTGTAGATCAGTGTGTTTGATAATGAAAAAAAAAAAAAACGCAGAGTTCTATTTGCCACGACTTGAAATGTTACATTTTACGTGAGCCTATTTCCACATTGAATTCACCGAAAAACCAGATTCTGCCAATCCAAATAGACTGCTTCTTATTTTCGACTGCCTTTGACATCAGTATTTTCACAATAGGCATCCACTGACATTCGTTTCTAGTTTTTACTAGATGAGTACCCAGCACTGTCTGGATATGTGTTTATTTCAGTCTTCCCTTAGTCCATCTCCTCGTTCCCTCTCTCTCTCTGCCCCTCTCCTCCTTCACCCCCTCTCTGTCCATCTCCCCTGTATCCTCTTCCTATCCACCTCCTACACCCCCACGCTCTGTTCACATCCTTCAACCCCCGACTCTTACTCCATCTCCTCCTTCCCCTGTCTCTATACTTCCGTTCCTCCCTCCTCTCTCCATATTCTCCTTCCCCCTCTTCCCACCTCCTCCTCCCCCTCTAATTATAGCCTTCTCTTCCCCCTACACTTCCCCTCCCCCTCTGTCTGTTCATCCCCTCGTCACCTCTCTCTCCACCTCTCTTCCTTTGAATGTCTTCGTCTATCGCCTCCTCTTTCCTTTCTCTTCCAATCTCCTTCTCTGTCCTGCCTCTCTGTATTTCACCTCCCCATCACTCTATCCACCTCCTCCGCCCACATAACTCTGCCCATCTCCTACTTCCCCATCGCTATCTGTCAATCTCCTTAAACCTTCTCTCTCTACCTTATCATGCTCATCCCAAAAAGATGTAGATGGCTGTTACCCCCATAGTACTTCTTTCCAGATTGTCACTAATATATGTACCAAATTTGGTTAAAATTGTTCAAGGGATGGCTTTGCCCACGTACCGAAATGTCAAATATATTTCACAGATATTCATATCTCGCGAATTTCGCCCCGCACTTACAGTTTCAAGCAGCTCAATGTTTATAACGTCGTGTCTCCTGAACTGTACGCTGTGCATTGGTATAATTTTACAGATATATCCAGTGGTGTATGTGGCTAGAGGTTCAAATGGCTCTGAGCACTATGGGACTTAACATCTGTGGTCATCAGTCCCCTAGAACTTAGAACTACTTAAACCTAACTTACCTAAGGACATCACACACATCCATGCCCGAGGCAGGATTCGAATCTGCGACCGTAGCGGTCTTGCGGTTCCAGACTGAAGCGCCTAGAACCGCAAAGCCACACCGGACGGCTGTGGCTAGTGTCTGCGAAATATGTTGTGAATAGAGTTAGTAGTAAATATGTAATAAACTGAAACGTCATACATGATTCCGCAGATTCTCATGGATCTCACTGTTTATTGTGTCATATCTCCTAAACTATGTGTCGCACAAAGAAATAATTTTCCTGGTGGATTCAGTGGTGAATGTGAATTACCTTCTGCAAAATTTGTCACGAATACAGCTGGTGGTAAGGAAGTAATAAAATAAAACATCATGTTCGGCAGTTTTACTGCATGAACAGCGAAAATGCAATAAACGATAACCTTTTTTTTCGAATTATCTCTTTGTGCAGGTCCTCAGCCAGAAAACGTTTTGTAAAGATTTGAAACGATGCGTAAAGCCTGTTGCAAGGCTCATCCTCAAATATTGTGTAAGTGAGCTAGATTTCTGTGCGGATGCATACATATTGCCCTAACTCTTACGGTACTTGGTAAGAATGTCTTCCACGAGTAATTAGTGTGCTGGGTAGGGACACTAAGAATGTAGTGTGTGGACATATAAGTTGAGAATCTGCGTCTCGCGGGAGGCGTGCGCAAGATAGTCCCTGCAGTCGTACTATCCTCTCTGCCCTCGGTGGCTCAGATGGATAGAGCGTCTGCCTTATAAGCAGGAGATCCCGGGTTCGAGTCCCGGGCGGGGCACACATTTTCAACTGTCCCCGTTGATATATATCAATTCCCGTCAGCAGCTGAAGGTATTAAAATATATAATTCTAATTTCGTTCTAGACGGCTACAGGTCATCCGTGGTGTCTGTTCTTTCAGACATGTCCGAAAGAACAGACACCATCTCCATATAAGTATACAATAAATGCGGTACACCACTTGTCTCGTGATCTGATGGTCTCTTACGTTGTAACAGACAGTAAGATGACATACGCAGGCGTGTGAGAATAAGCGCAACCCCTCTACGAAACTGAACATGTATGATCGGCCTTTCGTAACTTGCCATTGTTCATTTGCATTCACTCCCTCTACCTTAGACGCACTGAGCGTTTGTACCAGTTCCAGTACTTAGTGCATGCGATATCTGGACAGTAAGATTCGTCACTGCAGTATTCAGTAACAAATACGGCTCAAATATATAAAATTCAAAAGCGAAGATAGCAAACCCTTTCTCAAGCTAAAATTCACTCTGCCACAAACTGAAGATATAAGGTATCACATCCCGGCAGTGCCTATTAGCATGTCCTGTTGGCTATTGTGAATACAATAGCTAGTTCCCGGCATCTGGGGAAAAAGCTTTTCGCTTAGCTTGGAGGTGACCAGCCGGTCAACATCAAGAATAGCCACAAATATATACAACGCAGCAAACCCATATAAAAACGTAGAGTAAAATGTGAAAGTACTCCACTGGATGAATATAGTTCATAAAAAGGTTCCGTTGAAACACTAGAAATATACTAACAAAACAAAAAATATAAAGGTAAAATACAGAACAGGAACTATAATGTGACTCGGTGAATTTCATCAGTTGCTTTGATACTACTTTTAATTAATGAAATTAAACAAGGATAGACATAGAAATAAGTACCCTTGCAGTTGATATAGAATTAGTGTGAGAATAAATTTTTGTTGTGTGGGGGTGCGTGCACTGATTTGAAACTACCTTGTAGATTAAAATTGTGTGTCAGACGGGGGCTCGAACATGGGACTTTTGCCTTTCATGGTGACGTGCACTACTGACTGAGCTGTGCAAGCACAGACGTATTTCCAGCACTATCTTATAATCACCTACCAAAATTCACAGTGCTCCTGCATACTTTGCACGACTGGTGCTCCCTGAAGAAACAGAAAGTGATACCATGATTTAATCACATGTGCTGCACACTCTCTTTTTTTACCAGGTCGAAGAAGAGTGGATGGCACATTGGGGCAGGAGCGTGAATTGGAAGAAGACACACACCGACATGTTCGTACACATGGACAGTTGCTATCACCTGGTGCAGACGAATGCAATACTCGAAACATTGGTACATAGGCTTCAACCAAGAACTTGAACATCTGAGGACGATGTTCTGGAAGTACGGCTACAGCGAGTGGCAAATTGGGATAGCCTGATATGCGGCAGTCTATTGACGGACTGGTCCGTCTCATGTGCTATTCATAATTCGATTCAAATCATTAGTGTCTGAACGTTATTCCTGTCACTTAATAAGATTGTTAACGATTGTAATGGATAAGCTGTCCACTTCTATATTAAATCTTTCCTTGTATGACGAAAACCTGCTTTCATGGAGCGTCTCAGTTTTTTCAATCATGGTCATCCGGGAAAATCAATCTTCATAGAAACTTTGTTTTGTGCTAAGTCACCTTCCGGGAACGCCATTTAAGGGGCAGCCACTGACAGACATACGTACATATTAGCGTTCAGTGGGAAGCATCTGGGCGCTTTGTGAACAGGAATTTTTTCTCCTTGTAGAGCACTGGGTCAACTTTCTGTCGCCGTTTCATGGATGGTGAATGTCTTCTGGCACAAAATCTTTTAAGATAGCTCATCATTGCCTAACCTAAACAAATAACAGTGGAGGGGAAGTCAGGACACCAATATCCATGGAGTGCATATGTGGAGGTGATACCACCGTAAAACATCAAACTGCTGAAGAATGGGAGAGTAACTATGGATTGTATAACAACTACAAGGCCAGGTATGTAACGACTGAGTAATGGTGCAAAACTTTTTAATGGATGGGAATTTGTAGTCTTGCTAGCAAAAAGATCATTGGCTAGCACTTTGCAGCTCCGCATTTTTGGCACTTGAGATAACGGCTGACTTTGGAATGAGGACAGTATCTGTAGAGAACTCACTTGTAGGGTTCATGGTGCGAGACTGCTGTTGGAGTGAGAAGGATGTGAGAATTAATATACGACCGTATGTAGGCTGCTAGGCTTAGCATCACTTCAGAATCAAGATCTGAGGAATGAATGACGGCTGATAATGACTCCAACGGAAATGTTACTTGCATGTGTAGCTTTTCATTTTCTTCTGGCAAATTCAGAGAGTCACTGCAAAATCATCATAGAGTTACGTTCCCACAATTCACGTATGAATACGGTCTTTCCCCTTCACGTAAACTAGCCAGTATTTGTTGAAATATTCACGTGTTAGATTAGTGTTGAAGCATGCCTTGTGAAGTCGCACCTACAAATAGCATGAATATGGATCAAATCTATGCCTGAGAAAATAGCTGGCCAAAGCAGCTGATCTAGCTTCATATTGACCCTCCTGACAGACCTGTTCAATTGGGGCTCATCATATTGTATGAAAGCAGGAACCAAGCCAACGTTTTATGGTTCGTCGCAGCTGCTGTTTTTACCATATCATACTCAATACTGTAACTCTGATACCAATCAATACTGTTTCCCACTCCATCCACTATGACAGGATCCTGCTTTGTAAAACCCTTGCACAATGATCCTACACCCTCTATCACTTAGCTAAGATATGCACTGAGCTTGAAAAACCTTTGAACCTTGTATCTGTCAATTAATTTTTCCTCCCAGTTTCTTTTTTTTTAATTTGATTTCGTGGTGGACGTCTGTTGAGAATGAAGTACACTTACATCTCTCTGAGCCTCCTCCGTAGTTAACTGAGGCAGCAAGGCAAATCTTTTGTTTGTGCCAAAGATGAAACTGTCAGATACTGTCCTCTTTCTGTGCCCCTCTTCCTTGTTACCACTTCTCACCTGTCTGCACCCTCCTCTCCTTAGCCTCATCAGTTCCCCTCTGGCACTATTCATTTCAGCCTTAAAGGCTCTAATGTTCCCTTCCTAATCAGCTGTTTTCCTACCCCTGAACATACTTTGCAATACCATGGAAGAGACCTACACCTAATTCCCATGCCACTACATTTCCCCCAATGTAACCATGTGTCACAACAGCTGCATATAGCCCTAGAACAAATTTTCTATGGAAGCTCAAACACTTCTCGGTCATAGTTGTTTGCAATATTTTTACAAAATTTATCTAGACAATAACAATAATATTCTATTAACTGCAGATCACTGAAGTTATATGAAACACTAATACATGTGTATACTATTAATATAGTAACGTAATGCACTTAAAATAAATTAAAACTCAAAACTTGTACACCAGAAGTATTAGGCCTAACATCGTGAATGCGCAAACGCGTTTTGGAAATAATTAAAATATAACTTAAAACCTTTAATTCTCCGAGTAGATATGCCACTACATAATGTACGTGTAAGGAAAACAATCTAAACTCTTCACTTAATACTTACGCAACCGTCTTAAATCTGTATGTAAACGTGAGTCTAAAGTACGCAGATACCAGCCCTTAGGTTATGCTTTATTTTTGTTATTGTTCGAGAAATACTCTGAAACAAGTGAAACCTTCAATAAATTATATGAAACAGGCTCTAATGAACTTCCTTGGAGTCTAATATTAACTTAATTGACAGTTATTATAGAATTATCTACTTCTCTCCAAGAGCTTCATATTCGAGTGAGTGTAGTCTGCAGGGCTGCCAGCCCTCCACGCTTGGGATGCCACCCCATGTGAGGTACAACACCCATAAGTCATATTTGCTACGGCCATCCCAATTCTGTTAGTTATGCATTATGCGACAATTTTTTCATTAAGAGCTTATGAGTCCCTGGGGATTGGTCCAACTAATCTGCATCATTCTGACACAGGGATATGGAAAATCCTAGCTGTAACCTCACAAGCCCTACGTTCTGTACAAACGGTGGAAACAGAAGAGAAACCCCAGGAGGATGTGGCCATTGCATTTCTTCCGTGTTGTGGCGCATTATCCGGGAAGACAGGATAAATTCTACGGAAACACCAAGTGAAGACAATCTTCCAACTTCCAGCTAAAATCTTGCACTGATTGGGAGTGTCAAAGACGACCTCAGTCTATGGAAATCCGTCGTCTATCAGATACCCTTCCAATGTACCAAGATGTTTATAGATCCGACGGTGAAAATCGTAGTCAGGAACACCAATGGGATGCCGGATTGTAGGGGCCTAATAAGTGGACAGTCCTAGAACGTTGCCTATCGGAATTACGCAGACTGGATTATGATCATACTAATGACGTCTACCTTCTGGGACTGTTTCATTAAAGAATTTATCGACATTCTAGAAAGGAAACCGCTGCTCAATAGTGACAGTGATTAAGTCCTTAAGAAGACCTGACAACCAGCACTTAGGCTGATTTAAAGTGAGATACTCCGGTTTGAAGTGACTTCCAAGGCAGGTGGAACAACAGCACAGGCGCTGCCAGAACGTGTCCCTGGGCACGATGTGAGGATGGAGCAACGTGTCGGCGGAACGGGAGAGGGACCAAATGCCGAAATAAAAGTGCCCTTTGGATCTGACGTCCGGCCGTTCATCCATGAACTATTCCGTCATGATTTAGAGTGGGAGAAGCTTGAAAATTCATACTTTAGGGATTTTCATATGGTTTTCACTGACAGACAGCTTGATTGAGGAGAAAGGGCCGGTTGGAGTGGCCGAGCGGTTCTAGGCGCTACAGTCTGGACCCGCGCGACCGCTACGGTCGCAGGTTCGAATCCTGCCTCGGGTATGGATGTGTGTGATGTCCTTACGTTTATTAGGTTTAAGTAGTTCTAAGTTCTAGGGGACTGATGACCATAGCAGTTAAGTCCCATAGTGCTCAGAGGCATTTGAACCATTTGAACCAGGAGAAAGGTTTGTGTACATAATATTCACAAATTGCCCATCAGTAGATACTTAGCGCTAGCAGTGCGATGTTGGAGGAGATTTCTAAATTATAAACCTCACGAAGAAAAAAAAGAAAAAGAAAAAGTGAAGCACTTGAGAGGGGAGGACGAAATGGAACTTGAGACGCGTTGAGATGGTATGTGATGTTTTTTCAGTGACTGCTAAATCGGCTCACATTTACAAAGAACATGACACTCTGGACCCACTTATCAGTACGGTATTGCACACCCTCTAGGTTGGATGTATGCACTTATTCTGTTGGGATGGGTGTTCTGAAGCTGTTGCATCGTCTCTGGGGGCTGTTGCATCGTCTCTGGGGGCAAGCTGGACCACAGCTTCCTGGGTACTGGAGCAGGTTGGAGATGATGTCTGAACTGGTTCCCCATGTGTTCTATCAGGGACAGATCTAAGGATCCTACTGGCCACCAGAGTACCTCAACATTGTGCAGATGGTGCATAGAGGAAAGTGTGGATGAGCACTGTCCTGTCGAAAAATGGCACCATGATACTGTCACTTAAAGGTAACACATGAGCATGCAGGATGTGTGTACCATCAGTTTCCTCAATCACTGCCACCCACAACCTAAGTCACACCCGATGACTCCTCACACCATGATGCCTGGAACCGCTGAGCTACTCTCACCAGAGCGTCGTCCTAGTCACTGAAATTGCTCATCCAGAATAGTGCAGAACCGCATTTCATCACACAACACAATGTGAATTCATCATCAGCAACCGATGCTTCCCCATCGTGGCAACACTCCAATAACAACCGTTTGCATCGTGGTATTAGCAGCAGCAAGGCATCGTAATTACTGAGTTCAGCTGCTGCTAGCCTCAGACCTGCATACTAATGTGTTACCTTTCATGTTACAATATCATCTGCGGGATGATAAAGAATTTTCTATGGACTCCATTACTTGTTCTCGGATGGAAGACGCAGATGTGAATGGGTTACGATGTGCTTGTGGCACAATATGGCTATCCTCCATCGTGATGGTCAGATGTGGTCGACCGAAAACTTGACGGCCAGTTTGTCTGCCTCATGTTTAACCGTTACAACAGAATATCCCACAAAACCCGTACGATTCTATGATATGGCCACGTGGATATCCAGAGTGAGGCTCACTTTAAACACTGTCAGGTGCTAATAACACTGTCTCACACCTCAGTGTCCTCCATAGTGCGCACTGAACATCTGATGTTGTTCACACCCCTTATCTAGCACACCAGACCTGGAAACTACACTAAACAGCCAGCCAGTGTGGCCGAGTGGCTCTAGGCGCTTCAGTCAGGAACCGCGCGACAGCTACTGTCGCAGGTTCGAACCCTGCCTCGGGCATGGATGTGTGTAATGTCCTTAGGTTATGTAGGTTTAAGTAGTTCTACGTCTAGGGGACTGATGACCTCAGATGTTAAGTGCCATAGCGTTTAGAGCCATTTGAACCATAAACTAAACACACACAGCACACAGCACTAATTGCAACTATAATTACCTATATACCTGCTGATGGGAGGATACATATGCGAAGTTACATTGACATTTGATCATATCTTCTAGGTGCTTCACCTCAAGATAACAGACACTTTCTGATACCTCTGACAATAGGAAATATGAAATGGTACTGTTCTTGATAAGATTGTAAGCAGACAACTTTCAGAGGTGGTGGAATGAATCAAAACAAGAAAAAAATACCTAGTAAACGTGGGATCTAAAATACATATCTTAAGAGCTCTGAGCACTTCTTAATATGCCATATTGTGGAACATGTCTCTTATATTGCAGGCTCTTTCGTTTCAATATTTTTGGAGCAGGTAGTGTGAACCGAAAAAAGAAAAAAATGTCCAGTAAATGTAGGCTCTAAAATGTATACCTTATGAGCCATGGCCATGTGCTCATCTTCGCTACCGTGAAACAGATCTCTTGCGTAGTAGGAAGATGGGGCTCTGGATGCAATTCGGTATCTAATTGATATGCAAATGAATTAAGTTGGTAAATTACCTCCCACTCCATCCAATACATAAGGTATTAGTTTGAAGCATGAGGGAGGTGACGTTTAAGATGGAAGACAACAAAATATATGTAATGATAGCATGGGACTTCGGTCTATAGTGCTGCACGTATAGGTTTTCGGGAACACGTGATCGTGTCCGCTTCCAAAGACATGTAACAAATGTCTGAAATCTTATCACCTGTCCTTGAAAGAAGCCACCAACATAGGATCTGGGTATATCTACATACTACCTGATTGGGTGCTAGTTAGAAAGAAAGAAAAAAACAGAATGTGACGTAAAAAATTCATTCATTTTCGTTAATCCAACTTAAAAGTAATTTTACATTTTCATAAGCAGACACAACACGATTTTCACGCATATTCTGCTTGAGCTAATGGGTAGCAGGGCACCTGTAGAATTCCAGGCCTTGAATACATGCAAACTTGAAGATTCGTTGCATCCATGTGATCTTCTACTCGCCTTCGACGTAGATGATGATATCACGATGATCAAATATTCTATAAGGTATACCAGGTTCGTCCCAGTCCGTGGAAGAAACGTATTAGCCACTTTCCACTCCTCCATGTTTTAGCATAATTCACATCCTTGAAAGGCCTCGGTGATGCAATGCCTTCTGAGAATGTCTCTAGTATACCAGCGTCTTCTGTGTATGCTATGAACGCAATATATGAATTGTCTGCACGTACAAACCTTGAATGTCAGCAACGACGTTGACACTCCAAGTTGTTATTGTGAAATGCTCTGGGTATGACACAGCACTTGGTCATTTATACAGGACGATGTACAGCACCAATAACTGGGCAGTAGTTAATCACACGATCATGTAGAACTAGAGCATACGCTGCAATGTTTTCTGGAAAATTTGATGAGGTTGAAATTCGATTCGAACATCTGCTGGTCCTGATTTAATTAACTCATTCTGTTTAAACGGTCTATTACATGATGCGCACCAGCTCCTTGAATTTCCATGGGCTGAGTAGCCTTCCTTCCTCTTCAACACTTTCACAGTAAGAAGCACATAACCTTGCATACAAGTAAAATGCTAGATTTCATACATTCTGTCCCCATTGTACAAGTAAATTGTCATATGGACAGAATTCTGAATTCAAGTAGACTCTGGCATTAGTTAATTACAGTTGTAATTGATACTCAAAAACGTCCCATGAGCGGAGAGTTAATGGCAGATATGAACAGGTATTTAGAACTTTTACAACCTCGCTCGTCGTCTGCCACAGTGATGTGTGGAGTTTTCCGTATAATGTTATTGATGATGATTTGATTCTCCTCTTGAGCTCCTCGAATGTATGAGTTGCTACCCGTTGCAGTCCCTGCCAAATTAAGTTCCTGTTTAGCATTCATAATAGTTTCCTACATGTCCTCAGAGTACCCCACAAGCATTTTTAGTGTTATGTATGCAGTAAATCTACAGTACTCTTCTGCTGTTCTGCCCACAGGCTCGTCTATGAACCATCCTGCATTCTCTAACCCATTCAAATCCGAGGTTGATGACGAGACATATGTTTTAGGGGTTGATGATATGCTGACTTACATTACGTGTAAGTTATGATCCCACTATGTGACTACCATCCTTCTCCTTAAATGATCCATCCAAATAAATGGAACTCTTGCATGGAAGAACTAACGTGTCTTGGTGCTGGATGCCAATCCTGATTTCATCATTCTCGTTAAATGTCGTTGATACGTAAGGTTTGTGTGAGAAGTATTCCTGGCGAATGAATCGCTCACCATATTCCGCTGGGTGAGATATATTGAGCGACGACGTCGTTGCGAGATTTCAAGCCTACTGAATTAAGAAACTCGTAGTTCATACTTGTTATCTATCGCCTCGCGGTTGTGCTGCGAAGTGCTGATCTGGGCGCTGTTTGCTCTGGTTTTACACCTTACGCCCACCCTGTGTTATGTCTACAATGATTTCCTCGCCACGAAACTCAACAAGCTGGTTGTTCGCTCCACAATGTGCACCTCCAGGTAGCCCAACTATCACTGGAAGTGTTGGTAGGAGTCTCAAAAATCTTTGTTCCAACTGATGGGAAGAATCCATAAACTGAATGAATCAATCTGTCGTTGAGATACGATTTCGTTGCGATGTTATACTTAACTCGGATTTTACAGGCATGGAGAATATCCAGTGTCTGATTAAATTTGTAAAATTTAATGGGACCCGTCTTCAAAACCTGCCTCTCTCTGAAACCTGGTAGTGTAGATATTGAACCTTTCTGCTTAAAGTCAGTCGATGCATTCACAGTCAATATTTAAGATTTAAGTGTACTGATGTTTGCATGGATCCCTTTCCCAGACTGTTCTAAAATATCGTTTAAATCATCAATGTCATATGCGCCAGGCACAGTATTTCAAGAATTTCGTTTTTACCATCAATTTTTAGATGCTGTTTATTGTTATCCTCTGTGATATTTGGGATGGTGTTGTGTGACTCCAGTCTATTCAGCACGATACTCCAATCTCCATTTTAATCAATTGGTGGCAAATGATTCGCACGTAGTACAGACGATCGTTCTTGTAAAGTCAGAGTGCACGACATTGCATGTAAACATCAACTGGTGAATGGATGCTTAATTCCGGTACTTATGTTTCATTTCTTAATGTCAGGAAGAGCATGATGCTTAGATGACCACACAGGAATGTATTAAAGTCTTGGTAGCGCCGAAAATCCCAGAACACGTCTTCTGCCTGTGGGGGTTGCAATCGTCGAGCGTGTCAAACGAGGAGATGTTATTTGTATTTCTTTTTTTAAGATACGCTACCCACTTAGTTCCAGGTCCTCCTGCTACATCCAGATTCACAGTTCCGCATTCTCCTGATTTCCACTTAGTCTTCGGTAATGTGTTCCGGATACACACACCTCGGAATCTCACCATATTGATTTTCTTCCTAACAAACTTATGCAGATCTGTATTTTTAGTCGCCCTATCTCGTAGAACAGTTAGTGTGCTTTTTTTTGTTTATGAAGAGACGTACTGCTGATAATAGCCGCAGCATCTGAAGCCAGTGAACTTATCGCCGAGAGAACGGCGAGCGGAAGAATGAGGAAGGGAATAATTCCATCCGACGTATTGGGTACTGGTAGAACACTGGGTGATTTAATCGATCTTCTTTTTCTGCTCCTATTTGCTTCAGGGCGCTTTTAGCAACATACATCACTGCCAGGACGCATTTTTTCATGCACCCTTTGGTTGTCAACTTCTTCCTTAGCGCCCTACGTGCAGCGCTCATAACTTGGCTGAACTTCTTCACACTGCAGCCCAATTTATCTTTACAATGCATAGATTTTTCAACAGCAAATGATGCAATGCGTTGACCCATACCAATATCCTTCTGGTTCTGAGACCTTTTGCAACTCTTCTGTGTAGAAGCATCCCGAAATTTCAATACCACTGCTGTCCTTTAAGAGGTAGCTTCTAAGATTCGTTCTCTACAATTTGAAAACTGTGAATATCTCGATGTGATTATTGAAGCTTTCCCGGCGGACATAATGTTCTATCATCTTTCGGGCGTGCACTCAGGACACCGACAATTCTTCTTCCGATATTTCGGCTAGAAACCTCCCAGCCATCTTCAAGGCAAGTCAGAGACTGAGTTCATAGCGTATGCGCGTGCCTATTTATACGAAGAGTCACGTGATACAAAGCTGCTGAGGATTGAAAGCGCATGCGTCAAACATATCAAAGTCGCCACTGCTGCGCTAGTCATAGATAAGATGTATATAGCAAAGATAAACAACAAGCGCACAGTGCAAACAAAATAGTGCTGCTGCGAATCCACCGTACTTGGAAATAAACCGCTTATTTCACACCTTCGTTGGGAAAGAATTTCTGCATCTTAACTTCCGACAGATGGTACCACTTTTAAAGATTAATTAGTTATTTACAAGCACGGTGGATTCGCAGCAGCACTATTTTGTTTGCACTCTGCGCTTAAATGTTTATCTTTGCTATATAGTGGCGACTTTGATATCTTTGACGCATGCGCTTTCAATCCTCAGCAGCTTTGTATCACGTGACTCTCCGTATAAATAGGCACGCGCAAAAACTATGAACTCAGTCTCTGACTCGCCCTGAAGATGGCTGGGAGGTTTCTAGCCGAAATATGGCAATAAGAATTGTCGCTGTCCCAAGTGCACGCCCGAAAGATGATGGAACATGTGAATATCTCGGTTGACCAGTTTGACATGTGTGGTTTCTCAAACGCTGTCTTGTGTTTTTAAATACGTACCGAATCACCTACATTAAATTGCTATTTTCTCGGCTCTACCACTTCAATACGATTATATTCTGTATGTAGAAGCTTATTATCACTAACATCGATTGGTATCATTTCCATTGTGCCATGTTTGGTTCGATTATACTGTGCAATTATTTGTGGAAGGATAATGTCCATTTGTATGGGCCACGAAGATTGAATTGCATCCACATTTGGGCTTTCACTGTTTTGTTCAGACGTTCCACGATACTCACCATCAGATGCGTGAATGTCGAGTAGAGACGTATTCCATACCGCTCCATCACAGTCTTCAAATATCTGTTGTAAAACTGAAGATTAGATAGGCTTCGATTAGTTCCCTTCTGCAGCAATCGTTCAAACACATGCCCATATTTAGAATAAGTAGCAGTGACCATTAAAATATACGCGTTATTTCCTTCCCCTGAATATTCCCTCATGTCGACAAGATCCACCTGCCGCAGGTCGTTCAAACCATTAATCATAACATATCTTCGAGGGCATGTTCTGCGTGCTGGTTTGTGCAGTTCTCGAACTACAATCTCCATACTTATTCGATGATGCCTCTCTCTCTGAGCTCGGAAATAACTGAAACATCTTAATACGAATAAGCTGTATTACCAGCGCTAGCTCATACCATGAGCAGTCGTAGCCGATCTATTACCTCATGGGGAGCATCATAACATACGAGGATTATTCGGAACGTAAGGGCCGATTATATGCGAAATGGAAATCACTGTGAAACTCTGATGGAACTTTGAACAGATGTGTTGAGCAGTGTATTTAGTGTGTCTGTCCATCGCTTCAAGTCGCTCTTTTCAGTTCAAAGCGTAAAGTGATCACGTAGAAATACCTAAAACAACAGTGTCTCCCGTCAAATATGTGGATCTGGTGAGAGATTTCGCCTGAAGCTGTCCCACATAACATAAATGCCATGCGTTTCTTTCTTCAAGACAATTTTCAGCCGCATTTGCAGGAGCGTGCCGGCCGCTGTGGACGAGCGGTTCTAGGCGCTTCAGTCCACAACCGCACGCCTGCTACGGTCGCAGGTTCGAATCCTGCCTCTGGCATGAATGTTTGTGATGTACTTAGATTAGTTAGGTTTAAGTAGTTTCTAAGTCTAGGGGACTGATGACCTCAGATATTAAGTCTCATAGTGCTTACAGCCATTTAAACGATTTGCAGGGGCAATGAAGACGCTGCTACAGCGTTTTCGATGGGAAGTGTTTGATCACCCACAATATAGCCCTTAACTGACTTCCTCCGTTGTCCATCTCTGCTTACATGAACCGCTAGCTCGAAGGCAACATTTTGGTATAGAGAACGAAAGGCAGGCAAGCACAGAGAATTGGCGGGAAGCACAGGCCGCTGCTTTCTGTGACAGCGGTACTAGAAAGTTTGTACAACGCCATGACAAACGTATAAGTCGGAGCGGCGACTATTTAGAGAGGTAGGTGGAGGGTGTGGCTGGCTGTTCCGAATAAAACATTTTTTACTTTCATTGCGGTTTTCATTCCGCAATCGATCGGACCTTCCTTTCCGAACAACCCTCGTATATACTGCGGGAGTCGACTGCCCACTCTTTTACGCCGAATGGAAGCACCCTCAGCGCTGTTATGTTTTCCACCATCAAATATAGTTTTTAAGTGGATTTGTATTTCACATTGCTGCTCTTTTTTGCTTTCTTTTGCAGGCCATTTCAGATCTTTAGACGGATAATTTACAGTTTATGTGGTTCTTCGGAAAAAAAGGTTCAACAGAGCCGGTGTTCTTTGAAACTGTCTACCGACGATCTGTATTTTTTTTTCCTTTAATGTTGTGGGCTGCGTGCCCAACATTTATGTTTTTTCACCAATGACAACGAATGTTTTTTCTATCCTAGCATCGCTGTGACGGTTAATGAAATCGGCAATAGTGTTATCGTCGTCGTTGTGGAATTTCATCGAGGGATCCTGTAACTGGCGTAAAGATTTCTCGCAGTGTCTGCGCCCGCTTCAAACGCTCTAACCTCAGCAACCGTAACTTCTTACGAACGGCCTTTCGTACCTCGATAAATTAATGCTTAGTCGACATCTCCGTATATACTAATAGGAGTTCTATGCAGCGTGAGGTTTTACATATCCGCCCTTTTTCTTCTTACGTTGCTCCCCCTTCTTGGTAACAGCTATTTTCCCGTCGGTTAAGTCGCCTACTTTCTTTTCAATTGCGTTAACCCGTTCATACAGTTCCCCACAGTTGTTTAATGAATAAAGTAAGAGCATATGGACTATCAGACCAATTGTGTGATTGGATTGAAGAGTTCCTAGATAACAGAACGCAACATGTCATTCTCAATGGAGAGAAGTCTTCCGAAGTAAGAATGATTTCAGGTGTGCCGCAGGGGAGTGTCATAGGATTGTTGCTATTCACAATATACATAAATGACCTAGTGGATGACATTGGAAGTTCACTGAGGCTTTTTGAGGATGATGCTGTGGTATATCGAGAGGTTGTAACAACGGAAAATTGTACTGAAATGCAGGAGGATCTGCAGCGAATTGACGCATGGTGCAGAGAATGGTAATTGAACCTCAATGTAGACAAGTGTAACGTGCTGCGAATACATAGAAAGAAAGATCCCTTATCATTTAGCTACAGTATAGCAGGTCAGCAACTGGAAGCAGTTAATTCCATAAATTGTCTGGGAGTACGCATTAGGAGTGATTTAAAATGGAATGATCATATAAAGTTGATCGTCGGTAAAGCAGATGCCAGACTGAGATTCATTGGAAGAATCCTAAGGAAATGCAATCCGAGAACAAAGGAAGTAGGTTACGGTACCCTTCTTCGCCCACTGCTTGAATTCTGCTCAGCAGTGTGGGATCCGTACCAGATAGGATTGATAGAAGAGATAGAGAAGATCCAACGGAGAGCACCGCGCTTCGTTAAAGAATCATTTAGTAATCGCGAAAGCGTTACGGAGATGATAGATCCAGTGGAAGACTCTGCAGGAGAGACGCTCAGTAGCTCCGTACGGGCTTTTGTTGAAGTTTCGAGAACATACCTTCACCGAGGAGTCAAGCAGTATATTACTCCCTCCTACGTATATCTCGCGAAGAGACCATGAGGATAAAATCAGAGAGATTAGACCCCACACAGAAGCATACCGACAATCCTTCTTTCCATGAACAATACGAGACTGGAATAGAAGGTTCAAATGGATCGGAGCACTATGGGACTTAACTGCTGTGGTCATCAGTCCTCTAGAACTTAGAACTACTTAAACCTAACTAACCTAAGGACATCACACACATCCATGCCCGAGTCAGGATTAGAACCTGATCCGTAGCGGCCGTGCGGTTCCAGACTGTAGCGCCTAGAACCGCTTGGCCACTCCGGCCGGCGGAATAGAAGGGAGACCCGATAGAGGTACTCAAGGTATCCTCCGCCAAACAGCGTCAGGTGGCTTGCGGAGTATGGATATAGATGTAGATACAGTGTCCACTTCTCACTAACAGCTATTGCTTCTTCAGTTAAGTCGTTTACTTTCTTTTCGATTGCATTAACGCGATCATTCAGTGTACTGTTCAGTCTCTGAAGGGAATGACAATACGTCTCTAGTTCATTGTGTACGACTCCAACTTTACGTTCGAAATTTTTTATTTTAGAATCCAGGTACAAGTGAATATTTTTGTCTATGCACACTCATTCTGTCAAACTAAGCTCCCAGCATGCTTGCGAATTTATCCATGGTGATGCGTATACTAATGCAATCACTTCTTTACATTGCTATAGATATATAGGAACTCCTGGAATTTTCGTCTATACCTGCCGTCATTGAGTTTTCTTATTTTACCAATAACGAGAAACCATACTGTGAGTAAGTCCAGCAATCTGCACATTTCTTTACAAAATCATTGAACGAATTATCGGTTTCCACACGAGCGTGGTAAATATGTTTTAAATGCAGACTGTCCTATTTTAATGCTATAATCGGGTTTTCATTACCCCTCACCAGCTCTTTTGGCGTTTTGGAATATGTCTGGCTCGGATAAAATACATCAACAGCCGTGTGATGACCTAAACAGAAATATCGTAGAATTTGATCTTGGTTTTCCACAGCAACATCGTCAAATATGAACATCCTGTTAGGCTTTTGTTTTTCCAGCGGAGGGATATCAATGCTCTCACTGAATGTCGTGTATGTCACATCATCTACACCTCTGATATCTTCTGTAATAGTTGGTATTGGGCTGGAAACAGTGTTTTTGAAAATACACGTACGTGCTCAAAGCGGACTCCATCCGGATGTGTTAGCAGCGGCATGAATATATTTGTCTTCCTGCAGTAGGAAGAACCTAGAAGTATTGGTATATGTTGTCGGGAAGGAGTACGCGATTCTTCTTCCAGCCTTTTTTGCACGCCGCCACAGCTCCAGTCTTGATGCTTCACCAATCCTGCTATGATATCCACAACGTCAGGTACTGGAGTGTAATGGGTTTTTGTAGAAAGTAATGGACACGTTGCCTTGCCGTGATACCATCTATGCCTAGTACTGACGTACAATGGGCTGTGACAGAGAATTTGGTTAAATGACGTAATTTTCTATTGTTGCATGTTTGCAGTGAAAGTACTGATAGCAATAGCATTAGTATTTGCAATATAATGAGAGGTAAGAAGAATAAACGCGTACATGGTTATATACGTTTTTATTCAGTTATCATATATAGGCTGCACTACATCAACAGGTTCTTTATTTATCTTAACACCAGTACAGAATATAGAAAATAAAGCCTTCTTGCAAGCACAGAATTCAGCCTGCATTTCTCTAAAACTTATTTGCAGTACATTAGTTTTCGTTGGCACCATATCGATCCACTGTTCGAAGTCGTCTATAGACACACTGTTCGTACTTAGATCTCTCCAGTGTCCAAACACACAAGGCAGCCATCTGTTAGGGCTTTCCAACACAGTGGATAACACCATCTGTAGACCAAACAGGCTTTCAACGATACACTGCGGTAGACAAATGGATGTGTCACCTGATTCCACACGGAGTGCACAGTCATCGTACTCTGTCGTAAAGGATAGAGTTGGAGTAGCAAAGTAAATTGCCGGAGGATGATAGCTCGGATGATATTCGGAAATCAATTGCTGCCTGATGTAGGCTTTTGCCTCCATAAAAGCCATTTTAACACATTTAGCTGCATTCTATATCTCTATCGGAACACGACAGTCTCTTGGCTATATTGTCAAAAACTGACGTGTTGAGCCGTGGCTGTGTACAAAATATACGTTGACACACAGAAGATTACAGCAACCAGTTACTTTTTACAACGCTATTTATTTACTTAAATAGCTCCATCAACGGTGTCGAACCGACAGGTTCATCTTCAGACGGCTTGTTCACGTTTTACATTAGATTTCGTCTTTTGTTTCCCCACCTGACGAAATTTCCTTGGGGTGATGGTGCTGATGAAGAATCTGCGCCATTATGTTTTGGTGCAGGTTGCTCATTATCCTGCAGCAGCGAAGACGGTATAATGAGCTTTTTGTGTATTTATATGCACATAATGTAAAGCACCAAATACGACATCTAATGTGAAACTTGAACAAATAGTCTGAAGATGAACCTTTCGGATCGAAACCGGTAACGGCGCAGTTTATGTAAATAAATAGCATTGTAAAAAGTGGTCGGTTGCTGTAATCTTCTGTGTAAGAGTCAACCTATATTGTATACGACAATCTCTGTTCAAAAATGGTTGAAATGGCTCTGAGCACTATGGGACTTAACATCTATCGTCATCAATCCCCTAGAACTTATAACTACTTAAATCGAACTAACCTAAGGACATCACACAACACCCAGCCATCACGAGGCAGAGAAAATCCCTGACCCCGCCGGGAATCGAATCCGGGAACCCGGGCGTGGAAAGCGAGAACGCTACCGCATGACCACGAGATGCGGGCACAATCTCTGTCTGGAGATGCTTCTGTAAGAATATGTAAACGCTTCGAATCACTAGCGGTTAAACATGCACTGAAATGAACTGTAGCGGTGCGCAGGGTTAATTGGTATCTTCTCATCCGCTACGTTCTCACTTTTCCATGCAGTATCACAGGAATATACTTCGACGGCGTGTATGATGGGGTCCGGAACCGACGTGTGTCACGCTGATGAGGGCCTCGGGTGCACTTCTGCGAGTTAGGGGCTGGCTGCTCCAACAAGTTCGCCAGGTGCGCGGCAGGACCCCAGGGTGTTTGTTGCCGCTGCTACGGGCCCTGACCACCCGGACAAGTCACTGGGGTAGCCGCGCTGTCCGTTGCGCCTTGTCACGGTCCGAGCGGTCGGGCATGTGTGTGTGTGTGTGTGTGTGTGTGTGTGTGTGTGTTGTCCTTAGCGTAAGTTAGTTTAAGTTAGATTAAGTAGTGTGTGTAAGCTTAGTGACCGATGACCTCAGCAGTTTGGTCCCATAGGATGTTACCACAAATTTCCAAATTTACACGTCACTGCTGCAGGCCCCGACAGGCTCGAGGACGTTGCATCCACTTATGAGAAAAGAAGAAAACCCGTTACAAGCGATAATGGCGGCACGAAGACTTCATATTTTTCATACGGCAGTAAAGACAGATATTAAGCAAGGGGGTGCTTACTCTTCCGCGGCTTCTTCCTATACTGCTGCTGCTAAGCAGCGCTGGGCAATCTCGGCTGGCGGTTAATGCTGACTGACCGACTGCAACAGAGGCTGCACAACTGCTGGGCTTGACTTCTATCCCCGATGTGATCGGATGCTGCGTTCCTATTGACTACTGCCAATTTCAAGCCCCTCTGGTGGTATTATTGTGTTGGGAGAAGGGGGGGGGGGGGGGAGGGTGCACCTGAGCTTTGCATCGAAAGGAACCGGGGTTCGAGTCTCGGAAAGTGCACCTCCATTTTGAATTTCCACCCGTCTCCGGGTTGGGTGGTGAGGTGAGACGTCAGCAAAGGCCTGAGCAAAGAAATTCCTGCCAAAATTCAAAATTCCCTGCAAAATTAGGATTTCCCGCCAAAATTCGTAATTCCCGTCAATAGGGTAAGTGAGGGAAGGGGCCGGGTTGGGTGGTGAGGTGAGACGTCAGCAAAGCCCTGAGCAAAGAAATTCCTGCCAAAATTCGAAATTCCCTGCAAAATTCGGGTTTCCCGCCAAAATTCGAAATTCCCGTCAATAGGGTAGGTGAGTGAAGGGGAGGGTTGGGGATGAGGAGGGGACGGGGACCCACTTGTCGGCTAAGGAAAACACATGACGTCTTCTGGGTGTGGAGATGGGAGTAATTAATGCATGAGTTTAATTATTTTGCATATCAATTTGATATCAGCTTGCACCTAGAGCTCCATCTCCCTACTACTCTATTGTACTGAGTAAGTGCTCATAGCTCTTAAGGTATGCATTTTTTCTTGTTATGGTCCGTAATGACTCCACGAGACCAAAGAGCTTGCAGTATCGAAGATGAACAAGCGTTCATAGCTCTTAAAGTATGCATTTTAGATCCCGTGTTTAATAGATTCTGTTCTTGTTTTGCTCCATTCTACCACCGCTGACAGTTGCCTCCCCTACAATCTAAGCAACGAGAGTACCGAATTATGTATTACACTGTCAGACGCGTAACTTTCGACTCTTGTTTTTCGACCAGGGTCCGCTTCCTCAAATTGATACTTTGAACTATCATGCCTAAAAGTTTGTGACGTCACTATTGAATCACGGTACAGTAGGCCAAGATCTCATATTCCACATGTGGGAGAGCCACTCCAGTACTGCTGCACCACATATGGGAACCACGTCACTCAGCGAGGTGGCACAATTGTATCATACCGGATTAGAATTCAGGATGACACCTATTGAAATACCGGTCCAGCAGTGTAGATTTATGTTTCTTCTGGTTTCCATTAACATCACAGGACGAATATCGAGATGATTCCCCTAAATGAGCATATCCTCTTCCTTTTCCCATTCATCCCCAATCCGAGCTTCTGCTTCGTCTCCAATTACCTGGTCGCCGACGAGACATTAAAGCCGTATCTCCCTTCAGCGCAGGTTGACGACGGACTGCCACATTTTAAAAAGCACTGGCGGAAGCATTGGACAAGTATTACGTTATTCTTTGAGCCTTTTCTCTGAGCGATGTCATTACATGCTGTATGTAGTCACTCCCGCTTCTGTTTAGTTCCACTAATTTAGCAGAAAATAGGCTCAAATATTCTTTAAATGTATTTTCCACCTATGTAAAGTGACATTAGATTATTAAGTTCTTCAAAAAACTTGCTTACGTCAACGTATGTCATCTACAGATATTCGTGCGAGAGATGAATATACCTCACCTGTCCACCAACTTCAAAGAACGTAAGAACCTTCAACATTGCAGCGCGTCAGCATCCGTTGGTTAATATATTAATGGACTGAGATCCGCCTCGATTGCGAAAAAACACCTAGTGTTTACCTAGGTTTCGGTGTAGATAGCTACACATCCTTCAGAACAATAAACTCAAAAGTGTCTATAAAGACCTTTGTCAATAATTAAAAGCTCAGCATAGCTATATATTTATAAACGAAAAAGATGACACATAAAAGTACATGTGAACAAAGTCAAAAGAATAACTTAACTTAATGGTGTACACTCCACCTCACATCAGCATGTGTTCGATGGGCCGTGTCCCGTCGCAAACTTCAGCAACCAAACGGTAGCTCGCTTACCAGATAGACACGCTATCTATGCACATGCGCAAGAAATAGGAAGTTACTTAATGCGCATGCGCATAAAAATACGAGAAAGCCCGTATATTCCCAAACGTGGATCAACGTATACCAAAATTAAAATGGACATAACCTGAGACGAGCTAAATACAAGATAAAACCTAAAGATCAGCGCACAGGGTTACTGTATCTCGGAAGAGTAATATACATGATTGTTGATTATGACAAATTTTTTTATTTATTTTTTTATTTATTTTTTTTTATTTTTTTTTATTTTTAGAAGCTGTATGAAAAGTCAGTAGTTAGTCAAATGAGGGGGGGGGGGGGGGGGGGGGGTTGAGGGGACGTAGTCTAAAGACGTCGTGGAGATAAGGATATAGGGATAAAACGTGAGATGTTCACCGGGCTAAAACCACCTACATCGTAAAAAGAATACAAAGATAAAAAGAAGATGAACAGCTTGACCAACCGCGCTCGCCATATCATCAAAACTACGAGTGAAAAGAACGAAGTTACGGCGCAATACCATCAAAAATTTTTTTATTTCTTAGTAGGAGTTGGTCATTGAGGATATTGTCTCTATCATGTTGCAGATGCTTAAAGATCTGCATTTCTTCTAAGATATCTAATTTTAAGCCCTTGACCTCAGCATGAAGTAGCTCAATGTTAACTGGAGGTCTCGGCGCATGAGCCGCTTGCACAAGATGTTCCGCATAAGTAGAGCCTTTAGTACCGTCACCGCTTCGCGTAGGAATATGCTCTTTATATCTGAGACCCAGAGCTCGCCCTGTTTGCCCGATGTAAAATTTTGGACAATCCCCGCATGTAATTTTATATACTCCTGATTTGGAAAGTTTATCGCTCTTACTCTGCAAGGAGTGAATTAAATTCCTATGTAGACTGTTGTTAGTAGAATAGGCGATTCTGAAATTATGGGCTCTTAGTAAACGCCCCAATTTGTAACTTATATTGCCTATGTAAGGGATAGATATTGTTGCCACCTGTTTGTCATCTACCGCATCCCCTAGGGTGGAAGACGTAATATTTTTTCCCCTTACTTTCTTATTATACATCTGTCTTACCAACTGAGGTCTATAGCCATTATTTATAGCAATATTCTCAAGTGTGACAAGTTCAGTTTCTACCGCATCTGGTGCAAGAGGGATAGCTGTAACTCTATGAATACTAGAATGAAAAAAGGCCATCTTATGGGCGTACGGATGGGCCGAGTCTGCAGGTATAATATTGTCGGAAAACTTGTTTTTCCGAAAAATACTAAATTCAATGTGGTTGTCAACTACTGTTAATGTGAGGTCCAGAAAATTTAAGGACCTAGTATCGGATTCTCGCTCAATTGTAAAACTGACATTAGGGTGAAGCTCATTAAAAATCGAAAAAATACGATCTACGTCACTTCGAGAACCATCAATGATTAGTAAAATGTCATCAACATATCTCTTGTAAAATTTTATTCTCCTAAGAATCTCTCTGTCGCTGGCAAAAAAACTGGACTCTAAGTAGTTCATAAAGATTTCTGATAAAATCCCAGCTAGGGGGCTTCCCATAGCCAAACCTGCTGGTTGTAAGTAAAATCTCCCATTAAATGTGAAGTAGTTGTGTTTCAAACCGATCCGTAGCAGCATCATCAACTCATCGATCTCATTATCCAACAGTTTTTTATGGTGACGTAAATTGCACTCTAATATTTACAGTGTCTGGTCTACCGGTACATTAGTGTACAAACTTGTTACGTCAAATGATACTAGTTTAGACTCTTCAGAACAAGATACCTCGCGTAAACTAGTAGCTAGCTGAATGGAATTTTTAACGGAATAGTTTTTACTGAAAACGAAATTTTCTTTAATCTTAATATGCAAGTATTTCGCCACCTTATGATAGGCACTTCCCGTACTGTCCACGATAGGGCGAATAGGGTGATTTAACTTATGAACTTTAAACTGGCTTCTCAATTTAGGGGGCTTGGGATTCATGTTTATCAGCCCCTTCTTTCGAAATTCTCCTATCAAATTTTTGGTGTTTTGGAGCCCGGTTCTAATTTCTTTTTGAAGAGTAACGGTGGGGTCTTTGTTACGCATAACTATCCCGTTGTCATTGAAAAAAGCTTCGGTCTTGTCTATGTATTCTTGCTTTGTGGATATAACTACGGAGTTTCCCTTATCGGCTTTAGTAACAATAGCATCATTTTGCGTTAGTTTGCGGTTAATATTCCTTAAAACCTTTGTATTTTGCTGTTTGTGTGTGCTGTGTGCGACCTTACTCATAATTTTATAGGCATCGTAAGCAAATCGGGTTTGTTTATCATTAGGCATTTTGGCATAATCTAGACCGACTTTTAAGTCAACTATTGTGTCTTCTAGAATTTTCGGATTTGCGGTGCTAGGCTCAAAATTAAATTTTAATCCTTTAGAGAGGAGAGACTCCTCTTGGGGCGAAAATACAATGTCTGTTTTATTAATGACCCGGTCAAAGAATTTTTTAGGTTCAGCTATAAAATCACTGTGAGTCATTTTTTTAACAGGTTCCTGCTTCCCAAGTAAGTTAGCAATTTTTCTGTCATGTCTGTTGGCAATCTCTTTCATTTGTAGAGCCAACCACTCATTTGCCCTAAGCCAAAACGCGTCTATTTGAAAGTTAAAGTGAACAGAATAAAACTTCGAAATTTCTAAGTACATCATATAAGCTCTTTCATTCAACTTATCTTTCTTGGCATATAAAACGGAGATTCTAACATTGAATACCTGGTAATGCAGTTTCTTTCTAAGGATTGGCATTTTTCGGGAGGATTTACCTACGAAACCATCTATAAAACTTGGGGAGAGGTTGAGCACTCTACACTGTTTAATAAAGTCAATAGCCATGCTTGCCTTAGCTCTTTTCAAAGTAACATCTAAGTATCTACTTGCTGCATCTGACACCTCGTCTGGTACGAATTTAAGAACCTTCAACATTGCAGCGCGTCAGCAATCGTTTGTTAATATATTAATGGACTGAGATCCGCCTCGATTGCGAAAAAACACCTAGTGTTTACCTAGGTTTCGGTGTAGATAACTACAACTTCTTCAGAACAATAAACTCAAAAGTGTCTATAAAGACCTTTGTCAATAATTAAAAGCTCAGCATAGCTATATATTTATAAAAGAAAAAGATGACACATAAAAGTACATGTGAACAAAGTCAAAAGAAAAACTTAACTTAATGGTGTACACTCCACCTCACATCAGCATGTGTTCGATGGGCCGTGTCCCGTCGCAAACTGCGGCAACCAAACGGTAGCTCGCTTACCAGCTAGACACGCTATCTATGCACATGCGCAAGAAATAGGAAGTTACTTAATGCGCATGCGCATAAAAATACGAGAAAGCCCGTATATTCCCAAACGTGGATCAACGTATACCAAAATTAAAATGGACATAACCCGAGACGAGCTAAATACAAGATAAAACCTAAAGATCAGCACACAGGGTTACTGTATCTCGGAAGAGTAACATACATGATTGTTGATTATGACAAATTTTTTTTATTTATTTTATTTATTTTTTATTTTTTTTATTTTCATCTTTTATTTTTAGAAGCTGTATGATGATGCTGCTGCTACGGATCGGTTTGAAACACAACTACGTCACATTTAATGGGAGATTTTACTTACAACCAGCAGGTTTGGCTATGGGAAGCCCCCTAGCTGGGATTTTATCAGAAATCTTTATGAACTACTTAGAGTCCAGTTTTTTTGCCAGCGACAGAGAGATTCTTAGGAGAATAAAATTTTACAAGAGATATGTTGATGACATTTTACTAATCATTGATGGTTCTCGAAGTGACGTAGATCGTATTTTTTCGATTTTTAATGAGCTTCACCCTAATGTCAGTTTTACAATTGAGCGAGAATCCGATACTAGGTCCTTAAATTTTCTGGACCTCACATTAACAGTAGTTGACAACCACATTGAATTTAGTATTTTTCGGAAAAACAAGTTTTCCGACAATATTATACCTGCAGACTCGGCCCATCCGTACGCCCATAAGATGGCCTTTTTTCATTCTAGTATTCATAGAGTTACAGCTATCCCTCTTGCACCAGATGCGGTAGAAACTGAACTTGTCACACTTGAGAATATTGCTATAAATAATGGCTATAGACCTCAGTTGATAAGACAGATGTATAATAAGAAAGTAAGGGGAAAAAATATTACGTCTTCCACCCTAGGGGATGCGGTAGATGACAAACAGGTGGCAACAATATCTATCCCTTGCATAGGCAATATAAGTTACAAATTGGCGCGTTTACTAAGAGCCCATAATTTCAGAATCGCCTATTCTACTAACAACAGTCTACATAGGAATTTAATTCACTCCTTGCAGAGTAAGAGCGATAAACTTTCCAAATCAGGAGTATATAAAATTACATGCGGGGATTGTCCAAAATTTTACATCGGGCAAACAGGGCGAGCTCTGGGTCTCAGATATAAAGAGCATATTCCTACGCGAAGCGGTGACGGTACTAAAGGCTCTACTTATGCGGAACATCTTGTGCAAGCGTCTCATGCGCCGAGACCTCCAGTTAACATTGAGCTACTTCATGCTGAGGTCAAGCGCTTAAAATCAGATATCTTAGAAGAAATGCAGATCTTTAAGCATCTGCAACATGATAGAGACAATATTCTCAATGACCAACTCCTACTAAGAATTAAAAAATTTTTTGTTGGTATTGCGCCATTACTTCGTTCTTTTCACTCGTAGTTTTGATGATATGCGAGCGCGGTTTGTCAAGCTGTTCATCTTCTTTTTATCTTTGTATTCTTTTTACGATGTAGGTGGTTTTAGCCCGGTGAACATCTCACGTTTTATCCCTATATCCTTATCTCCACGACGTCTTTAGACTACGTCCCCTCAACCCCCCCCCCCCCCCCCCCTCATTTGACTAACTACTGACTTTTCATACAGCTTCTAAAAATAAAAAAAAATAAATAAAAAAATAAATAAAAAAATTTGTCATAATCAACAATCATGTATATTACTCTTCCGAGATACAGTAACCCTGTGCGCTGATCTTTAGTTTTTATCTTGTATTTAGCTCGTCTCGGGTTATGTCCATTTTAATTTTGGTATACGTTGATCCACGTTTGGGAATATACGGGCTTTCTCGTATTTTTATGCGCATGCGCATTAAGTAACTTCCTATTTCTTGCGCATGTGCATAGATAGCGTGTCTATCTGGTAAGCGAGCTACCGTTTGGTTGCCGCAGTTTGCGACGGGACACGGCCCATCGAACACATGCTGATGTGAGGTGGAGTGTACACCATTAAGTTAAGTTATTCTTTTGACTTTGTTCACATGTACTTTTATGTGTCATCTTTTTCGTTTATAAATACATAGCTATGCTGAGCTTTTAGTTATTGACAAAGGTCTTTATAGACACTTTTGAGTTTATTGTTCTGAAGAATGTGTAGCTATCTACACCGAAACCTAGGTAAACACTAGGTGTTTTTTCGCAATCGAGGCGGATCTCAGTCCATTAATATATCAAAGAACGTACCTTTCTTACACTGAATAAATCCGAGTAATTTTTTGAACTGTAAGTTAAGAGTTCCAGATGCTGGTATTACGTCACGAGTATCTATAATTTGAATATCTTAAAATAGAGGAAAACAAATGCTAATACACAGCAGTGAGGCATCTGTAGCATTATCAGATGTTTATTGGTATATCAGGTCTTCTTCTAACGTACTTCGCTTCTATACTGCACGCTCAGCTATCGTGCGGTGCGATATGTGTGGCTCTCAGGAGCTACGTTGAAAAATGGTGACTCTCAAAAGACAACTGCCGAACGTAATAACAAGGAAGCCACGTCGTTGTTCGTCTGCTGCATATTGTTTAACCTTGAAGGTACGTATGTGGAAAGAATTTATTATGTTTGAACAGTTATATTTTCTATAGCATGTGTAGTTTAATCTGATTTACCAGCATACTTTGGTAATTCTACAACATGCTCAATGCTAGTTACGTGCCACAATGCACTGTCCTATGTACTTATGTTTTCAGGTCACCATTTTGGCTGTAAACATCAGCTATCGGTGGCAGTAACTAAACGCTATTTGCAGTAGATTCAACAGTGGGCACACATGAAATAAATTATTATTTTCTGTGGGAGCTTCATTTCATTGAAGCGATACACATATCTCGGAGCTCTGTCGGAAATTATCTACACAAGGGGCATCGATGACTCCAAACACAGTACAAAACATTGTTACTTCTTTGCTGTAGGATATAAACTGAGTTAATAAATTTCCCTTAACTACTCAGCTACTGTCTCTTCACAATCCTGTTCAAAATATCAGAAATACGTCTAGTAAATTCCAGACGAACGAAGTATATTGATCATTCGTATCTCAGTTTTCTATTTTAGGGACGAACAGGTAACAATTTCAATGGATCTAAAGAGACTCTTGATACGCAAAATTTGACGAGGCCTTTAAAATGTAGTTAGCTAATACCTGAATTTAGGATAGTAGGGTGAAAATCATATAAATTGGTAACAAGGAGGTACATATGAGACGGGGTACACATAGTGTCAGCTGAACGTAGAAAATACTCTGTTTATCTCTGATTCGGTTAGCAAGAAGTTTAATAGTTTTACATAATAATAAGGTGTAGCGTACAAATATCGTTGTCATATGAACAACATAGAATCAAAAGGATTGAAGATCCCAGAATACTATAAAACTGGAAGAATATTTTGGAACGATAGAGGGCCAACGACCATCATAAAAAAATTATATTCTATGGCTTCTGGTAGCCGAGAAGGAAGAGCATCCAGAAATATTATAAACAAGCGTGCTGAATTCGGAAAGCGCCTGACACATCACAGTAAATTTCAATGAAGACAAAAATGTATGTGAGAAGGTCTACAGTTAAGTGTCACGCAAGTTTTCTGCAAATCTAATGGATTTTATAGCTTTCAGTAGAGTAAGTTGATCTTAAAGTGGTTAACGACGGGATCGTTGCCTTCGTCTTCTTACATACAGAGATTGGGCATGTGTCTGTTCCGTCTTTTCAGAATTTATGTCCATGGTTCCCTGGGTCATGCTATGTCTCTCTTGCTTTTCGGGTTGCTGTTCAGGATTTTCTTACATAGTCCATTTTTCAATCCATTGACATGTTTCTAACTGTCTATGTGTTCTAGCAACATGTACATACAGCCCATTTCATTCTTTATCAAATATCCTGTTGTGCAGCCCTTTTCTCTCCTCAAGAATGCTATCATTGTGTTTGTACTGTTCAGTCAACTCTCGCTTCCATACAACAGTAACGGTATCATCATAGTGTCATACAATTTAATTTTTGTGTCTTTTCGGATTTTGTGGTAAAGTGTCCTATTTGTTGTTCAAAATGCTGCTTAACATTTATGGATATTTTCATCTATATCTATAATTAGTGTCGCATCCCTAATATTGACACCGAAAGAGGTGACGGAGTGTTTAGCAGACTGGACTGGGATTCGGACGGACAACGGTTAAAATCCCCGTCCGTCTATCCAGATTTATTTTTCTGTGATTCCTCTGAACCCCTTCAGGCAAATATCCGGATGGCTCCTTTGAAAAGGGAACGTCCCCTTTCTTTCCCCGTCCCTTCGTAATCTGACCTTGTGCACATTCGTTGGGTTGTGAAACTCGAATCTTCCTTCCTTCCAAACTTTTAAAATGTGACACTTGTTCACTTAATTTGTTGGTTTATTACTCGATCGTATTGGGTGTTTCCCTGAAAACTATAACTTTCGTGTAATGTAATAAAATTTGTAGATTGTATTTTTTACATATTTGGTTTTAGCCGATTTTTACTAACTGGAGGACGTCTTCACTTTCTTGCATTATTAACTTGTCTGCTGGAAATAGTAATATGCTTACATTAGTGTATTTATCTAATTTAATTCCTGGATAATTATTTAATTTTAAGCACATTGCGAATACAAATGTTAAAAAGAGAGGATGAAAGAGAACATTTCTCTCTTCTTTGATTGATTTTATCATATAACGTTGACGTACAAGCAATAAAAATTTACTCTTGTGAAACGTTAAAAAATAAGATATCGGAATTCGAAATCGTTTAAAAGAGGCTATTTATGGAGCTAATTAATAGCATGACGCATTTAAGCTGTCATGCGATCCAGATGAGGCGACGGGTTGTCATTGACTTTAAAGTTTTTCATACTTTGTTAAGGTTACGCTCCGTTAAATACGGAGGCGTGAGTGATGATGATGATATTTGGTTTCTGGAGCGCTCAACTGCGCAGACATCAGCGCCCGTACAAAGTCCCAATTTTTTCACGTCCAATTTTTTTCACAGTCCAATCTAGCCACTGTGACGAATAATGAGCATGATGATGAAGTGATGAGGACAGCGCAGGCACCCAGTCCCTGGTCAGAGGAAACACCCTACCCGGCCGGGGATCGAACCCGGGGACCCCGTCACCCAGAGATAGCAAAGCTAGCCACTAGCCCACGAGCTGCGAACGGCATGAAGGGTCTTTTGCTGGTTTAAAACCGGGGATAGTAGCAATCGTGTTGTTTCTGATCACAACAGCAAAACGAAATGCCTTAAAAGAAACTGGCGTTTCGACCGTTATCACTGTTACTACTGTAGTCTTAAGAATGTCGATCAAAATTGTGAAAGGTGTAAAGTGCCAAATCGGATTCTCCTGTAAAAGGTTCCCCTGTAAAAAGCGTATACTCTCATGACTCGTGATGATGTTTCATCGGGCGAACAAAGATATTTGTAATTCATAGGAAGGAATGACTTTGTCTGTGAAAGCCAGACGAAACTGTTGACCGATTTTACAGTCCAAAAATACTGTTATTTCAGCTCTTGTAATATTTCTATACGTAAATGGAGAATTGCATCTTAGTATTTTCTCCAGTTTCATTGATTCCAAAATGGTGTGAGGATCGACCATTCGCTAACTATTAAGTGAGTGGGTTCTGTGGCTCGTACTACTCCTGTTTAATTTTTTCCCATGTGGTGAACCAAAGTCTACCCACAAAGTACAAATTTACCTACATGTAGTAACACAAGTAGAAATACTGCAAGAGAAAATGTCCTTTGACTGCAGAATTTCACATTCTAAAATCTATTGTTGTTAGATAACCAGTTAACAAGGTCATTGTTAGGGCCTGATCGCGGAGTTTAGTTTTATTTCTCGATAGCATAAATAGCATTGCATTACATTAGCATGTCATTTTAATTTCCAGGAGCGTTGTTGGATGATCTGTTCTATAGTAGTATACAATGTAACTGTTGTATGTTGCGTATCCCTAATTGTGACGTGGATGGTCTAGTTCTGACGTGGAGTGTTCGGATCCTGTTTTGGTACCACCATATCTTCCTGGTTATTTCGGACCCAATAGTTTCTATAGTAAAGTACTGTAGCGTTTAAGACAGAAAAGTACTTCTATTCCCCATTCCTTGCGTATTCAAGAAGAAAGTGTTGACGCAGCACCAGGACCTCATCTTCCAACACAGCTCTGGAGGAACGTGGAACATTATTCAGTATGATGTGGAATGGACTTTGGGAATCTGGCAGATGAAGTTTTTTTCCATGCTCTAATGGTGGTCTGTTGTCGCCTCTCATCTAGTGTAAACGTCTGTAGATGCATGGAATCAAGGTGTTGGTGTGTATTTCAACATTGCACATACAAGTATATTGAATTATTCAGGTGTATATCTATTTCTTTGGCCTGCTGATAATGCACCTTACTGTTGCGTATACTAGGCATTGTGCTCCAGTGCGTGGAATATTTACGTGTACTCCGCTGATTGTGCTGTTAATTAACTCATTTTGTTGTTTCTGGTTTTTACGTTTTGCCCTGTTGAATGTAAATGTGCAACGTCAGAGAACGATTAAATGAGATATAAGGTATTTTCTATCCTTATTGTTATTTATTAGCTTGTTTCAAACCGAAACGTCACCTTTGTGTCTCTCAGGTAATTATTTGGGCATGATGCTCAATTGGGCAACGGCCTTGCCGCAGTGGATACACCGATTCCCGTCAGATGACCGAAGTTAAGCGCAGTCGGGCGTGGCCGGCACTTGGATGGGTGACCATCCGGGCCGCCATGAGCTGTCGCCATTGTTCGGGGTGCACTCAGCCTCGTGATGCCAATTGAGGAGCTATTAGACCGAACAGTAGTGGCTCCGGTCAAAGATAACCATCATAACGACCGGGAGAGCGGTGTGCTGACCTCATGCCCCTCCTATCCGCATCCTGGGCTGAGGATGACACGACGGTCGGATGGTCCCGATGGGCCACTTGTGGCCTGAAAACGAAGACGGTGTGTGCTCAATTTCCTGATTCAGACGATCTGGGTACCTTCAGACCTGCCTCTCGTATCTTTGAATTTCTCTAAATATCTTTTGATACTTCGCAAATCATTTCGTTGCATATGTTTGCGTAAACTGTTATCTCACTGAGAGCATGTACGAGAGAAGGTTGAATTATTCATAAAAAGAAGACTGTGATAAGAATTAATTTACTAACTTTTTTGTTATTTAACTTGTTTTCATTTTGTAATATCGACAGGTCGTAGCGATGCATGGGTGAATTACCTACATAAAATAATATCGCCGTCTTGGGCCAGAAAACGTTTCTCCCATGTTTTTATCTTGGCTACTTCAAACGCTTCAACTGTGTCGGAATCTGGCCCGCACGCTCGTCTTGAAATAAGTACTTCAGGAATGAGGCTGGTCTGATCCCCGTTTTCTCGACATTAGTCTAATTACAAACTAGTTTCTGTAGTGGACGTAACTTTTCAAACATGCGTCCCAGCTCAGAGAATGTAGAAAAATATTTCGAATATTTTGTCAGGATTGATTCAAATATCTGAGATACTACAAATAACGTGATCATTAAGAACGACAACAGTTGTTTCTGCAGGATTCGAATGGAGGAATGAAAGGACTCACTGGTTGGTCAGCAGACACGAGGAAAGAAGACTACGGACGAAATCACGCCACCGCAGTGAAAGGCCCACACAGCAGCTGTTATCTAACAGCAGAGCGCCCGGGAAGTGTGTTCCTGACGTAATCGATGGCATCCCTATGAAGCAAATGCAACGCAAGATATCATCTGCCTCCACACTTCCTACTACCAAAGCTTTCTCTTATAACTTCCTCACAGTCAGTGAATGCTTAGAATGTCCCAAGTGCTGTCATAAATCTTGAATGAAAATATGTGCCGCCCACTTCCTTCACGAGTGACCATTATTGTGTTACATTATAAGCTAAAATGATGTCTGCGTAAAATACCATATCGGTTAACCAAAAATGACGGGTACCCTTTCACGTTTCTGGTATATTAGGAATATGCCACAGACCAAAGAAATTTTGTTTTGTAAATTTCAATACATATCAAAATTTTCCGCTAGTATAAACGGTCAGCATGGCACATAGGAGCAGTGCTCTTTGTGCGGCAGTTCAGATCTCCGTCTTTGCGTTTTACTAGACAAAAAGTTGGAAAACGGCTCTAGTAGAGTAGTAACCGTCATTGATTTTCTTTTACAGGCAGTACTAGATCAACCGATGTCATCTCCGTCTTATGGACGGTATCACTCACAAAGGTGTTTCATGGACTGTTCTGGGAGAAATGAGGTGGAGAAGCTATTGGAGTCCCACCTTCGAGCCTACACTGAGGGCTTTAATATTCGCAGGCACCTCTGAAGCCACTCAGACAGTAGCGTTATCTTTGGAATATTCTCTTATTATGTTGAGATTATTCTCAATTTTAATCTACATGTCGCGATTTTGATGCAGAAGAATAAATATATTCATCTTGATCTCCTTCCGTTTCTGTGAGATTTTCTGACACGCGAATTCTGCAGTTGTGCTAACTGGTCTATAGTCACAGGAAATTGATTCTCCGTAAAACATATCTGCCGCGCGGGATTAGCGGAGCGGTCAGGGGCGCTGCAGTCGTGGACTGTGCGCCTGGTCCTTCGGGCATGGGTGTGTGCGTTTGTCCTTAGGATAATTTAGATTAAGTAGTGTGTAAGCTTAGGGACTGATGACCTTAGCAGTTAAGTCCCATAAGATTTCACACACATTTGAACATAAAACATATCTACTAAAGAAACTTAGGACATGGTTATATGCGATATATGACATATCACTCGCCCGAAGCTCCTGTAGTTACTGTATTTTAAAAGCTTATTACTGTCACCCCTGATGGTACGCCAGTTTTACAATTGAAAACAATGACAGTTTGGTATGCATTGTAAATGTTTTACGTACCTTTTTGACACTTTCATCTGCAATCTAACGCCAATTTTCTTGCTCTTTGAAATGAACTTATCCGCCCAACGCTGGGTGATGTTCGCGTTGAACGGTCGTCAGTACATGTACTGTCTTCTACAGAAAAGTTACAATCCGACTCCAAAACCTGTCAAGATGTTTCAGGAATATCTTCTGAGCACTTTCGTATCAGCGATTCACGGTCTAAGACGGCACGTTATATACTTCACTTCTTTCGGTTTATTGCCCCACCTGTTATTGTGGTCTTCAGTCCGAAGACTAGTTTGATGCAGCTCTCCATGCTACTCTATCCTGTGAAAGCCTCTTTATCTCCAAATAATTACTTTTGAAGTTGCTTATGGTACTTATCTCCTGGCCTCGCTCTGCAATTTTTACCCTACACATTTCCCTCCAGTACTAAATTGGTTGCTTCCTGATATCTCAGAATGAACCCTGTCAACCGATCCCTTATTGCAGTCAGGTTCTGACACAATAGTATGTACCTCCTCATTAGATACATGATCTACCCATCAAACCTTCCCCATTCTCCTGTGCCACAACATTCCAAAGGCTTCTCTTCACTACCATACAACACTCCACTCCATACAAATACCTTCAGAAAAGACATATTCGATGATGAAACAATTTTATTTTGTTCGGAAACGATTTTCTTACCATTGCCAGTGCATACTTTATATCCTCTCTACTTCTTACACCTACAGTCATTTTCAGCCAAAATAGCAAAACCCATCTACTACTTTTAGTGCCTCATTCCTCATTCTTTAATACATTCCCTTCAGCATCGCCTGATTTAGTTCGACTACATTTCATTATCTATGCTTTGCTTTTGTTGATATTCATTTTAAATCCTCCTTTCTAGACTCTGTCAATTCCGTTCAACTGCTCTTCCAAGTCCTTTTCTGTCTCTGACAAAATTACAGTGTCACAGGAAAACTTTAAGTTTTTATTTCTTCTTTCGTGAATTTCTTCAAATTTTTCTTTATTTTTCTGTACTGCTTCCTCAATGTACAGACTGAATAACATCTGAATAACTCTCACCCACTGCTTCCTTCCGTGTCCTTGACTCATAACTGCGGTCTGGCTTCTGTACAAGCAAATAGCTTTTCGTTCCGCGTCTTTTACCCCTGCTACCTTCAGAATTTCAAACAGAGTTTTCCAGCAAACATAGTCAAAAACTCTCTCTAGGTATAGAAATGTTATAACCTAGGTTTGCATTTCCGTAACATATACTGTAAGATAAGTCGTAAGGTCAGTATTACCTCGCGTGTTCCAACATTTCTACAGAATCCAAACTGATCTTCCCCATGGCCGGCTTGAAACTGTTTTTCCATTCTTCTGTAAAGAATTCGCGTTAGTATTTTGCAACAGTGACTTATTAAACTGACAGTTAAATAATATTGACATTTGTCTGCACCTGCTTTGTTCGGAATTGGAATTATTACATTCTTCTTGAAATCTGAGGGTATTTCTCCTTTCTCATACATCTTGCACTCAATGTGGAACAGTTTTGTCATGGCGGGCTCTCCCAGTAGTTCTGACGGTATGGCGTCTAATCCAGGGTCCTTATTTCGAGTTAGGCCTGTCTGTGCTCTGTCAAATTCTTCATCTTATCTCTTGTCTCACCTTCATCTACTTCCCCACCTTATTTCATGATCCTTAAACCAAGCACTGGCGATGATAAAACTGTGCTCCTTGTAAAGTTCTATCAGGCTGTTTCCCCTCTCATTTCTTCTCCCCCGTCCATATTCGCCAACAATTTTTCCTTCTCTTTCTTCTCCTACTACCGAATTCCAGTCACCCGTCACTATTAAATCTTCGTCTCCCTTAACTATCGGAATAATTTCTTTTATCTCACTGTACATTTCTTCAATTTCTTCATCATCTGCGGAGGTAGTTGCCATGCAATCATGTACTACTGAGGTGGGTGTTGGCTTCGTGTCTATCTTGGCGACTATAATGCGTTCACTATGCTTTTCATAGTAGTTTATCTGGATCCCTATTTTCTTATTCGTTGTTACTCCCGTATTACCCCTGTTTGATTTCGTGTATAGAACACTGTATTTAGGTGACCAGAAGCCCTGTTCCTATGGCCACCGAACTTCACTAATTCCCCCTATGTCTAACTTAGTTCTATCCATTTACCTTTTTTAATTTCCTTACGTAACTGCCCTTCGCTTAGAACGGTGGCTGGAACGAGAACTTACTCCCGTGGACGCAAAACGTCTTCCGTAAGGGCAGAAGTGATTATGATAATACACTACTGGCCATTAAAATTGCTACACCAAGAAGAAATGCAAATGATAAACGGGTATTCATTGGACAAATATATTATACTAGAACTGACATGTGATTATATTTTCACGAAATTTGGGTGCATAGATACTGAGAAATCAGTACCCAGAACAACAACCTCTGGCCGTAAAAACGGCCTTGATACGCCTGGGCATTGAGTCAAACAGAGCTAGGATGGCGTGTACAGGTACAGCTGCCCATGCCGCTTCAACACGATACCACAGTTCATCAAGAGTAGTGACTGGCGTATTGTGACGAGCCAGTTGCTCGGCCACCATTGACCAGACGTTTTCAATTGGTGAGAGATCTGGAGAATGTGCTGGCCAGGGCCGCAGTCGAACATTTTCTGTATCCAGAAAGGCCCGTACAGGACCTGCAACTTGATGTCGTGCATTATCCTGCTGAAATGTAGGGTTTCGCAGGGATCGAATGGCGGGTAGAGCCACGGGTCGTAACACATCTGAAATGTAACGTCCACTGTTCGAAGCGTAGTCAGTGCGAACAAGAGATGATCGAGACGTGTAACCAATGGCACCCCATATCATCACGCCGGGTGATTCGCCAGTATGGCGATGACGAATACACGCTTCCAATGTGCGTTCACCGCATTGTCGCCGAACACGGATGAGACCATCATGACGCTGTAAACAGAGCCTGGATTCATCCGAAAAAATGACTTTTCTCCATTCGTACATCCAGATTCGCCGTTGAGTACACCTGTCTGTGATGCAGCGTGAAGGGCAACCGTAGCCATGGTCTCCGAGCTGCTGCTGCAAACGTCGTCGAACCGTTCGTGCAGATAGTTGTTGTCTTGCAAACGTCCCCATCTGTTGACTCAGGGATTGAGACGTGGCTGAACGATCCGTTATAGCTATGCGGCTAAGATGCCTGTCATATCGACTGCTAGTGATACGAGGCCGTTGGGATCCAGCACGGCGTTCCGTATTACCCTCCTGAACCCACCGATTCCATATTCTGCTGACAGTCAATGGAACTCGACCAGCGCGACCAGTGTCGCGATACGATAAACCTTAATCGCGATAGGCTACAATCCGACCTTTATCAAAGTCGGAAACGTGATGGTCCGCATTTCTCCTCGTTACACGAGGCATGACAACAACGTTGCACAAGGCAACTGCTGTTTGTGTATGAGAAATCGGTTGGATTCTTTCCTCATGTCAGCACGTTGTAGATGTCGCCACCGGCGCCAACCTTGTGTGAATGCTCTAAAAAGCTAATCATCTGCATATCACAGTATCTTCTTCATGTCGGTTAAATTTCGCGTCTGTAGCACATCTTCGTGGTGTAGCAACTTTAATGGCCAGTAGTGTATTAATTCGCCTGCGATGGACATCGAAAGCACGTTCTTCTCTCACAGGTACGTAACGGTCTTATTTCTTGAATTTTCGAGGGCGTACGACAATGACATGATACCTGAACAAGTTGCAACTGCTGCATCTCCCGGTGGTGAATTTACGTATAACATAGTATACAGTTTGCTTGGTTGCCGTACCGTATATATCCACGATCAGGACAATGTATTGTACGGGTCCCGCATAGTGTTTCGTGGCCAGCAGCTGGGCGCGATACTGAGTTTCTTACTACAGGTATATGCACTGCAATTTGCGGACCTAGATACTGGTTCAGCCCCACCGTCAAAGCTCTTCAGTATGCGGACGACTTCTGTACATACGCTCACTCGTCGTGGTTATCGATGGATAACACGTCTACCGTTGACCGACGCAATGTTGGCCGCACGGGAATTAAAAAACGGTCTCACTTTTTCACCTGACAAGCCAATTCTTGTGATATTCACGAGGAAACGGAGCAATTATTTCTCCTATGACCTTCAGTTTGGCCCGTACACATTTCCTGTTTGGTCAAGTGCTAAGCTCCTTGATGTATACTTCGGCAGCAAACTCACGTGAACACACCATGTTGCTTACTTCATCGACAAGATGGATAACACTGTGAATATCTTGTGTGTGCTTGCTGATTATGGTGGGGAACGGAACCGATTACGCTGTTGACCCAGTATAAGGTTTTGATCCGTTGTGTTTTAGATTATGGTCGCATTGTCTACGGCACTGAAACGCAATCAACTTGGCGCAAGCTCGATGTCGTCCATTGTAGAGTGATTCGTTTTGTTCTCGGAACCATGGAATCAACGCCCACCAACGCCGTGCTAATGGAAGCATCCGTAATGCCGTTGTCTACAAGACGGCAGATGTTGTCCGATATTGTTCTCCTCAGTTGATATTCATTTTCTCATTGTGCCTTTCGTAAGGCCGTGGTTCAGTTCTGGAGAGACTTGCAAAGGCATCTCATGGACGACGAATGGACAGAACTCTTTTACTAATTCACAGCTACGAGAAATGGCGCCACCTTTTTCCACTAGTTCTAGAGGACACAAGATTACTCTGATTTCGTTCTTAGTGTAGTCAGTTCTTCACTCCAGCCCCAGTGTCATACCTGCCGTTCGATTTCCCAACGAGACGAACATCACTCGCGACATGGAGCATTTTTATCAGCTTATAATGGCCGCCGTATGCTCACATCTATACAGACGGTTTTAAACCTGAGCCGGGTGTTGGATTCGCATTCTTTAGCACTTCTAGTGACGCCTACCAAATGTTTGCGCCTCCAACTGAATCTTCTATCTAAACAGTGGGATGATATTCATTAAGGTATGCCAACATTAAAATTCGTCCTGATACACGCCGAATCACAAAGTGCGCTGCAGAAACTGCGATATCCCACGTTTGGTAAACAGTCCAACAGATATGTTCTGGAAATGTCGGTGGCCGTAAGAGACGTGTAGGCCTTGGGCATTGCCGTCCACTTAGAAATAAAGACCATATTGGCGTTCTCCATAGTGAAACCGGTGACCCTTTTGCAAAGAGTAGTATTACAGAAGGCCAGTTATATCCAACACCAATACCTTATACGATTCTCACGTCGACGATACCGAAGGCTGCTTATCACTCTTGGGACTGTGAATGACTCACCTCTCAGAACTTCAACGGCAGCTTCGTAGACGACATGTGACTTCTATCATTCGCATAAGCCCGGGACATGGGTGTTAACCTGCGCACATATATCAGTTGAAGATTATCGCTCCTGGACACTACGATAAGGACTCGACGGCAGTAGCGGCCCAACATATTGGCATAACTGCACAATTGGAAAGTGGAATTTTGTGGTAAGGTCTTATGGGACCAAACTGCTAAGGTCATCGGTCCCTAAGCCTACACACTACTTAATCTAACTTAAAGTAATCTACACTAAGGACAACACACATACACATGCCACAAGGAGGACTCGAACCTCCGACGGAGGCAACCGCCCGGACCGAGACAAGGCGCCTGAGACCGCGCGGCTACCTCACGCGGAGACTGCACAGTCAGTCTTGTATAAAATATTGGTCGCGAGAAGTAACCCCCTCCCCATCAGTGTTCCTGTCTTACGCCACCGTCTTGATAAGTATAACTTGCCTACAGACTACTTGGAAGCCACCGATTCAAATGGTTCAAATGGCTCTGAGCACTATGGGACTTAACATCTGAGGTCATCAGTCCCTTAGAACTTGTTGTTGTCTTCAGTCCTGAGACTGGTTTGACGCAGCTCTCCATGCTACTCTATCATGTGCAAGCTTCTTCATCTCCCAGTACTTACTCCAACCTACATCCTTCTGAATCTGCTTAGTGTATTCATCTCTTGGTCTCCCTCTACGATTTTTACTCTCCACGCTGCCCTCCAATGCTAAATTTGTGATCCCTTGATACCTCAGAACATGTCCTACTAACCGGTCCCTTCTTCTAGTCAAGTTGTGCCACAAATTTCTCTTCTCCCCAATTCTATTCAGTACTTCGTCATTAGTTATGTGATCTACCCATCTGATAGTTAGCATTCTTCTGTAGCACCACATTTCGAAAGCTTCTATTCCCTTCTTGTCTAAACTATTTATCGTCCACGTTTCACTTCCATACATGGCTACACTCCATACAAATACTTCAGAAACGACTTCCTGACACATAAATCTATACTCGATGTTAACAAACTTCTCTTCTTCAGAAACGCTTTTCTTGCCATTGCCAGTCTACATTTTATATCCTCTCTACTTCGACCATCATCAGTTATTTTGCTCCCCAAATAGCAAAACTCCTTTACTACTTTAAGTGTCTCACTTCCTAATCTAATTCCCTCAGCATCACCCGACTTAATTCGACTACATTCCATTATCCTCATTTTGCTTTTGTTGATGTTCATCTTACATCCTCCTTTCAAGACACTGTCCATTCCGTTCAACTGCTCTTCCAAGTTCTTTGCTGTCACTGACAGAATTACAAAGTCATCGGCGAACCTCAACGTTTTCATTTCTTCTCCAAGGACTTTAATACCTACTCCGAATTTTTCTTTTGTTTCCTTTTCTGCTTGCTCAATATACAGATTGAATAACATCGGGGACAGGCTACAACCCTACCTGACTCCCTTCCCAACCGCTGCTTCCTTTTCATGCCCCTCGACTCTTATAACAGCCATCTGGTTTCTGTACAAATTGTAAATAGCCTTTCGCTCCATGTATTTTACCCCTGCTACCTTTAGAATTTGAAAGAGAGTATTCCAGTCAACATTGTCAAAAGCTTTCTCTAAGTCTACAAATGCTAGAAATGTAGATTTGCCTTTCCTTAATCTATTTTCTAAGATACGTCGTAGGGTGAGTATTGCCTCAAGTGTTCCAACGTTTCTGCCGAATCCAAACTGATCTTCGCCGAAGTCGGCTTCTACCAGTTTTTCCATTCGCCTGTAAAGAATTTGCGTTAGTATTTTGCAGCTGTGATTTATGAAACTGATAGTTCGTTAATTTTCACATCTGGCAACACCTTCTTTCTTTGGGATTGGAATTATTATATCTTCTTGAAGTCTGAGGGTATTTCACCTGTCTCATACATCTTGCTCACCAGATGGTAGAGTTTTGTCAGGACTGGCTCCCCCAAGGCCGTCAGTAGTTGCAATGGAATGTTGTCTACTCCCGGGGCCTTGTTTCGGCTTAGGTCTTTCAGTGCTCTGTCAAACTGTTCACGCAGTATCTTATCTCCCATTTCATCTTCATCTACATCCTCTTCCACTTCCATAATATTGTCCTCAAGTACATCGCCCTTGTATAGATCCTCTATATACTCCTTCCACCTTTCTGCTTCCCTTCTTTGCTTAGAACTGGGTTTCCATCTGAGCTCTTGATATTCATACAAGTGGATCTCTTTTCTCCAAAGGTCTCTTTAATTTTCCTGTCGGCAGTATCTATCTTATCCCTAGTGAGATAAGCCTCTACATCCTTACATTTGTCCTCTAGCCATCCCTGCATTTTGCACTTCCTGTCGATCTAATTTTTGAGACGTTTGTATTCCTTTTTGTCTGCTTTATTTACTGCGTTTTTATGTTTTCTCCTTTCATCAATTAAATTCAATATTTCTTCTGTTACCCAAGGATTTCTACTAGCCCTCGTCTTTTTACCTACTTGATCATCTGCTGCCTTCACTACTTCATCCCTCAGAGCTACCCATTCTTCTTCTACTGTATTTTTCCTCCATTCCTGTCAATTGTTCCCTTATGCTCTCCCTGAAACTATATACAACCTCTGGCTCTTTTAGTTTATCCAGGTCCCACCTTCTTAAATTCCCACCAGTTTGCAGTTTCTTCAGTTTTAATTTACAGTTCATAACCAATAGATTGTGGTTTGAATCCACATCTGCCCCTGGAAATGTCTTACAATTTAAAACCTGGTTCCTAAATCTCTGTCTTACCATTATATAATCTATCTGATACCTTCTAGTATCTCCAGGATTCTCCCATGTGTACGAGCTTCTTTTAATGATTCTTGAACCAAGCGTTAGCTTTGATTAAGTTATGCTCTGTGCAAAATTCTACCAGGCGGCTTCCTCTTTCATTTCACTCCCCCAATCCATATTCACCCACTATGTTTCCCTCTCTCCCTTTTCCTACTCTTGAATTCCAGTCACCCATGACTATTAAATTTTCGTCTCCCTTCATTACGTGAATAATTTCTTTTATCTCATCATACATTTCATCAATTTCTTCATCATTGCAGAGCTAGTTGGCATATAAACTTACTACCTTAGTAGGAATGGGCTTCGTGTCTATCTTGGCCACAATATTGCGTTCACTATGCTGTTTGTAGTAGCTTACCCGCACTCCTATTTTTCGTTCAATATTATACCTATTCCTGCATTACCCCTATTTGATTTTGTATTTATAACCCTGTATTCACCTGACCAAAAGTCTTGTTCCTCCTGCCACCGAACTTCACTAATTCCCACTATATTTAACTTCAACCTATCCATTTCCCTTTTTAAATTTTCTAACCTACCTGTCCGATTAAGGGATCTGACATTCCACGCTACGATCCGTAGAACGCCAGTTTTCTTTCTCCTGATAACGACATCGTCTTGAGTAGTCCCCGCCAGGAGATCCGAATGGGGGACTATTTTACCTCCGGAATATCTTTCCCAAGAGGACGCCATCATTTAACCATACAGTTAAGTTGCATGCCCTCGGAAAAAATTACGGTTGTAGTTTCCGCTTGCTTTCAGCCGTTCACAGTACCATCACAGCAAGGCCGTTTTGGTTAGTGTTACAAGACCAGATCAGTCAATCATCCAGACTGTTTCCCCTGTAACTACTGAAAAGGCTGCTGCCCCTCTTCAGGAACCACACGTTCGTCTGGCCTCTCAACAGATACCCCTCCGTTGTGGTTGCACCTACGGTACGGCCATCTGTATCGCTGAGGCACGCAAGCCTCCCCACCAACGGCAAGTTCCATGGTTCATGGGGGTAGGCCCCCAGAACTTAGAACTACTTAAACCTAACTAACCTAAGGACACCACACACATCCATGCCCGAGGCAGGGTTCGAATCTGCGACCGTAGCGGTCGAGCAGTTCCAGACGGAAGCGCCTAGAACCGCTCGGCCATAACGGCCGGCCGGATCCACCGGTATCCTAATTTAATTTATGGACTGCCGAGGTATTCATGTTCACATGGCATCATCCCGGTTTGCAATCGGGTGCGTAATTTTGTGTACAGAAGTCTATTTCTCCATTAAATGTTCATTATTAGTCTCTTGTGGATTTTATGTAACTATTCTACTGTCATTTTGTACATACAGTTGGAGGCATTGTGTTTGAATTCTTTTTTATTTTAAGTACATCTGTCTGTATGCAACGTTTCTCATATTGTTAAATGATATTTCTAATTTTGTTCTTCAGATATTGTTGTAATTATTGTATGATGTACGGTGTTAAATATAGGCATCATGTTACTGCATAGTGCTGTTTGTAATCCTGCTCCAATGTCATTGTTATCACTGCCGCCGGCTGTTTGTTGTTTGTCTACTCGTGCATTTATTTTACTTTAAGAGTGTGTTTGTATGCCAACTTCGTAATTTTGTTCTATTCTGCTTATTTGCAATTAAGTTTTCTTGGCACTTTATAATCTTTGTTGGCTGTATGGTCATTGTAACCCAAAGCCAAAATAAAAACAAAACTACATACCTTCCCGGTTAAGCGATCTAACATTAGACACTCCAACCTGTTGAACGCCAGTTTTGTTTTTCCTGATGACATCATCCTCCTGAGTAGCCCTCGCCGGGAGATCCGAATGCGAAACCATTATACCTTCGGAATAGTTTACACAAGAGGATACCATCATCATTTAACCAAACAGTGTAGTTGCATGCACTAGGGAAAAATAAGGGCTGTTGTCTCCCTTCGAAATCAGCAGCTAGCTGTACCAGTACGGCAAGACCATGTTGGTTAATGTTACAAGGCCAGATCAGTCAGTCATCCACTACTACCCCTGCAGCTATTGAAAAGGCCTTTGGTCCACTTCAGGAACCACACGTTTGTCTGGCCTGTCAATAGATACCTCTCCGTTGTGGCTGTACCTAGGGTACGGCTATCTGTATCGTTGAGGCACACAAGTCACCTCACAATGGCATCTATACTGCTCTGAAATTAGTGCACAATAGTTCACCTGACGATGGTATGCGCTGTGCAGATTGTTTCCATTAACTCACGGTACCTCCTGTTTGCTATACTAATGACCCCTTCCCTAATTGCACTGAAGTTGCCTTCAGTAGTACTGTTCGGTTCTGTCTAGCGATTTCTTTTCAGGTAGTGTCAGTTGTACATTAAAAGTGGTACACAGCAGTACGATGAGCAGGTTTACTTATTAAGAGTTGCTTAACTTGCAATGCCGAGCTTTTTTTCCCCACCGACAGTAACACATCACAGTACTTCTACATTTGTACGTAGATGCCTACGAGAAATTCGATCCTACGTGTTAGAATGGAAGATACTGGTTGTGTGATGTACATGAGATGATAAGTAACGGGATACCACCTAATATCGAGTTGGACCTCCCTTTTCCTGACGTAATACAGCAACTCCACATGGCAAGGACTCAACAAGTCGTTGGAGGTCCCCCGCAGGAAAATTGAGCCATGTTTCCTCTTCAGCCACCCATAATTGCGAAATTGTTGCCGGTGCAGAATTTTGTACACGAACTAAAGTCTCGATTATGTCTCAAGTATTCTTTGGGATTCATGTCGGACGATCTCGATGGCCATATCATTCGCTCGAATTGTCAAGAATGTTCGGCTGCCAATCATAACCATTTCCAGTTAATGATCCATTCAGTTGGATCGAGTCCACTGTATGTAAACACAACCCATAACATTGTGGAGTCACAACCACCTCGCACAGTGCCTTGTTGACGAGTTGGGTCCATGGCTTCGTGGGGTCTGCGTCACATTTGAAATCTTGTCTCATCTGACCAGGTCACCTTTTTCCAGCCATCTGGGATCCTACCGATATGATAACGAGCCCAGGAGAGGCGCTGCAGGCGATGTCGTTCAAATTATGTTAACTACCGTTGCGCGGCCATAATCCTGTGGGAAAGCTTTTCACATGATACATCTGGGTACACTTGACAGTTCCGCCAGTACACAGATCTTTCATACGTTGTGTACGTTAAAGCCATATGTGCATATGGCTATCCCATGACTTCTGTCACCTGTGTATGTTAGAACACAACGATGTGGAAGAGGTTGATTACACGCGTTGGGTAGCAATCCTGACCAGTAGTCGGCGTCTTTGACTAGCTCTGGATACAGGGGTATCTACTATTTTGAGAGTGTGGCATGTGCAAAACAACGTCTGTATCACCTACAGAAGGAGTAATCATTTACAGCCAGCGCACCTCTTATTTCCTGGAACATTGTACAGTAAACATCAATTTTCCTGCTCCATTAAGTTTCGGGAATGCAGCCGCATGAATTCTGCTTCTTCTAATATTTCGGCTGTATACCTTTCAGCCATCTTCAGAAGAAGATGGCTGAAAGGTATACAGCCGAAATATTAGAAGAAGCAGAATTCATGCGGCTGCATTCCCGAAACTTAATGGAGCAGTCTTTGCGCCGCGAAAACTTGAAGATTCACATCAATTTTCCTGTTTCCGTGTTATTTACAGTCACCAGTCGGTCATCAGCGGTCCTGTTCCATGGGCAGCTCGCCCACCAGACTTGAAACCAATGGATTTGTTCTCCTGGGGGCATGACAAGAGCGAAGTGCACGACATTCCGGCCGATACTCCCACGGACATAGATGCTAGGATCGCCGCAGCCAAAGAAGTAGAACCCCATACTCATGGAATTCGTGAGCGTGTAAGACGGTCAATGGCGCGTCGCTGCACACACTGCCGTGATCGTGATGGTCGAAAATTTGAACAATGGCTCTAAGGGTAGAGTTCTGCATTTTTTACGTGCTATACTGTACACTGACCGAACAGACTGAAAAATGTACGTGTTTCGTCCGAGTGTTGTTGCATTTCTCTGCGATGTATGATGCACGTTTTGGCTATTGCATATTACAGGCTCCCTCAATGTTGCAATGGTATATTCTTAGAAAAAACGGTACTGGCGGTAACGAAACAAATGTATCATAATTACATTATTACTGTCCAGCGAGCCCCCAAAGACCGTGAGTAGCATACAACCCCTGAAAGCTTGTCGGTGTAGTTCTGGTTCACCTTTTATATAGGGTGTTACAAAAAGGTACGGCCAAACTTTCAGGAAACATTCCCCACACACAAAGAAAGGTTGGTTGGTTGTTTTTTTGGGGAAGGAGACCAGACAGCGTGGTCATCGGTCTCATCGGATTGGGGAAGGATGGGGAAGGAAGCCGGCCGTGCCCTTTCAGAGGAACCATCCTGGCATTTGCCTGGAGTGATTTAGGGAAATCACGGAAAACCTAAATCAGAATGGCCGGACGCGGGATTGAACCGTCGTTCTCCCGAATGCGAGTCCAGTGTCGAACCACTGCGCCACCCCGCTCGGTCACAAAGAAAGAAAATATGTTATGTGGACCTGTGTCCGGAAACGCATACTTTCCATGTTGGAGCTCATTTTATTACTTCTCTTCAAATCACATTAATCATGGATTGGTAACACACAGCAAGAAAACGTACAGCGTGACTTCAAACACTTTGTTACAGAAAATGTTCAAAATGTCCTCCGTTAGCGAGGATACATGCCTCCACCCTCCGTCGCAAGGAATCCCTGATGCGCTGATGCAGCCCTGGAGAATGGCGTATTGTATCACAGCCGTCCACAATACGAGCACGAAGAGTCTCTACATTTGGTACCGGGGTTGCGTAGACAAGAGCTTTCAAATGCCCCCATAAATGGAAGTCAAGAGGGTTGAGGTCAGGGGAGCGTGGAGGCCATGGAATTGGTCCGCCTCTACCAATACATCGGTCACCGAATCTCTTGTTGAGAAGCGTACGAACAGTTCGACTGAAATGTGCAGGAGCTCCATCGTGCATGAACCACATGTTGTGTCGTACTTGTAAAGGCACATGTTCTAGCAGCACAGGTAGAGTATCCCGTATGAAATCATGATAACGGGCTCCATTGAGCATAGGTGGAAGAACATGGGGACCAATCAAGACACCACCAACAATGCCTGCCCAAACGTTCACAGAAAATCTGTGTTGATGACGTGATTGCACAATTGCGTGCGGGTTCCCGTCAACCCACCGCGCCACGGCTATTGCCCCGTGCTAATCCACACATCAAATGGGCATCTGCCAACTCTGCATTTGCAAACATTGCACTGACTGCAAAACCACGTTCGTGATGAATACTAACCTGTTGATGCTACCTATTGATGTGCTTGATGCTAGTACTGTAGAGCAATGAGTCGCATGTCTGCACAAGCACCGAAGTCAACGTTACCTTCCTTCAATAGGGCCAACTGGCGGTGAATCGAGGAAGTACAGTACATACTGACGAAACTAAAATGAGCTCTAACATGGAAATTAAGCCTTTCCGGACACATGTCCACATAACATCTTTTCTTTATTTGTGTGTGAGGAATATTTCCTGAAAGTTTGGCCGTACCTTTTTGTGACACCCTGTATACACTGACGGAGAAAGATGGCAATGCCAAGGAGACGTGCGACATAAACTAAAGTTGGTAGGCGTGTTTTTACATATGAAAGATGATGCCTATTCACACTTTGCGCCAGTCGCATGAGAACGGAGCTAATAGCGCCACTATGAGGATGCAAATCTGGTTTGCTTTAAATACACGTTGTAACGGCCGTGACGGTCATGAGCATTGGTCAGCTTTGAGACTGGACGTGGTGAAATGATGTGAGTCAAGAATGCATTGAAGGCGACAAAGACGCCATTATCAGCACATCACTGAGTTTCAACGAGGTCACTTAAAAGGACTACGAGAAGCTGGATGTTCCTTCTGCGATTTTGCAGCAGGACTTGACAGGGATGCAGCCACTGTACATGACAACTGGTAGCGATGACAACGAGAATATGCGATCGCAAAGACTGAGAGCACACTAGCCACTTGGAATTAGCGAGAGGGAAAAAACCATCCTGTTCGGCGTATGGCTCTGGCACATCGAACTGCATCTGCAGCAGCAATTTTCTGATGAAAACCGGTTCTGCCTCGGATCCAGTGACGGCGTGTGTTGGCTTAGAAGGAGGTCAGCTGGGGGCCTGCAACTAACCTGTCTGCGTGTTGGGCACACTGCAGTTATGGTCGGGGGTGCTATTTCGTATGTCAGCAGGAGCCTCTCGGGGTTATCCCAGGCATCCTGACTGCAAATCTATATCCAATTCGATGACTCGACCTGTTGTGCTCTCATTCATGAACAGCATTCCAGGGGGTTTCATAAAAACACGGGAGAACTTCCGGATATCAGTAACGTCCTGCCACGATATTTCGGCGCAGAGTCTTCTGTCCATCTTCAGGTGAGTAGCACTGTAGTAGTACTACGGTACACTGTACACTGTATTACTACTACAGTGGTGCTCACCTGAAGGTGGACAGAAGACTCTACGCCGAAATATCGTGGCAGGACGTTACTGATATCCGGAAGTTCTCCCGTGTTTTTATGGAACAATCAGTACGCCGGGAAAGCTTTAAACATCACATTCCAGGCGTGTTTTCCGTCAGGATAACGCTTGCCCACCTACCGCTGTTGTTACACAAAATGCCTTATAGAGTACCGACATGTTGCCTTGGCCTGATGGATCACCAGATGTCTCGAGCCGAACACACATGGTATATATGAGACGACATCTCCAGTGCCATTCAGAAACAGCATTAACCGTTTTAGTATTGACCATAGAAATGCAACAGGCATGGATCTCCATCCCACAACCTGACCCGAAACCTGTACAATACAACGCATACACGTTTGCACTGCTTGCATTCAACATTCTGGTGGTCACACCTGTTATTAATGTACCAGTATTTCATATTTGCATTGGCTTAGCTTATGCGACATTGATCTGTGATCTTCCAATATTACTCACTTAAACGTATTTCCAAATTTTCATTGTTGTTGTTGTTGTCTTCAGTCCAGAGACTGGTTTGATGCAGCTCTCCTTGCTACTCTATCCTGTGCAAGCTTCTTCATCTCCCAGTACCTACTGCAACCTACATCCTTCTGAATCTGTTTAGTGTATTCATGTCTTGGTCTCCCTCTACCATTTTTACCCTCCACGCTGCCCTCCAATACTAAATTGGTGATCCCTTGATGCCGCAGAATATGCCCTACCAACCGATCCCTTCTTCTAGTCAAGTTGTGCTACAAATTCATCTACTCTCCAATTCAGTTCAGTACCTCCTCGTTAGTTATGTGATCTACCCATCTAAACTTCACCATTCTTCTGTAGCATCACATTTCAATAGCTTCTATTCTCTTCTTGTGTAAACTATTTATCGTCCACGTTTCGCTTCCATACATGGCTACACTCCATACAAATACTTTCAGAAACGACTTCCTGACATTTAAATCTATACTCGATGTTAACAAATTTTTCTTCTTCAGAAACGCTTCCCTTGCCATTGACAGTCTACCTTTTATGTCCTCTCTACTTCGACCATCATCAGTTATTTTGCTCCCCAAATAGCAAATTTCCTAATCTAATTCCCTCAGCATCACCCAATTTAATTCGACTACATTCCTTTATCCTCGTTTTGCTTTTGTTGATGTTCATCTTATATCCTCCTTTCAAGACACTGTCCATTCCGTTCAGCTGCTCTTACAGGTCCTTTGCTGTCTCTGGCAGAATTACATTGTCATCGGCGAACCTCAAAGCTTTTATTTCCAATTTTCATTACGCTCTATTATTTATTCTTTGGTATTGTGATTTTTTCCCATCAATGTAGAACTAAGGTTAACAGTGTTATGTACATTTTATTACTGACAATGTAACGTCTTTTTCGACTTGACAGCAGTGACATAGGATATAATTCATGATATTTGACAGCACTTTTAATATTCTAAAGTTAGCTGTTCTAAATGACTTTCCGATACCTGCTAATGATGTGAAGATTAAAACTGATTGTAATAAATATTTCTTAACGGTTTTAAAGGTGGAACTACGAGGTTTTTCTGAACAGGCACAAGGTGTTTGCAATCTATCAAGCAGTCTTTGTGGACGCAGTTTTTCGGGAAGGGTGATTATATTACTAGAAAAGTTTTTCGTGTTCTGAGTGACTTTAATACTTGTTTATTGTCTGTGTGCTTAGCTATAAAGTTCCGAGGCAACAGGATTTCTCGGAAGCTATCTCAGATATTTCGTGTGACGTGACAGGAAGTGGAACATAGTAGTTATTGCAGGCCCAGGTTACAGGTGGGCCGGTGCAGGTCTCGTGCCAGTGGGTAACTGGTCCCGTGCACCTTGCACGGCCCGAAAGCCGACACCAACACTTCGCACGACCAACGCTTGCGCAACGGCCTGGGTGAGACGACCTCTCACAGAATGTCAGCCAGCACACGAGTAAACGGCACTAACCTTCTCTGTGTGGTTTCAGGTCCTCAGAGTGTGTACGGCTGAGGCCACAATGACGACACAGTCTGCAGCATAATAGCCGATTGTTTATTAATGAAAAGTGCGAGAATGTGTATCTTCTACAGTATTGATTATTTAGCTAACCGATTTAAAGGCCATCATCAGACGATAACTGACAATCAACATCAGAGATATAGTACTGGTCAATAACATGAAAAAAAAAGATATTACACGTGGAGAGTAGAAAGCGAAGACACAGTAAATCACTTGTTTGACAGTGCAATAGTAATATAGTTGAAAATCATATTCATCGATTCATCCGTCACTACGTGGTAGAATAGTTGGACCTTTCTGATACCGCAGACAATAAAATATATGTACTGGAACTGTTGTTGCTAAGATGATAGGGTAGGCAACTTCCAGAGGTAGTAGTATGGACCAAAACAAGGAAAAAAATATCCCTTAAAAGTGGGTTCTACATTGCAAACCTGAGGAGCTATGAGAACTTGTTCATCTTCACTACATGAAACAGATATAATCTTTTGAAGTTTGTAACGTCATACTCGAATCACCCTGTGTATAAATACCTTCAAGTTAAGAAAAAAACAGAATACATCGAACGACTAGAGGTAGGACGTTCATATTCTCTGGACGCGTACATCAATATGTTCTGCAGAAATGATTAGCATCTGAAACATGTCGAGCCGCGGGTTGAAGGTAAACATCGATATCGCTGTGCGACACCACCTACCGGTAAAATGTGCCTGCGGCTCTCCTTGTCGCTATAAAGCGAACGTAATGGATCAGTGTGACTTGAACAGATCTGCAGGATATCTCATCAGTCAGTTTGATAGAGGGCGCATTATTGGCATGAGAGAATGTGATGCATCCATCCGGGAAATTGCTGCTCGTTTGGGCCAAAGTGTTTCGGCAGTGCAACGAATGTGTGGAGAATGGTTCACGGAAGGCCGCAGGACACGACGAAATGGGTCAGATCTCACTACCCAGACCACCCCACCTAGAAGATCTACACATCCAAATGGCATTTCGGTACAGATCTGCGTACTCCTCGGCTCCAGCGCAACAGTGAGTCCGTCGCCGTTCATTACGGCATGGGTTACGTGCGCGTCGTCCAATTCTCCGCCTATCTTTGACGCATGTGCAGTAACTTGCTACACCGCAATGGTGTATAAAATGATGCCACTGGAAACATGGATGGCATCGGATAGTGTTTTTCGGACGATCCGGATTCAGTTTCTTTGAAGGTTCGCCATAAACAGAGGGAGCAGCATCACAGTGACTGCATTCACACAGGATATACAGCGCCAATTCAGACCCTTCTGGGTTGGGTGCTATTGGGAACAACCATAAATCACAGCTTGTCCAGGGGTGACCTGCGTGAATGACATCCTGCAACCCGTAGCCATATCCTTTCTGCACAACACCCCAGACGCCATTTTCCAACAAGACAATGTACATCAACATGTTGCATGACGAACACGTGCCATCTTGGTGTCACAGGGTGTCAGTCTTTCACCCTAGCCCACCAGATCACCAGACGTGTCGCCAATCGAAATTTCATGGCATGTGGTGAAACGACGGGTGCAGCTCTGCGAACCAACGCAAACCGCCACAGGTGACTGCAGAATGGATGGCCATACCACAGGACGCCATTCGCGTCGATACCATCACGCATTGAACACGTTATCAGGGTCCATGGCGACGCCTTTGCTCACTAGGCAACAGGACACATGCTGAACCGAGGTGACTGAAGTGCTAATAATTTCTGCAGAAGATACTAATGTACATGTCCCGTGAATATAAACGCTCTATCTGTAGTCGTTCAAGATGTACTGTCTTTTCTGAACATGACTGTACATTTAGAAGCGCCGGCCCCTGTAACTCTGACGCTCTATAGCGTCGTTGGATGTTTCCGGACGAGGGTTCGTATGTAAAGCTTGACCTATTAAGTCCTCTCTACAGCCTCTATAAGTGTAACTTGAATTATGAAACATCTTGTGTGTATATAAATGGTCCATCGTCAGGAGAAAAACTGACTAATGGCACACTAGGGTATAGGAAACCAAACATAAGATACAAAAATATTATCACACACAGAGAATCTTTAGTCATGAAATTAGGTGAGAAATCGATAACTCATCAGTAGTGTTAAGCATTAAAGATGTTAAACTACAGAGTTAAAATACAGTTTCCGATATAGATAATATCAAACACAGTACTTACTGAAAGCACACAGTATGAAAATACACAAACTTTACGAATACAGCACTAAAAGCTGAAAGAAGTAACAAAGTATGATTTAATAACAATAATATTGTGATACAAATTTGTAGAGAAGAATGTGCTAGTTGAGATTCAGGGTGAGGTAATATGTGGCTGATATATCGGGTCGTGTGAAGCTTAACAGTAGGGGTTACTTCGGTGTTCAACATGTTCAAATGTGTGTGAAATCTTATGGGACTTAACTGCTAAGGTCATCAGTCCCTACTTAACCTAAACTATCCTAAGGACAAACGCGCACAACCATGCCCGAGGGAGGACTCGAACCTTCGCCGGGACCAGCCGCACAGTCCATGACTTTCGGTGTAACTTATTTAAAAGAGCCTTGTGAGAGGGTCATGCTAAATGCTTATTTACCGCCAGTGCTTCTAAAAGGCTTGTTGGCTATATGTAATACTTTTGTGTTGTTTTTACATCTGTGGCCGTCCTTGAACACATTTTCATCAAAAGTCTAAAGCTACGTCCATGCCGAGTCAGTCTACTTGCTTAGCCCTGTCTGTTTGATCCATATACGGTTTGTTGCAGTAAATGCAAGTGATTTTCTAAACACCACTGTTATTTAACAAATCTGTTATATTCTTGTTTTTCATTAAGATATGAGCTGCAGAGGTCTTACATACAATAAAGATTTATAGTGGCGATATTTGAGAGATTTGGTTAATTTGGTGGATTAATTTCTTAAATATTGGACAGTACAGTAGCTGATTTTAGAAATTGCTGTTACTGCAGGTGGGGCCAGAAATGTAGGGCAAGATGTTGCTTCTTTGTTTCCTGTGTGAAATATTGTCAGTTAGGTCACAGCTATAGTCATTGCAGCATACGGTAAATTTAATTATGTCTGTTTCTGTTTATAAATCGTCTTTTGACGTTTTTGTGAATGTGAGGCAATGGGCCTTGGAATGGGAGACACCACATCTCTTACTGGAAGTCGTAAACAAGCGTCTGTTGTCGTAGATTTTCTGTAAATTTTGAAACAACATGTGTTTGTCTTGATGTCTATGTTAGTATCCATTAAGTTATGTATTTTTCACCAAGCGACACAGTGAACTGTATGTTGTGGGTTTAGAGATAGCAGGACCGTCTTGACATGCCTGGTGGTGCCAGTCCACAGACACAGTACATCGTCTACGTATCTAAAACACTGTTTAATATTAACAATGACCGGACCTTCGTATAGTAGCAGTTTTGAAAAATAGTGCTTGAAGATTTATACTAAAGGACGACTGACTGGAAACCCCACAGCCAAGGCTTCTAATTATTTGTAGTGAATTCCATGGAACTGAAATAATTTTGCCACAGTAGCGTGTGGGTTGGCAGTCCTATGCCTTCTGCTTGTACAAGGCTGACGCCAGGTCCGTCTAGTAGTTGCCAGTATAGTGAGACATTCTTGAACTGGTGTGTCTGAAATTAAGCTGCTAACATCAAACGATACCACTTCAGCAGTGTTTGAGATAGAGTGTTTTAGTTTGCAACAGGTTCCGCTGAAGTTACAATTCCAAACTTGGATTAAAATGCTTTCTTGATTTTAGTACAAAAATGGAATTCATTAGCAATTTAATAGTTTGGCGCTATACAGTACTGGCCATTAAAATTGCTACACCAAGAAAAAATGCAGATAATAAACGGTATTCATTGGACACATGTATTATACTAGAACTGAGATGTGATTACATTTTCACACAATTTGGGTGCATAGATACTGAAAAATCAGTACCCAGAACAACCATCTCTGGCCGTAATAATGGCCTTGATACGCCTTGGCATTGAGTCAAACAGAGCTTGGATGGCGTGTACAGATCCAGCTGCCGATGCAGCTTCAACACGATACCACAATTCATCAAGAGTAGTGACTGGCTTATTGTGACAAGCCAGTTGCTCGGCCACCATTGACCAGTAGTTTTCAATTGGTGAGAGATCTGGAGAATGGACTGGCCATGGTAGCGGTCGAATGTTTTCTGTATACACAAAGGCTCGTACAGGACCTGCAACATGCGGTCGTGCATTATCCTGCTGAAATGTAGGGTTTCGCAGGGATCGAATGACGGGTAGAGCCACGGGTCGTAACACATCTGAAATGTAACGTCCACTGTTCGAAGCGTCGTCAATGCGAACAAGAGACGATCGAGACGTGTAACCAATGGCACCCCATATCATCACGCCGGGTGATACGCCAATATGGCGATGACGAATACACGCTTCCAATGTGCGTTCACCGCATTGTCGCCGAACACGGATGAGACCATCATGATGCTGTAAACAGAACCTGAATTCATCCTAAAAAATGACGTTTTGCCATTCGTGCATCCAGGTTCGTCGTTGAGCACACCATCGCAGGAACTCCTGTCTGTATGCAACGTCAAGGATAACCGCGGCCATGGTCTCCGCGCTGATAGTCCATGTTGCTACAAACGTCGTCGAACTGTTCGTGCAGATAACTGTTGTTTTGCAAACGTTCTCATCTGTTGACTCATGGATCGAGACGTGGCTGCACGATCCGTTACAGCAATGCGGATAAGATGCCTGTCATGGCGACTGCTAGTGATACGAGGCCGTTGGGATCCAGCACGGCGTTCCGTATTAGCCTCCAGAACCCACCGATTCCATATTCTGCTAACAGACATTGGATATCGACCAACGTGAGCAGCAATGTCGCGATACGATAAACCGCAATAGCGACAGGCTAGAATCCGACCTTTATCAAAGTCGGAAACGTGATGGTACGCATTTCGCCTCCTGACACGAGGCATGACAACAAGGTTTCACCAGGCAACGCCGGTCAGCTGCTGTTTGTGTATGAGAAATCGGTTGGAATCTTTCCTCATGTCAGCACGTTGTAGGTGTCGCCAACGGCGCCAACCTTGTGTGAATGCTGTGTATAGCTAATCATTTGAATGTCACAGCATCTTCTTCCTGTCAGTTAAATTTCTCGTCTGTAGCACGTCATCTTCGTGGTGTAGCAATTTTAATGGCCAGTAGTGTATAAGTAGGCCCAAAAGATTGCAAAGGCTGGCTTTCCTTAAGCGCTCTTAAAAGACAAATGTAACTTTCGTAGGAAGTATCATTGCCAAGTATCGTTGCTCGTTGAGATTTCAGTCATACTTAGAACGAACTGCTACGGTACAGTACAGTACAGTACGCTACGAGTCAGTACTGAAGGTGAATGGAAGAAATAGGCAATCGTACGAACATGAATGCACCTTTATGGGAAGGCAATAATTAGTCTGAACTCATCGCGGTTCGTGATGGTCTCCTGAACATTACAAAAAGCCGGAACCTGATGTGCGACCACCATACACGATAGTGGACGCCCTGCAACGTGCTCCTATGCTGGTCAGGAGTTCTTGTGGTACGGCGTCCCATTCCATTAGCAGCGCAGTTGACCACTGATGCATGCTCCTCTCTGCATGTGGATATGCTGCAATATATCTGGACAATGGATTACATACGTGATCGATGGAACTTAAATCAGGGAACAGGCAGTCCAGTCCATTCACCGAATATCTTCTCGTTCCAAGAGTTTCTCCACATGCACAATTCGATACGGTCGTTCACTGGCTTCAGTAAAAATGAAGCTAGGACTGAATGCACAGCTGGAAAGACCCTCATGGCAAAGGAGTGCTCTATCACAATAATGATGACTGACGATGATGATGATGAGTTGGGTTGAGGGGGCGCTCGACATCACGGTCATCAGCGCCCTGACGAAAAATCAACAGGAAATCTCATGGATGGGGACGAAGGCTGTCCCCACATGCACAGCAGTTTATAACGTACTAAAGTCTGCCGCCCTTCCCCACCAGTTTAATGATGAGGCCTAATAGTTCATAAAATTTCACCACTCTGTTAACACTGGTATCGGTATCTGCGAGGATGGTGGGAAGATCTGCAGCGAGACCAATTTCTGTCCTATTATTAGTATATAGGGCACACGTAGCCACAATATGCTGAACTGAAAGCGGCACGCCACAGACTTCACAGAAAGGTGGATTCTCCCCCCGGAGGAGGAAGCCATGTGTGAAAGGGCTATGCCCGATGCACAGTCTGGTAAGCGAAACCTCCTTCCAGCGGCGAGGCTGACACGAAGTCCGCTAAGCTTTTGGGGTCGATTTGGGTGACCGCAGTTTGTTGTCCGACACCTGCAACCATTCAGTCTCCCACAGACGCATGATGCATCTGCCAGAAAATGAGATAATGGCATGCAACGGGATGGGACACTGATGGACAGCACCATCCCAACATGCTTCCTTGGCAGCTTTATCAACCATGTCGTTACCCTGTATCGCAACGTGACCAGGTACCCAGCACAACATCACCACCTTCCCACGGCGTTGGAGCCACTGTAAGCAGTCATGGATGAGCTGAATCAACGGGGCTACCGGATGCATTTGGTGAAGTGCTTGCAGTGCACTAAGAGAGTCGGAACAGACAAGAAAACTCGTATGGTGATGACTGACGAGTGTATTGTTTGCAAATATTTGGAGATTAGTACGCGCATGTAACATAATGGGGTACAATACATGCCCTGATAAATTCTCCTATGGTGGTAACAAGACTATAGTGTGCATCATTTACGACGACGGCCGAGCTTAGATTCGTTCTGCGCATCTGACGTCACAAAACACAGTCAGCCAATGAACAGAGAAGGACGTTGCCAGAGCTCGACAGCAGTGCAGAACACGGAAGAGAGTCTTCAGTTTTAGAAACGTCCAGTCATAAATAAAGTGATTGAACAAAAGCAATGTCTTGATAGCAGACTTTCTTTTATAGAAAGTTTGGAAAAGGCATTCTTTGTACAAATTGCTTCGTAGTCTATTAATTAATTAAACCAAACAAGCAATAAGCCTCCTAATTCAGGCGATAGCAAGGAAAGGTGTTTGTATCATTCTCACGAACCGCTTTTTCGCAATAAACAACAGTAGTAATTGTTTATTCCCTATTGTTCTTCGACGAAACGTGAGTAATTCATAGTCATGCCAACAGTGTTTGTCGGTATTTTGCGTGCTATTTTAGAGTGCTTCAGGAATTCTCTTTAATAATGAGCTTCGTTAGCGTAATGGTTGAGGTGTTCGGCTGCTAAGTGAAAGGTTCCGATTTCAAACCTTTTTCGGTGCTTAGTATTTTCTTTATTTAAAAACAATATTGAAGTGTCTTACTTCATGAATTTTATTCGTTTGAATATAATTTTTTGAAATTTCTAGTGCTTTGTCTCTTCATTATAATGATAATGAGTTTTCGGTTTTTCTAATTTTGGGGCCAAACAGTTTTTGTGAAATCGAATGATAAGTGTGTCAAAGCAGTCGGAACACCACGTGTCTGCACAGCCGAGCAGTGCAGTGATGACAAAATCGGGCACAGCGGGGAATGCGCGGAGCACGTCTCTGTAACAGCGAAAGGGTTAATGCGGCCGTGGTGGCTTTACTCCATAAACTGCATGCTCCGCCCTCAACGTAAGTTTGCGAACTATACTATAATATGGTGCTGCTTCTCTTGGCGCGTGCGTCCTTTGCAACTGGCAACGCAGCAATCTCGCGCGACTGGGCGGGCATGCGCGAACCGCCAAGATAAAAGAACTGAACTATAGTCAGTTCTGGTGGCAGGGCATGCTATTCCTCCACCAGTGCGGTTGGCAACTGCTTCATATGGAAGTTCTACAATAAATCTCCACAATACATTCCAATCGTTCTCGAATTTATGTCACTTTTGACAATGTAGGACGAATCCTCTAATGGCGAGATGTGGGGATACGTATTACACACAGGAATATTGTCGAACATGATCGTTATGGTGGTCGAGGTGTTATGGTGTGGGGATGCATAATACTGCAGTGTTTGAACACAGTGCAATCACCGGTCAACGTTATCGTGACACTATACTCCGTCTCGATGTTCGTCTTTTAATGTGTGAATAAGATCCTGACTTCATTTATATGGATGTCAGTGAGCGACCGCATCGAGCAATGCATGTGGAGGAACTGTTGGAACGAGAGGATATGCGGTGAATGGACTGGCCTTCCCGTTCCCCCCATTTAAATGCCATCGAGCACGTGTGGGATGCTTACTGCAACACGTTCACGTGCACCAACGATCATCCAGCGACCGCTGTCCACGCTGGCGGGGGAATGGAATGCTCTGCTACAAGAATTCCTGACCAACCTTGTAGCCAGCATAGGAGCACATTGCGGGATATGCATTGCCGACGATTGTGGCATGACACCGTATTAAGAGCCATGTTCCCCCTTTTGTAATGTTCAAGGAACTTTCATGAATCGCGGCGAGTTCAGTGTAATTACTGTCTATGAAAAAAAAAAGAGTCATTTCTGTTCGACTCATTGCGTATTTGGTTCATTTACCTCCTGCACTAACAAGTAGCAATTTTGTTTATGTATGGTCCAACATTCATCGAGTTATGTTGCTTCGCATTGAGAGATTACGTAAATGTTACTTTTGGCTTTAAACTTCGCACACCATTGTAGTTTTGGAAGTCCATGTAGTTTAGGAGCCAGGGGATTCATTTTGATCAAATATTTAGTTTCATACTCAGTGTCATGCTTTTGCAGCTCTTGGTCACGTTTTTAATTTCGTCGTTAAATGTTTTGGCGGGGTCTTTGGCAAGAAAAGGGAAGGAATTTCCCGTGAGTTGTTTCACTTTCGCAGTGTAATTACGTTTTTTCATTGGAACAACTGAACAGCTTTTAATTGATTTTGTGTGAATAACGTGGAGTATTATTTTGAGTGAGTGCTGGACCATAGATTGTGGGGCGAGTATGCCAATATGAAAAAAATCCATTTCGCGACCTATTGCGTTTAGCTGCGTCTTTAAATTATTTAAATTGTACTTTATATCCATTTTCAATACTTCTAACTGTTTGCTGTAGGGTTTTTTGAGAAAAAGTGTATTTGAAACTATTTTCTAGCACTCTCGGTTTAATTATGGAGAGAAATATCTTAGATAAGTAAACTAGTCGTTCTGAAAATTCTTGTTTGAAAATTGTGGTTAACACTGCTGAACATGTGCTGAAGGAACGTCGTAAAAACAAAGCCAGCAAAAAAGTGCTATATATGACCAACAAAGTGAAAAAAATTAGCCTATTAGAAGCACTTGAGGTAAATAAACACAGGAGAACAAAAATGGACTGAATCATGGGTAGTGTCATTTAAGAAATCTCCAGTGATGCAGACGTCACAAAATCTATTCTCCTTCATTACACTTACATTTAACTCATACATTCCATTGTAACGCAAAAGAACTCCACGATTTTTGCGTGAGATCAATAAATTATATAGTACATTAGCCAAACCTTTAATTAAGTGTAGCGCTTAAAAGTAGAACTCGAATTTTTTTGTTCGCAAGTGCCATTATTAATGAATATTAGTAGTGCAAAGCATAGCATATTGAATATAAACAGATTTTAGAATGTGGGATAGTACATACATCTCAGTCTAAACAGAAAGACATTTTTATGTACTTGCTGGCTGACGTGATGTAGTAAATATATGAACTAAAAATGCGACGATACATTTATTTAAACAGGGATTAAATATCGAGACTTCAGCAAAACTACCTGCATTGACGTGTCCTACATATGGTTTATTTTAGCAACACAGATACGTATGCAGGCTGTCCTGCCCCGGTAGCTGAGTGGTCAGCGCGGCAGGATGTCAGACAGGAGCGCCGTGGTCCCGTGGTTAGCGTGAGCAACTGCGGAATGAGAGGTCTCTAGTTCAAATCTTTCCTCGAGTGAAAAGTTTAATTTAGCCGGCACGGTAGCTCAGCGTGTTCAGTCAGAGGGTTACGCGCCCTCTGTAATAAAAAAACTGAGTCAATCGATAAACAACAAACATAAATGGATGTCTTACGACGTCCGCCCCGAGCAGTTGCAACGAACAAAAGCGAACATAATGATATATATATATATATATATATATATATATATATATATATTATATAAGACCTAAGGGCTCGGGTTCGATTCCCGGCTGCGTCGGAGATTTTTTTCCGCTAAGGGCCTGGGTGTTGTGTTGTCCTAATCATTATCATTTCATCCCCATCGACGCGCAAGTCGCCGAAGTGTCGTCCAATTGAAAGACTTGCACCCGGCGAACGGTCTACCCGACGGGAGGTCCCCGTCAAACGACATTTTTTTTCTTGTATCCAGGCTGACAGATTTCGGAAATTCTGTTACAAAAGCTTGTCAGTTTCCCGCAGGGTATTCACAGTAAGGATACAAAGCCCATCAAGTATTTATAGAGCATTAAATTTTCTGTTACCATTTACAGTAGGAAAACAGCGAGTGTATGTGAAAGAAGTATTTATTCTAGTTACGTACACGTTCTTTAATGAAGTTTTGCAGTACCCTGCTGGTTTGACCGTTCCCTACTTCAGTTTGTTATAGTCCACGATGTCAAGTTTATAATCTAAAATTGGTGCCGTAAAAAGTCCTTAGTCACGTACAAGCCTATCAAAATGTTGTGTCCAGTTAAACCATGGTGCACGACGCGAAGCACTGAAATCAGCAGTCACGAGGTAGTTCTATGCTCAGAGTGCAGACCTCTACAAGTCGGCAGTGTAGAGATCAATGATTCACCAGTACCGTATTCTCTAAGATGTCAGTAGGCAGCTATAGTTTGATTATACCCTTGGAAACCGAAAACCGGTTAGCAAAATAAATAAATACCGTGCAACAGCTTCACTTTCGTGATTTGAATTTATAAATAAGAATTTATTCTACCACGCTGCGACGGAATAATCTAGCTCCAAACTTCTGAGGTTTAGCTACATTAGTTTCCAAAATACAAGTAAATCGGCAAACAATATTGATGAAAGATGAACAAACGGTGGTCCAACTATGCCTCAGTTTCTGAGATGATGGCGCACAAAGTCGGCCTTCAGTCAGAAGTAAAGAGCTTCGTATGGATAGACTAATCAGTCATATAATGGATGTGACTGCAACATATGGAAATAATGATTTTATATATCTCGAAGTTGTTTACCTTAAACAATCGGCCTCCGTACCTTGTTTGACCCTTGGTCTACTTCTTCAGTATGAAATGAGCTATATTATGCAGGACGTGCATATTCTGCTATTGCGTAACGTAACGTCAATGTAAAAGTTTTTACTCTCTAGAGTTGTGTGACCCAGTGACCACAGCTAGCTTGCCGAGAGTAAAAATTCTTGTATTCGCTTTGTGATAACTGTTCATCGAACCTCTTTTATATGCCAGACCTCTGACTAGATTCCGTCCTAAATAGTTTGGCGCTAATTAGAGATCCAAAACCATGCTGCTACATGTCACTTGTAGTTTCCTTGTTACCTGCGTCTTCCTCTGGTAGAAAAAAAGAAAAGATTTTTTAATTAACTTGGACTGAGTCCCGTCACTATTTCGAATTAGTTTTTTCATACATCTCGTAATACTTTTCACCGCTTACCTGTGGCAAAGTTATCCGCTTATAAAATAGTTCTGGTGGTGTCTAATAAAGTAGGTCGTACGGATATGTGTTGTGGAGGTCTAGGAATAAACCACTATGTTCAGGTAGCCCATTTCCTTAGTTGCTCCATCACCTATATTGACTTTGAAAATGACAATCGAGAAACTCTTACACTCCAGGAGTATCGTAAATGGATTATAATGTGGAAATAGTCCAGAGGATCTGTCGGTAACGCTTCGACTGCAGCTGCACCGGGCATACTCGCCTGTTTGGCGTTACTCTGATCAACGGTGGTGGTATGAGGAACGGAACCACGGTTTATTGTCCCGTTCTTTTTTTAATTTGATATTTTTTTTAGTTTTTTTGTTGAACACGCTGCTATCAGCTTGGTACAGATTACTCATATTATAAAAAGTTTGATCAACGATTTAGGTGCATAGGTACAATACAAATAGCTTACTGGCCCGCTAAGTACATTACACGTCAAATTAACAACATTACTTTGGTTTTTTGTCATCGTGTTCATCAGCATCGTCATCATCATCTGCATATTGTTTTGAGCCATGTGGACCGGTCCGATTCTTCATAGCTGACCTCGTTCTTAAGCGTTCCGAAGCACATTTTGGTACACATTTACGTACAATTTTAGATATACTCGTATTTTCCAGTCTACGCGTGCATTCACATAACTTGATTCAATAGTTCATAGCTAGGTCATAAAATAACGATTTCTATAACGATTTCTGGTCATGAACGCGCCTCACTTTAATAACAGCGGCACTCACGCTTGCATGTTTAGCGACCAGCAACTTTCACAGCTCATCTTATTAACTTGTTACACGTTCCAAGCAAATGGTTATTATGTAATGCAAAGCGTGACTGACACAAATATAACGCCAGGCAGAACTGAATGCTATAAAACTTGAGCTCTCCACCCGCGCACATGACTAGAAAGTCGTAATAACCAGCGAGCTGAATCAACAGTCACGTACTGCACTTGTCACCTGGACATACCACGTGCGTATCCTCATACGCCTTTCCTGTTTCACGTGTACCACCTTTCCCCCCATCATTAGGGTGGGGGGAAATAGGTACACTCTTCCCCTGTCGACACCAAAGCGAAGAAAGTACATGGTCCATCTTCCATTATCTCTCCATCAACCGTACCTGAAGACAACAAACAAAAAAACAAATTAAGTAAGAGCATTAAGGAGAGAGATAGCAAAGTATTACAGTTATACATGGAAATTCTGTATGTGTGGAATCCGTGTTAATGCACAAATTATTATTTACATAGTATTTACGAATCCTGCCAACTTTAAATGAAATCGGACGAGCTGCGTCTGATAAATGAGAGAAACTTTCTTACTTTATCAAAGTAATGATCCCTTTGAAAGTAGCGAAACTTCAACAAAACGTACTTCATACTGCAATGTATAAGGTTACGTAAATCTAACCTGTTTAAATATTCATTCAAAACAAACACTGCTAGTTGCGTTGTATTATTCTGGTATGAAGTTAAGATACCAAGGAAACATACGAAATGCAAAGCTTTGTAAAATTGCGCAATGAGTGGGTGCGAAACACAAACAGATCTGTAAGTACGGCTCAGAATCGAAAGTAGGAGCTTTCGATTCAATCCTTGGCGATCTATTACGTGTTACTCATCAGATGCTCTAACAAACACCATTGAAGAAGAGAAGCAGTTTTAGAGGTTAATTCTAATTTAAAAAAAGTAAAAATCTCAACAAGCGACATTTGATAATGCTGCTTATTAAGAACAATCTGATCTACTACCAGTTCTGAAGCGACAGGTCGTCGTTGGCCGGCTCTTCACGTTTAAAATTAAATTATCTAATGCCGTATGTGCGGTGTTGGCTGTTTTTCGTTAGGCGAAAATTCCCTGGGGCAGTGGTACCATCGAAAATCTTGCGTTATTTTGTGATACTCCAGACTGCTTTTGAAGAACCTCATATTTCGCGAAATAATAAGCCGGAGAAAATACTTCTCTGATATTTGAAGATACAGACAGAGTAGAGCATTACAGACCGGCCGAAATATTTAGTAATGTTCAACATATTATGATTATGATCATATCACAGCCACTACTGACTGGGAAGAATGATTACCCTATGGAAGAAGCATTATCTTATGAAAGAACCAAATGATTACTATAACGAACTGAGACACATATGAGAAACAAATTCTTTAAAAGGAGAATGGAAAGAATTTCGCAATTACAAATTGGCTCCTGAGTGAAGATCAAACGAACACTTTTCTGGTTATAAAATCTAACATTTACAGGAGATGAAGAAATATAATTTAATATCACGAACTCTGAGGAAATACGGTATTATTTACCGTCATACATATCTAAAGCCTACATATAAATCATGAAATAAATAATGCATATACAGTGACGTTTTGTTTTGAATTACCTACAGCAAACTTCCAAAGGTTGCATAATATTCTAAATCACAGATGTTTTCGTCTCCTTTCTGATTTATAACTTGATTCGTTCATGTACAGTTCGGAATAAAAAAATGAGTTTTAGTCAAATCACTGAAGCAGAAAGGGTGGAAGCTGATGATATTTCCTATTTCAGTTTTGCTCTATCTTTTTAAGAAATCCAATTTCTGAAAAGGTTTTCGACGGCATCTGTCTCGTTTGCTAATCTAATCTCTTTAATCTACTACTGCACTCTATTTCCTCGATAATACTTTGTTCATTTTTTGTCCGTAATGTTATTAATTTCAAAATTAGATATATTTTTATTGGGAAGAGTAATAAAACAATAACCTTTATTCAAATCAAAGATGAAACAAAAGGAAAACATACAGAAGAACAAGCAATAACTATAAAAATTGATCGATGTTACAAAATAGACAATAAAATGAAAGTCAGCCGTATTACTCACCCTTTAGTGTCAAAAGTATCAGACTCAATGGCACAAGTCGTTCAGCGTTTATTATTTCCGTTATTTCGTTCGTTGCCATTGTTTTCGGCAGTAGTAGATGAAGAACAAATGGCAGTCCTTTGCAGAAAATGGCTTATTTTGATGTCAGTGTTGCAGTGAAAACCGGCTTCAATCAATCATCCGGCACTGTGAATGTTAATTGGTCCGCGTATATCGTATGTATTGTATCTGTTCACTAATTCGCAGTAAGGGCTATCGTTATGGTGACCGTAGCTGTTTATTCACAGGGTCTTCGCGTACAAAATGTTTATGTAGATTTTCAACAATTTTGCGACAAGTAGTCGCAAGAACCATCCTCTTTATCGAGGCTGGTCATAACCCTTGTATCTGAGTTCTCAGTTACCTTAAAGATTATGTTGCTCTGATAGTGCTCTCTCATATGTTGCCAAAAATTCTCGTGAAACACGTAGAGTTTGGTCTTATAGCTTGCAAGGGAAAGACAATACCTTGATCCTTCACCAGCTCCTCTACTCTTTTGACAAGGCCATGGGCCGAATGGGTTTGACTCCTTGTATTGGAAATCATTGTGTGTCATAGTAACTGAGTCTAAGCAATGGCTGGGAACGAATCAGAACTTTAAAATTAGTAGTAAAACACGTTACCAATACGTCACAGCTGATTTTATGAAACTAATGTGATATTGCTAGTTACTCCAGAAGACCGAGTTGCTACATTCTCACTTCTCAGAAAATTTTTATGATATAATGGTTATAGAAATTAATGAAATTTCTCTGTATTTGACAGCTACTTTGTAATGTTCTGCGAGTTGATTTCCGAGTAGTTTGTTCGATTTACTTGATTTTTTAAGTATCGTCACTTTATGTGCACGAAAAATGAATCTGAGTAGAGAACATTTCCGATCTAGGATTTTTTTTACGATTACAAATCATCATTAACGTGTAAACAATGTGAAGATCAGCATAGAAATGCACTTGGCAAAGTATCCCCATAAGACAAAAATTTATAATCGTAACAGAAAACACAAAAAAATCGGTCTTTTTCTACGTGATGATTTCGTGAAGGACTCCCAAGAACTGCTGTTACTGAACAAAATATTGCTGTTATTCGAGAAATTCTTGGAAACGTTCGACGGAAATCCGATGACCATATTCGGGCGACATTGGGCGTTGACAGAGTCAAATACAGAACATTTTACATCACCAGTTACACGTGACACTGTCGATGGATTCCACATATAGTGACACAAGATCGTAATGATTTGGAAAAATTCCAATACGGCGCTACAAATTTGGCTTAGAGTATCATTTCGAAAAATGTTCACTGCTTTTTTGTGTACTTCCAAAAAGCATATGGCAGTGTGAACATACAAGCAATATGGCAGTGACTCGAAAGGGCTCAAATTCCCAGAAAACCCATAAAACTGACACAGATATGCACCCAGGAGATAACATGCATTGTGAAAGTATATGGCAATATACCAAACAAGTTCAAGTGAGGACTGGAGTGCGGCAAGGAAACTGCCTCTCCTCTCCTCTCTTGTGCTTAACCTGGTATCGCAGAGAGCCATGAGAGAGGTAGCAAGCCTAAATACAGGAATACAGCTGGAAACAAGGATCAACACCCTGGTCTATGCGGATGATGTAGTTTTAATAGAAGAGAAGGAGCAAGATCTGGTCCAGACGACAAGAACATTAATGGAAGAGGCAATGAGAGCAGCCCTGAAGTTGAATATGGATAAGACAAAATATCTCGTTATTAACAGAGAAAATGACGACAGCCACCTGAAGGTGGAGGAGAAAGTCTTTGAAAGGGTAAAAGAATTTAATACCTTGAGGCTATACTCAATGAAAGGAGCGACACAGACAAGGAAATTACCGCACGAATACAAGCAGGAAACAGGTCAAAGTTCGCTCTGGGAAAGCTGCTAAAGCCCCAGTTTCTATCGAGAACCTAAAAGGCCAAGATCTACAAGACAATAATGTCTGTAGTCTTATATGGAGCAGAGACCTGGACCATCACCCAAAAGATGGAAACGGAACTTTGACATTTGAGAATGCCATCCTCAGACAGATTTTTGGGCCAGTGAAGGATGGAGATGGATGGAGAAAAAGAAAGAACTGTGCATTGCACGACCTATACAAGCCGATGGACATCGTGGCAGTGATCAAAGAAAGAAGGTCAGATCAACAGGCAGGTAGTGGAGGAAGATATTAGAGGCAAAAGACCACGGGGAAGGCCACGACTCTGATGGATTGATCAGTTCAGAGAGGATTTGAATATGCTAGGGCTGTCTGAAGAATGCATGGACCGAGGACGCTAGAGGCCAAGGACCGACTACGATTTGTGTAGTATTAAGTAAGTAAGTATCATTACTGGTGATAGCACTTGGATTTATTGTTATGCACCTGAAAAGAGAGGTCATTCGGCTCAATGAGTCTTTTGGGCAGGACGTAACCCTGTGAAAGTCCAACCAATTCATTGGGCATTTAAGAGAATGTTCGGATGATTGCTAGTTTTCTTTCTAAAACTGGCCATATTGCTACTATAGCATTGGAAATTAGAAGTACTGTTTCTACCGGTCGGTACACAAATGTCTGTTTACCTCAGTTTTTTGAAAAATTTCATGATGAACGTCCAAACGGAAAAATAATTTTACCTTATGAGAACACATCGTCGTGTAAGGGAAAAGTAACAATTGAGTATCCGAATGCCCTAAAGGTCAACATCATGGACATCCCATCATACAGTCTGACCTGTCACCTGTCGATTTCATTTTGTTTCCTAATATTAAAAATGTATGGAATCACTTTTTCAGGTGAAGCAGTGGAACATTATAAAATTCTAGTTTATGGCTGGAAGAATGCCATCGTTCGTTTAACTACTGGTTTCATCGAATGACGAAATGAATTGATGTTTAAGGGGAATATTTAGAAAACAAAAGTATTATTTAAACTTCCTAAAAGTAATTCTTGTTTGATTGTGTAAAACTTTTCATTGTCGCCATCGTATTATGCTGTCCCTCGACTCAGCGGTTGCGGGTTTGAATCGTGCCAATAGAAGAACATTTGATAGTCTCGTATATTGGCTGGCAGGAGAGGAAAATTTGCTCAGTTCGTTTCGTTAGTTAAATTGCAAGTCTCGCTAGGGTAGATCATGGGTTTGCAAAATGTGATATCTGTTGAACTATGTGAGTCCTGTTCGGGAAGAGTGTCTTCAGAACATGTTAGGCAACACGAGGGCACTTGGTCTCAGTAGTTGGTAACTGAAGAGTATCATATTTACAACACAGAAATAAGCTCTGCTGTTAACGCTAATAGTTTAGTAAGCTATAAATGCCACCAAGTTCGTGTAGTTCTTTCAAGACTACCGTTGAGTCCGGTGGCGAGATATCGCTACGCTGCGTGCCTGCTGTGTGACAATTTACGACGTAGAAAACGTTACCGATTTGTAACTTCTGAAAAGAATGACAGCAGATTGTGAGAAGATGTAGGGAGAAGGAAATGTGTTTACAGGAAAATGTAATGTGTATCACAGCTTGCTCGTTCTTGTGGACGTAAAAATTAACTTTATTTGTCTCTTATGCATCAAAGGTAAATAAGTTACACACTGGAATCCTTTCCAGTTTTCTCTAAAAGTGAGTCGTTTCTACGTGGCAGTTACAAGGTCCGCTGAATTTGCTACGCTGCTTTCTTCCGCCACGTTTTCATTAAGTGCCACGCTCGCCTACACAGGACAACTTCTTCATTCCTGGGGCGCTGTCCCACCCAGTGGCACGGTGTTAGCACTTCTTACGCCACTACCCTTCTACTATTGTTTCGCGATTTCTTGTTTCACTATTGTTCGGAACTTAGTCGGCGGAAACGTACAGAGGAAGAAAGTAATCTAAAATGTAACGGGAAGTCTTTGTTCCATTCGACTGTACTGTGACTAGTTCTTCTACATCACAGAATTTTTATGATCGTTACACGTACTGCGTTTGAAAAGTTACAATCTGTCTGGCTTGTCTCCTGCCACATTCATATTAAACTCATGTGCCCCTTGTCAGGACTGGCGATAGGCAGGACATTTTAGTTTCATCGTGCTAAAAGTCTCATGTCATTATTTAATGCTGTGGAATGTGTTTTATAAAACTGCGTGAGAACCTTTCAATTCGCACAGAACTCCGTGAGCGACGGGGGGAACCAAACGGCATTCAGAGGGTTTGTTCTGGCTTACGTGTGTCAAGGAGCCACTAGACAGGGCCCACGGGACTCCCCTATCGATGTAGCTGAGACAGGGGTCGCGGTACTGAACACAATGCGGCTCAGTAGAAGGCTCAAGTCCTAGCTGCCACATAATAATTTAGGGCAGAAAAGCGCAAGTCTTGGGTTGCCTGGGTCTACACTGTGGGAAGGGCAGCCTTGCGGAGTTCCCGTCACTTTGATCAGCTTCTCACAACAAGTTGTAGTCTCAGGGATTTGTCCAAAGGTAATCAAAAAAGTGGGTTTAACGTGGGTCTATGTGAAGCACTGGTCGCGCGCTTCCAGACTGTAGCGCCCAGAACAGCTCGGCCACCCCGGCCCGCTATGTGAAGCATTCATTGCAAGCAATATTCCTCTTCAACAACATACAAACCCTATCCTTAAATGCTTCCTGCGCAAATATTGCTTAAATTAAAGTATACCAAATGAATCAACATTGCGTAAAAACTACATACCGACAATTTACGTAAATTTTCTGGAATAAATACGCAATGAACTCAAGGACAGCATTATCTGGATTTCAGTTGACGAAACTACATATACTTGTGGTCGTTACACTGCAAATCTAATTGTTGGTGCTTTAAAAGAAGAGCTTCCTTCTTCCTATTTAGCGGCCTGAAAAGAACTTGAAAAAGTAAATCATTCTACGATCGTCCGGTTTGTGAATGAGGGTATTAGAAACATATTTCCAGATCTTTTGCAGATGAAACGGTGTTTGTGTTTATTTCAGATGCTGCTCCCTATATGATCAAAGCAGGAAAAGCTCTTAGAGTATTTTATCCCAATTTGGGATTCACATGACGTGCTTTGATCGCTGAGAAACTACGTTCCACGTTTGTGAGTGTAAATAAACTGGTTTCATCCACAGAGGAAGTGTTCCTATAAGCTCCTGCTCGCATCAAGACCAACAAGGAAAAACTGCCAAATGTGGCTTTAGCTCCCGAACCAGTGGTAACTCTTTGGAGTACGTGGATCGAAGTTGTGTTGTTTTACAATGAACATTTCCAGGCCATTCGAGGGGTAGTAAACGACTTCGATAGTGCATAAGTTTTGGAAGTTTCCCAGAGCAAGAAAGCTTTAAATAATTCCTGTATTAAAAAAGACAATTCTGCGATTAGCACTCATACTTCCCATATCCTTGCAAGTATTAAAAATTTTGAAACTCAATGTTTGGCGTTGAATGAATCTATTCAGTTAATGAATAAAATAATTCTAGTGAGCTCCTCATTGCCGGAGATATTCCCGAGAAAACTTAATTAAAAGTTTGAAAACATTTTAAACAATAACCCAGGCTTTGAATCCTTGAGCCAAATTGATAAGTTTATTAATGGGATGGGTGAACTTTTACCAGAAACAATAAGTGCCAACATAGAACCCAAATTCAAATATGGCCCAGTTACCTCAGTTGATGTAGAGTGGTCCTTTTCTGCTTATAAAAATGTTTCGAGTGATCGAAGACACAATCTTCCCATCGAACTTTTGGAACAGTACTTAGTCGTTTATGTTTACAATTGTAGTGTCTTGCGGTCGGCAGGAAAGAACTAACAGTCAGTTTGAACACACTTTATTATAATTAAAGAAAAACGCCTTCTTGGCATACACTAAGTGTTAAACGCAAGAACAAACAGAAAAAAACCCCACAACTCTTGTGGTGGGTGGCAAACCAGATAAGAAAAGAAGACAATAGAAGAAATACTAACCAAAATTTACTTCACAAAATACAACGTGCTACTTCAATGCTACGGCGAGTGAATACAATGCTATGGCCGGCGTAAGTGCTGGCCGGAGGTGTTGGAAAAAACTGCCGGTCTGACGGTGTAGCCGAGCTTGTAAAGCAAAGTCGGCGGAGTGCTTCATCAGTCATATAAGTTCCGATTGGTGGAATACTGTCACATGTTGTCTGCCGAAGTAGTTCAGTGTTTATTTGGAAAGTCTGTTATTGTTTTTGTTCGCTGGCGGTGTTTCTCTCCGCTCTCCTGAAAGGGGGTGAGCAACTCATCTTGCGTGTCGGTTTTGCGGGCCCCCTAACAATAAGGGGCCACTACGACAACAACAGCAGAAAAATTTAAAATATATTGTAAATGATGCTTTGGTCCAATAGTATTAATTAAAAGTAAATGCTGTTCAAAAAATGCATGATTGTCTATTGTTTTTAAAATAAAACATTACGAAGTTTTTTTAGCATGCCCATCTGCATGCGATATGTCACAAAGTTGGTCCGCTACATATCGATTGTTTCTCTGTGACTCACTCACAGAGGATTCGCTTCTTACCGAGAACAGGAGCACAGAAGGAACAATTCTTGAAACACCGTATGCATCCCTCTTTTTGCAAATTTTTAGAAAATAATCTCAGAAAGGCCCCCTTCCTAACCTTTATCAGAAAATATTCAGAAAATATCAGCTTTCTAAATGTACCGAGTTTTCACGTGGCAGGCGCTCTTCCTCGTAATTTATACCCATAGGTTCGACTTTGAGATAAATGCATGCAATAACTACCATATTTTTTTATTATTTAATTTTACGCATTTCAACACATTTCACGCATTTTAAAGCATTTTTCATGCTTAAATGCATGCGCATTTTAAGGTTTTAATGATGCATATAATCCGGTCTCTAGTAATGTCATTGCCTTTAATATAAAAAAATAACAATTTAATTTAATTTGTATTTCATCCGAAGCAACTTACAGATTCCTTCAACTAAAAATTATATTAAACATCAATCTGGGCGGTAACGTCATTCTAGTATGATTTCGCATCCATACATAGCGGGGTTTTGCACCTTTTAATAAAAGTTTTTCGATGGCACTAGTGTCCTAGTACACATGTAAACTAGGGGTGGCGTCTTTGATTAATAATAAAAACGTCTTTGGTCATAGTTTCGAATCCTGCCGCTGCTGAAATTTTGATTAATAACCAGCAGTGGAGGCCGGAAACTTCCGGCATAAGAAGTCACCTTCATTCTGCCAACGCCCTTGTCAAGGAGGGCAGAGGAGCGGACAGAGGTTCAGGGCACTCTCTAGTCTTAGAGGTGGGAAAATGCCCCTAAATGCGGTAGTATCAGCAATGATCAACGGCATGAGGGTGCAGAAGGCAATGGAAACCACTGTATTAAAAACATGTAACGTGTATCCACAGGACATGTGGATTGTAATTGAAAAAGTGTCATGATGAACTCTCCATTGGCAAAAGATTCCGGAAGAGTCCCCCATTCGGATCTCTGGGAGGGGACTGCCAAGGGGAAGGTTACCATGAGGAATAGACTGAATAATCAACTGAAGGATAATGTTCTACGAGTCGTGGCGTGGAATGTTAGAAGTTCGACGTTCCAGGGAAACTGGAAAATCTGAAAAGGGAAATGCAAAGGCTCAACTTAGATAAAGTAGGGGTTAGTGAAGTGAAGTGAAGTGAAAAGAAGACATGTATTTCTGGAAAGATGAGCATAGGGTAATATAAACAGCAACAGAAAATGGTGTAACAGGAGTAATATTCGTTATGAATAGGAAGATAGGGAAAAGCCTGTGTTATGGTGAACGGCTCAGTGACAAGGTCGTTCTTATCAGAATCGACAGCAAACGAACATCGACAACGATAGTGCAGGTATACATGCCGACGTCGCAAGCTGAAGACGATGAGACAGTGAAAGTGTATGAGGATACTGAAAGTATAATACAGTATATCAGAACTAGACATGATTGTCTTTCTTGGGAGTTCCGCGATCGTTCATTAAATAAAATATGGCGTTTCAGTCTTCGATCGCTATTCTTTATTTTCAATCAATTACCGGTTTCGGGCTACCCCGAAACCAGTAATTGATTGAAAATAAAGAATAGCGATCGAAGACTGAAACGCCATATTTTATTTAGGTAATACAGTACTTAAAGAGGGATGAAAATCTAATAGTCATGGGCGAATGGTGGAATGAAGTTGTAGGGGAAGGAGCAGAAGAAAAAGTCACAGGAGAACATGGGCTTGCAACAAGGAATAAGAAAGCAGGGAGACTAATTGAGTTCTGTAACATGTTTCAGCCAGTAATAGCTAATACCATTTGAGGAATCACAAGAGGAGGAGGTATACTTGGTAAAGACCTGGCGATACGGGAAGATTTCTTTTAGATTACATCATGGTCAAGCAGAGATTGCGAAATCCGATACTAAACAGTAAGGCGTGCCCAGAAGAAGACATAGACTAATATCACAATACAGTTGTGATGAGGAGTAGGCTGACGTTTAAGACATTAGTCAAGAAAAATCAATGCGCAAAGAAGTGGGATACGGAATTACTAAGGAATGATGAGATACGCTTGATGTTCTCTAAGGCTATAGGTACAGCAATAAGGAAAAGCTCAGTAGGCGGTACAGTTGAAGAGGAGTAGACATCTCTGAAAGGGGCCATCACAGAAGTTGGGAAGGAAAACATAGCTACGAAGATGGTAGCGGCGGAGAAAACATGGGTAACAGAAGAGGTACTTCAGTTGACTGATGAAAGGAGGAAGTACAAATATGTTCCGGGAAACTCAGGCATACATAAATACAAGTTGCTAGGAATGAAAGAAATAGGAAGTGCAGAAAAGCTAAGAAGAAATGGCTACAGGAAAAATTTGAAGACATCGGAAAAGAAATGATTGTTGGAAGGACAGACTCAGCATACAGGAAAGTCAAAACAACCTTCAGTGACAATTAAAGCAAGGGTGGTAACATTAAGAATGGAACGGGAATTCCACTGTTAAATGCAGAGGAGAGAGCGGATAGGTGGAAACAACGCACATAAAGCCTCTATGAGGGGGAAGATTTGCCTTATGTGACAGAAGAAGAAACAGGGGTCGATTTAGAAGAGTTAGGGGATCCAGTATTAGAATCAGAATTCAAAAGAGGTTTGGAGGACTAAAGGTTAAATAAGGTAGAAGGAATAGATAACATTCCATCAGAATTTCTAAAATCATTGGGGGAAGTGGCAACAAAACGACTATTCATGTGGGTGTGTAGAATGTACGAGTCTCGCGACATACCATCTGGCTTGCGGGAAAGTATCATCCACATAATTCCGAAGACGGCAAGAGCTGACAAGTGCGAGAATTATTGTACAATCACCTTAACAAAAAAAATTTAAAAAACTCTGAGCACTATGGTCATCAGTCACCCAGAACTTACAACTACTTAAACCTAACTAACCTATGGACATCACACACAACCATGCCCGAGGCAGGATTCGAACCTGTGACCGTAGCGGTTGCGCGGTTCCAGACTGAAGTGCCTAGAACCGCTCGGCCACTTCGGCCGGCTCAGCTTAATAGCTTATGCATCCAGGTTGCTTACAAGAATAATATACAGAAGAATCGAACAAAAATTGATGCGCTAGATGACGATCAGTTTGGCTTTAGACAAAGTAAAGTCACGACAGAGGCAATTATGGCGTTGCGGTTAATGATGGAAGCAAGACTAAAGAAAAATCAAGACACGTTCATAGAATTTGTCGACCTGGAAAAAACGTTCGACAATGTAAAATGGTGCAAGATGTTCGAATTTCTGAAAAGAAGTAAGGGTAAGCTATAGGGAGAGGGGTGTCATATACGTTATGTATAACAGCCAAGAGGGAATAAGACTGGACGACCAAGAACTAAGTGCTCGTATTAAAAAGTATGTAAGACCAGGATGTAGCCTTTCACCCCTACTGTTCATCATCGAGGAAGCAATGACGGAAATAAAAGAAAATCAGGAATGGAATCAAAATTCTAGGTGAAGGGGTATCTATGATACGATTCGCTGATGACACTGCTATCCTGAGTGAAAGTGAAGAAGAATTACATCATCTTCTGAACGGAATGAACAGTCTAATGAATACACAGTATTGACTGAGAGTAAATCGAAGAAAGATTAAGGTAATGGGATGTAGTAGAAATGTGAACAGCGAGAAACTTAACATCTGGATTGATGGTCACGAAGTAGGTGAAGTTAAGGAATTCTGCTACCTAGGCAGTAAAATAACCAACAACGGACGGAGCGAATAGGACATCAAAAGCAGACTAGCTATGGCAAAAAAGGCATTCCTGGCCAAGAGAAGTATACTAATATCTAATATCGGTCTTAACTTGAGTAAGAATGTACGTCTGGAGCACAGCATTCTATGGTAGTGAAAGGGAATGTTTGAAAACCGGAACAGAAGAGAATCGAAGCAGTTGCGATGTCATGCTAAAGACGAATGTTGAAAATTAGGTGGACTGATAAAGTAAGGATTGAGTAGGTTCTACGCAGAATTGGAAAGGAATATGTGGAAAACACTGATAAGGAGAAGGGACAGAATGATAGGACATCTGTTAAGACATGAGGGAATGACTTCCATGGCACTATAGGGAGTTGTAGAGGGCAAAAATGACAGAAATTGGAGTACGTCAAGCAAATAATTGAGGATGTAGTTTGCATGTGCTACTCTGAGATGAAGAGGTTAGCGCAGGAGAGGAATTCGTGGCGGGCCGCATCAAACCAGTCAGAAGACCGATGATCAAAAGAAGTACCCTAGTGTAGAACGTTCCAGTACGTCGGCCACTATTTTAGGCAGTCTTATCTCATTGGAAATGGGATCTCTAATTTAGTGTACTGGCTATTTGTAATAAGTCATCAGAAGCAGTGGTTCGTCAGGTATGCTGTATTTCATTTTGGAAATGTGTAGATAGGTCAGACAAAATACCTAGCGGTCATCACCTGCGGATACAGAGAATGTCTGGTCGTTTCCTGTTATAAAGAAAACGTTTTTAATTTGGATTTTTACTTGCTAACCCCGTAGAGCGTTCGCGTAGCAGGTTAGTGCAGCATAGTGCATGTTAACGATATGTGGCAACAGGGACAACAAACATTAAGAATAACCAGTGAGCCAGCAGCGACTGAGGAGAGCTGCTGTGCAGCTGTGGAAGACAGATAGTGCGGAGCCATGCGGAACACGGTGTACGGAAAATTGGGGAAAAGATGGTGCGGATAAGAAGAGTACACCAGTAAGTGCGAGAGCACATCTTCTCTTTTCGGTTGTTCCTGTGCCGCATCTACGCGGCTTCGCTATGGTTAATTTAGGTGGTGACTGCATGCCCTTCCTGTCATCATACCATTGCTCCCTCCTACGTATATCTCGCGAAGAGACCATGAGGATAAAATCAGAGAGATTAGAGCCCACACAGAAGCATACCGACAATCCTTCTTTCCACGTACAATACGAGACTGGAATAGAAGGGAGAACCGATAGCGATACTCAGGGTACCCTCCGCCACACACCGTTAGGTGGCCTGCGGAGTATGTATGTAGATGTAGGTGTAGATTATCCACGGGAGGGATACGCCAACTGTCTGCATATAGCATTCTCCATCTGAAAGAGAACGAAATCTTTCTAAATATCTGGGAACAGTTTTGCTGAGGCGAGACTTATATACCACGCCAATATTCACTTATTCTGATGTGGGAAACCGCCTAAAAACCATATTCAGGCTGACCGGCACACTGACCCTCGTAGTTAATCCGCCCGGCGGATTATATCCGGCGTCGGAGCACTTGCCTGAACTACAAAACCTACAGAAAATACATATCATTGGATAGGGCACCTATCCAAGTTTTTAATTGAGGTGGCAGATGCTCAGTACGGACAGAGTCTGCGACGGGGCAAACGGTCAGCACGAGTGTCAACCTCTTACCACTCACGTCCAAGCACGTCATGGTCGATATCGCTATCTGTGTTATATTTTATTGCAACTCTTCCACATTAATAGGTAGGGGATGGAGTAACACACTGTCTTTGACATAATTCCATAAGAAACGATCACATCGGTCCATTTAAATTAGGTACCAAAATCACCTACGCAGACATTTTTAAAAACAACTTTATATTGACAGAAACGCTCAGGAATATGTCCAGTTCAAAATCCATTTTTGGGGAAATCCACCATCTTGCAATTTTCGAGTTATGACCATAGTAAATGACCAAGCGTCTGGTTGGCTTCATTTCTGCTCCAAATTCCTAGGTAGTTGGAAGGAAAAGCACTATCTGTTTCACAGGGAAAGCTAATCAGGTTCTCCATGAAGCGTGGTACAGGGAAAAAGGCAAATGACTCGAAAGAAAGGATGTTGTACAACCGATGATTTTTTTGTCTGTTGGAGCTTTTTCTTGATACTCGGTATGAAATCGTCTCTTAACCATTAGAACTGACTCACGTTTAGTTTATTGAAGGACACAAAACGCAAGCATCGCCTCGTTACACACCGCGTTCAGACACGTCTGTCCCCTAGTCGTGTGCTCTGCAACCGCGCCATGGCAGGTATTACGAATCGAAATTTGGAGAGATGGTCTATCCACTGATACGTGCCATTTCCCTGTTTGTCAGGCAGTTTTCGGTGAGTCTTCTTCCCAAGCCCCACCGGCACTTCGAAAAATCCTGTACTTGTTTAGGCTGCCTCTACGGACGCATTACAAAAACAAAATTAAAATCATAGGTCAAAATACAAGGGAAATTGTGCCTGGCAGCTTTGGTGAGACTCCAGGTATATGCCAGGAAGTTTAAAAAATGCAAACGACTTTCTTACAACAGTTATCACTGGTCAACATTAGGAAGAAAAAGCTCTGTAAGTATACATCTGAAAAGGAAACTTTATCGACATACAGGCCCTTCTGTTTTATTATTACTCTGTTTGCAGAAAAGGAAGGAAAAAATAACGCGCTGTCGACGACGAAAGTACTGAAGAACGAGCTCGGGTAGTGAAAGGATGAGAAAGCAAATCACACGTCTATTTTTGTTAGGAACCATTTGCTCCTAGCGATTTAAGAAAACCATGGAAAACGTAAATTTCATTGAACAGTTGAGAATGATCGCTAATCCAGAACTTAAAGAATGCACCGCCTCGCTCTGTAACGCAAAAAGATGTTTTATGAGGTTACCATTTACTCACACATACTTTCATGCTCGTTCTCAAAGAATCACGAAAATCATGCTGACACATTATGTTCCCCTCTGATCTCATGCGTGGGTCCCAAGCTCCTATTGGGTGTCGTCAGGCATATTTTCTCTGATGTTTCGGCATATATATTCAATTTCATTTTTGCTTTGTGTAGCTGGAATCAGCCACAAAGAATTACTGCTCGCCACATCTTCCAAGCAACGCCCATTATCGACAGAAAGCATCGGTTTGTTTCCTCCCAGATGAGTTTAGTGTGATATTCGTTTTATCCGTGTATATTAACACAGATAGTAACATTCGTTGAATAAACAGCAAGGCAGCAGCAACTCTCAAGGAACCTCTGGGAACGCCTCGAATGCGAAATTACATTATGCCAATGATCTTTACGGCACTCGGCGCCCCACATATTGTCTACCGTGCAACTACAATATTGGTTGCTAACGACAGCAGGGGGCAGGACTGGAGGTATCCAACGTTGAGCACAGTATGAGGCTACTATGGAGCGTTGGCGCACTGCTTAGCCGGCCAGTAGCTCGCAACAGTGCTGTAGTGTTAGTGGCACTGATACAAAGCAGAGCACTGCCGATATTGATATTTCGTCAGAAATGAACACAAGGTATATCTCAGAGTGAGAAAGAAGTGACAGATGAAATATTAACGTTTCTGCAAGAGAAGTCGATGAAATGTCGTACACGCTTAATAAGTGGAAGTGATATTGAAGCAAGTGTCGAGCCATGTAGTTCATCATTCGTGTCAGTCACGGAGGCACAAATTCCGTCTCCAGTGAAACTTAGTAAAGGACAACTGTTGTTCAAGGAGAAGATACTAAACATAATTACGTACTTGGAAGACCATCCTCAAAAAAAAAAAAAAAAAAAAAAAAAAAAGAAAGAAATGTGTGACGATGTAGGGCACAAGAAAAACTGCGGAGAACAAGGAGCAATTGTTTCAAAAACTGGCGTTTGCCTGTTTCAGGGATGCTCGATACAGTTTACAGTATGTGCGTGATAGTGACCTACTGCGTTATGCACATAAAATTTGGCGATACATAGATTACAATGATTTGGATGGAAGCATAACTTCAGACAGTGCTACAGAACTGGAAGACCCAGGATAACAAAACTTCAAACAAAGAGTCAAGTTGACGATGTACAGCAAACTGCGGAATCGGTCTGAAAATTTGTATATAAGGTAAATAAACTTATCCCATCGGTTAGTAAGCAATTTGTTTTCAATTCCGACCTACTGGGATTTGAAGAGGAAACGCATATGAAAGGAATCCTGGAAATTACTGGTACTAAGAGAGACGTATCAAGATCAGCTAACATCAGTGCCTTAACGCATTATGTCGACTCTTAATCTAGATGGTAAATTGGCTGGAAGGTTATTTATTGTGCTGCGAGAAGCTGGTGGTGCTCTGTCCCCTGCAGTTCCTTCTCGTGTGCGTGACCTTGCAAGAGTAGGGGGGAATATTTACGTCACAGCAAGTAAGAGCGGGAAAATGGGCGTAAGAGCTCTACAGCTATGGGGCGCCTTGCTTTCGGCGAACAGCTGGTCAAAATAACTTACTTCTGTTTGATTCCTGGTCTGTGTACCCCTCCGAAAAGTATGTGATACTGCAATTCATACTACCTGAAATCACTGGACAAGTTCAGCCTCTGGATGTTTGTTTCTTTCCGCGCCTGTGTAACATACTATCGCATTATCTGCAGTTACGTCTTAAAGGATAGCCATTGTCACGATAACCTTAACAACAGAGTCTTTCGCAATTGGCTGCATATCATCACATTCCATCAGTTCCCATTACCTTGTTACATCAATATGATTCTACACGCTCTGTCTGGGTACCTATCTGGACACCCTGCAAGGTTTATAACTCCCAAGGAGTTCGCCTTCGATCATGATGTTGCGAACCTTTGTGATCACTGTGGCGCACCATCTGACATTGGGTGTCCATTGTGCAAATTAATGGTTTCTTTTAGACATTTCTTGAATGTCGACGATGTGCATTTTGTGAAGTGTAATGCACACATGTCAGCACTTCCCGGACAGTCATCTTCTGTCGCCTTGCTGATGTACATGGTGAGTCATTAGCAGCTAATATTTTTCGCTCCATAATTGGTGGGACAACACTTGCAACTGAGCTTTACTAAAGACTGAGCTTCCGACCTCGCACTAAATGCGTTCCTTGTCAGTAGCGCTGCATGCTTTGCGGCAGCAGTCATCCCAAACCAAGCCAGAGCCGTCGCCGCTAGAGTACTGGTTATTCTTCGTGTTTTACTATTCCTTTGAATACATGTCGATAAAACAAGTATCGCACTAGATTAATGTGGGACAACTCTATTGAATGAACATGTAAAATTCCGCTTTAAATATCATTTTGTAGCTAACGGGAAAGACTTGAGCACTATTTCTCTGGGCCCTACTCCAGCTACACAGGGGAAAAAATAAACTGCTAAAGCTGGTGAAAAACCAGAGAAAATGCGCCTGACGATTCTTGGGAGAGACACCACGTATTTCCTGTGCACGAAAACTGTATATTTGGCTTATTTTAGTGTCTTTATTCCTAAGTATAATATCAAAGGATTAGGGTGAGGTGGACTTGGAGACCATGCCACTGGACCATCTGGACCAGCGTTAATTAAATGGCTGCGTTGGGCACTGTATCACGAGATATTGCAAAGAGCGGCACATTCCGTCGAACGTAAACCACGTCGACTGTCGTCGGAAAACGTAACATTCTGCACAGTGCGGCTAGTTTATTGCACAGAAATGTCGAAAAAAAACCTATAGTTAATGTTTCCTACATGATTTTGTCAGGTTGTTTTTTCCAACTAGTACCTTGCTTAGCATTAATGGTTAATTTCGACCGATCGCCCACTCTCAGATGCTCAGTGGCTGTGGATATATCGTTCTCATAAGCATTATACAGCAGAATTAAGCGCCATGAACAATTACGCATTTCGTGATCGTCAACGTACACGACTTCGAAGTGTGTATCAGCGTACAACACACACACAGATTGAGATCTGCCTAACTGTTTCGTTGCTTTTGCGTCACGGTGATCTACCGATAGCGTCTGTGACTAGTAATCAAAACATCCTGAATCTCGGTATAGACTGCAGTCACTGTTGTGGTTGGCAGGAGAGCCAACCGTGTTTTTCTAAAGGAGGCCGATATGCACGCGTTTTAGGTCACGCAGGTTGGCGTGGGGTCTGGAACATGACAAGGGAATTAGAAATGAGAAAAACGGACGTAGTTGGTGGAATACTTAACTTTAATCCATTAATGACGAACGTCGCTCTTTATGGTACATGATTCACAATATCAATAGTACGGATACTGGCGCCTTGCTAGGTCGTACCAAATAACGTAGCCGAAGGCTATGCTTACTATCGTCTCGGCAAATGAGATCGTAGAAGTCAGTGAACCATCGCTAGCAAAGTCGTCTGTACAACTGGAGAGAGTGCTGGGAAGTCTCTCTAGACCTGCCGTGTGGCGGCGCTCCGTCTGCAATCACTGATAGTGGCGACACGGAGGTCCGACGTATACTACCGGACCGCGGCCGATTTAAAGGCTAACACCTAGCAAGTGTGATGTCTGGTGGTGACACCACAGTCACTACTTAAATTTTCAATAAAATCATTAGCATTGGTGGATGAAGATTTTCGGTATAGGGAGTCATTATCGTCCTGACAAAGGCCTTGTTAAAGAAGGTGGAGGATCGGAAAGAGTCTCAGGACACACACTTGCCTATGCGGTCATCAGTTACCCTTAAAAGGCTGAAGAAACGGCAAGGATAAATATCATAAGGATGCAGAAGAAACTGGAAAGCACTGCATGAGAAACCCATAACGTGTATTCACAGGACACATGGCATGCAATTGAAACGTGTGGCATGACGTCTCTCTACTGGAAAAAAATTTCCTGATTAGACTCCCCGAATGTGATAGGGAAGCTAGAAAAACTGAAAAAGAAAATGCAAAGGCTCAAGTTAGTTATAGTCGTGTCAGTGAATTAAAGTGGAAAGACGATGCGGATTTGTGGTCAAACCAATCTAAGGTGATATGAACAGTAGCAGAAAATGGTATGTAGGGAGCAAGATTCGTTATGAAGATAAGGTGATGTTTTTTTTTAATGGTTCTCATCAGAATCGACGCAAAACCAGCGCCAACACAAGAATTCAGGCATACATCCCGGTGTCACAAGAGATGAAGACACATAATATGTGAGGGAATTTAACGGGTAAACCAGTTTCTTCCCCTACTACAGGATTCCAATGCTCCATGACTGTGAGATATTCATTTCCTGAAGAATGTATGTTCGGTAGTATGTATGAGAGAGGAGAAATATTAATAGAGTTCTGTAGTAAATTTCAACCGGTAATAGGTAATACATTGTTAAAAAAATCCGAAGAGAAGGAGATGTAGTCGGTAAAAATCTGAAATTATGAGAAGATACGAACTACGTTATATCATGGTGAGGCAGTAATTCAGAAATCAGGTATTGGATTGTAAGCGTAAGATATAGACTCAGATCACATTTTGATAATGATGAAGAGTAAGCTGAAGTGTAGGAGAACCGTGAGAAAAAATCAACATGAAAAGCAGTGGATGCTGAAGTACTGAGGTACGTTCAAAGTTCTATAAGGCTGTAGATACTGTGACAATAAATACGAAATAAGCAGTACTCTTTTTCCATTCTCTTAAGACAACGTGAGAACAAGCTGATTTCACTAAAATTAGAACATTTTCTTCTACTTCCTTTCTTAAGTAGAGGTATTATAACCCCCTTGTTCCAGTCGAGTGGTGTATTCCTTGGTTACTTGCTGCCTTGATCACATCTGCGGTCAATTCATCTGGCGCGGCTAATTTGAAGACGAATGGATACCTATAAAAAGGGTAATCACAGATGTTTTACAGAAAAATTTACGTTCAAGCAACGTAACTGCTAACAGATTTTGTGTGACAGAAGATATACTTCAAGTTATTGACGCAAGGAGTTGGGACCTGGATAAACTGACTAAACCAGAGGTTGTGCAGAGTTTCAGGGAGAGCATAAGGGAACAATTGACAGGAATGGAGGAAAGAAATACAGTAGAAGAATGGGTAGCTCTGAGGGGTGCAGTAGTGAAGGCAGCAGAGGATCAAGTAGGTAAAAAGACGAGGGCTAGTAGAAATCCTTCCGTAACAGAAGAAATGTTGAATTTAATTGATGAAAGGAGAAAATATAAGAATGCAGTAGATGAAGCAGACAAAAAGGAATACAAACGTCTCAAAAATGAGATCGACAGGAATTGCAAATTGGCTAAGCAGGGACGGCTAGAGGGCAAATGTAACGATTCAGAGGCTTATCGCACTAGGGGTTAGATAGATACTGGCTACAGGAAAATTAAAGAGACCTTTGGAGAAACGAGAGCCAATTGTATGAATGTCAAGAGCTCACATGGAAACCCAGTTCTAAGCAAAGAAGGGAAAGCAGAAATGTGGAAGGAGCATACAGAGGTTCTATACAAGGGCGATGTACTTGAGGACAATATTATGGTAATCGAAGAGGATGAAGATGAAGATGAAATGGGAGATACGATACTGCGTGAAGAGTTTGACAGAGCACTGAAAGACCTGAGTCGAAACAAGGCCCCCGGAGTAGACAACATTCCATTAGAACTACTGACGGCCTTGTGCGAGCCAGTCCTGACAAAACTCTACCATCTGGTGAGCAAGATGTATGAGACAGGCGAAATACCCTCAGACTTCAAGAAGAATATAACAATTCCAATCCAAAGAAAGCAGGCGTTGACAGATGTGAAAATTATCGGACTATCCGTTTAATAAGTCACAGCTGCAAAATACTGACGCGAATTCCTTACAGACGAATGGAAAAACTGATAGTAGCCGACCTCGGGGAAGATCAGTTTGGATTCCGTAGAAATATTGGAACACGCGAGGCAGTACTGACCCTACGACTTATCTTAGAAGAAAGATTAAGGAAAGGCAGACCTACGTGTCTAGCATTTGTAGACTTGGAGAAAGCTTTTGACAATGTTGACTGGAATATTCTCTTTCAAATTCTTAAGGTGGCAGGGGTAAAATACAGGGAGCGAAAGACTATTTACAATTTGTACAGAAACCAAGTGGCAGTTATAAGAGTCGAGGGGCATGAAAGGGAAGCAGTGGTTGGGAAGGGGGTGAGGCAGGGTTGTAGCCTATCCCTGATGTTACACAATCTGTATATTGAGCAAGCAGTAAAGGAAACAAAAGAAAAATTCGGAGTAGGTATTAAAGTCTATGGAGAAGAAATAATAATTTTGAGGTTCGCCGATGACATTGTAATTCTGTCAGAGACAGCAAAGGACTTGGAAGAGCAGTTGAACGGAATGAGCAGTGTCTTGAAAGAGGATATGAGATGAACATCAACGAAAACAAAACGAGGATAATGGAATGTAGTCAAGTTAACTCGAGTGATGCTGAGGGTATTAGATTAGGAAATGAGACACTTAAAGTAGTGAAGGAGTTTTGCTATTTGGGGGAGGAAAATAACTGATGATGGTCAAAGTAGAGAGGATATAAAATGTAGACTTGCAATGGCAAAGAAAGCGTTTCTGGAGAAGAGGAATTTGTTGACATCGAGTAGAGATTTAAGTGTTATTAAGTCTTTTCTGAAAGTATTTGTATGGAGTGTAGCCATATATGGAAGTGGAACGGGGACGATAAATACACTCCTGGAAATTGAAATAAGAACACCGTGAATTCATTGTCCCAGGAAGGGGAAACTTTATTGACATATTCCGGGGGTCAGATACATCACATGATCACACTGACAGAACTACAGGCACACAGACACAGGCAACAGAGCATGCACAATGTCGGCACTAGTACAGTGTATATCCACCTTCGCAGCAATGCAGGCTGCTATTTCCCCATGGACATGATCGTAGAGATGCTGGATGTAGTCCTGTGGACCGACTTGCCATGCCATTTCCACCTGGCGTCTCAGTTGGACCAGCGTTCGTGCTGGACGTGCAGACCGCGTGAGACGACGCTTCATCCAGTCCCAAACATGCTCAACGGGGGACAGATCCGGAGATCTTGCTGACCAGGGTAGTTGACTTACACCTTCTAGAGCACGTTGGGTGGCACGGGATACATGCGGACGTGCATTGTCCTGTTGGAACAGCAAGTTCCCTTGCCTGTCTAGGAATGGTAGAACGATGGGTTCGATGACGGTTTGGAAGTACCGTGCACTATTCAGTGTCCCCTCGACGATCACCAGAGGTGTACGGCCAGTGTAGGAGATCGCTCCCAACACCATGATGCCGGGTGATGGCCTTGTATGCCTCGGTCGCATGCAGTCCTGATGGTGGCGCTCACCTGCACAGCGCCAAACATGCATACGACCATCATTGGCACCAAGGCAGAAGCGACTCTCATCGCTGAAGACGACACGTCTCCATTCGTCCCTCCAATCACGCCTGTCGCGACACCACTGGAGGCGGGCTGCACGATGCTGGGGCGTGAGCGGAAGACGGCCTAACGGTGTGCGAGACCGTAGCCCAGCTTCATGGAGACGGTTGCGAATGGTCCTCGCCGATAGCCCAGGAGCAACAGTGTCCCTAATTTGCTGGGAAGTGGCGGTGCGGTCCCCTATGGCACTGCGTAGGATCCTACGGTCTTGGCGTGCATCCGTGCGTCGCTGCGGTACGGTCCCTGGTCAACGGGCACGTGCACCTTCCGCCGACCACTGGCGACAACATCGATGTACTGTGGAGACCTCACGCCCCACGTGTTGAGCAATTCGGCGGTACGTCCACCCGGCCTCCCGCATGCCACTATACGCCCTCGCTCAAAGTCCGTCAACTGCACATACGGTTCACGTCCACGCTGTCGCGGCATGCTATCAGTGTTAAAGACTGCGATGGAGCTCCGTATGCCACGGCAAAGTGGCTGACACTGACGGCAGCGGTGCACAAATGCTGCGCAGCTACTGCCATTCGACGGCCAACACCGCGGTTCCTGGTGTGTCCGCTGTGCCGTGCGTGTGATCATTGCTTGTACAGCCCTCTCGCAGTGTCCGGAGCAAGGAAGTTGGGTCTGACACACCGGTGTCAATGTGTTCTTTTTTCCATTTCCAGGAGTGTAGTTTAGACAAGAAGAGAATAAAAGCTTTCGAAATGTGGTGCTACAGAAGAATGCAGCTTTCTCTAATATCTGCCTTTATGTACAATTATGCAATGCTCACGGTGTTTATTTGTTTTGTCCACCCCGCGTATCCCATGTTGCTTTATGGAGGGTTTCAGGTCCACTGTTTCATTTGAATTTTTACACAGGATTGAAAAACAGAAATTTTGCGTATTTTTTATTTATAATTAACCACTGCAAAAGTTGCTCCACTTCACTATGAACATCGTCAATTTTTTCACCACACTACTCGTCAGTATCAAAGACGCACAGCGTCTTCTGATGGTATCACTATCGATTGCCGAACTCCTGAAAACCTCTTCCAGTACTGCACTTTTTTTTGTGGTGGCTTGCGACGTCATTCTTGTCGCGTCGAACAATCCCATTTCTGAATTACAAAGTGTTTTATGAATAGAATTTCAGTACCTTCGTTCAATTTTAAATCACACTGAAGACCAGTTTTTCGAGAATTCCGGCACGTCAGCCTACTGTTTTGTTCGCCTGCAGATACTGCTCAGCAAAACAGGATGACCACCTGCTCGGGTCCGCCGTATTACGCTGGTACGCCGTTAGAAGGCAATAGTGTCGCGAGTCAGGGTGACATGGATTCCGAACACCGTCGTAAGGTTTCGGGAAGTACGTGACACAAGATGCCTATTTAGATGTCACGTAAAAAGTAAATTACCGACCGCCAGTTTGTTGGTGCGGGATTGCCACCCGACAGGATTCCAAGTGTGTTGCACAGTGTGCGACATAAAGAAGCGCAGGAGGCATGCGGCTATTATGTAAACTTGAATCTCTTACAACGCTGAATACCTAGCTAAAATAACTGGTCACATTCTGAACATCAGAGTCTCCAATTATTTTAGCTATCTATTCAGCTGTGGAAGAGATTCAAGTTGCTAAAAGACTACAGGAATTTTCTGTCCTCTCACGACTCATTTACCGTCGAAGAATAGTGAAGAAATCAGCATACTTTGTATTTAGAAGAAAGCGAACTGGTTCGAACGGCACGGATTGCAGGAGAGTAATTTCCTATCAGACACAAACTGGTTGTGGACCAGATTACTCACAAACCAGATCTGTAGCTGAGGGAGCACTTACGAGATGTTTTGAAACATTGAGTTCGTGACGGACTCCACCGATCTCTGCCTTTATGAAATCTCTTTCAGAAGGCCGAGTTTCTCTTCTTCTCGCAGCTTTTACCTTGTTGTCTGCAAGAATGGAGGTCGTCAAATTGAAAGACAGATGTCAAAACCGAAATAAACTTCGCAACGTGAAACTTACGTCACTGCAAAACTGTTGTTTCAGTTGCGTATCAGCTTTTTTTTTATCTCAGGCATGCGTTTAAAAGCTGTGAGCACATTTGAAGGCTAAACATCAAGAAAATTTAGCTTAAAGTCGAGCTAATATATTGAAGAGGCAAAGGCATGCTCGAAATACAGCATTACTGGTGATATGAAAGGACAAAGATGAAAGGAAGGTTAATAATTAATATTCCACCGACGGTGTAGTGTTTGGCTGGTGTTTTTGTAGTACAGACACGTTGAAAAACAGAAAGAAAAGTTTTGAAAATTTTTCGAGAGAAAATTTGACTATTGATTAAGCAAGACAAAACTGAGTACTTGAAACATTCTTCAAAATGTAATGGAATCTACACCTCAGAAATTGTTTCCTACGCAATGGAGAATCGTAAGCAAGTCAAGGACCATGAAGTTGGATTTAATAACATCAGTCAAGGAATCGACATGAATAATTACTAAGGGTCATAGTGTCCTTTCTCCATTAATGATGCAATTAACTCTAAAGTTGTCGATAGCTACGTAAATCATAACATGGAACTCCTGCCCGATGGTGACGTATTGCAACACGTATTCACCTAAACATGGAACGAAGGAAAAGATGGTTCAAATGGCTCTGAGCACTATGGGACTTAACTTGTGAGGTCATCAGTACCCTAGAACCTGGAACTTCTTATACCTAACTAACCTAAGGACATCACACACATCGATGCCCGAGGCAGGATTCGAACCTACGACCGTAGCGGTTGCGCGGTTCTAGACTGTAGGGCCAAGAACCGCTCGGCCACCTCGGCCGGCTGGAACAAAGAACTTTAATATCACTCATGCAACACTAAACTAGGACCAGTAATTGACAATCAGCACTTTCGTATCCAGTTACGGTATATATGAACAGTTTGCCTCCTATTAGCCCTATCTTGATATTGTTCCCTGTCTTTATATTGTTTTTCAGTTTTCTCTTACATTCTTCAGATCATCCTTAATTTGAGCCAGCCATCTCTTTCTTGGTCGCCCTACTGGTATTTTCCGTTCCACATTTCTATCTCAGTATTGTTTTGCCAAGTGGTTACCCTTCACCTCCTACACATGTCCATACCACTTGAGCCGTATTGCAATCACTATCAGTCTCTCAGTCAATGTCATATCTAGTTTATTTCCTCTGATGTCTGCATCTCTAATTTTATCTTGTATACTTTTCTGGAAGACTGACCACATACCCTTTATTTCACCTGCTTGTAGGCTGCTCAAATTTTTCTCGATAATTTCACAGCATTGCAATCTGTATGTCATAATCGGCAGGAGATATGTTGTAAACATGGTTTGTTTGGCTATCACAGTAAATCCCTTGTCCAACACAAGATTTCGCACCTGATAAAAGAACTCAGATCCATTTTTACTCTCTTCTATACTTGTGGTTTGGCAGTTCCATTCCTCGAAATTGTACTTTCCAAATAATGCTGCCACATACAATTATCTCTGCTTTTATTCTGCTTTTTCTCATTGTCAGCCGGTACTTTTTAAATCTGGAGTTCCGTTCATCGAATCATACCTCTACCTCTAGTCCTCTTTCTCCTCAAATAGCGACGTAGTCACCAAAGAATACAGCACCAACGATACAATTTCCCATCTCCTTGATTTCCTTTATAATCATATCCTTGAGTGCAATAAAAGGTAACGAGAAAAGTGCACTATGCCCTACTCTATTGCAATCCTCTCTCTCTCTCTCTCTCTCTCTCTCTCTCTCTCTCTCTCTCTCTCTCTCTCTCTCTCCCTCCCTCTCTATCTTGAACCACTTAGATTTGCTATTCCTACTTCTACACCAGCCTTCATATAGCATTCGCACCTTTCTTATTAGGGAATTATTACTTTTTTCTAAACACTCCCAGATATAAACCTTGGCACAATTAAATATGCTTTTTCTAGACCCAGGAGGACGATAATGAGATCTTTACCCTTCTATCAATACTTTTAGATTAACTGCCTTAGAGCAGATACGAGGTCTATTGTTCCTCTTAATCCATGTTGCTTCTCTTAAACTCGATTTCTAATAATGATATTAATCCAAGTGGTAAAGAGTACAGCAATCAGCTTCAGATTAATATTTGCTGCAAATGCAGATTTCGGTCATCATGTGACATATGGTTCTCGGGCTAGACGTGGGAAGTCGTTGTGAACACTCCACAATATCTCGTTGGCGTAACTGACCGACATCCTTAGGTGCTGCGAACACACTGCTCAGACTGTGACCGAGGACTCTCTTTATGACTATCATAGAAGGAACTGCGCTGGCGTGAACGCGCCAAATTTCGCTGACCAATAAGGCAGATACGCAGATTGGTAGCGAGAGAGGCAGCTACACTACCTGTCGGACGATGAACGCACTCGCAGAGGCTGTCCATCACACAGTGCGATGAGCTGTGCCGGCCGACGGCAGCGCAGAGCACGCCTGACAGCATCTGAGAGAGCAAAAAGTGAATCGCGTGAGCCTAGATTCGAACCAAAGCTCCATCGTTGTGCAGAGTTACATCTCTTGCCTCGTAACCACAGGGCACAAACTAAACGTCGAGCTACGGACACCCGGTTACATTGTGGGTAGTGTGCAGTAGGGAAAGTACGTAAATGG